>NC_072009.2:49605000-50230000 GCF_028885655.2 Pongo abelii
ACTGGTTAATTAGTCACGGTGTTCATGGAAGTCAAATTGACGGAAAGCTTACTGCATTCATACTTACGTTATACATACAGAAATCGTTGGGTCAAAAGGACAAAACACTATTCTGGATGATGAAAACAGAGAAATGCAGCCCCTCCATCAATTACCAGGCTACAGACAGTTTAAAGACTGAGAATCCATTGAATGAAGGGGAGGCTGGGTTCCCTTGACCAAGAAACCCACGACATAACTGACTATTTATGCAGTGAATCTTTACACCATCTTTCCCCAAGACCTCCAGGCTTTGCCGAGGTAATTGTCTATTAGGGAAAGGGAAATAATCAGACTTTGCAGAAACTACTGGCCACTAGCTCTGTGCTGATGTGGGTTCCAGGGGACCCAAAATGTTATTGTGGTCCTACAGTTAAAGTAGGAGCTCAGGGAGATCAGGTAATTAATAGAGCTTTAGCTTATTAGGTCAGATTTACAGAGTGCCCAGTGAGTCCCTGCAGTCATCCTTTGGTCACTTTTCCAGTGCTAAATTGCATAACTGTCATGGATATACCTAGCAGCTGGCAGAATCCCACATTTCCATGACTTGCAAGGTGAGGGCTACAACAATACAAAAGGTCAAATGGAAGCCACTAGAGCTTCCCCTACTGAGAAAAATAGTAAATAAGAAATGATATCAAAACCCTGAAAAGATTATGGAGATGGGTGCCACCATCAAAAATTTCAAAGATGCTGGATTGGTAATTACCAACACATCCTAATTCAACTCTCCCATTTGGCCTGTGCAAAAGACAGGTGGACCTTGGATGATGATATTGGAGTATCACAACTTAACACAGTTGTGAATCAACTTGCAGCTGATATACTAGATGTGGTTTATTGTTTGAGCAAATTAATACATCTCCTGTTACATGGTATACAGCCATTCACTTGGCCAGTGCCCTTTTCTTTATTCCTGTCTATAAAGACCACCTGAGGCAATTTGTCTTCAGCTGGCAAGGCCAGCAATACCCATTTATTATCCTTGCTCAGACGTATATTAACTCTCTGGCTTCCTGTCATAGAGAGACCTTGATTGCTTTCCACTTCTGTAAAATATCACAATGGTCCATCTCATTGATAAGATTAGGCTGATTTGATGAGTGAGCAAGAAGTAGCAAGCACACTTGAATTATTGGTGAGACAGTTATGTACCAGAGGATGTGAAATAAATATGACTAAAATTCAGAGACCTTCTACCTCCATAATGTTCCTAGAGGTCCAGTCTTGGGAAGCTTGTCACAATATCTTTTACAGGGTGAGGAACAATTTGTTGTGTGAGGCCCCTCTTATAACCAAGAAAGAGGCATAGTACCTACTAGGCCTTTTCAGATTTTTGACGCATCACACTTTTCATCTGAATATGTCCCCCAGCCCACTTATTAGTGACCCAAAGGGCTGCCAGCTTTCAGGGGCATCCAAAACAGGAAAAGACTCTGCAACTACTTCAGGCTGCATTGCAAACACCTCTACCCTTTGGGCCATATGAACCAGGAGATTCAATGGTGCTTGAAATTTCAGTGGCAGATAGGAATGTTGTTTGGAGCCCACAGCTAAAGAACTGTGGCAGCCGTGTCCTGCTCATTAAATCTACTTGTCTTACCATGTTTCCCATTATCCTGAAGCAGCTGGATAAATAGAACGGTGAAATGGCTTTTTGAAGTTACAATTACAATGCCAATGACGTGACAGTAGTTTGCAGTGTTCCCACAGGTGAATCAGAGAATACACCTCTAGGATTTTGAAGCAAGGCCCTGCCATTTTCTGCAGATAACTAGTATTCTTTGGAGTGACAGCTCTTGGCCCACTGCTGGACTTTGGTGGAATATTTGAACGTTGGTCATCAAGTCACCATGTGAACTACACTGCCTGTCATGAACTTGGTGTTTTCTGGCCCATCGAGTCTTAAAGTGGGTTGTGTGCAGCAACATTTCATCATGAAATGGATGTGGTATACACGTGCCCAGGCTGAGCAGGTTCTAAGGCACAACTAAGTTATGAGGAAGTGGCTCAAATCCTCACAGTCTCCACTGCAGCCATGCCACCTTCTTTTCTTCAGCCTGTGTCAATGCCCAAATGTCCAGATTTCCAACTATATACTGATTCATGGTCCATGGCCAATGGTTTGGCTGGGTGTCAGGCACCTGGTAGATGCATGATTAGAACATTGATGACAAAGACAGACGTTTGGGGAAGAGGTATGTGGACGGACCTTTGTGAGTGGTCAAAAGCCATCAAAATATTTGTATTCCATGTGAGTTCTAGCCAACAAGTGGCCTTAGTGGATAGAGAGTTTAATAATCAAGTGGATAAAAACACTGGTTCTGGGGACACCACTCTCACTCTTTCCCCAGCCACCCCTGTCATTGCCTGATGGGTCCATGAACAAAGTGGCCATGGTGGTAGAAATTGAGGTTACACATGTGCTCAGCAACACGGACTTCCACTCACAAAGGCTGACCTGGCTATGGCCACTGCTGAGTGCCCAATTTGCCAGCAGCAGAGACCAAAACTGAGCCCTCAGTATGGCCCAGATTCTTGGGGTGATCAGCCAGCTACATGGTGACACATTAATTATATCGGACCTCTTTCATCAAGGAAATGGCAGAAGTTTGTCCTCACTGGAATAGCCAGTTACTGTGGATATGGGTTTCCCCACTCTTCACACAATGCTTCTGATAAGACTACCATTCGTGGTCTCGCAAAATGCCTTATTCACCATTATGGTATTCAACACAACATTGCCTCTGACCAGTGCACTAACTTTACAGCTAAAGAAATGTGACCATGAGCTCCTGCTCATTACATCTATTGGTCTTACCATGTTTCTCATTATCCTGAAGCAACTAAATTAATAGGATTCTGAAGTGGCCTTTTGAAGTTACAATTGCAATGTCAACTATGTAACAATACTTTGCTGGGCTATTGCAAAGTTCTCCAGAAGACCACGTATTCTCTGAATCAGCATCCAATATATGGTATTGTTACTTCCATAGCCAAATTTCACTGGTCCAGGAATCAAGTGATGGAAGTAGAAATTTTGCCACTCACTATCACTACTGGTGTTTCACTAGCAACATTTTTGTTTCCTGTTTTTTATGATATTATGTTCTGCTGGCCTAGAGGTCTTAACTCCCCGAGGAAAAGTGCTGCCACCAGATGAAACAATAATGATTACATTAAAGTGGAAGTCAAGATTGCCACCTGGACACTTGGGCCTCCTCCTCCCTTTATGCCAACATTCTAAAAAGGCAGTAAAAGTGTTGACTGGGTTGATTGACCTGAACTATCAAGATGAAACCAGCCTACTCCTCCACGATGGAGGGAAGAAAGAGTGTGGTATAACATACAGAAGATGCATTAACATGTGTTTTAGAATTACCATGAAGTGTGATTAATGTCAGTGAAAACTACAACAGCCCAATCCTGACAGGGGTACAGTTGGATCAGACCCTTCAGGTATTAAGGTTTTGGTCACTCACCAGGGTAACAACAACAAAAAGAGGCAACAAAAACAACAACAAAACAATAAAAACCGCAACCTGCTGAGGAGCTTGCTGAAGGCAAAAGGAACACAGAATGGCTAGTAGAAGAAGTTAGTCATCCATACCTGCTATAAACACATGACCAGCTGCAGAAATGAAGACGTTGTCTTAAGTGTTTCCTCCTTCTTTTGCTAAAAAAAAAAAAGAGTTGTGCATGTATACACATGTACTGAGAATATGTTTTTTAATTTCCTTTATCATGCTACATAAGATTTATTGAGTTCTTATCAACATTTGCATATTGCAAACTTCATGAAATAGTGTTTTCATTGGGTGTTGTTGCATTCCTGGTTGTAAGAGGATAATTGAATTATGTTAGGTGTAGGTATTACCTCATTTTTGTTCTGCATTTGAAGATTATGTATTATAGCAGAAGATGCATTTCGATTCAAGTTAACAAGGGGTGGATTTGTGATGGTTTATGCTGAGTGTCTAATTAATTGGATTGAGGGATACGGATTATTAATCCTGGATGTGTTTCTTGGGTGTTTCCCCCCCCCAAAAATTAACATTTGAGTCAATGGGAAGATCTACATTAATCTGGTGGGCACAATCTCATCAGCTTCTAGCAAACATCAAACAGACAGAAACATGTCAAAAAGTGAGATGGGCCTAGCTTCCAAAGCACATGTCTTGCTTCTATGCTGGATACATTTTCTCTCGGACAGTGGACTCCAAGTTCTTCAGGTTTGGGACTCAGACTTGCTCTCCTTTTGGCTCAGCTTGCAGGCAGCCTACTGGGATCACGTGCATAAGTACTTATAACCTCCCTTTCATATTTATATATACATATAGGTACACACACACACACATATATAAGTGCATATATAAAAATATATAAAGGGATGGCAATTAAACAGTTTGTAAGTATTCTCAAAAAGCATTTTCTTTTATTACACTTTAAGTTATAGGGTACATGTGCACAACGTGCAGGTCAGTTACATATGTATACACGTGCCATTTTGGTGTGTTGCACCCATTAACTCGTCATTTAACATTAGGTATGTCTCCAAATGCTATCCCTCCCCACGCCCCCTACCCCAAAACAGGCTCCAGTGTCTGATGTTCCCCATCCTGTGTTCATGTGTTCTCATTGTTCAATTCCCACTTATGAGTGAGAACATGCAGAGTTTGGTTTTTTGTCCTTGCGATAGTTTACTGAGAATGATGATTTCCAATTTCAACCATGTCCCTACAAACGACAGGAACTCATAATCTTTTATGGCTGCATAGTATTCTATGATGTATATGGGCCACATTTTCTTAATCCAGTCTATCATTGCTGGACATTCAGCTTGGATCCAAGTCTTTGCTACTGTGAATAGTGCCACAATAAATATACGTGTGCATATGTCTTTATAGCAGCATGATTCATAATCCTTTGGGTATATACCCAGTAATGGGATTGCTGGGTCAAATGGTATTTCTAGTTCTAGATCCCCGAGGAATCCCCACACTGACTTCCACAATGGTTGAACTAGATTACAGTCCCACCAACAGTGTAAAAGTGTTCCCATTTCTCCATATCCTCTCCAGCACCTGTTTTTTCCTGACTTTTTAATGATAACCATTCTAACTGGTGTGAGATGCTATCTCATTGTGGTTTTGATTTGCATTTCTCTGATGGCCAGTGATGGTGAGCATTTTTTCTTGTGTCTTTTGGCTGCATAAATGTCTTCTTTCGAGAAGTGTCTGTTCATATCCTTCACCCACTTTTTGATGGTTTTTTATTTTCTTGTAAATTTTTTGGAGCTATTTGTAGATTCTGGATGTTAGTCCTTTGTCAGATGAGTAGATTGTGAAAATTTTCTCCCATTCTGTAGGTTGCCTGTCCACTCTGATGGCAGTTTCTTTTGCTGTGCAGAGGCTCTTTAGTTTAGTTAGATCCCATTTGTCAATTTTGGCTTTTGTTGCCATTGCTTTTGGTGTTGTAGCCACGAAACACTTGCCCATGCCTATATCCTGAATGGTATAGTCCAGGTTTTCCTCCAGGGTTTTTATGGCTTAAGGTCTAATATTTAAGTCTTTAATCCATCTTGAATTAATTTTTGTATGAGGTGTAAGGAATTGATCCAGTTACAGCTTTCTACATGTGGCTAGCCAATTATCCC
This sequence comes from Pongo abelii, assembly GCF_028885655.2. Classification (NCBI taxonomy): domain Eukaryota; kingdom Metazoa; phylum Chordata; class Mammalia; order Primates; family Hominidae; genus Pongo; species Pongo abelii. The sequence continues at coordinate 49,610,696 of NC_072009.2, forward strand.
AGCACCATTTGTTAGATAAGGAATCATTTCCCCATTTCTTGTTTTTGTCAGGTTTGTCACAGATCAGATGGCTGTAGACACGCAGCATTATTTCTGGGGCTCTGTTCTGTTCCATTGATCTACATCTCTGTTTTGGTACCAGTACCATGCTGTTTTGGTTACTGTAGCCTTGTAGTATAGTTTGAAGTCAGGAGCGTGATGCCTCCAGCTTTGTTCTTTTGGCCTAGGATTGTCTTGGCAATGAAGGCTCTTTTTCGGATCCATGTGAACTTTAAAATAGTTTCTTTTTTTCCAATTCTGTGAGGAAAGTCATTGGTAGCTTGATGGGAATGGCGTTGAATCTGCAAATTACCTTGGGCTGTATGGCCATTTTCATGACATTGATTCTTCCTACACATGAGCATGGAATGTTCTTCCATTTGTGTGTATCCTCTTTTATTTCATTGAGCAGTGGTTTGCAGTTCCCCTAGGAGATGTACTCCACGTCCCTTGTAAGTTGGATTCCTAGGTATTTTATTCTCTTATTTTATTTTTTTTTTTATTATTACACTTTAAGTTTTAGGTACATGTGCACAATGTGAAGGTTTGTTACATATGTATCCATGTGCCATGTTGATGTGCTGCACCCATTAACTCATCACTTAGCATTAGGTATATGTCCTAATGCTATCTCTCCCACCTCCAACCTCCCCCCGCCCCACAGCAGTCCCCAGAGTGTGATGATCCCCTTCCTGTGTCCATGTGTTCTCATTGTTCAATTCCCACCTATGAGTGAGAACATGTGGTGTTTGGTTGTTTGTCGTGTTAGTTTACTGAGAATGATGATTTCCAGTTTCGTCCATGTCCTACAAAGCACATGAACTCATCAATTTTTCTGCCCGCAAGATATACCATGGTGTATATGTGCCACATTTTCTTAATCCAGTCTATCGTTGTTGGACATTTTGGTTGGCTCGAAGTCTTTGCTATTGTGAATAATGCCGCAATAAACATACGCGTGCATGTGCCTTTATAGCAGCATAATTTACTGTCCTTTGGTTATATACTCAGTAATGGGATGGCTGGATCAAATGGTATTTCTAGTTCTAGATCCCTGAGGAATCCCCACACTGACTTCCGCAATGGTTGAACTAGTTTCCAGTCCCACCAACAGTGTAAAAGTGGTCCTATTTCTCCACATCCTCTCCAGCAACTGCTGTTTCCTAACTTTTTAATGATTGCCATTCTAACTGGTGTGAGATGGTATCTCATTGTGGTTTTGATTTGAATTTCTCTGATGGTCGGTGATGGTGAGCATGTTTTCATGTACGTTTTCGTTGTATAAATGTCTTCTTTTGAGAAGTGTCTGTTCATGTCGTTTGCACAATTTTTGATGGGGTTATTTGTTTTTTTCTTCTAAATTTGTTTGAGTTCTTTGTAGATTCTGGATATTAGCCCTTTGTCAGATGAATAGGTTGTGAAAATTTTCTCCCATTTTGTAGGTTGCCTGTTTATTCTGATGGTAGTTTGTTTTGCTGTACAGAAACTCTTTAATTAAATTAGATCCCAATTGTCAATTTTGGCTTTTGTTGCCTTTGCTTTTGGTGTTTTAGACATGAAGTCCTTGTTCATGACTATGTCCTGAATGGTGTTGCCTAGGTTTTTTCTAGGGTTTTTATGATTTTAGGTCTAACATGTAAGTCTTTCATCCATCTTGAATTAATTTTTGTGTAAGGTGTAATGAAAGGATCCAGTTTCAGCTTTCTACATATGGCTAGCCAGTTTTCCCATCACCATTTATTAAATAGGGAATCCTTTCCCCATTGCTTGTTTTTCTCAGGTTTGTCAAAGATCAGATAGTTGTAGATATGTGGAGTTATTTCTGAGGGCTCTGTTCTGTTCCATTGATCTATATCTCTGTTTTGGTACCAGTACCATGCTCTTTTGGTTACTGTAGCCTTGTAGTATAGTTTGAAGTTAGGTAGCATTAGCATGATGTCTCCAGCTTTGTTCTTTTGGCTTAGGATTGACTTGGTGATTCAGGCTCTTTTTTGGTTCCATATGAACTTTAAAGTAGTTTTTTCCAATTCTGTGAAGAAAGTCATTGGTAGCTTGATGGGGATGGCACTGAGTCTGTAAATTACCTTGGACAGCATGGCCATAGTCACGATATTGATTCTTCCAACCCATGAACATGGAAAGATCTTCCATTTGTTTGTATCCTCTTTTATTTCCTTGAGCAGTTGTTTGTAGTTCTCCTTTAAGAGCTCCTTCACATCCCTTGTAAGTTGGATTCCTAGGTATTTTACTCTCTTTGAAGCAATTGTGAATGGGAATTCACTCATTATTTGGCTCTGTGTTTGTCTCTTATTGGTGTATAAGAATGCTTGTGATTTTTGTTCATTGATTTTGTATCCTGAGACTTTGCTGAAGTTGCTTATCAGCTTCAGGAGATTTTGTCTGAGACAATGAGGTTTTCTGGATACACAGTATCCAGAAAACAGGGACAATTTGACTTCCTCTTTTCCTAATTGAATACCCTTTATTTCCTCCTCCTGCCTAATTGCCCTGACCAGAACTTCCAAAACTATGTTGAATAGGAGTGGTGAGAGAGGGCATCTCTCTCTTGTGCCAGTTTTCAAAGGGAATGCTTACAGTTTTTGCCCATTCAGTATGATATTGGCTGTGGGTTTGTCACAGATAGCTCTTATTATTTTGAGATACGTCCCATCAATACCTAATTTATTGACAGATTGTAGCATGGAGAATTGTTGAATTTCGTCAAAGGCCTTTTCTGCATCTATTGAGATAATCATGTGGTTTTTGTCATTGGTGCCGTTTATATACTGGTTTGCATTTATTGATTTGCTTATGTTGTACCAGCCTTGCATCCCATGGATGAAGCCCACTTGATCATGGTGGATAAGCTTGTTGATGTGGTGCCGGATTCGGTTTGCCCATATTTTTCTGAGGATTTTTCCATCAATGTTCATCAAGGATATTGGTCTAAAATTCTCTTTTTTGTTTGTGTCTCTGCCCGGCTTTGGTGTCAGGATGATGCTGGCCTCATAAAATGAGTTAGGGAGGACTCCCTCGTTTTCTATTGATTGGAATAGTTTCAGAAGGAATGTTATCAGTTCCTCCTTGTACCTCTCGTGGAATTCAGCTGTGAATCTATCTGGCCCTGTACTCTTTTTGGTTGGTAATCTATTGATTATTGCCACAATTTCAGAGCCTGTTATTGATCTATTCAGAGTTGCAACTTCTTCCCTGTTTAGTCTTGGGAGGGTGTATGTGTTGAGCAATTTCTCCATTTCTTCTAGATTTTCTAGTTTCTTTGCACAGAGGTGTTTACAGTATTCTCTGATGGTAGTTTGTATTTCTGTGCAATCTGTGGTGATATGCCCTTTAACATTTTTTATTGTGTCTATTTGATTCTTCTCTCTTTTCTTCTTTATTTTTCTTGCTAGTGGTCTACCAATTTTGTTAATCTTTTCAGAAATCCAGCTCCTGGATTCATTAATCTCTTGAAGGGTTTTTTTCTTTTTTTTTTTTTTTTTGTCTCTATTTCCTTCAGTTCTGCTGTGATGTTAGTTATTTCTTGCCTTCTGCTAGCTTTTGAATGTGTTTGCTCTTGCTTTTCTAGTTCTTTTAATTGTGATGTTAGGGTGTCAATTTTGCATCTTTCCTGCTTTCTCTTGTGGGCATTTAGTGCTGTAAACTTCCCTCTACACACTGCTGCAAATGTGTCCCAGAGATTCTGGTATGTTGTGTCTTTGTTCTCCTTGGTTTCAAAGAACATTTTTATCTCTGCCTTTATTTAGTTATGTACCCAGTAGTCAATCAGGAGCAGGTTGTTCAGTTTCCATGTAGTTGAGTGAGTTTCTTCATTCTGAGTTCTAGTTTGACTGCATTGTGATCTGACAGAGAGTTTGTTATAATTTCTGGTCTTTTACATTTGCTGAGGAGTGCTTTTCTTGCAACTATATGGTCAATTTTGGAAGAGGTGTGGTGTGGTGCTGAAAAAACTGTATATTCTGTTGATTTGGGGTGGAGAGTTCTGTAGATGTCTATTAGTTCCTCTTGGTGCAGAGCTGAGTTCAATTCCTGGGTATCCTTGTTAACTTTCTGTCTCATTGATCTGTCTAATGTTGACAGTGCAGTGTTAAAGTATCTCATTGTTATAGTGTGGGAGTCTAAGTCTCTTCGTAGGTCACTCAGGACTTGCTTTATGAATCTGGGTGCTCCTATATTGGGTGCATACATATTTAGGATAGTTGGCTCTTCTTTTAGAATTGATCCCTTTACCATGATGTCATGGCCTTCTTTGTCTCTTTTGATCTTTGTTGGTTTAAAGTCTGTTTTATCAGGACTCGGATTGCAACCCCTGCCTTTTTTTGTTTTCCATTCATTTGGTAGGTCTTACTCTATCCTTTTATTTTGAGCCTATGTGTGTCTCTGCACGTATGATGCATTTCCTGAATACAGGACACTGATGGGTCTTGACCCTTTATCCAACTTGCCAGTGTGTGTCCTTTAATTGGAGCATTTAGCTCATTTACATTTAAAGTTAATATTGTTATGTGTGAATTTGATCCTGTCTTTATGATGTTAGCTGGTTATTTTGCTCTTTATTGATGCAGTTTATTCCTATGCTCGACGTTCTTTACAATTTGGCATGTTTTTGCAGTGGCTGGTACCTGTTGTTCATTTCCATTTTTAGTGCTTCCTTCAGGAGCTCTTTTAGAGCAGGCCTGGTGGCGACAAAGTCTCTGAGTATTTGCTTCTCTGTAAAGTATTTTATTTCTCCTTCACTTATGAAGCTTAGTTTGGCTGGATATGAAATTCTGGATGGAAAATACTTTTCTTTAAGAATGTTGAATATTGGCCCCCACTCTCTTCTGGCTTGTAGAGTTTCTGCCAAGAGATCCACTTTTGTCTGATGGGCTTCCCTTTGTGGGTAACCCAACCCTTCTGTCTGGCTGCCCTTAACATTTTTTCCTTCATTTCAACTTTGGCGAATCTATTTTTTTCTCTTTGAAGCGATTGTGAATGTGATTTCACTCATGAGTTGGCTCTGTGTTTGTCTGTTATTGGTGTCTAAGTATGCCTGTGATTTTTGCACATTGATTTTGTATCCTGAGACTTTGTTGAAGTAGCCTTTCAGCTTAAGGCGATTTTGGGCTGAGATGATGGGGACAGATAATATACAATCTTATCATCTGCAAACAGGGACAATTTGACTTCCTCTTTTCTTAATTCAATACCCTTTATATCCTTCTCCTGCCTGATTGCCCTGGCCAGAACTTCCAACACTATGTTGAATAGGAGTGGTGACAGAGGACATCACTGTGTTGTGCCAGTTTTCAAAGGGAATGCTTCCAGTTTTTGCCCATTCTGTATGATATCAGCTGTGGGTCTGTCATAGATAGCTCTTAGTATTTTGAGATACGTCCCATCAATACCTAATTTATTGAGAATTTTTAGCATGCAGGATTGTTGAATGTTGTCAAAGGCCTTTCCTTCATCTATTGAGATAATCATGTGGTTTCTGTCGTTTCTTCTGTTTATACGCTGCATTACATTTATTGATTTGCGTATTTTGAACCAGACTTGCATCCCAGGGATAAAGCCCACTTGATCATGGTGGATAAGCTTTTTGATGTGCTGCTGGATTCTGTTTGTCTGTATTTTCTTGAGGATTTTTGCATCGATGTTCATCACTGATATTGGTCTAAATTTTGCTTTTTTTGTTGTGTCTCTGCCAGGCTTCAGTGTCAGGATGATGCTGGCCTCCTAAAATGACTTAGAGGGGATTCCCTCTTTTTCTATTGATTGGAATAGTTTCAGAAGGAATGATACCAACTCTTCCTTGTACCTCTGGTAGAATTCAGCTGTGAATCCATCTGGTCCTGGAATTTTTTTGGTTGTATAGCTATCAATTATTTCCTCAATTTCAGAGCCTGTTATTGGTCTATTAAGAGATTCAACTTCTTCCTGGTTTAGACTTGGGAGGTTGTATGTGTTCAGGAATTTATCCATTTCTTCTAGATTTTCAAGTTTATTTGCGTAGAGGTGTTTATAGTACTCTCGGATGGTAGTTTGTATTTCTGTGGGATTGGTGATCGTATTCCCTTTACATTTTTTGTTGCATCTATTTGATTCTTCTATATTTTCTTCTGTATTAGTCTTGCTAGTGGTCTGCCAGTTTTGTTGATGATTTCAAAAAAAAACCAGCTCCTGGATGAACTGATTTTTTGAAGGGCTTTTAGTGTCTCTATCTCCTTCAGTTCTGCTCTGATCATAGTTATTTCTTGCCTTCTGCTAGCTTTTGAATGTGTTTGGTATTGCTTCTCTAGTTCTTTTAATTGTGATATTAGGATGCGAATTAGGTATTTCCTGCTTTCTGTTGTGGGAATTTAGTGCCATAAATTTAGCTCTTCACACTGCTTTGAATGTGTCCCAGATATTCTGCTATGTTCTGTCCGTGATCTCGTTGGTTTCAAAGAACATCTTTATTTCTTCCTTCATTTTGCTGTGTACCCAGTAGTCATTTAGGAACAGGTTGCTCAGTTTCCATGTAGTGTAGCGGTTTTGCGTGAGTTTCCTAATCCTGAGCTCTAGTTTGATTGCACTGTGCTCTGAGAGACAGTTTGCTATAATTTCTGTTCCTTTACATGTGCTGAGGCATGCTTTTGTTCCATCTATGTGGTAAATTTTGGAATAGGTGTGATACGTGGTGCTGAAAAGAATGTATATTCTGTTGATTTGGGATGAAGAATTCTGTAGATGTCTATTAGGTCCGCTAGGTGCAGAGCTGAGTTCAATTCCTGGATATCCTTGTGAACTTTTTGCCTCATTGATCTGTCTAATGTTGACAGTGTGGTGTTAGAGTCTCCCATTATTGTGTGTGATTATAAGTATCTTTGTAGGTCACTTAGGACGTGCTTTATGAATCTGGGTGCTACTGTATTGGGTGCCTATATATTTAGGATAGTTAGCTCTTCTTGTTGAATGGATCGCTTTACCATTATGTAATGGCCTTCCGTGTCTCTTTTGATCTTTGTTGGTTTAAAGTCTGTTTTATCAGGACTCGGATTGCAACCCCTGTCTTTTTTTGTTTTCCATTTGCTTGGTAGCTCTTCCTCCATCCCTTTATTTTGAGCCTATGTGTGTCTCTGCACGTGAGATGGGTTTCCTGAATACAGCACAGTGATGGTCTTGACTCTTTATCCAAGTTGTCAGTCTGTGTCTTTTAATTGGAACATTCAGCCCATTTACAATTAAGGTTAATATTGTTATGTGTGAATTTGGTCTTGTCATTATGATGTTAGCTGATTATTTTGCTCATTAGTTGATGAAGTTTCCTCCTAGCCTTGCTGGTCTTCAAATTTGGCATGTAGTGACAGTGGCTGGTACCAGTTGTTCCTTTCCATGTTTAGCACTTCCTTCAGGAGCTCTTTTAGGGCAGGCCTGATGATGACAAAATCTCCCAGCGTTTGCTTGTCCATAAAGGATTTTGTTTCTCTTTCACTTATGAAGCTTAGTTTGGCTGGATATAAAATTCTAGGTTGAAAATTATTTTCTTTAAGAATGTTTAATATTGGCACCCACTCTCTTCTGGCTTGTACGCTTTCTGCTGAGAGATCAGCTGTTAGCCTGATGGGCTTCCCTTTGTGGGTAAACCGACCTTTCTCTCTGGCTGCCCTTAACATTGTTTTCCCCTCATTTCAACTTTGGCAAATCTGAAAATTATGTGTCTTGGAGTTGCCCTTCTCGAGGAGTATCTTTGTGGTGTTCTCTGTGTTTCCTGAATTTGAATGTTGGAATGCTTTGTTAGATTGGGGAAGTTCTCCTGGATAATATTCTGCAGAGAGTTTTCCATCTTTGTTCCATTCTCTCTGTGACTTTCAGGTACACCAATCAGACATAGATTTGGTCTTTTCACATCGTCTCATATTTCTTGGAGCCTTTGTTCACTTCTTTTTATTCTTTTATCTCTAAACTTCTCTTCTCACTTCATTTCATTTGTTTGATTTTCCATCACTAATACCCTTTCTTCCAGTTGATTGAATCAGCTACTGAGGCTTGTGCCTTCCTCAAGTAGATCTTGTGCTTTGGTTTTCAGCTGCATCACGTCCTTTAAGGACTTCTCTCCGTTGGTTATTCTGGATACCCATTCCTCTAATTATTTCCAAGGTTTTTAACTTCTTTGTCATGGGTTTGAACTTCCTCCTTTAGCTCAGAGTAGTTTGATCGTCTGAAGCCTTCTTCCTGCAACTCGTCCAAGCCATTCTACATCCAGCTTTGTTCCATTGCTCGTGAGGAGTTGTGTTCCTTTGGAGGAGGAGAGGTGCTCTGATTTTTAGAGCTTCCATTTTTTCTGCTCTATTTTGTCCCCATCTTTGTGGTTTTAACTATCTTTGGTCTTTGATGATGGTGATGTACAGATGGGGTTTTGGTGTGGATATTCTTTCTGTTTGTTAGTTTTCCTTCTAACAGTCAGGACCCTCAGTTGCAGGTCTGTTGGAGTTTGCTGGAGGTCCACTCCAGACCCTGTTTCCCTGGGTATCAGCAGCAGAGGCTGCAGAACAGCAGATATTGGTGAACAGCAAATGTTGCTGCCTGATCGTTCCTCTGGAAGTTTTGTCTCAGGGAATTACCCGGCCATGTGAGGTGTCATTCTGACCCTACTGATGGGCGCCTCCCAGTTAGGCTACTTGGGGATCAAGGACCAACCTGGGGAGGCTGTCTGTCCGATCTCAGATATCCAGCTGTGTGCTGGGAGAAACACTACTCTCCTCCATGCTGTCAGACAGGGACATTTAAGTCTGTAGAGGTTTCTGCTGCCTTTTGTTTGGCTATACCCTGCCCTCACAGGTGGAATCTACAGAAGCAGGCAGGCTTCCTTGAGCTGCGGGGGGCTCCACGCAGTTTGACCTTCCCAGCCCCTTCCTTTACCTGCTCAAGCCTCAGCAATGGTGGGCGCCCCTCCCTCAGCCTCACTTCCACCTTGCAGTTTGATCTCAGGCTGCCATGCTAGCAATGAGTGAGGCTCTGTGGGCATAGGACCCTGCAACCAATTCACAGGCTATAATATTCTGGTGTGCCATTTGCTAAGACCGTTGGAAAAGTGCAGTGTTAGGGTGGGAGTGACTTGATCTTTCAGGTGCCATCTGTCACACTTTTCTTCGACTAGGAAAGGGAATTCCCTGACCCCTTTTGCTTCCTGGGTGAGGTGATGTCTCACCTTGCTTTGAGTCATACTCGGTACACTGCATCCACTGTCCTGCACCCACTTGATGACACTCCCCAGTGAGATGAACCCGGTACCTCAGTTGGAAATCGAGAAGTCACCCATCTTCTTCCTTCAGGTCTTGAGCTGATCCCTATCCCTAGGATACAATCAAAAAGCATTCTTTTAATAAATACTAAAACTGTAAAGCTTCTTTTAATAAGTCAGCTTGTTCAATGGTGACATTGTAAACTAATTCCATACAAAAAAATCCTGTCATATATACACGTGTATATGTGCTTCAGTGGTCCATACACATCTATGTAAAAAAAAAAAAAAAAAAAAAAAAGAAATTTTAAAGTACTTATTTTTCTACTTACTTAATTCCAAGCCTCTAGAACATATATCAGAGGAATTATTTAACAAATGGCTACCAATTAGTAAATACACTTCATTTCTTTAAAAACAAATGTGTATTATGTCTTCTTAGAAAATGACAATTTAAACTTTCAGAAATTTTTAGTAAATACTGGTTCTGTAATCATTGTAAAATGTACCCATGAACATCATGTTTAAATTTAAGTAATCTATAAAGCCTAGCTCCCTCAGTGAAAAAACTGTTACAGGTAGTAATAGTAATAGTAACAGTAATAATAATAAAATACTGCAAGCACTTTGAAAAATCAGGTCAGTCACAGGTTTCAATAAATATTTCTCTTTCACTACAAGCTTTACCTGAAGAACTTTGCTTCTACAAATAGTGCCAGCTTCTGTACACCACTTACTGTCTCCAATGCCTCAATTTCACACTCTCTGCATTTTTCCAAGAATGTGTCTTAACAGCAGAGCTCTCCTTTAGTATATTAAGCAAAAAAAAGTTAATCTTGCCTTTTCCTTTTAGGTATTCAATGACATTTTATTAATCTTGTAGGAAAAGCAAGCCCTATATGGGTAGGAGTTCTGCCAAGTGGAGAAGGCCCTAGCATCAACAACAGAGCCTACAGCTCAGGTGCTAAGTGGGAACTAAGGAAGCAGTGTAAATGTGGATAATTACCAGTTTGCTGCTAGTTGCTCACGTTCTGAAACAAATTTTTGATTCAAATGAAAAAGATTTTCCATTGTAGAAATTCACCTCCTTTTGGATCTATCTTAACATTTTTAGAAATTTTTCCTGTTACATCAGTTTCCTCATTTGTTGATTTTTGTTTTCTCTTACTGTCTAATATGCATTGCTTGTGAATGCATTATTTTATTATGTTCGAACGAGGCAGAGAACAAATAATTCTGATCAAAGATGCCCACTATGCAAACTTCTATCAAATTATTTTTTAAATGTGGGTGATAATTGAGCATTGGTTCTACTAACTAACTTTAGCGAAATTGAAAATCCTCTAACCCCAGCTATAATCCTTGAAAATTCGCTTTCATTTGGCTCACTTATTGTAATATCCTAGGATCATTCTTGACTATATTATGACTGGGATCATTCATGACTATATTATGCATACACATTGTGTTTTCTGAAGCACAATGTGTATCCATAATATAGTGTGCCAATGCACCTGTATGCACATGTATTATTGATGCCTTTCAAATGTACTAAGGATCAGCTCTATCCCAAATGCCATTCATTGACTTTTCTCCCTTGGTACCTCCAAAACAGAGGCTGACAAAGGTGTTATTTTTTGACATTCATGTATTACAAAAATGTTGAAAAAGTAATTGGAAGGAAAAACAGAGAAATAGAAAATATATTGTTTAATTTCTAATCATTGATTAACTGAACTGACCTTACTTTATTAATGTTTACCCTAAGTTGAATCAATGGAAATTATATACACTTTTTCAAATCCCTCTGCTTTATGGAAGCCAAAGTTGGAGTTAAGAAATCTTCAAAATATAATATCAAAGAGTTACAATTGTGAGCCACTAAAAATAATTTTATCAACAGATGTTTCAACACTGTTAACTTCTCAAAGGTGTCTGACACTCAAGATTTTAGTATATTTAGCAGCATTTCTAACCTCTCAGCAATAGATGCTAGTAAGAACCTTACCAATACCACTTTCAGTCATGAACCAGGGTTAGAGTGAAATCTAAAGTAAAATCTGCAGACCTATAAAAACCCCAGACAATCACGTGGACTGTCTGTTACATCTATGAGCTTATCCTCTATAATTTTTCCCCTTCTACAGTCTGCTGCAGCCACAGGTAGCTGGATTTTTAAAAACAATTCATACCAGCTTCCACCAGGAATCATTGTACTTATTGATCTTGCTGCATGCTTACATTATTTTCTTATTATTGTCTTTAGATATTTATTTGAAAGTCACTTTGTAAGCCACTTACTGTATATTTGTTTTACAAAAATCAAAGTGTGCTTTATAACAGAGAATCTTAATTCATACATTTTCTACAAAATTGATAATTTGACTTAAAAAAAAAACTTTCTAACATAACCACTAAAACAAAAACCTAACCTCTGGGATTCAAAATTAGAAGTGTAACATTCACTTTAAGTATTTTAAACAAGAGACAAAACATAAACCTCATAAATAACCATAAACTCTGAAATTAGAAAACACTCAGTGATTCATAGACAAAAATAAAAGCAAAACTGCAGGGATGGCAGTTTCAAAACATTCCAAGAAAAAAAAAAAGTTTCAAACCATCAAAGACACTCTGGACCCTGAAAATCAATAGTTTATATCAACCAAGTAAACATTTAATCCAGAAAGACAATTATAAAATCGTAAATTTTTTTTTCTTTAAGGATTGTTATATCACCTCCTAGGCACAAATGAAACCTTCAGAACTGAAGTCCACACTGTCAAAATGAGGACTTGATTCCTGCTCCTGGAAAAAGGAAAGAAGCCCTTATGTGCTAAATTGTATTTTTTTTCCCCAGTCTTTCTAGAGGACATACGAAAATTTGATAAAATAAACATTTATTTCTCCTTTGCCTAACTCAGAAGTCACTACTGATTGGAAATTCCAGGAATTTGTCACAAATATTTAAGTTGCTGTGTACAAAAATACGGTTTTTTTACACTAGGTTAAGCATAAACAGGAACAAAAGTTAGATTAGTATTTGTAAAAATCTGAGTATTCAAAAGCAGTTTAACATACTGAAGCACTTAGAAAAATCATGCATATTTTTACAACAGTAACATTCTAAAAGAAATGTAAAACAATATACTTTAACCCTCAAGTTTCTCTGTAGCTTCAGAGTGAGAAGAAAGTGAATGTTAGGAGAGAGAGATAAACAATCCCCCTGAGAGTTAAAGGAGAATGTTAATACATACCCTGTATTTAAAAGTGATAGTTTTCATATTGCTCTTATTCAAAGTGCCAATGGAATGCAAGCTAAGCTTTTAATAACTAACCCATTGCATTTCAGAAATAACAAAAAACATTCAGAGTTAGCACATTATGACATTTCAAATGCAGAGGTAACTTTCAGTGTTAGCACATTATGACATTTCAAATATAGTTTTCTGAAAAGCAGAAACACAAAAACAAACAGAAAGTTATAAACAATGTAAACTAAATGCAGGAATTAAGTGTGTCCCAAATTTTATAGACAAAGAACTAAAAACAGCAGTCTTAAGTAGGTCTAAAGAGAAATGATAGACAAATGATCAAAGAATCACATGAGAGCGTCAGTGAGACAAATTACAAAAGAACCCTTAAAAAAATGGGATAACTACCGAAATAAAGTCTATAATAAAGGGGTTTAACAGCACATTTGAGCAGGTAAATATTCGTTCAATCTGAAGGAATAAAAACTGAAAACACAGTCTGAGGATTAAAATTTAAAAAGAAAGTAAAAAAAAAAAAAATCAAGAGTAAATAGAACACCATGAGGTGTACTGGTACATGCAATATGGACATCTGATAAATGAAGAATAACAGAAGCCAAAAATTTGTAAGGCAAAAATGGCTGAACATTTCCTGAACTTAAAAATCTCAATCTAAAGATGAAAGAGGACAAAAATCTTTAACCACAATATAGTCAATGATAGCCACATCAGAAAACATTATAGGCAATCAAGAGCCAATACAAAGAAAATTGTAAAAGCAGATAAGGAATAGCAATTTGCTAAGTACAAGAAGGTCTTGATTAAAGTAACAAATGATTGTTCAGCTGAAACCATGAAGTCAGAAGGTGGTGGGATATCGAAGTTTAACAGAAAAATGCTATCAAACCTGATATATATAACTGGTAAAATGAAATTCAAGCAAACATGTCTGGGTAAAGAAGAGCTAAAGGAAATTGTGACTAAAGCTTCTCTACAAGAAAAATGCTATTACTATTTCAACCCTGGCAAACTTAACTGTTAATGAACAGTCTGTGTGGACAGATATAATCACAAACAATAATATAAATTGAGAAGGATGGACAACTACAAGAGCAGCGTATTTTTACATTGTCGACATTAAACACTAAATTATTCGCACAAGTTAGTATTGTTCATAGTAGGCTATTTTAAGATTTCAATAATAATTGAAATCCCAAATACACCTAATTGTAATATAAAAAATACAACAGAAGGTTTTAAAATATTAGCCAAATTTTTTAAACGAGCAAAAAATAAATTCGGGATCAAGCAGAAGAAAGAGTGTATGAAAAACATGTAAGTCAACGTCAGAGTATGTAACATTTTACTTGTAAGAACTGTAAATGTGAGCTCTTGCTTAAAAAGTCACACATTGTTGCAAGTGTACATTTAAACGAAGGAGTCACATTTGTGACTTCTATGGGAGGCATGCTTTAGGTGTAAAGACAAATAGGCCAAAGTAAAATGATAGTAAATTCTGGGAAAGTTATGCAATGTACAACGGATCACCGTATATCTGTCTGTTCAAGTATACAATAGGTGCAGTGGAAGGATTAGTATGATGCAATTACTATAGAATTCCGAGTCTACATGAAGTTTTCCAGCTTCCAAAAAAAGATTTGCAAAGTAAATAAAAATTAAATTTCATCAATTTTCTAGCCCAGATCAGCAGCAGCTACTTATTCTTTATTAACCACCTCTGTGGGATGCGGCCTTCCAAATATTTCTGGAGCAGCTTACAAGAGCCATGGTAAACAGAAGGGACTCTGTCCTCCAAATCTCAGGAGGACTCACTTGCCGATTGCTGCTTCTGCTTATGGAGGTCCCGACAGAGGTGAATAGTCATTGTTTTATTCCCTAAACATTATGCAGGCTCTTTGTCCCTCTGTGCAACCAACTTTCAGTAGATTTAAAAAGCAAAAATATTTTTTTCCTGATTGTTCTTCTTTTTCTCTGAAGACATTTGTAGACTAAAACTTTCAAAATTAATCATATATAATTAATCATATATAAAATAATATATATTATATAATATAATATATTACATATTATATATAATATATAACATATTAAATTATACATTATATATAATATAGACTTATATATAGTATTATATATTATGTAACATAATATTATATATAATATCATATATAATTATATTATATTATATAATTAATATATACTATATATCATATATATCATATGATATATAATACATATATTATATATACTATATATAATATATGTATTATGTATAGTATATATGATATATATCATATATTGTATATTATATATCATATATACATATCATATGTAATATATAATATATTATATATACTATATCTGATATACTATATATGATATATAATATATCTGATATAGTATATATAAATCATATATATTAATTATATATACACACACAAATATATATATATATAAAATGAAATGTGGTTTTAACGATACATGCCCCAAAACAATGTGCCTCAAAAAAGACCCCAGAATAAGCTCACTACAGCTGATTTACAGGAGGGAAAGAGCCTATGTAATGAATAAACAAAACGCTACCAAACCATAGAAGTAGAAAATCTTATTTTCAAAGTTACAGCACTTTAAAATTTCAATGCTCTTTTTCACCCCCGGCAAAATCACAAACTACAGAGTGAAATAGGGAAGTATGTCTCATTTTAAGAACAACTACAAAAAAAACTACGAAAAAATAAGCTTTTTTGACAGCCCAAATGGCAGCCTTACCAAAATGTAATATTTAAAATTTAGATACTTAATAAGCTAATAGAATAAACAAAGAAGCACAAACAATTATGAACAAAAATTATTAATCTAAAGAGTAAAATTATTTTAAAACCTAAAGAATTCTAGAGATAAACTGTACAGTGAAATCGAGAAATATGGCTCATTTTAACAATTAAAAAGAAATTATGATCTGAAAGTTTTTTTAGACAGCCCAAATGGTGGTCTTACTAAAACATAATATTCAGAATTAAGTTTCAGAGTCAGCTAATAGAAGAAACAAAAGAAGCACAAAAAGTTGTGAACAAATTTAATTAAAAAAGTAAAATTATTTTAAAACCTAAAAGAGTCTAGAGATAAAAGTAAAAAAAAAAAATCACTACAGATATTTAAAAGCAGACTTGAGCTGGGGGAAGAACACACTATCAGCAAACCAAAGAAAGGGTGTTAATATTATTAAGTTAGGAAATGATAGAAAAAAAAGTAAAGTAATGAGAACAAAGCCTAAAATGCTGTGGAACACTATCAAGCAGCCATATTATGCATACTGGAATTTCAAAGGGTGACAAAAAGAATCAGGAAGACTATTTAGAAACAATAATGGTAAAGAATGTCAAACGCAACAAACTCCAAGTAAGAGAAACTCCAAGAAACAAACTCAAATTATATGATAATTAAACCCTTTGAAAGAAAGATAGAGAAACTCTTGGAAGCAACAAAAGAAGTGGCTAGTAACGTTCCAAGAACCCTCAAAATTAATCAGCAATCTTACCTGAAAACTCAGCGGACAGAAAGCAATAGATTAACATATTCCAAATGATGTAAGAAGAAACTTTTGAACAGAAATCTGATGTTCAAAACATTGTCCCTTATAAGTGAGGGAGAAATCATGACATTTCCAGATAAAAGCTGGGACATTTCACCAGTAGACTATCTTTTTAAAAAATGCCTTATAGGATACTTCAGAGTAAAATGAACAGACAATAAAGAGCGGTATGAATGAATATATATT
The DNA here is from genome assembly GCF_028885655.2 of Pongo abelii. Lineage (NCBI taxonomy): Eukaryota > Metazoa > Chordata > Mammalia > Primates > Hominidae > Pongo > Pongo abelii. Next base: position 49,627,011 of record NC_072009.2, read on the forward strand.
ACGGTAAAGATAAATGTAGAAGATATGATAAAACATAAAAAATAAGAGCGCACACCTCCACAATTTTTTTCCCATGTAATTTAAAACAAAAATATACTTAATAAAAATACTATAACTAACTTGTGTTTTTGACATACAATGCATAAAGGTATGATTTTGAGAACTCAATAAGAAAATCATGGGGGTGAAGCTCTACAGCGTTAAGGGATTTGTGTGTTATTGAAAGTAAGCTAGTATAATCTTAAAAGTGGAATAACTTTAGAGTATTCAATGTAATCACAGTATCAATGACAATTAAAAAAGAAAAAGAATAACAGGCAGGTGTAAAGCTTTCTGTACCACACCAGAAAGTAGGAGATGTGGATTTAGTTACTCTCACTTGAGGCTACCAAGCCAGCTACCATGTACCATGAGACAAAGCCCAAGCTGTCCCACCAGGGTGTAAGTGTGGTGAGCCTAAAGCACATGGTATAGCTGCTATTTCAAACAATTTTCACTACACCAGTGGCGATGAAATAGAATAGGCTCATCCATATGCAGAACCTGGTGAAGAACTGGAGGCAGAAAGAAGTGGATTACAGGTGTGACCCTGTAATCCCAGCACTTTGCAAGGCTGGGGCGGGCAGATCACGAGTTCAGGAGATTGAGACCATCCTGGCTAATACAATGAAAACCTGTTCCTACTAAAAATCATAAAGTTAGCCAGGTGTGGTGGCAGGCCCCTGTAATCTCATCTACTCTGGAGGCTGAGGCGGGAGAATCACATGAACCCAGGACGCGGAGGTTGCAGTGAGCCAAGATTGTGCAACTGTGCCACTGTACCCCTGCCTGAGTGATAGCTCAAGACTTTGTCTAAAAAAAGAAAAATAAATAAAATTTGGTGTTGGAAAGGTTAGGAAGAAACAGTATGACACTTGGGAACCAGAGCAGCACTGGGGAAAAATGTATATATGACTTTAACAGATGACAGACTAAAAAACAGAAAAAATAAAAAAGTGGCATGGACCAGAACAACTAGAACTTTTTCAAACAATACCAGAAGATGAACTTCTATATCTACCAAGCCCAACTTTTCTAAGAATGCTCCTAAAACTCTAGCGTCTGGCCAACACCACAAATTCAAAAGCAGCCAGTTATGTGCTGCCAGCCAGAATGTTAGCAGTAATCCAGGGTCACGTCTGTCTGACGCAAAGAATATGGAGCTACTATATTCAACTATCAAGAAAGACACTTGCCCCTCACAGCCCTAGTCACAAAAGAACACAGTGAGTGGCATTCAGGAACTCAAGAATCTGGACCCTATTGCAGCAGATCAGCAGGATACAGTGGTCTTCAAGGAGGAGGAAGGGAATCTCATCAGGGCTTTATCAGATCCCAGGGCAGGACAGTGTGGAATAGAGAACAAGACCCAGATTCACCCACTGTTTTCTCAGAAGTCTGGCTCAGTTACTGCTTCCATGGCTGCAGACTCAGCTACCAAAAAAGCTACAGTGTTATTAATGGGGCTATTAGCAGCCAATGGAGAAACAGACATGCTTATATTAGTTGCAAGAGTGAAAGGTGGACAAAGAAATGTTACTGACAATGGCAGAGACCAGCCTTTTATCAAGAAGATGTACTTCACCAGAGGGCTAACAGAAAATGCCAGCACATACAGATATATTGTAGTGAAGAAAGAGGATGGATTCACCCAGATGTTGCTATAAACTAGATCAACATACAAAAATGCACTGAATATAGAAGTAATTAAAGAAATGGTTAATGCTCAGAATAGGGCTGCTGTGGGTGGGAGCAAGCTTGTGCTGTTCAGTGCAGGTGGAAGTGTCCTTTGCTGTGGTCTCGATTTTGAGTACTTTCTGAAGTATTTAAGGAAGGACAGAAACAGAACAAGCCTTGAAGTGGTGAACACCATCAAGAACACTGTGAATAATTTCAATCAATTTTAAAAGCCTATTTTTATATCAGTCAGCAGCCCATCCTTTGGAATAGGTGCATCCACACTGCCTCTTTGTGATTTCTTCTGAGCTAATGAAAAGGCTTGGTTTCAAATCCCTTATATGACATCTGGACAGAGTCCAGATGGCTGTTGTGTTACTTTAGCTCCTACTTGAACTTTGCATCGTCCAGCCTCCTTAATTATTGTGACCATGAGACATTGCTTCATCCTTTGATTGGTCCCAGCCCAAGGTCTCGGGCCAAGCTGTCACTTCAGCTCCTTTCTTGGTCCAGGGCAAAGTTCCAAGGCTGAGACTTGTAGCTTCTACAAATCATCACTTCAGCTCCAGGTGAATCCAAGACCAAGTTTCAGGGCCAAGCCGAATAATGCTTACTCCAAAAACACTAAGCACATTCCTTTACTTCTCTGCCTTTAGAAACTGTAAAGCACAGTCTCATAATAGGTAAACCACTCACATTCCACCCCCATTGTGAAGAGTTTTTTACTTTCACTTGTAAAAGTTTTGATTCAACCTTTTTGCATCCACCCTCCTTAATTTTCTTGGCCATGAGACAAAGAACTCTGTGTGATACCTCACATTTAGAGATTTCTAGATTGTAGTGCACTAATGAGACCACAATGATTGAAGTCTGGGAATTGAGCTATGGGATGCATCAGCCTTGCGAGACCAACTGACAAACTGTCCCCACACTGTGATACATACCCTTGGGGGCATTCACCCATATAGTGGTCATGAACAGAGTCTGAAAAGGGGCAAGGTAAATTGATACAGCCTAGAAACCTGAGGGACACCATCAAGCAGCCACACATATGCATTTTGAAAGATCGGAGGAAGAGACAAAAGATCATGGAGACTATTTAGCAAAATAGTCATAAAGAATGCAACAATTTAAGACAATAAGTAAGCACCCAAGAAGCTCAACAGACTCCAAGTAACAAAAACTCAAAGAAACAAACGCAAAGTTACCTGATAATTAAACTGTCTAAAACAAACACAAAGAGAATCTTGAGGATTTTCAAAGGAAGTAGGGGAAGTAGCTAGTCATGTAAAAGGGACCCTAAAAATAGACAGTGGATTGCTTATCTTAACAACCACTGAAAAGCAGTAGATTACTTATCTGAAAACTAAGACGATAGAAAGCAGTAGACTAATATGTTCCAAGTGATGTCAGAAAAAACTGTCAAACCTAAACCTTATGATCCACCAAATTGTCCATCAAACGTGAGGGACACATTATGACATTCCCACATAAAAGCTGGCACCCTTTTCAAGTAGACTACCCTTTAAGAAATGTCTCATGGAGTACTTCAGGGTAGAATGGACAGACACTCAAAAGCAGTATGAACAAACAAAGGTTAAGGTAAAGATAAATATATGTACAAATATATAAGATGCAACATTTGGCCGGGCACGGTGGCTCACGCCTGTAATCCCAGCACTTTGGGAGGTTGAGGTGTGTGGATCACGAGGTCAGGAGATCGAGACAATCCTGGCTAACACGGTGAAACCCAGTCTCTCCTAAAAGTACAAAAAATTCGACAGGCAAGGTGGCAGGCGCCTGTAGTCTCAGCTACTTGGGAGGCTGACACAGGAGAATGGCATGAATCCGGGAGATGGAGCTTTCAATGAGCCAAGATAGCACCACTGAGCTCCAGCCTGGGTGACAGGGTGAGACTCCATATCAAAAAGAAAAAAAAAAAATTAACAACATGCACCTCCACAAGTTGTTCTCCACGTACCTTAAAACACAAATATATTTAATTTAAAAAAGCACTTCTAATTTGTGTTTTTGACATAAAATGAATAAAGGTATAATTTTGAGGACTCAGTAAGTGAAATAGTGGAGGTAAATTATACAGGAGTAAAGGTTTTGTATGTTACTGAAGGAACGCTAGTGTAACATTAAAAATGTTAGAACATTAGAATGTTCCATACAATCGTCATAGCAACCACAATTAAACAAACAAACACAAAGGAGTAACAGGAAGGAAGAAAGCTTTCTGTTCTACACCAGAAGGTTGTGGCTGTGGATTTAGCTACTCTCACCTGAGGCTACTGAGCAAGCTCTCATGCACCATAGCATAGCTGCTATTTCACACAATTTTCAATACACCAGTGGTGATGAAATAGAAGAGGTTCATCCATACGCAGAAGCTGGTGAAGAACTGGAGGCAGAAAGGAGTGGCTATGTAGAGACACAACTGAAACAATGTTGGCACAGCAACTGCTCCAATCCTGTCTCTTTCCTCATGGCTTCCCAGGAGTTTGAGGTTGAAAGTATTGTTGACAAAAGACAAGATAAAAATGGGAATACAGAGTGTTTGATTCAGTGGAAAGCTTACGACAAACAGGATGACACTTGGGAACCAGAGCAGCACCTCACGGACTGTGAAAAATGTATACATGATTTTAATAGACGACAGACTGAAAAACGGAAGAAACTGACATGGACTAGAACCAGTAGAATTTTTTCAAACAATGCCAGAAGAAGAACTTCCAGATCTACAAAAGCGAGCTATTCTAAGAACTCTCCTAAAACGCTAGTGACTGATAGACACCACAGATCCAAAAATAGCAAGTTATTTGCTGCCAGCAAGATCGTTAGGAGGAAGGCAGCTTCAATTCTCTCCAACACACAGAATATGGAGATAATAAATTCAACTATCAAGATCCTTGCACCTGACAGCCCCTTTAACAACAAGAAAACTGTGAGTGGCTTTCAGAAACATGGGAAACTGGACCCTGTTGCAGCAGATCAGTAGGACACGGTGGTCTTCAAGGTGACAGAAGGGAAATTCCTCCAGGACAATTTATCACGTCCTGGTGCAGAACAAACTGGAACAGAGAACAAGACTCAGATACACCCACCAATGTCACAGATGTCTGGCTCAGTTACTGCTTCCATGGCCACAGTTTCAGTCATCCAAAAAGGTATAGTGGTATTAATAGACTCATTAGCAGCCAATGGAACAACAGAGGTGCATACCTCAGTTTCAAAGGTGAAAGGTGCGCAAAGAAATATTACTGATGACAGCAGAGACCAGCCTTTTATCAAGAAGACGTACTTTACCGTAAGGTTAACAGAAAGTGCCAGCACATACAGAGACATTGTAGTGAAGAAAGAGGATGGATTCACCCAGATAGTGCTATCAACTAGATCGACAGAAAAAAAATGCACTGAATACAGAAGCAATTAAAGAAATGCTTAAAGCTCTGAATAGTGCTGCTGTGGATGACAGCAAGCTCGTGCTGTTCAGTACAGCTGGAAGTGTCTTTTGTTGCAGTCTTGATTTTGGGTACTTTGTGACACACTTAAGGAATGACAGAAACAGAGCAAGCCTTGAAATGGTGGACACCATCAAGTAATTTGTGAATACTTTTATTCAATTTAAAAAGCCTATTGTTGTATCAGTCAATGGCCCTGCCATTGGACTAGGTGCATCCATCCTGCCTCTTTGTGATCTCGTGTGGGCTAATGAAAAGGCTTGGTTCCAAACCCCTTATATGACCTTTGGACAGAGTCCAGATGGCTGTTCAACTATTACATTTCAAAAAATGATGGGTAAAGCATCTGCCAATGAAATGTTATTTGCTGGGCGAAAGCTGACAGCACGGGAGTCATGTGCCAAAGGCCTGGTCTCTCAGGTATTTTTGAGTGGAACTTTCACCCAAGAGGTTGTGATTCAAATTAAGGAGCTTGCCTCATATAATCAAATTGTACTGGAAGAATCTAAGGCCCTTGTTCGCTGTAATATTAAGTTGGAGTTGGAACAGGCCAATGAGAGAGAGTGTGAGGTACTGAGGAAGATCTGGAGCTCAGCCCAAGGGATAGAATCCATGTTAAAGTATGTTGAAAATAAAACTGATGAGTTTTAATTGTCAGTCTGTCTGCTTAGGACGCGAGAACTAAGCTGAACCAAATGCATCATGAGTTGCAAGATGCCCTAATCCATCTTCACAGCCCAAAACAGTTTCACCCATAGCTAAGGCTTGGAAACAAAACCGGAAATGTCCAAGCCAGGTATTGAAATTATTACATCATTTTTAAGCACTGTAGTTTTAAAAGAAATAATAAAACAGCTTGTTTGCCCAAATGTGGTTATTTTATGCTCACATAAACTCAAATATAAAAGCAGACTGTTGGGTACTAGATTCTTCTTGGAAGCCCTAATGTGTATCTATGGCTACTACTATATATAAGACCAGAGTTGTGTTTTATTGGATGTTTATGACAGAGAATCCTGTAATAATGTTGATTTTTCTTATTTTTGTATGCTACAATACCTCTACTGGGTTATAAGGCAGCCTTAGCTTCCCTCCCAGAAGGACACAGAACTGTATGAGATGGTGCCCTTGACTTTACAGTGGCACAAGCACTTCAGAGACACACAATTATAAATTAAAAGACTTTTCTTTTAGAATAAATATTTCTGGCACAAAATTCACTGATGATCATTCTCCTAAACTGAACATATGACTAGAATTTGTGGTGAGATAACACTTGATTTTATTTTCCTTTATAAATGCCTAGTTCTTACCCAGTTAACAAAAGAAAACTTTATCTCTCTAAAGTAAAACTTGTTGCACCTTATTAGTGAATTATGGAATCATTTTTGTGGAAATATCCAGGTTCTAATGTTTGTAATGTGAAGATTTAGGTTACCTTAGAGTGTGCTCTTGTTAATAAGTTAAAATTCTGGACACATTATTAAAGGCAGAAACTTCTTTCAAAACAAAGACACCTACACTCTGTATGGCCTTTAAAAGTATCAGTGTCTCTTTTTATGAGCACACAAATTTCTAGAACACTGTATGTGTTCAGTTACCCAAAAGCTCTATGAATACTGTCTTGCTGATTTTTATCGAGGCTCCATTACATAGGCATAATTGAATAATCCACCGGCCACTGGTGATGAATGTCATCTTTGTCACAAGATCTCTAGGGTGTCGCTTCACCAGCCAACAGTCTCTGTGGATGATGTCACCTTTGTGCAAGTTTCCCTTGAGCCTGCTTGTCTAATTTTACACACCCATCTTACAGCCTGCACTCAACTCAAACTATGGGCTTAGGTTTCAGTTTGCTATGGATGTGCCAGGCACAGAATGGAGGCAGATGCATGAGTGAGTGTTGGTTGAGTCCAGCCACTGCACACAGTTTTGCATGTTATCTGTGATGAGGTAAGCAGGTCAGGTGCTCGTACAGGTGACAATTCCCTGCAGATCTTTAGGTGAATCAGGCATACCACAAGCTTTCTCTTCTGCAGGCACTGAAGAATGCAGTGTCATCCAAAAAAGAATAAATGCCAGAAAATGCAAAGACCCAAAGACGTCATCTCAGCCCTGGTTTGGGAAAGGTTTAGATCTAGGATATCTAAAGGGCAAATGTCCTGCTTTCTTTTTTCTTCTACTTTTCTTTTTTTCTTTTTCTTATCTATGGAATCACTATGGCTTAAATTAGGTTTTTCAAAGGGCTGTGTCTCTCTTTCTACTGGAGATTAGGATCTTGTCTTTTCTTCACTCTTTCTCTCTTTGACTGCTTTTCTCTCTTTGACATGCTATAGAAGAAATGTGTTTTGGCCCAGCATCTTTCTGTTGACTGTAGGGCTATTTGTCAGAAACAGTAAGATTTTGGCTTAGCAATAACATAACGTCTTCCTATTTAAGACCCCCCAAAAAAGGGCTAGATATTAGGGAGTCTCTATATATGTATTGATGTATCATAAAACTTCCCCAAGTCTTTATTTATTTAAGGCACTGTAATGAAAAAGAAACTTGCACTTTACTGGCACCTCATTCATTGAGCATTTCCTATAGGGGTAGTAAGGAACATGGAGGGTTGGATGTAAAAACTGGAAAAGCTGATGATGATGCGACTAAAAGATTCTCTACATCAAGAAGATGAGAAAACCTGGAGTAAGAAAATTTTGTTTTGATTGTTTCCAGGGAGAATGTTTCTCTGATGTTTGTGAGTTGTTTCTTGTGGGCTTTTCTGATATGACTGCTAAGAAGGCATGAACAATTTTACAATATTTACAAAGATGTTGGTTGTTTCACGGGGCAAAAAGCCTTGCACGTAGGAAACTTCAAAGAATGTGCCTTCAACCCTCAGAAACTTTCTAGGTCTTCAATAATATTGACAAAGAAAAGCAATATAGTTGTGGTGGATTATTGGGAAAATTTCCACAGGCAGAGAAACAGCCTGGACTATCAGGCTGCAGAGAGAATTTTAAGAATCCTGTACAATCCCATGGCCCAACCAAATAATTTTTTTTTTAAAGCCCAACTTTTCTGTGTGTGTGCTTAAGACATGCCCACAGCTACTCAGATAAAAAAACAAGACCACGCATTAAAATGTTGTGTCTTTTGTGTAACCAGATTGCTTCCAGGAAATAGTCTCTTTTTCAGAACATGTACATATTGGACTCCAGTGTGTTACAAAGGGCACCTTATATTACCAAACATGCTTCAGGCTCTGAGCCAAATTTCTGTAAATTATTATTTTAGCCTCTGGTCTCATGCCAAGGTCCTGGGCCATGCTTTCACTTTAGCTCTTGTGTGGCTCAGGGCCAAGTCCCTGAGCCAAGCTGAGTCATTGCATCAGCTATTAATAGTTCCAGGCACAAGGACCCAGGAAAGATAAGTAGTACTTTCTTCAAAAGTAGTTAGTACATTTTCTTTCTTCTGAGTCCATAAAAATATCAGATTCTTTCTCAGAGTGGGCGACTGACTCTACTCCACCAGAAGTTAACATATTACACATTTGCTATCATCTCCCCTTTTGCATTCATAATTTTTAATTTTCTTGAGATTAAAAAAATCTGTGTGTCACCTGATAGATTTTGGTTCACGGGGGCACAGCAAGGTTTGTTTTTGGTTCATGGACTGGGAAAGGCTTTAATTAAAAAGGTCACTAGTAGCTGGGCATGGTGGCTCATGAGTGTTATCACAGCACTGTGGGTGGCCAATGCAGGCAGATCACAAGGAGATCGAGATCGAGATGATCCTGGCTAACATGGTGAAGCTCCCATGAAGTCTATTAAAAATACAAAAAATTAGCTGCATGTGGTGGTGGGCACCTGTAGTGACAGCTACTTGGTAGGCTAAGGCAAGAGAATGGCATAAATCCCAGAGACGGAGCTTGCAGTTACCCAAGATCTTGCAACTGGACTCCAGCTTAAGTGACAGAGTGAGAATCCGGTAAATAAAAAAGGTGAGTAGGAGTGCAATTCCAAACTACTTACATTCATATCTGCAGCTTGTCTTCTATTTGCATTCACATCTGCCCCTCGTTCTCTGTGTTTGTTTCTTTGTTTCTTCTTTTTTTAATTTCTGAAGAGCAAGGAAAGCTCTGGGCAAGTGCCAGGTAAAATCCGATAGATTGCCTGCCATTCTTACAAAGCTTAGGAGAAAGGGATGTTGGGAGACACATTGGCAGTCTCCTTTCACCCTCCACTGTTGAAAATGTTTCCTCTGTTCCAACTATTTTCTTTCACAGAGGATCCAGCTGTCACATAGGACTGAAAGGATATCTAAGTTAATTGAAGATTTCTGGATAAGACTATATCACGGTGTTATGTGAAGACCTCAAAACTAACTCGTTTCTGACAGTCTGTCAGAGTATTGCCACCAAAAATTTCAGGCTCTTCTGTGGCATTTTATTTATTTATATTTTGCATTGTGTTGCTAATATCCCTCCTGTTTCATCTTTGTATGCAATGTTGTGATCTGGAGATGTAAGCTCACTGGTAAAAGTCAGTCATTAGAAATATAATTCAAAGAGTTGCTATTTTGTGATTTTTTTCTTTCAAATAGGAAGAATTCAAATTTGTGATCTAAACATTTTTATTTGATAAGGATCTTTTTGTCCGCCAATGATAGATATTCACGTCACTGTAGGGAATGGCATACATTCAAATAAAATTTCTCTTTTTTTGGCTGGTTATTTCTCTTTAAAAAGATGCACACAACCATATATATCTAAAGAGATTCTTTGTGAGACACATCTTTTTCCTGAAGAGAAACATACTGTGGGGACAGGTGATGATCGTTAACCTTCTTTTTCTCACTTTTGAGTATATAAACCCGGGATTCAGCATTTTCATGGAACATTTTAGATCTTAAAATGCAACCTAGTGAAATGAGCTTTTTCTCTGTGGGGAAGCCTTGCCAGTACTTTGCACAAAACCCTTGGTTTTTTAACTCCTCTCTCTCCTATATCTCTCTAATAGTAATAAGACTCTGTGCCCTATCAGAAAACAGAAAATTTCCACTTTCAATAATCAGAAAGAAGGTGCCTTTGAGAGACACACTTTAGCTAAGTACGGTCTTATGAAAGCCAGCCATACAAGCTTTACTTGTTTTGAGGCACACCTTCTTCCTCCAGCAGCACTGACATTTAAACTAACAGATAATTTTATGTTTCAAAGTCAATTGATCTTATTTCCTGCAATTTCAATATTTTTTTCTAAGCCATAGCAAGGCAAGCCACAAATAGCATTAAAATTCTTACTCTATACAACTGTCTTGCTAGAATCCAATGACTATACCATCTTTTTTTTAGGTTCCCAAGTTACTTTGGTTATCTTCTGGGTTGAGTAGACTTAAGAAATCAACCAGGAATCACCAGTGGAGAGCTAAAGCCTGTGTAGGTAAACGTTACTTGTCCTGGTCTCTAGTTCCTCTGGAACTGTGGGTGAAGGTTTAGCTTGCATCCATGGGGGACAACTATGTCCATCACCAGACTCAGAAAAGACAAGAGGAATGCAAAAACAAGGAATATCCTATCTTTCTATTCAGTCAGGGCTATTTCAAAAGGGGGAAAAAGGTAATAGGAAGATTTTTTTCTATATTTCTTTAGAAAGTTCACAAACTATCTGCAGTGTGCACTTCTCTAGATTACTGTCTGAAACACAGAAATTTCATTGACTGTGAGACTCTGAAAAAAGAAAGTGGCTTATTTATGTATTTGTTGCTCAAGGGCATGACAGCCCTAAGAACTCCAGGACAGACATGCCTAGCTTTCTGAGGGAAGTGTTCATTTTAGTACTATTCAACAGATACATCTTTTCTTCAGACGGCAAAGAAAAGAGTTTGATTGTTTCTTTTTTTATTCAACCTTGCTTTGACTTGGGACAAAACCCAGATCTTTCTAAGCATGGTAAAACTGATTCTGCCCTCTTGGCAGTCATAACAGGCAAATTTCAGAGAGATAATTCATTAAGTCAGAGACAAGCCCCTGAGGATCACTCAAATATATCTTCTAAATGCCCTACATGCCACCCTCATTTAGAACCTCCAAGAGCCTTTTCATCAGCTTGTCTTCTGGTGCCACTAAAGAAAACCCAACCTCACTGTTGCCCCTGCAGAAAATACTCCATAGATGTGATACTAGTATAGTAGAAATTTTCTTCTCATTGTAGGGACTTAGATAAAAAAATGAAAAACATAAGCAAATGCCCCTGAGGACCCCAGTGGACATACAGAGATATTTCAAAATCTAACTCAAGTGCTTAATCGTACCTGAATAGATGACACATTACTCCTAAACCAAACCCTAACTGTTGCCATAAAGCACGCAGCTTTACAGAGAGCAGAGTTATCCATGGATCAACCACATGTCTTTTACAAAATATTGAAAAAGGGAGGGTGGAAAGGAAAAAAAAGTTGAATTGATAACAGAATTCTTATTCATAATAGGAAACGATGGACTGCTGATAACTCGATTGGAATCTTATTGATCCTATAGCAGACTGAAAAAAAATTAGTGAGTCTACTGGAAGGCTTATTAGTGAACAGTACAAAACTTCATAATTATTCTAAACTATTCATAATAGGTTAAAAACACATAAAAATTATACAGGCTTTTTAAAAATCCTGAGAGAGGCTTTAGTGAAACACATGTTCCTACCTCCCTATTGAGTTAAGATAAAGTTAATCTTAAGAGAAAAGTTTATTACTCAAACAGACCCTGACATCAAAAGAAAGCTGCAAAAATATGTCATAGATTCAAATAATATTGTTCTTTTAACAATGCACCAGGATGTAACAGCCTTTCTTTCATTTCAGATAACACTAAGAGTCTTTTCTTTTACATTTAAGAAAATTAAGGATTGTAGACAAAGGAAGCTGTTTGGAGCAAAAGTTCAAATAAGTGGCAAAAGAAGCTCTCTGCCAGCAGAGATAGAAGCTTGAATAAGTTGTCCACTGGAATTTAAGGTTTTTATGGCCTAAAAAATAAAGATATATACTTAGTTTGCAAGCTGTCTTGGAGAATGTGTGACTTAGCTTTGCACAGGCCCAGGACCTATTAGACAGCTTAACCCAGGCACTTTGCCTGGGAGCAGTCTGAAGTGGTAATTTGCAAAGACTGCTTAGCTTGGCACAGGACCTAAAGTAAAAGCTTGTCCTGGGATGCTGGCTCAGGAATAATCAGGGACTGAAATGATGATTCATATAGGTTGAGCAACCAGTCAAATACAAAAAGAAATATTCAGCCATTACCCACTAGATCTCACTGGGTTTATGCCCACAAAAAAAAAAAAAAAAAAAAAAAAAAAAACTTGGTTTTCGGAAAGCCCTCTGAGTATACAGAAAACAGCATGCCTATGCCAGGCATTGGTTCCCTCATCTGAATGAGTGAGAGGTTTGTACAAGATTTTATCTGAATGGACTGAAAGTTCTGCTACTTCTGTTGCTGCAGCCATACTATCAGGCACAACCTTCTGTGTTAGATCCCTTAGTGGTGCCTACACTTTTTTGGCCTGATTATTATGTTGGAATCAGGCCCTTAGCTGTTGATTGGGGGTCTTCTAGAAACCATTGCCTTGCTGTTTTTGTATGGAAAGCTAGCTAAGTTGTCTTTGTCTTCCCTCAGAAATGAAAACTCTAACTTCTCTTAGGAGTTTGGGTATTGGTCTTTCCGGATGCTTTCTGCTGGAGAAGAGTGTTGTGTAGAAAACAGTAGGTAGGATTCTACTGAGGGTTGGTTTAAGCGTTTGTAGAAGAAAGATATGTTAATGCATGGTGTAATTTGCATTACATTTTAAGGTGTGATAGACTTAAGGCAAAAAAAGAAAACCAGTTTTGATTATTAGAAAAAGCATATCACAACGAGACAAGGAGAGTAAGAACAACTGAAATACTTCAAGGCTGCTAACATGCCCGTATAATTGTGGCTATATTTATACCTGTTAAGATTTTGTTACATGAGACTTGGGTTTATTTAGCTTTCTTGATTTGATCCTTCAAAGCAAAAATTCTGTTACAGGAACGATATTTTCTTCTATTATCTGAAAATATTTGTGGAACGCATTCCCAGAATTAGAATATTGTTCTAGATTTCTCTATTACTCATATCTTTCTGTTTTCCAAGAACTGTAGCTGGACCTCACCAGTTGGTGGACAGAAAAAAATAAATAAATAAGAAAGGTTAATTAAAATTGTAAGAAAATCTTAAAAACAACTTATAAAGTGAGAAATTGCTGATGGGGTGTGACAGGCTTTGAGACACATATCTTTTTTCTAGTCCTAATTTTTGTTAAGAATGAATCATGATAAACTTTAGTCATTGGCAAAACAGACATGTCTTACACTTAGCCACACAATTTTTGTACAGTGCTGTGAGAAATACCTTTACATGGGATTTCCTCATGGGCTTTTATGAATCTCTATTCTACAAGGAATATTAAATAGGACATTATAAAGCTGAGTCCAGCCATAGGTTTGACCCTTAGATACATATTATTTGGAAGAACTCCTCTGTTTTTTGAGATTCCAACTGCATGTGGTTCCTAGGCCTGATAGGAAGTGGTTTTTTTTTTTTCTTACCACAGACTAGAAGACCTGTATTGGGACTGTGTAAACAAAGTATAAGGCTGGGTTTCTTAGAGGGCTTTTATTGGTTCTAAAAGTCAGATGTAATTCATTAAGGAAGGCACGCTCTTCCAGTCAAAGCCTTTGAAAATCAACCAGCTTATTCTATTGGGTTATGTTGCAAATGAAAATACATTTTTTGTAGCACTGATTAAAACAATTATATTGCTGTAAGTTAAGAAAAATCACACACATTTTCCGAATTTTAGAGGACCTAGGCATAGAGAAAAAAAGTGTATTCCATGTTTTTTTAACTGGAGTATACCAATTGACAGTGTTAAAAGCTGTAACTAGTTTAAAAGAAAGTGCACTTGACTTCAAAAAACAAAACAAGAACTAGAAATGTTCTAAAATAAAGGTAAAGAGATTGCTTCATTCTTCTGTCAGTTTAGTCTATTTTAACTTTTGTCCTACTTGATACTTATAAGCGTTTTAGCTATTCCTAAGTTCTGTAAATTTTCCTGTTATAAAAAAACCTACAGTTGACAACAGCCGATAAAGCTCTACAGCTAATTTTAAGCCATTATTCTTGATGAAGATTAAATGTCTGTAAATGACAAAATGTCTAGTGTGGTTAGAAACAGAATAGGCAAAGACATTTGGTTACTTCTGTGGTTTACAACAGCTTAACATAATCACCTTAATTAAAATTGATAGCACATTTTCAGATATTAAGAACATGAAAAACCCAATGTGGTTTTGAGACCTGTGTTAGTATTACTCACTAAAATATATTCTGAAAAAATAAAATATTCCCATCAAAATCACATGTGTTTAAATATGTTTTATAATACTATTTAACTTTTTTATATGCCCCAGGGGCTCTATGAGGCATCAAAAACACAGGTTTCAGAAAACACATCATTGAGATTAAAATTTTATTCTGGGAAGCCTGCCAAATATTTTAGAGGATTAAGACATTTAATGTTATGATATCCAATTCCAGATTTCCATAAATCATTGTTTTTGCCAAAATACAGTTGGTAGAAATGTTTGAAAGGGCAGAAACATTTTTATCAGCCTTCAACATTACATAATAATCTCTTTCAGAATGACAAATTTTCCCCTTGTAGTTATCTCCCAATATTAACCCTAAGCTTAATGAAAACTTATGTAAAATTATATTTAACCTGAGAAAGATTGACAAAGAGGTGAGATTTTCACAAACTTATTACAACGTTTTAACAACCTTCTGCAAATTTGCTAAAGAGAAGATTAATGTTTCAAGAAATTTTTCTTGTGTTTTCACTTCAATGCTTAATGGCAGAAAAAAAAAAAAAACATCCTTTTCAATCTAGTGCCTGGGTGCACAGAGTTTTCTTTTGCAAGATTAATTTTTTTAAAGCTATTTTCACAGTTTGAGTAAACAGTTAGCTTTATTTTCGTTAATTAAAGAAAATCCTTTACCTCTAGGCAAAATGTACATTTCCATGTCTTTCTAGAATTTATTTTCACTACAAGCAACTTTTACTTTTCTACCACACCTGGAGATTAAATTCATATACAGTATTCTCAATTACACATTATAATAATACCTTTTAACAATTAATAACTTGAGGGAAGCCAGAGAGAAAGGTCGGGTTACCCACAAGGGGAAGCCCATCAGACTAACAGTGGATCTGTTGGAAGAAACTCTACAAGCCAGAAGAGAGTGGGGGCCAACATTCAACATTCTTAAACAAAAGAATTTTCAACCCAGAATTTCATATCCAGCCAAACTAAATCTTCCTAGGTGAAGGAGAAATAAAATGCTTTACATACAAGCAAATGCTGAGAGATTTTGTCACCACCAGGACTGACCTAAAAGAGCTCCTGAAGGAAACACTAAACAAGGAAAGGAACAACCGGTACCAGCCACTACAAAATTATGCCAAACTGTAAAGACCATCAAGGCTAAGAAGAAACTGCATCAACTAATGAGCAAAATAACCAGGGAACATCATAATGACAGGATCAAATTCACACATAACAATATTAACCTTCAACGTAAATGGAATAAATGCTCTAAGTAAAAGACACAGACTGGCAAATTGGATAAAGAATCAAGACACATCAGGGTGCTGTATTCAGGAAACCCATCTCATATGCAGGGAAACACATAGGCTCAAAATAAAACGATGGAGGAAGATCTACCAAGCAAATGGAAAACAAAAAAAGGCAGGGGTGGCAATCCTAGTCTCTGATAAAACAGAAATAAAACCAACAAAGATCAAAAGGGACAAAGAAGGCCATTAAATAATGGAAAGGGATCAATTCAACAAGAAGAGCTAACTATCATAAAGATATATGCACCCAATACAGGAGCACCCAGTTTCATAAAGCAATTCCTGAGTGACCTACAAAGTGACTTAGACTCCCACACAATAATAATGCGAGACTTTAACACCCCACTGTCAACGTTAGACAGATCAACAAGACAGAAAGTTGAAAATGATACCCAGGAATTGATCTCAGATCTGCACCAAGAAGACCTAATAGACATCTCCAGAATTCTCCAAACCAAATCAACAGAATGTACATTTTTTCAGCACCGCACCACACCTATTCCAAAATTGACCACATAGTTGGAAGTAAAGCTCTCCTCAGCAAACGTAAAAGAAAAGAAATTATAACAAACTGTCTCTCAGACCACAGTGCAATCAAACTAGAACTCAGGATTAAGAAACTCACTCAAAACCACTCAACTACATGAAAACTAAACAACCTGCTCCTGAATGACTACTTGGTACATAACAAAATGAACGCAAAAATAAAGATGTTCTTTGAAACCGATGAGAACAAAGACACAACATTATAGAATCTCTGGGACACATTCAAAGCAGTGTGCAGAGGGAAACTTATAGCACTAAATTGCCCACAAGAGAAAGCAGGAAAGATCCAAAATTGACACCCTAACATCACAATTAAAAGAACTAGAAAAGCAAGAGCAAACACATTCAAAAGCTAGCAGAAGGCAAGAAATAACTAAAATCAGAGCAGAACTGTGGGAAATAGAGACACAAAAAATCCTTCAAAAAACTAATGAATCCAGGAGCTGGTTTTTTGAAAGGATCAACAAAATTGATAGACCGCTAGCAAGACTAATAAAGATGAAAAAAGAGAAGAATCAAATAGACGCAATAAAAAATAATCAAGGGGATATCACCACCGATCCCACAGAAATACAAATGACCATCAGAGAATACTACAAACACCTCTACGCAAAGAAACTAGAAAATCTGGAAGAAATAGATAAATTCCTTGAAACATACACCCTCCGAAAACTAAAACAGGAAGAAGTTGAATCTCTGAAAACACCAATAACAGGCTCTGAAATTGTGGCAATTATCAATAGTTTCCCAATCAAAAAGAGTCCAGGACCAGATGGATTCATAGCCGAATTCTACCACAGGTACATGAAGAACTGGTACCATTCCTTCTGAAACTATTCCAATCAAGAGAAAAGAGGGAATTCTCCCTAACACATTTTATGAGGCCAGCATCATCCTGATACCAAAGTCTGGCAGAGACAGAACAAAAAAGAGAATTTTAGACCAATATCCTTGATGAACATTGATGCAAAAATCCTCAATAAAATACTGGGAAATGGAATCCAGCAGCACATCAAAAAGCTTATCCACCATGATCAAGTGGGCTTCATCCCTGGGATGCAAGGCTTGTTCAATATACACAAGTCAGTAAATGTAATCCAGCATATAAACAGAACCAAAGACAAAAACCACATGATGATCTCTACAGATGCAGAAAAGGCCTTTGACAAAATTCAACAACACTTCATTTTAAAAACGCTCAATAAATTAGGTATTGATAGGACGTATCTCAAAATAATAAGAACTATCTATGACAAACCCAAAGCCAATATCATACTGAATGGGCAAAAACTGGAAGCATTCCCTTTGAAAACTGACACAAAGTCAGTTATTTTCAGCACTGCACCACACCTATTCCAAAATTGACCACGTAGTTGGAAGTAAAGAGGGATGCCCTCTCTCACCACTCCTACTCAAGATAGTGTTGGAAGTTCTGGCCAGGGCAATTAGTCAGGAGAAGGAAATAAAGGGTATTCGATTAGGAAAAGAAGAAGTCAAATTGTCCCTGTTTGCAGATGACATGATTGTATATCTAGAAAACCCCATTGTCTCAGCCCAAAATCTCCTTACACTGATAAGCGACTTCAGCAAAGTCTCAGGATACAAACTCAATGTAAAAAAATCACAAGCATTCTTACACACCAAAAACAGACACACAGAGAGACAAATGATGAGTGAACTCCCATTCACAATTGCTTCAAAGAGAATAAAATACCTAGGAATCCAACTTACAAGGGACATGAAGGACCTCTTCGAGGAGAACTACAAACCACCGCTCAATGAAATAAAAGAGGATACAAACAAATGGAAGAACATTCCATGCTCATGGGTGGGAAGAGTAAATATCAAGAAAATGGCCATACTGCCCAAGGTATTTTACAGATTCAATGCCATCCCCATCAAGCTTCAAATGACTTTCTTCACAGAGTTGGAAAAAACTACTTTAAAGTTCATATGGAACCAAAAAAGAGCCCACATTGGCAAGTCAATCCTAAGCCAAAAGAACTAAGCTGGAGGCACCACGCTACTTGATTTCAAACTATACTACAAGGCTACAGTAACCAAAACAGCATGGTACTAGTACCAAAACAGAGACATAGATCAAAGGAAAAAAAGAGAGCCCTCAGAAATAATGCTGCATATCTACAATTATCTGATCTTTGACAAACCTGAGAAAAACAAGCAATGCGGAAACGATTCCCTATTTAATCAAACGTGCTGGGAAAACTGGCTAGCCATATATAGAAAGCTGAAACTGGATCCCTTCCTTACACCTTATACAAAAATTAATTCAAGATGGATTACAGACTTAAACGTTAGACCAAAAGCCATAAAAACCTTAGAAGAGAACCTAGACATTACCATTCAGGACACAGGCATGGGCAAGGGCTTCATGTCTAAAACACCAAAAGCAATGGTAACAAAAGCCAAAATTGACAAATGGGATCTAATTAAACTAAAGAACTTCTGCTCAGCAAAAGAAACTACCATCGGAGTGAACAGGTAACCTACAAAGTGGGAGTAAATTTTCGCAACCTACTCATCTGACAAAGGGCTAATATCCGGAATCTACAATGAACTCAAACAAATTTACAAGAAGAAAACAAACAACCCCATCAAAAAGTGGGCAAAGGACATGAACAGAGACTTCTCAAAAGAAGACATTTATGCAGCCAAAAGACACATGAAAAAATGCTCATCATCACTGGCCATCAGAGAAATACAAATCAAAACCACAATGAGATACCATCTCACACCAGTTAGAATGGCAATCATGAAAAAGTCAGGAAACAACAGGTGCTGGAGAGGATGTGGAGAAATAGGAACACTTTTACACTGTTGGTGGGACTGTAAACTAGTTCAACCCTTGTGGAAGTCAATGCGGTGATTCATCAGGGATGTAGAACTAGAAATACCATTTGACCCAGCCATCCCATTACTGGGTATATACCCAAAGGACTATAAATCACGCTGCTATGAAGACACATGCACACGTATATTTATTGTGGCAGTATTCACAATAGCAAAGACTTGGAACCAACCCAAATGTCCAACAATGATAGACTGGATTAAGAAAATGTGGCACATCTACACCATGGAATACTATGCAGCCATAAAAAAGGATGAGTTCATGTCCTTTGTAGGGACTTGGATGAAATCGGAAATCATCATTCTTAGTAAACTATGGCAAGAACAAAAAAACCAAACACCACATATTCTCATTCATAGGTGGGTATTGAACAATGAGAACACATGGACACAGGAAGGGGAACATCACACTCTGGGGACTATTGTGGGGTGGGGGGAGGGGGTGCGATAGCATTAGGAGATACACCTAATGCTAAATGATGAGTAAATGGGTGCAGCACTCCAGCATGGTGCATGTATACATATGTAACTAAAGTGCACATTGTGCACATGTACCCTAAGTCTTAAAGTATAACAATAATAATAATAAAATTAATAACTGGAATGTAAAACATTGTGAGTTTATAAAATTACAGTCTGGGTGCAGGTAAAGTATGATTTATTACAGCATTGTTAAAGGAGCGATTATTTTTATACATCTTCCGGCCTTAGGTGGTTGTTGTTTTTCATAAGTTAAAGTCATATGAACTGAAAAGTGCAACAGCCTTCATTTCTTTGGAAGCAAAATATTTAGTCCAAGTACCTATTCTTCACTAAGTTAATTAATTAGATTTTTAAAATATGTACATAACACATATGTAACCACACAGAAAACAGAAGTTCCAGAAGTTATAAAATTTTATTTTACCAAATTTGCAATTGGATTATTGACCTCTTGCTGAGGCCCTTTAAGAACTGGGATATGAATAGTTTCCAGGGCCTAATAAAAAAGCCTCACTGATGCTGGGCATGGTGACACACACCTGTAGTCACAGCACTTTAGGAGGCCCATGATTGGGGAACAAGAAGTCAAGAGATCATGGCCAACGTGGTGAAAACCCATCTCTACTAAAAATACAGAAATTAGCTGGGCATGTTGGTGGGCACTTTTAGTCTCATCTAATTTGGGGCCGAGGCAGGAGAATCATTTGAACCTAGGAGGCAGAGGTTGCAATGATTTGATGGTGTACCACTGCACTCCAGCCTGGTGACAGAGTGAGACCACGTCTCCAAAGAAACTCAGAGCTGTAAGGAAGAGTCAGGCTTTCATTTTCAGAGGTATTATTCACTTCTAATTCCAAGAGCTACATAAGAAATGCAGATATCTCATAAAAGATGATGGGTGGTGCCTTTTCTGTTAGCCTCAAGATGTCCCTCATCATCAGCTTTTATCCAAGAACCTTTTATGCATGCACCAAATGTGTCCAGATAGAGTGGAGAAAGGTAATTTAGTAGATTGAAAGAAAAACTTTTTCAAGGAAACAAGATTTATGAGGAGACAAACATGAATGTCTTCAATATACATATTGCATAAATCTCCATTTTTAATTAAGCTGATTGCCTTCTAAGAGTGTTTTCATTAATTTAACTTTACAGAGAATATCAACAGAAGTGTTTATTATTTATTTCACTGGTTTACACCACTATATGTATGCAGTCACGTTCAGCAGCTCAAATTTCCCCTGATAGAATGCTTCTGGGTCCAGGCAAGTACAGGCTTTCAAATGGGCTGCAGATCCTTCAGCAGCAAAGCTTGATATTTCAGGAGGTGACTGTCAGTTCGCAAGAGACTTTTTTAAGGAAACACAGTACTGGTATACTGGGTGGTGTGGAAACAGATATGTTATTTTTATGGTTAACCTGATGGTTTCTGGCACCAACAATGTCACTGACGCAGCTGCTCAGAGGTGGGTTACCCATTTATTTCTAGAAACCAAGCTGAGTTTCTTTCTTAGGTACACCACTGGATGTTGAGCTGGACCTCAAGCCTCATCCATAATTTCAACGTCTGTTTTCTCTATTTCTGATATATGGAGATTAAACGCCTTTACTATGATAAAACCGAGGGCTTCTGCCTTAAGTAAGATTTGTTTAACTGGTTAAATTTTTTTGAGTACTAGGTTCTTAAGTTAACCAGTGAGTTTTATCTGCTTTAGTTTCTTCTATGAGGTGGTATTTAAGATGAGCTACTTCTCTGTACTAAGGTACCTGCCGCCATCTGAAAAATCAAATAATGCCCAAGAATATTCTTAACTGTTAAGAAAAATGGGCTGAATTGTTTCATGACCCTGTACATTGGTAACTTCTGATAAGACCAGACCCAGGTACTGTACCGAAGTCTGAGAAAGCTGAGCTTTAGATTTTGAGACCCAATAGTTTTTTTTTTTTTTTGAATTATTGCCAGATAGTTTAGCAGTGTGTTAGTGTGTTCCCAGGAAGCCCATCACAATCTTGCTATTATTGTCGTCTCACCAGTACACAAACACATAACAGTCTCTACTTATCTAAGGTAATACTGGGGGTTTATTTTCTATGTTTCAGAAAAATAAAGATCCCAGACATATTTTTCAAAGATTAAAGAGCACTAAGGTTGAAGAGAAAGTTTAAGAAGTGAAATAAAAAAGCTCGATGCCAGCAATCATGTGGTCAAAATGGGTTAACCAATATGAAAGTTGGATTTAGCGTTTTTGTGTATTTTGAATGGTAAGAAATGCACTTAGTCTATGGGCTGTCTTTAAAAATGTGTGACGTCGTTCGACCTGGGGCCTTAGATCCCAGCCCAATCAGAAAGCTTAGCCTGAGACCTCGGCCCAGTTCTTATTAGTGGCTAAAGTGAATATTCACAGGGGCTACTCAGCTTAGCCAACAACCTTTCAGAAGCTGAAGTGAACCTGTGGCCTAGGATTTTGTCCAGAACTGATCTGAGGCTGAACTAACGATTCATAGAGGTAGCGTTCACAATCCAGGAAGAAAAGAAAATTGTTCCCTGGAAGGCACTTGCTCCCACTCTCCCACTCTCTTTATGTTCACCAAAGGAAAAGAAATATATCTGGAAGTCCACTGATTATAAAATGGACAAATGCATTTCTATTTCAGGCCTTGTTTTCCCATTTGAGTAAGCTTGAAGTTTCTGCAAGTTTCTGAGTGAGCTGGAGGTTCTTCTCTCTGTGTAGCTGCAGTCAGATCTTCAGAAACAACTTTCTGTTCTAATTCATTTATTGGTGCCTGCTGCTTGAATGTTTTTTTACAGGCTGCTTTTTATCTTATGTGGAAATGAGGCACTGATCAGTGGGCCGAGAAGTTTCTGGGGACACTTCTCTTTCTGTCTATAGAAGGCAAGCTAGCTAACTCTCTTCACTACTGGAGGAGGAGAGCCCTGGATTGGAGAGAAGAAGAGAGAAACAGGCTCTAGAATTTAGAAAAATGTTCTTGTTGTTGTTGTTTAATTTCCATTTTACCTCCAGAATTACTTGAATCCTGTAGATCAGAATGGCTGGTGGAACTGGGGAACCATTATTCCTGCTGAACAATCTGGGAAATATGCACTGGACCAGGTGACCTAAGTCTCTGGGAACACTCCTACTTTCACTGGTCTCCCTCATAGGCTGGACAAAGTTGAGATATATTCTTTTTCTGTCTGAGCAATTCATTTGAAAGTGCCCTAGCTTGTCACACTAGTAGAAATCAGCAGGTGCATCTTGGAGATTCTGGACCTTGTAGGCCTCTGAAGTGGCCAATAATGCCTTTCTCATTCTCTTGTGACTCCCTTCTACTTTCTAGGTCTCCTCTTTCCAGTTCTTGTTTTAAAAGATCAAAAAAAGCCACCCCGGAAAGTTTTCCACAGTGCTATCTGATTCCATGGCCTGCTTCTGTAGTTTTGTTCTGATATTAGAGGATGGCTGAGAAACAAACTAGTATTTTAAATTTGTGTATCCCTTGATTGAATTAGGAGATGGAGATGAATGTTTTGCTAAAGCTTCTCTCAGCCTTTCCAAATAACCTGTGAGATTTTTTCTAGTTTCTGACTTCAACAAGGACAGTTCAGAGTAATTAACAAGTTTTGTTCTGGTTCTTTTGAAGCCTGCTAATATGCACAGTAGAAAGTGATTCCTTTTCTATTCACCTGTAGGTTTACTAAGGCTTCATTTCAAACAGCACTGTTTTTCTTTCTGTTGGAAATAGTAATTCTGTCTTTTTTTAACCCATTTTTTCATCTTTCACTTCTGTTTATTTTTTGACTGACTATAGGATGTCCGTTGTTCATCTTCAAATTCCTTCACTGTGTGCAGTGCTGCCTGTTTTTCAGCAGAAGTTAAAATGTGGCTTAAAAGTTGCACTCCATTTCTGCACATAAGATGAAACTGTTGGTTGAAATGTTGGAAAACCTGTGTATGTCTATCAGGTTCATCAGGGAACTGTCTTAAGTCCAACTTTATGTGTACAAGTTTACTGTCATGAGAAGGACATTTAAACCTTAGTAGCACAATATTCATTGTGCATTTGTTATAGGGGCAGCAGTAAAGTTGGAGGTTTACTGGGATTGCACAATAAGAGGTGTTTTCATACAACTATTCTGAGCCCCGGTTAAAGGAGTCAGATAGGGCACTCAGAAATTGCATTTGATGGTTCTCTAGAGATTTGTCTCTTTGACTTTGGAAAATTGTGTACTGTAGACTTACCTCGTATGGTTCCCAAAGGTGCAGGGGTAATTTTACAATGTTTACAAAATCTAAAGGTTTCTTTGAATAGCAAAAAGACGTAGTTGTTAGATGTTATTGAAATTATGCCTCTTTGAGAGGACCTGTCCTCCTATCAGGAACATGGCCACATGGCTACCTTGTTGCCTGTTGGATATTATTATTATTGTTTATAAATTTAGAAACTCAGGGTCAATGGTGTTCCAGGACTTCCAAGTGCACTCAAGGGGAGTGCAGTCTACAGATGCTTTGTTGCTGTTTAGAAACAGATGCTAAACAAGGTATCATTCAGATGACTTCCTCCTTTTGGTGTTACCCAGGATACATAGAAAGTGTTAGGGTATCCTTTTTCATCTTTTTCCTTTGTCTCATCTGTGCCCCCAAAACTGTAATAGGTGCTGCTTAGAAATGCAAGCATAGCCTTTACACATAAATCTGGAGGGGCTAGTCAGAAGCACTAGCTACACTCACCTGTGAAAGGCTGTAGCTTTCTGCCCTGCTTTTATCCTAGACCCACTGAACCCCAAAGGCTTGAAAGTTACCCCAGAGGTCTTGCAAAAGATATGTAGTAATAAAATTTGTGCTAGACATTTTAATAGAGGAAGCATCTTCATACTAACTTTGGCTTTCCTAACCATGTTCCCAGTGAAATATCAGAATCGCTGAGAATGAGAAAGATTGACTTTCAAACATTTTAAATGCAAAACTATTGCCATGCAGAACAGCTGGCTCAAAACGGTAGAAACTGAATGTCTGAATGGCCCTTCATTAGATGGGGAAAGCAAAGAGGTTAAAATCTGCTCTTTAACACTGTTTTTCTACCAGCAATTAATAGTGGAGGCTGCCTGTTTAAAGATAGGACATAGGGGCTAGTCACTGATGGCAGAATGTAAATGGGAAAAGAATTTCAAAACTGTAAGTTTTGGACAATGGATTGACCAGGCTCCAGGTAGGAAAGAAATCTCATTTCACTAGTGGGTGATGTAAGGTTAGAAATCCTAGGTTGAATATTCTGACACAAAATTCTTTTTATTCAAAAGTTAGAGAGAGAGATTTTGGGTTAGATATGTTGTCTCCACTAAATGCCTCCCAACAGTCAAAAATTAACTTGTCTCATGGTGTAACTTTTATGTGAAAGAAAATAATATTTTTGTAAAAAATTCCAAATAAAGGAAAGAGTATTTATTTGCAGTCAAATCCCTCCCATACAGTGCCATGATTATCTATTATTGAGGGACAAAATTGTCCTTTATAGGTAAAAATTTATAGTGAAATCTTGAATTCCTTTTGTTTCACAGAAATCCCAAAAACAAACCTTTTTAAATTTCACTACAAATTACTAAGACAAGGAGTGACTGTGTTAAGGAAACCTGCATACCTAGGCTGTAAAATTGCCCACAACACTGCATAGAAAAAATATGAAAGACATTATAGCTGTGAAAAGAAAAATTGTAAATTCTATAGATAAAAATGGGAAGTCCTTGTGTCAATGGCCTGATGAGTTGTCACAGACCAGAATTAGTCTAATGGTAATCAGAAAACACTGAGATGTAGCCTCAAGCTGAAACTTTTAGCATACCTAGGATCTCCTCTATATCACATGTCATTGCCAGTCTCTTTATGAAAAAAAAAAGTCTTAAAACAAACAAGATATTTTTTAAATGAATTTGAAAGTTTAAACTCTAGTTTTACCATTCTGATGAATTATTTCCTTCCCAGCCCATGCAGCAACATATGTGTAGTCTCAACAATGCACCAAGTTGTAATAGTATCCCTTTGTCTGTAATTATACCCAAAGATCTTTGCCTTAATTAAAAAAAAAGTAAGAAGCTGAGAAACAAAGTTGAGATTAAAAAAAAAAAAAAAAGCATGAGAAGAAAGCTCTCTGTCAAACAAAATAAGGACTCAAATGTGTTTCCCAATATGAGGTTGGGGTTCAGGGTTATTACAAACTAGCAAGAGAAAGAAATGTTTTCAGTCAGTGTACTGCTTTGAAGATCATGCGATTCAGCTTGGCTCAGGGTCTTGGCCTGAGAATAATTAGAAAGCTTAACCCAAGAAACTTGCCTACAAATAATCAGGAGGTGTAGTCATAATTTATATCTGCTGCTCAGCTCATCTCATGACCTATCAGGAGGTGATGTAAAAGTTTGGCTCAAGAATTTGGCCCAGGCTTAATCAGGAATTAAACAGTAATTTATAAAGGCTGGACTCACAGTTCCAAAAGAAACAAATGTGCCAACCAGAACCCACCAGCACTCACTGTGTTTATGCCAAAAAATGGACAATAAACTACTTCCTGGGAGCCAACTGATTACACAAAAGACAAAGGTATTTTTGTGCATTGGCTGGTTCTCTTCTCACAGTGAGCCAGAGTTTTGCACAAGATTTTTATCTGAATGGACTGAAGCTTCTTCTGTCTGTGACAATATGGACCTCGAGATACAACACTCTGTGTTAGTTATCTTATTGGTGTCTGCAGACAGATATTTTTAAGGCTGCTTATCTATTACGTGTAAATGAGAAATGAACCGGCAGACTGGTGGATTTCCAGGGACCAATTCCTTGCTGCCTCCCTAACTCAAGCTAGCGTTCTCATCTCAATAACACTGTGAAGAACTTCCTGAATGTGGGCACTTCAGATTTTACAATAGGAAACATGACGAGTCATTAAAGAAGAAGAGTAAAGACAAGAGAAGAACAGGGACTCTAGCTAACACAATACAGTTTTATAAAAATCCAAGTCCCTGAGTGGCACCTGCTAACTGCTATCAGTGTGGCAAGACAGGACACTTTCCCAAGAAATGCTCAGAAAACAATAGAGAGCCACCTCGACACTCTCCAACCAGTGGTGGTGACCACAGAAGGGTGTGCTGATTAATGAGCCATACACCACTAAGTCCAGGACCAATCTCACAAATGGTCCAGCATGACTGATAGTTCCTGGAGATCAATTCCCCAGCTCTAACAGCTGCCATACTCTTTGAGTTCCAAACTCTTCAAAATCCTTGGGTGACTCTGAAGGTCGAAGGGAGGAAAGTAGACTTTCTTCTGGAAATTGGAGTGGATGTCTTTGTTCTGCTTTTCAATCTTGGCTTTCTCTCCTCCCCTGATGTGACAATGATGGATGTGTCAGCAAAAGACCTTCATAGAATATTTTCTCAGCCCCTTAGTTATAGTTGAAACAACCTTCTATTTAGTCATACCGATTTAATAATTCCTGAAAATCTCACTTTATTACTAGGTAGAGATATTGTGGTCCATATAGAAGCCTCCATATGAATGGCTGCAGGACAAACTCTTTTTCTCCACTAAGTGGAAACTAATATTAACTAAGAAGCATGGGATGTCGAGAGAAATGTTGCTGGGCTACAATCACTGTATGCATCTGTATTTACCTTAAGGATTGCACTATTTTTTCTGGCCAGAAGCGTTATTTCCCAAACCAGAAGGTAGAAAAGGGCTAGAAGTCATTATAAAAAAGCTGTAAAACAAAGGCCTTTTAGACCCTGAAACAGTCTTTATGAAACCCCAAATATCAAAGAATGTCATTTATTAACATGCCCAGAAATCCCATTTGCTTGGATCTCAAGAAGCAAAAAGTTTAACCAAGTCATAGGTATTGGGGGAACTAACCCCT
This sequence comes from Pongo abelii, assembly GCF_028885655.2. Taxonomy (NCBI): domain Eukaryota; kingdom Metazoa; phylum Chordata; class Mammalia; order Primates; family Hominidae; genus Pongo; species Pongo abelii. The sequence continues at coordinate 49,654,675 of NC_072009.2, forward strand.
TATATTTCAACCTCGGTTCTTTTATATTTCCCCTAAGTGTCAGGCAGTCTGAGAAATAAAAGGATAGGTTACAAAAAAAGAGAGAAATTTTAAAGCTGTGTGTCTGGGGGAGACATCACATGTCAGCAGGTTCTGTGATGCCCCCTAAGGCTCAAAACCAGCAAGACTTATTAGCAATTTTCAAAGGGAAAGGAGTGTATGCATAGGATATGGGAGACAGAGGTCACACGCTCCACGGGGCAATAAAAGATCACAAGGCACAAGGTCAGGGTGAAATCACAATGTCAGGGTGAACCTAGAATTACTAATGAAGTTCCATGTCCTGCTGTGCATGCAGTGTCATTGATAAACATCTGAACAGGGTTCTAGAGCAGAGAACCAGTCTTACTGGAATTCACCAGGCTGGAATGGCCTAATCCAAGCCATCCTGGAGGTGCTGCAGGAGGCGAGGGTGTGTTTCATCCCTTACCTGTAACTGCATAAGGCAGACACCCCTAGAGCAGTCATTTTATAGGCCTCCTCCTGGGAATGCATTCTTTTCCCAGGGCTGTTGATTATTAATATTCCCTACAAGGGAAATAACTCAATGATATTTCTCTTACCTGTTTTTGGCAATAAGAGAAATATGTGTCTATTCTGCCCAGCTCCCAATCAGTCAGACCTAATGGTTATCTCCAATGTTCCCTGAACGTCACTGTTATCCTGTTCCTTTTTGAAGGTGCCCAGATTTCATATTGTTAAACACACATGCTTTACAAACAATTTGTGCTGTTAACACAATCGTCACAGTGTCCTGAGGTGACATACGTCCTCAGCTTATGAAGATGAAGGGATTAAGAGATTAAATAAGGACAGGCATAGGAAATTATAAGATTATTAATTTGGGGAACTAATAAAGGTCCATGAAATCTTCACAATTTACATTATTCTGCCACAGCTTCAGCAGGTCCTTCTGTTTGGGGTCTGTAACTTCCTGCAACACATGAGTATTTGGAAGTAAAACTCATGGTTGTGCTTGGCTTTAAGAGGTCTTATCAGAGGTTCCTCAAGAAGAAGAGTTTCATCAATGGCAACGTAGAAAGCTGATTTAAGAACAATAATTTGGCCCACAGTTTATGCCAATAATTATCTTAACTATTAAATTTTAGACTATTTTGCTGTCAACTCAGGCCTATTATATTTGATTTCTACAGAAATGAACAAAAAAAATAGAAAAATTTCTTTCAAATCTTACATTGGACATTATCTTCTAGTCTCAAGTGGTGTTTGTCTTTGTGGGGATAAGACTAAGAAAGCTAAGCAAAACCAAGCCCTATGCATCCACAACTTCTCTGGCATAACTACAGCTGCATGTCATACAGGGCATGTCAGCAGCCTCAGAATTTTTAAGCTGTTTATTTCCTCAGCTTATCTGATTTTATAACATATATTTGGATAACCCAAATTTTTCTTCTCACATAGAGGAAACCAAACTCCAAATGGTACTGCAAATGAAACCACTTATGAAAACACCATGTTTCTGTGAAACCTTATCCTGACCTCAGGTGGAGCTCCAGCTGTTATGTCTCATTGTGCAACCCCCCTTCCCTAGCAGGAAGTAGCTAGAAAGATCAATTCTGTCTAACGGAAGTTAGTTAGGTAGTAGGGTTGTACTCTTGCTAACAGCAGAGAATAGTTAGGTAGCTGAGGGGGCCCTTGGTATAACTTCTAGGAACAAAGATCCAGCTTACCAAAAAATAGGCTACAGACACGTATTAGTAAACTTGCACAAACCTTCAGCCCACTCACATGAAGAAACACAGTCCAACATAGACAGATCTTTGTTCTTTATGCACAAAATATGCTCACAAACATACGGATTGAAAAACAAGAACAACAAGGAAACATCCTCATCTTTTGTATAAGCAGTGGACTTCCAAAAATAGCGGCTTTTCTTCAGGTGAGGAAAGTACACGGTGGGCGACAACAAGTTTCAGTGGGCACTTTTCTGGACACGCTTTGGAATATAACCTGAACTAGTATAAATAATCACGTCAGCCTCTGATTAGTCATGGGTAGAGGTCGTCGGCCAAGCTTTCACATCAACACTTGTTTGGTCCCAAGCAAAATTCCAAAGCCAAGCTGAATAAGGCTTTTTCCAAGATCAGTCATCACATTCTTCCATTTCCCAGTACATGAGGACACCAAACACCAGCGTCACACTGGACAAACAATTTGGGTTTCCACTGTGGAGAGCTATTTTAATTTCCTTCTTAAACTTCGGTTCTAACGACACTTTATGTGCACCTTCATCAAGTTTTTGGACCCGAGATAAATAACTCTTTGTGATGTCACACAGTGAGAATTTGCTACTTGTGGTGCATTGGTGAGACACAATTAAAGCCTGAATTGAGCCCTGGGATGCATAAGTCTTACCTGGTCATCCAAAATCTGGCCCTGGAATAAAAACTATGTCTCTGCAGGTCTTCCACCTTCCAGTGGACACCACCACTGGCTGGACTGGGTTGAAGTGGCATCGTTTTGTTTTCTCTGCAGTTCTTCCTGAAGAGTCCTGGCTTGCCAAACTTTCAACAGTTAGAAGGTACAGCTCAAAAGTCCTGGATTTTGCGGACCTGTAATTCAATCACTAATGCCTTTGTTTATCTCTTGCTTTTTCCTCCTTTCCCATGCCTCATTGTGGGCCCTGCTTTAAAGGTCCAAGAATGCCACCCACAATTTTTCTACAGTGGTATCTTTTACCATAGTCTGCTTTTGTAGTTATCTTCTGAGTTAACGTTTGAGTAATAAACTTGCCTATTAAGATTACCTATATTTTATTTAAATCAGGAGATAGAGATGATTGTTTCACAAAATCCACAGAATCCTCTCTCAGCCTTTTCATAAAGTTTGAAATATTTATATGTGATTTTTATTTCAATATAACCAGTATGGATCAATTAAGAGGTTTGATTCCAGGTCCTTGGAAGCTTTTCAACATGCACATTAGAAAGTCTTTTTGTTTCCACTCATCCATAAAATCAGTAGGTATTTAGTTATGGTTTTTAATGGGCACCATCTTCCTTCTTATTGGAAATGGGGCTTCTGTCTCCTTTCCCATATTTTTTTTTTTTTTGCACTGGTTTTGTTCTTTGCCTGCCTATATTAAACATGCTATTTGTCTCTGAAACTCTCTGTTGCCTGTGTGGCTTCCTGTTGCTCAGCAGTACTTAAGATTTGGCTTAGGAATGACATAACATGTTGCCACATAGGACCAAACACTTGAATAACATTTTGGAAAGCCTGTCTGTATGCATCTGGGTTATCAGTATGCTTTTCTAGGTCCCAATCTATCTGTTTAAAGCCTTATAATAAAAAGAGAACCAGGAATTTAGATACACCATGTTTATTAGGCATTTTCTTTAGGGTTAACGGTTTAATGGAGGGTTGCTTGGGAGAATTGAAGAAGATAAGGATGATAAACTGACTAGAGGAGTCTCTGGATAGGGGACACAAGAAAAGCTGGAACATCTGGAAGATTCTTCTGAGGGTTTCCTGGGAGTTTGTTTCTCTGACTTTTGAGAATTGTTCACTATAGACATGTCTGATATGCTAAGAAGGCATGGTCAATATTACAGTGCTTACAGATATCTAGGTTGTTTGCAGGACAAAGAAAGTACCTCAGGCAATTTGCCTTCCCACTTACAGAAAATATCTAGATGTTGGATAACATTGAGAGAGAAAAGTTAGGAAGATAGGATGGATTCTTCCTAAAACTACTTTGAACAAAGAAACAGGCTAAAATACCAGTCTGCAGGCAGATTTTTAAAAAACCTGCAGAAACCTTCAGTCTACTCATGTAAAGGAACAAAGCCTAAGAAACAAATATTTTTGCATTTTTTTGTTACCTAAATTATGCCAACAGATAATCTGACAAAAGAAGAATGTTCTACATAAAAGTACTTTTCTTCTTAGATAACGCACATACTTCAAGAAAACAGTCTCTATTCCTTTTACACAAGGGGCTTCAATGTGCTTCAAAGAGCACTTTTCTTCTTCTTTTTCTTTTTTTCTAGATATGCTTTCCACTGTGAGCTGAGCCACTATAAATTTTTACTTCAGCTAAATTTCAGTCCTGGGTCAAGGTTCTGACTCGAGCCAACTAGTACTTTTTCAAGACTAGTAAGCACACTCTTTTCTTAATTCATAAAATCAGCAGAACCTGCCTTATAGTGAGAAATACATCTCTCTCCTATCTGTGCTGCCAACAGTCATTTTTTTTCCCTCTTAAGTTTTCAATCTGACTTCACTACAGTGAAGAAAAAAAAAAGTCTAATGATACCTCAAAATAGCAGACAGATATATATAGTGGTACATCCACGTGACTGCAAAAGTGTTCATTAGAACACACTGAAGACCACTGGGTAAACTAAATAGAGACTATTTTCTGGAAGAGAAGTGTTTTTATGCAGAATATTCTTCTTTTATCAGATTATCTGTAGGCATATTTTAGGCCAAAAAAATACAAAAGAGTTTATTTATAAAGCTTTGTTCTTTATATGAGTGGACTGCAGGTTTGTGCAGGTTTTTTTTTTTTTTTTTAATTTGCATGCAGCCTGATATTTCAGTCTGTCTCTTTGCTTAAAGTAGTTTTAGCAAGAATCCAGCCTATCTACTTAAGTTTTCTCTCTCAATACCATCCAACATCTAGACATTTTCTGCAATTGAGAAGGCAATTTGTCTGTGGTACCATATATGCCAGATTTCTTTGTTCTGCAAAAAACCCAGATATTTCTAAACCCTGTAATGTTGATCATGCCTTCTTAGCACATCAGACTTGTCTATAGTGAACAATTCTCAGCAATCAGAGAAACAAACCCCCAGGAAACCCTCAAAAGAGACTTCCAGATGTTCCCGCTTTTCTTCTGTCCCCTATCCGGAGACTTCTCTAGTCAGTTTATCATCCTCAGTGTCTTCAATTCTCCCAACTAACCCTCCATTAAACTGCTACCCATAAAGAAAATGATCAAAAAACAGGTTGCCTCTAAATTCCTGATTCTCTTTATATTACAAGACTTTAAACCGATAGATTGGGACCTAGAATAGTATTGTGATAACCCAGATAGAGAGAGGCTTTCCAAAATATATACACACATATATATACAGAGCATACACATATACTTATAAATACACACACGCTTATATACATGTGTGTTTATGTGTGTATATATACACATGTGTAATATATATACACAGAAATATGTGTGTATATATATATGTGTATACATACATATAGACATACAATCTATATAAATATATACCAGAGTGTATAGTTATACATACATAAACTCTGGGTATTACATATATATGTATTACGTACATATATATGCACAGATACATATGTGCCTGTAAGTGTATATGTATATATACACACACACAAACATATATACATATATAAACCCATTTGCATATGCATGTATGTGTATGTATACACACATATACATGTGTGTACATGTGTATATACACTTATGTGTATATACACGTAGATAAATATGAACATATATGTATATGTGTATATATATACACATACACACACTTATGTGTGTGTGTATATACACATATGCACACATACGAATTTTTGTATATATATCTATTTTATACACACATATATAATATCCAGAGTTTATGTACGTATACCTGTACACCCTGGTATGTGTTTATAAATGTATGTATATATACACATATCATACATGTGTATGTGTATATATATGTGTGTGTACATACACACAGACAATATTAAAGATTAAGTAGCGTTAACACAAGTGTAAAGTTTCAGCAAAATTTTAGTATGTAAAAACAGACCACTTTGCCAGCAAATTGATACATGATTTGAGAGCTATTAATGTGCAGATTAAATCAATGGGTGCATTAGAGCAGGGTCTGCCATTCCTCGCAGCCATCCCAAGTGACTCACCATTCATAGTACTAGATTTTAAAGATTATTTCCTTATTATACCCTTACATGGGAAGGATAAGCAAAGTTTTGCACCAAAGCATCCTCACCAGTCCTATGCTATTTCAGCATTTTGTAGGACTGTCCTTAAAGGAGCCTCAGAAAATATTTCCTGCGGCCCACATCATTCATTATATGGATGAAATTCTTTTGGCTGCTCCAATGGAAGAGTTATTACACCAAATGTTGAGAGAAGCAAAACAGGAGGCAATCTCAAAACAGTTCAAGAAAAGGTAGAAACAACCACTTCATACCAATACTTAGACACTACTGTTACTGAAAAAAATGTTCAACCTCAGAAAGTCATCCTCCGTAGGGACAGATTACAAGCTTTCCATGATTTCCAACAACTATTAGGAGATATAAATTGGCTGTGCCCAACCCTAGGTATTGTTACTCATCAACTCAAACACTCAGACCCTCCAAGGAAATTCTTCATTAGGAGCAATGGGCTTAGGAGACAAACCAGTTGTTCCAGCAACTTACTAAGGAGGCAGAAGCTGAGTTACAGCCTGTAGTGCAGATTCTTCAGCAAACACAGGCCTCCCAGCTACAGCCATGAAACATTTTGGTTCTCTTTATTCCTTCTAGCCCCTAGTCTCCAACAGGACTTTTAGGCCAGATCATAGAAAAACATGAGAAATTCAATCAGAGAGTAAAATCTCTGCAAGTTTATCTTTCTTTAACTACTCAATTTATAACAAGGGGTAGGGATAGATCAAAATCACTTAAGAGATATGATCCAGACAGAATTACTTTTCTCCTTTTAGAGCCAGTCTAAAAGTGTGAGGAAAAATATTGGATTCCCAACAACAGGTTGCAGCATGGGAAATGTTGACTGTGTGGCAAATTGCTCTTTCAGATTATGTAGGAATAATACATAAGGATTATCCATCAGACAAAATTTTGCCATTTTAAAAGTTCAACCTTTCATCTTCCCTGTGATTACTCCTCGCAAGCCCATTTCAGACAGCCAGACCTATTTTACTGATGGCTCTTCCAAAGGTCGCAAAGCTACTTATGGTATAAGCATACTCAAACAATAAAAAAACCCAGAGTTTCAGCTCAATGCTCAGAACTAATGGCAGTTATTCAGGTTTTAGAGCTCACTGCTTTATCTCTTATTAACATACTCTGTGATTCAGCCTATGTTGTAAATGTAGCCAGTCACATTCGGACTGCCACTATTAAAAGCACCCTAGAACTGAAGCTGTTTAACTTGTTTCTAAGACTTCAACAGGCTGTTTGCTCTTGTGCTGCTTTTTATATTTCTCATATTTGCTCTCTCACACAACTCCCTACACCACTATTTCTAGGTAATAATAGAGCCAATAAGTTGATTTGTTCTGCATTTCAACAAGCTCAAACTTCTCCTGTATTACTGCATCAAAACTCTGTCTTGACTCGTATGCTTCATTTGCCTAACAGCCAGGCTGCAGCCTATACAAGCCTGTCCTACTTGCCAGCACGTCACTGGAGTCACACCCATAGAAGGCTGTAACCTATGAGATTTAGCTTCAAATGAAATCTGCCAGATGGATGTTACTCACAAAGCTGCCATTGGCAAGCTCTCCTTTGATCATGTGACTATAGACACTTACTCTCATATGCGGCATGCTACATGCAAACCAGGTCAGACAGCTTGTTATGTACAATGACATTGTCTGTCATCATTTGCTCATATAGTGAGTTCCTAAAGAATTACAAACTGACAATGGACACGCTTATGTTATTTATGTTTTTTAAAATTTTTTACAGATGTGGTCAATCATTCATAAAACAGGAATTCCTTACAACGCCCAAGGACAAGGAATTATAGAATGGACAAATTGAACATTACAATGCGTGCTGAAAAAAACAGAAAGGGGAAACAGGAGACCAGTTACCACCTCAAACAAAATACATTTACTTTTACTTTAATTTTATTTTTAACTTATTTAGTTAAATTTTTTGACTCCTGGCACAGATAGTAAGACTACAGCAGAACGACACTGGTAAATGTTATAGGGAAAAAGGAAAGTATACACAAATATATTATGAAAATCCCCCTAAGAACGATGAAAAGGCTCAGTAACTTCACTGATGTAGGGATGAGGGTATGTTTGTGTTTTCACAAGAGATGGATAAACTGTGTGGGTGCCCTCAATGTGTTTGCGACCATGTCAATGGAGACTGGAAAGAACCATGGATCCCAACTATGAATCTGGCTTCTCCACTACAAGCCATGAGTCACTTGAAACTGCTAGAGCATCAGGGTCAGGGAAACACCCCTGACTTCAAGTTTATGGCCATGTTACCTGTAACATCCTGTGCAGTAGGTTTTCCTTGTGCAGAGACAAAAACATACAGGGCATATGTTTCCAATACCCCAGTATTATGGAGTGTCATTTGGAGTGAAATTCCCCCTGACATCTATCATGATCATGGAGGATGAGAACCAGGACCACTAACACCCCCTGACAAAGAGTAATTAGACCCTCAGAGCAATGATTATCAATTATGCTGCACCACTGGAGGGACTTCCTTTATGCATCACCCAGGTACATCACTCAACTGCAGTGGCCTACAAATTAATTCCAAGTATGGTTGAGTTACCATGGAAAAATCATGTACCTATTAGGCCTTAGCTCTGTTAACATTACTGGTGTAGCTACTAATCACTCCCAGCCGCATCCCCCAAATTGTATTAATTATACAGAATGGGCTCTCTTGGAGAATTCTTACCACCCTCCTTGGACCCAGTGTCTTTCCCCCCTAGCTAGACAACAGTTCATGCTATTGGTAGACATTATTGTCTGGGTCCCTGTCATCATTTAGATGGGAGAGAGGAGAATCCAACCTAGTGGCATAATCTTCACTGACACTGGTCAGCATCTCTTCACTACACTGCACTCGAATTCAATTCCAATCTGCAACAAGGTTCGCTTAGCATGGAACAGGCTCTAGCCCACTTTTGCCTCAATGGTATTATCAAGGAAAGAGATGTCCAATTCAAGAGTCGATAGGGAATGCAGCACTCCACTAAATGAATGGCAGCATTTGTGTTGGAACACTATCTAATTATAGTAATTGTGCTGAACACAGTTTTAATGTTACCTCTGTAGAAAATATTACCACTTAATTTACAATTTGTGTTTTTAAACTTATGTTTTTCTAGCAGCAAAAAGGACCAAATCCAGGTAAATGATGCACAATTGACTTGCGATTCCTGTCAACTGTATTATTCCCTTAATCATAGCACAGCACAAACACACAACATATCCACACTAGTAATTCTAGGTCACAATTCCAGATTATGGATTCTTGTAAATCCGTCTGAGCCTTGTGTGGCCACCTCTGGTTTCCATTTTTTAAAACTTTTTCTTACTCAGCTTACTCATTGTGTTTGTAGAGCCTTAGGCATGAAAATTTTTGTGAAAATCTCCTTAGGAATGCTAATAACTTCTGTTGTGGTGTCCTTAGTAGCAATGCACAGCCCCATTCAAGCAGCTCAATATGTGGAAAATTGGATGTGTACAGCTAAACAGGCATGGATGCTTAAACATAAACAACACTGAGATATACACGGAAGCAGCAATGTTAAAGACCGCACTTCTGTGGCTAGGAAAACAAGAACAAACTTGTAGTTGCAGAAGCAATTGGATTGTCATTTTAAGCATACTTATATTTGTGTATCCAATTTGGAATAAAACAAAAAATATCCATGGAAACTTGTAAAGGCCCATTTACAGGGGGCTTTCACATCCAATGTTACTTTTGATATTAATGATTTACAAAGTAAAATTCTTAACTTGAATAAGCATAATCAAGTATTTGGGCCATGCCTGAAAACTCAGGCAGAATTCCAGCAAGGTTTAGAGAGCCTTAATCTTTGGACCTCCTCCAAACCTCACCTCAATGTCTTTTTTGTGATTATCAGGTAATGTTATTATGTCTCTGTTTTATGCTCATTGTCTGCAAAAGCAGCTGGACCACCAAACAGCAATTGAGAGCTGCACAGCCTGCAATCACCTTTACTCAATTATTGAAAAAACAAAATGGAGATGTTGGAGGCCAAAAGAATGAGGGTTGTGACCAACTCAGTAATGACTGGAGGGTCTAAGAGCAGAGAGTAAACTGTTCTCATGAAAGCAGCATGTTGATAACCTGACACACGATGTCTGGTTCCAGAAGGAGTACTGAGGGCAGTCATGCCCAAGGCACAGTATTTCTTGTGGTTATATATAGGAACATCTGAAGTCTGTAGTATAAAAAAAGCAGTTATGTGAGCCTGTGATAAATCAAGCAGCTGACCAACAGTTACATTTCCTCCCTGTTCATTCTGCCTAATAAATATGAAGGCCTGTAGAAGCTGAGTGACTTTGCTGACTAGAAGCAATGAGCACCCTGACCCCTCTTTTAAAACAAATATTTTTTGTCTTTGTCTTCATTTCTGCATTCATTCCCCTCATTTCATCCCACAGTAACTGACTGCCACAATGTCTGTATAAAAAATACAAAAAAAAAAAAAAATAAGTGGGCTTGTTGGCAGGCACATGTAATCGAAGCTACTCAGGAAACTGAGGCAGGAGAATCCCTTCAACCTAGTAGACAAAGGTTGCAGTGGGCTGAAATCACACCTTTGCACCCCAGACTGGGTGACAGGGTGCGACTCCATCTCAAAAAAAGCAAAATACAAAAAAGAAGAAACAAGACAAAACAAACAAAAAATATGTTCTGGTTAAGAGAACAAAAAAAAAAAAAACAAGGTGCAGGCTGAGAAAAATTTAGGAAACACATCTGAAAAGTGAGTTTTATGCAAAATGTACAAAGAAATAAGATGACCAATTTAATGATAGAGACCTGAGTAGACACCGCACCAAAAAAGATATGAAGATGGAAAATCTGGCACACAAAATACTGCTTGCTGAGCCCCTGTTACTTCCTGTGAAGACTGAGGCTCCAGCCATTTTGTGAGGAGCAAGAGTGGCTGCCAGAGTGGCTGTGGCTCCAAAGATCATCCCCACCTACCCCAGCTCTACCCTTCCTCTAGGTTCCAAAGATTCCTCAGCCATTGTTCATGCTCACCAGGAAAGAGCCAGAAGCTGGATATTTTATTTCTCAACTTCTATTAAAATTCTGGATGCCAACAGGCATCCTTTGGTTAGAAATTTTATTTTTATCCTAATAACCTTGAGGCACTGGCAAGTATTAAGAAAGATGGTTTTCAACCTACAGTGGTCTCCATAGGGAAATAAAAGAATTGACATGGCCAGGCATGGTGGCTCAACCCTGTAATCCCAGCACTTTGGGAGGTAGAGCCAGGTGGATGTCCTTAGGTCGGGTGTTTGAGATCATCCTGGTCAACATGGTGAAAAAAGCTCTCTACCAAAAATACAAATGTTAGCCATCAGTGGCAGCTGGGTCTGTAATCCCAGATCCTCAGGAAGCTGAGAGAAGAATTGCATGAACCCAGAAAGCTGAGGTTTCCAGAGCCGAGATCACATCATTGCACTCCAGCTATGGGAACAGAGGAAGACTCCATTCCCCCCCGCCAAAAAAAGGGAAAAAAAGGATTCAGTTACCCTTTTAGGCAGTTATTTTAGAATGCTTTGTACAATGCATTACTATTTTGGTATTCTAAAGACAGAAAACTCAGTAACAGTAGTAAGTAAATCCAAATAGCAAGTCATTACAAATTCATGGGATTAATTTCATCTTTCACACTTTCTGGCTTTTATCATTTAAAATGTGTTATGCTGAAGTAATCAAACATTTTACCTGTGATCTTTAAATGCAAAAAGAAACAACAGTTAGTGAACTAAATGAATCTCAGTCTTCAAATTTGATTCTGATGCAGTGGAATGTTTTACAGTTGTTTTAGTGGGCAGGTAGTAAGTTGATAAGGAGTGTGCAATGATGGAAAGAAGTGCAAATGGGCCAGATGAGAGGGGACTCATTCTGCTTGATGAGATCATGCTGGGCGTGTCGAAGAGTCATGAGTGTGTACACTGGCGTGAATAAATAAATACACTTCTACTCATGATAGGGAGGAGCATCTTCTTTCATCACACATGCAACTATTTTAGGACGATTCAGAGGAAGCTTTTATTGTAAGTGGAAAAACATACATAAACAAATGTACCATTTCAAACATTTTTGAGTGTATAATTTGGAAGCATTAACTATGCTCACATTGTGCAACCATCACCACCATTTCACAATCTCACCAGCAATGTACAAGGGTTCCAATTTATCCACATACTCTCAATCTTTTCCTTAAAAAAAATGAAAAATTCCAATGGGGAGAAAGTGGTAATCTCATTGTGGTTTAGGTATTCAAGTATTAAGTGGCTAGTGATTTTGAACATCCTTTCATGCACTTATTGGTTGTGGATTTGTAAATGATTTCATGGCTTTATCACCGAATGAACACAAAACATAAGAAAATATAGCTCAATTGAACTTCATCAAAACTAAGCACTTTTGTATATTAAAGGACACTGCCAGTATAAGGGAAAGAAAACCAACAACATGGGACAAAATATTTGCAAGACATATATATGATATATATTCAAATCAACCACTTGGATCTCTTCCAAGTGCACTCTCCATTTTTTCTTATTCTAAAAGTTTTTAAATAAACATCCATATCTGCTGTGAAACTTTTCTCAGTCACCTTTACTACTTTATTCCCCTCTGCCAAATTCTTTCATCTGAGGAGGGAAGAATTTAAATTACTGCAGACCATGATAGATATGATGCCAGTAACTCAGATAACCTCTACTGGTAACAGGTCGGGGAGCTGCTGGACACGGGGGCAGGAGTATGTGTGTAGTGTGTGGTTGGCCTAGCCCCAGGCAGTTCTGGACTGTGGAGGGACCAGAACCCCATGCAATAAACCCTCTGTGGAAAGAAAGCTGAGAAAGCTGAGGAAGAAATTTTGTCCTTTTAATGAAGTAAAATTCCTTCACTTAATATGAAATTAATTGTTTCCTAATGAATTCCTTAGTGATCTTTAGTACATGCATATTTGTGTGCAACTACCACATCTTAGTTCCAAATTATTTTCATCATTCCAAAAGGAAATGCCCCACTTATTAAGGAGCTCCTACCAAATCTGTACTCTTTCTGACACCAGCAACCAGTAATCTGCATTTTGCCTCTATGGATTTGCTTAATCTAAATATTTATATAAATAAAATCATACACTAGGTGACTTTGGTGTTCAGCTTCTTGAGCCAAAATCCTTTTGAAGTTTCTTCACATTGTGGCATTAGAGCTGTGAACCTTTTCACAGCTGAATATTAAGCCATTCTATGGACATACTACATTTTGCTTCTAACTTTTTGTTGCTGGACATTTATTTGATGTGTTTCCAGATTTTAGTTATTGGGAATGCTGCTATGAACACATGTATATATGTTTTTGTTTGAATACCTCTTTTACATTTTTTGTGTATACAGCTTGGAGTGGATGTTGTGGTTTCTATGGTAATTTTATATTTAGCTTTTGCACAACCACCAAATTACTTTCCACAGCAGCTGCAGCAATTTTCTTTCATATTTTCCCACTTCCACTTCAACGATTGTTAGCTGTTTTGTTTTTTTTTTTTTTTTTTTTGCCATTATAATGGGTGTGAAGAGGTATCTTACTGTAGTTTTGACTTGCATTTCCCCTAGGTTAAAATGGGCAGGAGACATAAGAATTGGAGGAGCAAGAGGAAGGCTGAGGACAGCCATGTGGAGAGGATAGGCAAGCTCCAAGGGAGACAGTGCCTGTGGCAAATTCTGCCCGGTCTCAGTTTCAGCAGTGAATGGAAAGTGAGCGCATGATTGTAGTGTGGATTTTGTCACAATCTAGCTATTTCAGATAGGAGAGTTTGTGATTTGGGGTACTGCACCCCCTCTTCTCATAGGTCCCCTATAATTCAGTCTTCACTAGGCACCTGCCTGGGGCCAACCTGGTCTCAGCTCCAAGACAAAAGAGACCCTCATGCCCTGGGAACCTGATCCTGGTGGTCACTAATGGACACAGGCCTGGAGGGAGGAGCACAGCCCATACGTGCTACAACAGAGACTGTAAAGTCCAGAAGTGGACACTACATTTAGCCCAGTCACCCCAGCCCACATGAACCAAGCTCACCACTCACGGGCCTCAGCCTCCCTCTGTGAGAAACGAACTGCCACAACCATCAATCTCAACAGCCTTTTCAGGATTTCATAGGCCAAACAACTTGGAATTCTGCTGATTTTAAATGCTGCTGTCATTCCAGATCTCACACAACCCTAGCACCAGTGACTGGATTCAGAGTTGGCAAGTTGCTATCTACTGCTGGTGTGGGAGAATGTGTCAACTCAGTCTCCACTTCTGGCTGGTACACAGAGTGCTTCACCACCAGCATTTAATTATTTCTACCTTTACCTCTAAGGTTTGCCAATATCTGTCTGTGGTGTAAGCTGTCACCAACTTCCCTTCCTTTGGGCCTTCCACAGACTACCTCAAACACCTGCCACTCTCAAACACAAGCTAATGTGGATTTGGTTAGCTCTGGGTTGACATTTTGAAAAACTTCGGCCTCAGAAGGCAACTTCCTTTGGCTCCAAATCTATCAGGCTGTACAATGAGCATTAAGACGGCCCTGAGCTTAGGCCCAGAAAAGTTCTGGGTGCAAGGCTCAGTCCTCCCTTCTGCAAAAAGGAGTGATGACATAATACACCAGCCAGCTGCCCAGTGCCTTCTGTAACCCTAAAATTAATCATAACTTTAACCTTAACCCAACTTCTACCCCAATCCTAACCTAGAATCCCTAACACTAACAGCAACTCTAAGCCACAAACTTGACCCCAACATCAACCCTATGCCTAGCCACTCACCAAAACTTAAACCCCAAAACAAATCCCAATTCTAAATCCTAAATCTAATAGCTAAACCTGAATTTGACCCTGACCCTGAAAATAACCCTAACCCAAAGGTAAAGCAAACATTACAGAAACCTGAACTTAAGCTCTAAGCCTAAAATCTTAACCCTAAAACCCTAAGACAAAAACACTAACCCTAAACAAGAAACCCTATCTCTGACCCTCAAAAGCTAATGTTAACCCTAACACTAACCACAACCCCTAAATCTAACCCAAAATTTGAGCTCCTAAATCTGCTTTTTGAACATGAACATAACATTCACATTAAGTCCAATACTAACCCCTAACCTGAACGCTAAAACTCTTATTACAACCCTAACACTACACCTACACCACACCTAAACCTAGCTGTTACATAAAACCCAAATCCTAATCCTAACATTAATCTTTAGGTCAACCCTAACCGTATGCCTAATCCTAACCCCTGACCCTCAGCCTGACTACTAACATTAACTCTTACCCTAATGTGTTACTGCAATCTGTATCCTAATGCTCACCCTAACACTAATTATAACCAATAATTCTAATCTCAACTGTAATCATAATAATAAACATAACTTTAACCCCTTAATCTAAATTTAAATACTAACCATAACTATAAGCCTAAAGCTTAATCTACTCTCACCCCAACCCTAAAAATAATATTAAACAATAATTCCAATCTTAATCCTAACTCTAACACTCTGCCCTATCTATAACACCAACTAACTGACTCAAAACCACTAAACTCCAGCCTAATGCTAACCCCTAACACTAATTCTATATCTTAAAGCTAACTCTAACCCTGAATTTTAACCCATACGCTGTGACTCTAAACCTAAAACTTACTCTCTCTGATAACTTAATTTAATCCTTACCCTAAATACTAACCCTAACACTTAACCCTAAATCTAACCTTGAAAACCTAACCCAAAGCCAATCCCTTATTTTTAAATGTAATCCTAATGCTAACAATAAAAGAGGGAAAAACTACACCTAACCATAAACTCAATGCATAACCCTAACAATAACACTAATCCTAACTGTAAAAGCATGAAACCTGAACTTTAACATCAAAACCAACCTAACTCTAAACCCATCAGCAAAAACAAGCCTAAACCATAACTCTAAACCTAAAGCCTAAAAACATAGCTATAGTCTTAATCCTTAACCATAAACTTTAACTATAACCTGTAACCCTATCTGTAAACCAAAACCCTAACCCTCAATGTTAAACTAAACCTTAGTCCCTAACTGTAACACTAACACAAACGCTAATCCCCAACACTAGTCCTAAACCCTAACACTAACTGAAAACTCAATTCCTAATCCCTACCCAAAATCATAACCCAAATTTCGACACTAACACCAACCCCAAATGTATGCCCTAACAGTAAGCCTAACACTAAGCCTAACCCTTACCACAGTACCTGACCCTTGTAAACTTAACTTAACCCTACCCCTACATGAACACCAAGCCCAAACATAAACATAAACCTTACCTTACAATAAACAGGGAATCCTAAGCCCAAATCCTAACATTGATTATAACACTAACCATAAACAATGCCCTAAACTTTAGCCAAACCCTAAACGCTAACTCTAACACTAACACCTAATCCCAAGTCCTATTCTAACCCTAACACTAACCCTAAGCCTAGTCTTATCCAAACACTTTCACCATCATCCTAACCCTAACTCAGCCACAACCAGGCACCCAATCTTAAACCATAAACTAACAATAAACCCTAATCCTAAATTGTAACACTAAACCAAACATTTTAATCATTACCCGAACACTAAACATAACACTTACCCTACTTTTAACCCTCATCCTGAATCCCAACCCTAAACCTAACCCAAACCCTAATCTGAACCCTTATATTACCAACTAAACCTAACCCTAATTCTAACTATAAATCCTGAAATCCCAAAACACTGAAGGTAGTTTAACTGCATCCCATAACTCTAAAACTTACAATAACACTAACCCTAATACCCTTATCCTAACAGTAAAAGTAATATAATTCTAACATAATCTTAGCCTTAGCACTAAACCTAAAAATAACTCTTATCCTAAACACTGAACCTAATCATAACCTTAACCCTAAATTAGAAACCCTAACCCTTAACACTAACCCTAGCCCTAAAGCAAAATCTGTAACCCTAATTAAACCTAAACCCTAAATGTAAACCTAATCTTAGCCCCTAACTCTAGAAAAACCTTAATACTAACACTAACCATAAATGCTAACCCCTAACCTTAACACTAAACAGAACCCTAACACTAAACCCTAACCCTAATCCTAAACTCTAAACTGAACCCTAAGTGTTACCCTAATCGTGACCACTAACCTCAACCTCAACACAAACTCAGCCTTAACAGTCATGCTTAACTTAAATCCAAAGCCCTAACTATATGCCCAGCACTATCACTAACATCTAACCATAAATGTTCAACACTATCCTTTACAATAATCCTAAACCCTAACCCAGAACCCTGAACTCTAACCCTACATGTAACCCTAAGCCCTGTCTTAATGCTAAATGCCAACCCAAAAACCGAAATGCTCTAACCCTTACCCTCAAGCTAACCCTTAACACTAACCCTAACCCCGGCCATGACCCTAATTCCTAACCTCTAACTGTAAGCCTAACTCTTTACCCTAAACCGAAGCATAACCCAACCACAAACCTAAACTCTAACCCTGATTCTGACCCCTAGCCCTAAACTCAACCCTAACCCATAAACCTAATCTTAACTCTAACTCAAACCCTAATCCTACCACAACACTAAATCTTATCTCAAGTCCAGCCCTAACCCTCAATCTAATCCTGAACCTGTTCTGCAATTGTAAGCCATATCCTAATCCTCTATTTCTATTCTATGCTTAAAAAACTTTAAATGCATCCTGTATGACTCTAACCTCTAGCAGCCTATATCCATGAGTACAAGAAATCATATCTCTCTCTAAGCCCGAAAGAGTATTGAATTAAACATATGATATCATTCGGACAAAAAACTAAATGTTACTGAATCTGCTAATTATAGACATTATAATCTTTAATCAAATAAGTGAAGACATTATAAACCACAATGTTTAAGATCTTTTCTCAGAAAATCAAGGTTTTTTTCTTTTTTTACCATTCTAATGCTATCCCTTTTCAATATATTATGTAAATCAAATGTTGAAATACACCATGTTTGTCTCAACTTTTATAGAATGTACTTAAGGACAGTCAACACATTTAACAATTAAAAATCCAATAAACTGAATTTCAATTTTTTTCCCATGATAAAACATCTTTATGCAAAACCCATAATAATCATCATCTAAATTGTTGAGAACCAAAGCTTTAAGATGAGGAACACAGCATTGATGCTCAACTGTATTAAACCCTGTACTAGAAGTTCCAGAAGAACAATTACAAATATATATATGTATACATACATACACACACACACAAAGCCATTCATATGTGGCAGAGAAAAGAAAAACTACTGACAAATCTCATACACAGAAATCCATAGGGAACCATCTAGAAATTATGAAATCTAGTAAACACATTAAGAAAAATAACAGAACAAAATATCAACACACAAAAAAACTGTTTTCTTTTCTTTTTGATAGCGTTTTCCTCTTGTTGCCCAGGCTGGAATGCAATGGCAAGAACTCGGGTCACTGCAACCTCCATCTCCTGGGTTTGAGTGATTCTCCTGCCTCAGCCTCCTGGGTTTGAGTGATTCTCCTGCCTCAGCCTCCTGAGTAGCTGGGATTCAGACATGTCCCACCATGCCTGGCTAATTTTGTATTTCTAGTGGAGACTGGATTTCTCCATGTTAGTCAGGCCAGTCTTGAACTCCTGACCTCAGATGATGTGCCCACTTTGGCTTCCTAAATTGCTGAGATTACAAGCATGAGCCACTGCACCTGGCCACAAAATCTATTTCTATTCACTAGAAATAAACCCTATAAAGTAAAATTAAGATGATAGCTTTATTTATCAAAAAAACAAGAAGCTGGAATATTTCCCACTGACTTAAAAGACATGGATAGCAGGCAGCTGGGGTCTGGGAGAGCCTTGGAGTTGAGGCTGTGCTACTATATCAGGACCTGGCTGGAATCACTGTGGGGCTAACAAGAAACTGTTCAAGTTCGTGAGAAATCAAAGTCAAATTACTTTAAAACATAATGGATGAAGAACAGAAAACCTCTAGTGGTTTTGAAAACCCTAATGCCATGATGTCAAATAAATGTCTTTAGAGTCATAAATTTTGCATAAATGATCATGCGCAAACATCAGCAATAATGAAACAGTGGTTGAGTGGCCCAGGCCATTTTGCCAAGAAGAAAACCATTGAGGTCAATTGGAGAGACATCCCTTCATAAGTACTGTCAAGAGCATGCACATATTTTACCTACACATTTTACTACACCTACAGCTCCACAGGGATTTTTAAATTCTGATTTCACATAAAACTGTACTAGAACTTCTGATGGCTGTAAACTTTCTAGATTGTATGTAAATGTAATTGAATATATAAAAATACAATATATTGATATAATAAAATAAATTATAATCACCTGGTAACTCTTTTCAGTGTTTAAGACCTGTAGTTGAGTTTGTATGTTTTCACAGACAGCACATTCCCTGTATCCAATGTAACTAAGAAGTTAATTGTTAAGAAGGTTGTCTTCAGTTTTTTCATAACAGAGTTGAAATTTGTTTGCAATGTCAACAAATTAAGGACATTTTCACAACTGAGAAATAAACAAATATGGCAATGCATAGGTTTTTTTTTTATACTATGGATATAACTTTTAAAATGAACAATGATGATCTAGAAAATGCTGGAAACTAGAAATAATAAACATGTTCCTCAATTAAACAATTGGACTTAGTGTTTTTATGTATTTAGTTGTTTGTTAATAAAATTCTTGATTTTGTAGATGCCCATTGCTCTGTTGGAGTTATTCAAATAATTGCATTACAGGTATGTTCATAACTCAGCCAAAACATTGATTTATTTTTACTGACCCTAACACAAAGAATGTTTTATTGATTCCTGTAATCTCAGCACTTTGAGAAGTCAAAACAGGCACATCACTTGCACCCAGAGGTTTCAGAAGAGCCCAGGCAATGTGGCAAACCATTGTCTCCAAAAAAAAAAAAAAAAAAAAAAAGAAAGAAAGGAAAAGAAAAAGAATTAGCCAGGTATTGCAGCTGAAGCTAAGGCAGACGGATTCAAAGGAGCCCAGGAGTGAGAGGCTGCAGGCTGCAATGAGCCATGATGGCACCATTGCAGTCCACCCTAGACAAAAAGTGAGACACTGTCTGAAAGACTGAGAAAGAAAGAAAGGAAGAGAAGACAGAAAGAGAGAGAGAGAGGTATGAGTTGAAATTTCTTAAGTCCTTTGATAAACTTCAGTATTGTTGAAATGTGTCTTGTCTTCTCATTTCTTTATTCCTACAATTCAAGGAGTTTATTGAAGGACAATTTTGGAAGGTTAACAGCTACAAATTTTTAAGAAGTAATTGCAGTTTACCCAGATGGTCGATGAGTCAACTATACAGCATAGAGTTCTTGTGCATTATGTCTTCTGGCCAATTCAAAGTACTATATTTTCATTGATTATAAAGCAAATTATCCTTTTCAACTTCCAAAACAGAAATTAAGAAAAAAAAAGAAACAGACTGAATGTTGTGGCTTACACCTGTAATTCCAGTACTTTGGGAGGCCAAGGTGGGAGGATTGCTCAAGCCCAAGTGTTTGGAGCTGCAGTGAGCTATGATTGCACATGCACATTCCCCCCGGGGCCAAAGAATAAGGCCCTGTCTCAAAGAGTACCGACAAAAAGCCAACGATCATAATGTTTTCAAGACTAAATTTTATCAAGGTGCAAGAATTAGACATGAAAAATGACAAAATACTGCTGAAATAAATTCCAGAAACCCTACATAAATGTAAAGACACTCAATGTTTTTGGATTAGAAGATGATTTTTTATGTGACAATACTGTACAAAGCAATCTACAAATTCATTGTGATTTCTATGAAAATACCAAAGTCTTTTTGGTAGAAATGGGCAAGCCAATTCTAACATTCATACACATTTCGGGGGATCCTGAATAGCCAAAATATTCTTGAAAACAAAAACCAATTTGGAGGCTCATATTTCTCAATTTCAAATATTACTGCTAAGGAGCAGTAAACAAAACGGCGTAATACTGGCATAAGGACACACACAGACTCTGTCAATTGAACTGAATGTTAGAACCAACCATACCTCTATAGTCAATTGATTCCTGACATGTAGCCAAGATCAGTAAATTCAACAAATGCTGTTATACAACTGAATACCACATTCAGACAAAGAAATTGTACTCTTTCCTCACAGCAGAAAATAAAACTAAGTCAAAATGTTTCAAAGCCTACATATTAGAGGTAAAAACATAAACTTTAAAAGAAAATATAGGGATAAATCTTCATGATGTTGGATTTAGCCGTGGTTTCTTAGATCTGATACTAAAAGCACAGGCATCTTAAGAAAGAATTTTCTCAAAATTAAACATTTTTGTGCATCAAAAGTCACTGTCAAGAAAGTGAAAAGACATGGCGCAGAAAGGAAGGTTTGCATGTTATGTATGTAACAACAGTCTGTTATCGACAATGTATGAAGAATTTGCATACCTCAGTAACAAAAAAAAGACAAACCATCCAGTTGCATAATGGAGAAGTAGTTGAATACACACTTCACCAGAAAGACATGCATATGGAATACAAGCACATAAAAACATGGCCAGTAAAGTATATAAGTTTTACTCCCTCAGGTCTTTCATAAATGAGCTTTTCTCGTAGCCACTTGATTTCCAGCTCGACCTGAGGAGCAGCTAAGGTAAAAACACTTCTCGGGAGCAAGTTTGCTTGGTTGAGAAAATAAATATCTGGCAGGAAATAATATTCTGAAACGAAAACTTTCTTGCTGTACTAGAGTTTCCAATAGAGCTGATAGTTTGTCCCTCACCATCCATGGGCCCAAAATTTATCATCCAGCAGGAAGTAATAAGGGAAGTCATTAAGTTAATGAGGTACATGGATACACAAATGTCCCAAGTCCCATATCAAAGCTGTGACATAATTACATACTCTCACAGCATTTCAATATTCAAATATTAGTAATTCATCTGCTTAAATATCTAAGCTTACTTTATCTAATTTACACTGTACAGTTAAGGAGGTTTACAAATATTTATATGAATTGTCTTGTCGTGTTCTAGGACTTTTTTGTCACTTAAATATATTGATAGAGTACATTACATGTAAGTATTTAAACCTAACATAATTTGGAATTAATAACACACAGTTAGGGGAGATAGCAAAGTAATAGTCTGTCCAATAAATTCTTATGTGATTTCAGTAATTAATAGTGTCATTAGTCTTCAGCACTGATATTTTTTTCTTTACTAATTATCTCAAACATGAACTTTCATTGCATTAACTATTATTACCTTGATTTATAAACTGAGGGTGATCTCAATTTTCTAACAAAGAATGAATTTCTTTTTATCTTTAGAAACAGCACATTATTAGCTCTTCTACAGTTAAATAGCACAAGCTCTGACTTTATTAACTGGACAAAGCCTTGGAAAGTTAGATAATTGTGGGCACTGGGTGAATAGATTGGGAGATTGAACATAAAATTCCTGAGACACCCAAGAGACTGTGTTCCCACAATTAAAATTAGATGATACTGCAGGCAGTTCAGCGGACTGAGTGGGCATGGGAAACAGGTAGGAGAACTTGGAGTCTGCAGCCATGGTGGGTTCTATGGTTCTTGTTCTAAGGTCAGTGGGATACCATTGACAAAATTAAATCAAGAGAGTGACAAGATGAAATTTGTGTTTATTAGTGAATATTTTGCCATTACCATTACCAGTACCAACCCTGTATTTCCTGATGTGGTAGTTATGTGGTAGTACCCTTGGAGAATGGCTCCACTTTTAGTAAAACCCACTGGGATATTTTGCATAAAGCTTCAAATCTGGCACAGCAGAAACCACTGGAGATTCTGGGAGAGAGAATTAATCTATACTAATAGCTATTGGAGGTGTCCTAGAAGTATGAAATTATTGAGAAATAAACTACTTTTTAATAAAAACAACCATGTCAATACCTTGTCACTAAAGCAGAGACAACAACATCAAACATCATTATAGAGGCCAATCCCCCCCCAAATCCAGCTCAGTGGAAGCTCTGAAATGAAGTGCCCCAGTAAGAGTAGGAATGTTATGTCAGTATTGCAGGTGTTACATCTTTATGATGGGTGTTACATCAGTAATTATGGGTGTTACATCAGTGTTATGGTTGTTTCATTTGTATTACAAATGTTCTGTTAGTATTATGAGTGTTAGTATTACCGGTGTTACATCAGTATTACAGTTGTTACATCAGTATTACAGTTGCTATATTTGTATTGCAGGATGATATATTGGTATTATGAGTGGTATATTGGTATTATGAGTGTTACAGTTGTATTACAGGTGTCAGGACAGCATTAGACATGTTACATAGGTGTTATGGATGTTTCATTTGTATTGTGGATTGTATAGTGGCATTATGAGGGTGACACTTGTATTATGGGTCTTAGATCAGTATTATGGTTGTTGTATTTGTGTTTCAGATGGTATACTGGTATTATGAGTGTTTTATTGCTGTTACGAGTGTACAGTGGTAATATGGGTGTTCAATCAGTATTTCAGGTGTTACATTAGTATTACGAATGACACACCTGTATTATGGTTGATATATTTGTTTACTGATGTTATATTTCTATTACAGATGTTATATGATGAATGACACATTTGTGGCACAAGACCACGGTGAGGACCTGGCACTGTGGCCACCACACGTTTTGTGTGGGGAAGAACGTTGGGGTGTGCTAAAGACATGGGATATTTTTATGTTTAATTTTCCACAAGAAGCCCTGAGAAGAACACAGCTCTCCCCCTCAAGCGGCATGTGCTGAAAACACCTGCACTCCCAGGGTCAGAAAAGGCAGACTCATTTTTACATGTTACATTTCTTTAATAATCAATAATAGTGAGCTTTTTAAAATAAGTTTATTGGCCGCCTGTATGTCCTTTGTAAAATGTCTGTTGACACTTCTCTAGAGAAGACATTTGTGCAGCCAACATATGAAAAATGCTCACCATCACTGGTCATTAGAGAAGTGCAGACTACCGTGCCATGGTGGTTTGCTGAACCCATCAACCCATCACCTACATTAGGTATTTCTCCTAATGTTTTCTCTACACTAGCCCACCATCCACCAGCACGTGATATTTTTCTCCCTGTGTCCATGTGTTCTCATTGTTCAACTCCCACTTAAAAATGAGAACATGTGGTGTTTGGTTTTCTATTTTTCTGAGAGTCTGCTGAGAATGATGTTTTCCAGCTTCTTTCATGTCCCTGCAAAAGACATGAACTCATTCACTTTTATCTCTGCCTACTATCCCATGGTGTATATGTGCCACCTTTTCTCTATCCAGTCTATTATTGATGCACATTTGGGTTGGTTCCAAGTGTTTGCTACTGTGAATAGTGCTGCAATAAATATACGTGTGCACGTATCTTTATAGTAGAATGATTTATAGTCCTTTGGTTATATGTGCAATAAGAGGATTGCTGGGTCAAATGATATTTCTCACTCTAGATCCTTGTCTTCCACAAGAGTTAAATTATTAACAATGCCACCAACACTGTAAAAGCATTCCTATTTCTCCATATCCTCTCCAGAATCTGCAGTTTTCTGATATTTTAATGATCACCATTCTAACCGGTTTGAGAGGGTATCTCACTGTGGTTTGGATTTGTATTTCTCTAATAACGAGTGATGACTTAATGAGCATTTTTTCATATGTTTGTTGCCTGCATCAAAGTCTTCTTTTGAGGAGCATCTGTTCATATCCTTTGCCCACTCTTTGATGAGGTTGTTTGTTTACTTCTTGTAAACTTGTTTAAGTTCCCTATAGATTCCTGATATTAGCCTTGTCTCAGATAGAGAGATTGTAAGATTTTCACCCATTCCATAGGTTGTCTGTTCACACTGATGAGAGTTTATTTTGCTGTGCAGAAGCTCTTTAGTTTAATTAGATCCCATTTGTCAATTTTGGTTTTAATGCCGTTGCTCTTGGTGTTTAAACATGAAGACTTTGCACATGCCTATGTCCTGAATGGTATTGCCTAGGTTTTCTTCTAGGTAATTTAGGGTTTTAATTCTTACGTTTAAGGCTTTATTCCATCTTGAGTTGATTTTTGCGTATGCTGTAAGGAAGTGGTCCAATTTCAGTTTTCTGAATATAGCTAGCCAGTTTTGTCAACACCATTCATTATAGAGAAAACATTTTCCCCATTGCTTGCTTGTTTCAGGTTTGTCAAAGATCAGATGGTAGTAGATGTGTGGTATTATTGCTGAGACCAGTGTGCTGTTCCACTGGTCTATATATCCGTTTTGGTACAAGTACCATGCTTTTTTGGTGACTACAGTCTTGTAATGTAGTTTGAAGTCAGGTAGTGTGATGCCTCCAGCTTTGTTCTTTTTGCTTATGATCGTCTTGCCTATGCAAGCTCTTTTTTGGTTCTATATGAACTTTAAGGTTTTTTTTCCAATTCTGTGAAGAAAGGGATTGGTAGCTTGATGGAGATAGCATTGAATCTATAAATTACTCTTGGCAGCAAAGACATTTTTACAATATTGATTCTTCCAATCCAAGAGCATGGAAGGATTTTTCGTTTCTTTATGTCCTCTATTAATTCGTTGAGCATTGGTTGGAAGTTCTCTTTGAATAGTTTCTTCACACCCCCTGTAAGTTTTATTCCTAGGTATTTTATTCACTTAGTAGCAACTGTGAATGGGAGTTTTCCCATAATTTCGCTTTCTGTTTCTCTGTTATTATGTGTAGGAATTCTTGTGATTTTTGCACACTGATTTTGAATCTTGAGGCTTATCTGAAGTTGCTTGCCAGCTTAAGGTGATTTTGTGCTGAGATGGTGAGTTTTCTAAGTATACAATAATGACCTCTGCAAAGAGAGACAATTTGACTTCCTCTCTTCTGATTTGACTACCCTTTATTTCTTCTTCTTGCCTGATTGCCCTGGCCAGAAGTTTCAATACAATTTTGAATAAGAGTGAAGAGAGAGTGTATCTTTGTGTTGTACAGGTTTTCAAAGGGAATGCTTCCAATTTTTGCCCATTCAGTGTGATATTGGCGGTGGGTTTGCCATAAGTAGATCTTATTATCTTGAGATACGTTCCACCCTTACCTAGTTTATTGAGAGATTTTACATAAATGGGTGTTGAGTTTTGATGAAAACCCTTTCAGCATCTATGAAGATAATTATGTGGTTTTTGTCATTTGTTCTGTTTATGTGATCTGTTACGTTTATTGATATGCGTATGTTCAACTAGCCTTGTATCCCAGGGATAAAGCTGACATAATCGTGGTGGATAAGCTTTACGATGTGCTGCTGGATTCAGTCTGCCAGTATTTTATTGAGGATTTTCACAGCTATGTTCATGAGGGATATTGGCCTGAAATTTTCTTTTTTGGTGTGTCTCTGCCAGGTTTAACATCAGAGTGATGCTGATCTCCTAAAATTATTTAAGGGCGATTTCTTTTTTTATTGTTTGTAATAATATCAGGAGGAATGGTACCAGTTAATCTTTGGATCTCTGGTAGAATTCGGCTATGAATCTGTCTGGTCCTGGTTTCTCTTGGTTGGTAGGCTATCAGTTCCTGCCTCAATTTCAGAACTTGTTAATGGTCTATTCATGAATTTAATGTTTTCCTGGTGTAGACTTGGGAGGATGTATATGTCAAAGAATTTATCCATTTCTTTTAGATTTTCTCATTTATTTGCGTAGAGCTGTTTATAGTATTAGCTGATGGTAGTTTGTATTTCTGTGGGATCAGTGGTGATATTACCTTTATCACTTTTTATTGCATCTATTTTATTTTTCTCTTTTCTTATTATTTTGGCTAGTGGTCTATCTATATTCTTGATATTATCAAAAAACCAGCTCATGGATTTATTGATTTTTGAAAGTTTCATTGGTGTCTCTATCTCTTTTAGTTCTACTCTGATGTTAGTTATTTCTTGTCTTCTGCTAGCTTTTGAATTGGTTTGCTGTTGCTTCCCCAGTTCTTTTCATTTTGATGTTAGTGTGCCTATTTTAGATCTTTCCTGCTTTCTCTTGTGGACATTTAGTGCTATCAATTTTTCTCTACACACTGCTTTAAATGTGTCCCAGAGATGGTGATACATTCTGTCTTCATTATCATTGGTATGAAAGAACATCTTTATTTCTGCCTTATTTCATTATTTACTCATCAGTGATTTAGGAACAGGCT
Organism: Pongo abelii; assembly: GCF_028885655.2. Classification (NCBI taxonomy): domain Eukaryota; kingdom Metazoa; phylum Chordata; class Mammalia; order Primates; family Hominidae; genus Pongo; species Pongo abelii. The sequence goes on from NC_072009.2 coordinate 49,681,956, forward strand.
GTTCAGTTTCTATGTAGTTGTTTGGTTTTGAGTGAGTTTCTTAATCTGGGTTCTAATTTGATTGCACTGTGGTCTGGGAGGCTCTTTGTTACAATTTGCATTCTCTGGCTTTTGATGAGGAGTGTTTTACTTCCAATTATGTGGTCAATTTTTCAATACATGTTATGTGACACCAAGAGGAATGTATAGTCTGTTGATTGGGGGTGGATAGTTCTGTAGATGTTAATTAGTTCTGTAGATGTCCACAGCTGATTTCAAGTCCTGCAAATCCTTGTGAATTTTCTGTCTCATCGATTGCTGCCTGTTCTTTTCTTTGGAAGCTTCACCCCCAAGGGGCAACTTCATATTCCAGCCAGTGCTCTCCTGTATGAGATGTCTCCCATCAGGATACACAGACACCAGGGATCCACTCGAGAAGGCAGTCTGAACATTAGCAGAGCTCAAATGCTATGGATGGGAGATCTGCTGATCTCTTCAGAGCCATCATGCACTTATGTTGATGTCTGCTGAAACTGCATCCGTGGCTGCCCCTTCCCCCAGGTGCTCTGCCCCAGGTTGATGGGGGTTTTATTTATAAGCCCCTGACTGGGGATTCTGTCATTTTTTCAGAAACGTCTTGCACAGAGAGGAGAAATCTGGCAGCCTAGCCACATCAACCTTGCTGAGCTGCAGTTGGCTCCAACCAATTCAAATTTCCCTGTGGCTTTATTTACACTACAAAGTTAAAATGGTCTACTCAAGACTCAGCAATGGCGGACGACCCTCCCCCGACACAAGCTTGAGTATTTTAGGTCAATCTCAGACTGCTGCTGTGCTGGCAGAGAGAATTTCAAGCCATTGAACCTTCGATTCCTTGCCTCTGTGGGGAGTATCACTCCCCAAGCCTGACCACTTAGCTCCTTGGCCTCATCACCTCTCTTCAGGAGAGCAAACGGTTCTGTCTCCTTAACATTCCAGGCACCACTAGGGTATGAAAACAAACAAACAAACAAAATCTCCACCTAGTTTAGTGTTTGCTCTAACAGCTGCCCATTTTTGTACTTGAAACCCATGGCCTTCACGATGTAGGCACCAAAGGGAATATCCTGGTCTGTAGGTTGTGAAGACCATGGGAGAAGCACGTATCTGGAACATGGCCCTTGGTTTCTCAGGCTTTCCAGGTGAGGTGATGCCCCACCCTGCTTCATCTCACACTCCATGTTCTGCATCCACTGTCTAACCATTCCCAATGAGATGAACAGTGTGCCTCAGGTGGAAATGCAGGAATCACTCACCTTCTGCATCAATCTATCTGGAGCTGCAGTGTGGAGCTGTTTTTATTGAGCAATCTTCCCAGCAATTCTTCCTCATATATTTTTTTTTTTAATGGGGAAGGAGCCATTAACTGGAAATGAAAAACCATGCAAATTCTAGAAGAAAGTAAGAAAGAAATTTATGTGATCTTGTATTTGGTCATACGTTTTAACAAATGACAACAAAGCCGATCAGTAACGGTAAAAAAAAAATAATAATATTAATAATAACTAAAGCCTTCTCATATTAAAAGCTTATACTCTGAGTCAAATTTTGTTCAGGAAATAGAAAGATAAGCAACAGACTGAAAGTAAGCATCTGCAAAATACAGATCTGAGCAAAAACTTGCACTGAATATACACAAATCTTGAAACTCAACAATAAAACAGACTATCCGATTAATAATGTATAGAAAGCTGAGCTCACCCATGAAAATACAAAGATGGCAAGCAAACAAGAAGATGCTGAAACTCATATATCTTTAGCGACTGAAAATTAAAACAATGAGTTAGCATGGCCCATCTATATTTGTTGGAACTGCTAAACCACTTTTAAAACATGACAAGTGATTTGCTGGAGGAAAAACAGCAATTCATTCATTGCGTGTTGAATGCATGATGGTACAGGAAAAAAAAAAAAAAATGAACTCTTTCAATCTCCCATATTAACCTAAAAGTCTGTTTCTCTCCTCTACCACACACAGAGGTGCTATGTGGTCTACCTTTTGATTACAGTCTCGAGATCCAATACAATCTGTGCATCTGTAAGCAGCAGTTGGGATCCAGGCAGAAGGCAGATGGTCCCCACAGTCAAAGTCATCTAAGAACTTTTGAATAAAGAGTGACTTATTCAGGGTACCCACAAAAGATTGTGGAGTTCCCTGGGATAGTAACAGGACCATACTCTTAGTACTCCTTGTGTATGGAGAATTAGGGGAGAGATAAATTCTCAGCACTGGAGAGAGGTAGATGGTTCAGAGCACTTGGAAGATGTCATCACAGGCACTATGACTTCACTGGGCCTTGAGATGAGGCAGCCAGTGTAGGGCCACTCTATGTGGAGGCTGGTGTTCCCACTGGCCAAACCCAATCAGCAGGCAGAGGGCAAAAACATGATTTGTTACCACCTAGAGGCAGGTTAGCAGAGTTTAATCCAGAAAGCATAATTTTATAAATCTTTCCAATTTAAGCCTCCTTTACAAGTACAAACCATAGTTTTATGATACTGACTTAGCATGAATCACTAATACATGCAAGCCATGCACAGTGTCTTATGTCTGTAATCTCAGCTATTTATGAGGCCAAGGCTAGTGGAACATTTTGGTCAAAAGATTGAGACCAGCCTGGCCAACATGGTGAAACCCCGTCCGTATTAAGCATACAAAAATTAACTGTGTGGTGGGGTAAATTCCTGTAGTCTTACCTACTTGAGAGGAAGAGGCAGGAGAATTGCTTGAATGTAGGAGGTGGACATATGGTTTAGGAGGTGCATTTTTTTTTTTATTCTCTCCCAGTGTTTCTTCTTTAATAGTAAATAATCACTTATCTCTTGAACATTTTCATTCAACATAGATTTGTTTTGGTATTGCCAAAGGCTATGCTTTGACAGACACTAACTCAATTGAAATTTAAAAAGGAAAATTTACATTTGAATGATGACTTTATAGTGCTGCAAAAGTAAAAGCTGGAAGGCTCCTTTTAGCATAGCATCACAATTTAACTAAGGTCACAGAACAGATGTCTGAATCTCTGCAATAACACCCAAACTACAGTAATAAAAATTGTCTTCTGCCCTACAGTTGGGGCAGAGGAAGTTTTATGGACCACCTCCCATGAAGCAAGTCCTTCTAAGTAAGATCATCACCCCATTTTGCGTAGGCAATGAAGAACCTAACAATAATCACTCATCATAGCAATATAGATTTGTTTTAAATATGAAAATGTAAGGTAAAAATGGCCAAGCATGGTGGCTCCCACCTGTAATTCCAGCACTTTTGGAGGCCAACATGAGAGGATAGCTTGAGCTCAGAATTTCCAGACTACTTTGGGCAACAAGGAAAAACCTGGTCTCTACTAAAAGTACAGCAGGTCACTATGGCTCAGGCCTGTAATCCCCGCACACTGGGAGACTATCGTGGGCAGATCACTTGAGGTAAAAAATGTGAAAACACCCTAGCCAACATGGTGAAACCCCGTCTCTGCTAAAACTATAAATATTAGCCAGGCATGGTAGCAGGTGTCTGTAATCCCAGCTACCAAGGAGGCTGAAGCAGAAAAAATCACTTGAAAACAAAGGCATTGGTTGCAGTGAGCCCAGTTTGCATCATTACACTCAAGCCTGGGCAGCAGAATAGACTCCATCTTGAAAAAGAAAAAAGAAAAAAAGTAAAAAAAAAACAAAAACATAATTTGCTTGCTGTGGTGGGGCATGGATATAATCTGAGCTTCTCAGGAGATGGAGACACAAGAATTGCTTTAACCTGGGAGGTGATGATTGTAGTGAGCTGATATCACACTAGCACACTCCATGGTTAATGACAGAATGAGACTCAGTCTCAAAAAAAAAAAAAAAGGTAACATTTTGTTTAGAGGTTTTCTTTCCTAGTATTCTAAATCTCATATTTGAATAAGAAATCATAGAAAGTTTTTACATAAGTTCAACTAGCAAAAATAAACTTTATACTTAAAATGTTTCAAGTGCCTAAAGTTCCAGCTTCATCTTCAGACAGCAAGCACAAAAATAAAGAGAAAAGTAAGGAAGCAATGGCATGTGATAAATGCATTGCATTTTGTTTTAATATGTGAGATAACACTATAATGTCAGAAATGTTTACCTGCTGCTGATGGAAAGAACAAGTTAATGTAGAAACAGAACAATAATAACATTGGCCACCTGCTATGAACTAGGCACATAAGTTAACTCACTGAATTCCCTCAACAACCCTATAATGTGGAAAACATCATAGAGTTCACAGCTGAGGAATCTGCAATCAAAGGACCTGCCCAAAGCCACACAAGCAATTAGGCCACAGATAGGATTCAAGGAGGACCCTAAGACTCAAAACACTGTCTACACTTTCATATATGATGTTGATTGAAATTAAGAACTATTGAATTAACTTTAGTCAACCCCCCTTTGCCATAGAAATGGCAGTTTAAACATCTCAAGAGAAAGATTTTGAATAAATTATATATGACCAAAATTTTATATATTCATTAAAATCGGTTTCAAAAAAATATGTCAAACAATTCCTCAAGTTCTTACATGAAATATACAGATTGATTGAGTTCCTTCTTTTTTGCATTAATAACTGTGAGCTCCTTTTGCAAATAAACTTTTTCCTGAAAGAAAGAGCCCTTTAAACAACATAATGTTTTCATTGTGAATACAAAAGCTATTTAATATTTATGGTCAGTATGTCAGACAGACCTAATGACCATTATTTTATAATATGAAATAGCCTGTGTAGGGGACAAAACTTTCACAGGCAAGTAAGAAATTAGCCCTGTTACCTAACAGGTGATGTGAAGCCATAACTCTCATGCATGTGGTGAAATTCCACCATCTACACACGCTAACCAGAGATGTTTTAGTTTCCTTGAAGCAGATCTGCCTGTTACTATATTGTAAAAGAAAATATTGTCATTGTATTGCAGGTATTACCATTTCATTTTCATTTTATTTAACTTGAGTCTATGTAGATGTACTATCAAAGCATAATTTGTTACATAGATGATGGTACTAATTTATAAAAGAATTGTTAGTCTGCACAAAATAGTAGTTAAAGGGGAAGCCACACACTGGGTGTCTGGAAAACATCAGATAACTACCCTTGGTATACTTTCAAGAATCTATTTGAAAATTCCACGAAAACTTCACTTCTCATTACAGGCAATTTCCTAAAAATATATTGAAATATAAAATATCTAAGGATTGAGACATTACTCATCTTCCAGTCTCAAGGGCAATATACACAAGAATTCAGGAGGTTATATGTAAAGTAAAAATATTATAAATAAAAATATATATTAGAAGGCAACAAAATAAGAAGCTATGTCACAGGAAACAGAGAAGTTAAAATTTTTCCATAAGTGAAAAAGAATGTATCTCATGGTTAAAAATAATAGGTACCAGAGGCAATAAGTTGCTGCCAACTTCTTGATAATTGCAGATTTATCAAAATTTATTGAAACAAAGTTTAATAAAATATCCAGAAAAAATCACTGGCCTTTCTGTTTATATAAAATATTAAAAGTAATGGTTTCTCAAAAGGCAGGAACACAATGTTTTTTTAAAAAAATTTTACATAATTAATATTACACAAAAAAGTGTACTATAGAAAAGAAAAACAGTGTAAGCTTTTTTTTAATATAAAACAGACTCAACTAGGGAAGCTAATATCTTGTATCAAACCTGAAAACTATGGCTTCTGGCTCCACCCAAACATCACCTTTATTCTTCCTTTCCTCTTCAATCACTCAATTAGTTCTAATGATGCAGTCATCCGTTAGTTCAAGTTGATATCTGAGAATCAGAACGAGTAAATACAAGTCTCACAGTTGCCTTTCCAGAAAGATGCTTACCAATGCAGGACCTTAGCTATGGTACAGATACACCTGGGGACACTGAATATGACATTGCAGGACTTCAAATTCCCTCAGTACTAAAGCCAGGGATATGACTTTCAAACATAAAATGTCCAACAAAACACTGCCTTGATGTTATAAAGCACAATCATACAAAAAGCAGGGTTTTGTTTTCCTAAGGTTACTGAAAGCATTACTTTCCAGTTGGTCTCAACTGGCCCAAACAACAGGGAAGGTAGTTAAATTTACACAGCACACAACAGGCTCAATCCCAAATGATAATTAGACAGTCACTTTCAACCCACCTGTACTATCTGCCCAGCCCAAACAAACGTAAGGACTTTGGGCCCAGGGACCAAGCCCAGTCCAGGGAACCAGGTGCTGAAAGCATTATATCTGAATTAGCAATATCCAAAGGCACACTTTCACATTTTTACTTTTCTTTCTCAGCTTTTACAAGTTGACTTTTGATTCCAAAACGATCAAGAAACACTCCTGTTGTGAACAGTCCCCAAACTCCAAGACTTGCCAAAGTCAAACGAGAATTCTCAAAGCCAGAAAGACACCATGCAGGCCATGCAAGCTGTCACAATAGTACCAAATAGTTCACTAGCTCCATAACTATATAAAATTAACATACTTTAATCTAAAAATTACTAAATGTGAAACTAAAAATTAGTAAAAAATACCAATAAATGTATTACTAAAAAATTACAGAAACTTCATGTCAGCTATTTTAATATAGAAACTGACAAAAATTCCATAAAATACTTCATTTTCAATGGAAAAATAAAGTCTCTCATGGTTAGAAGTAATATGTACCAGAGGCAATAAGCTGCTGCCAACTTCTTGACAACTACAGATTTATGAAAATATATTGAGAATATATTGGGAATTCAGAATCTATAAAGAACTGGTCTTTTTTTACAAATAGAATGTGTTTATAGAATAACCTCAAGAAACCTTTGCAAGTTCTGTGTAATGGAATATTGATGATAAATTATGAGGGAGGCAATTAAAAACAGGTGAAATAAATACCCAGAGCACCTAAGTTGAGTCATTTCCTCTGGACACATTAACAGCAAATATTAACTGAGCATTTTTTATGTGTCAGATGCTTTCGAACACACTGAAAACTTACAACATGGGCATAGGGTCTTAGAACACAGGTATTACTCACTAATACACAAGGTGAGAGTAAAGCAAAGCCAAAGTAATCACAGTTGTCCATATTTTGCTTTCCTTTATCAATATTTGCCCCACATAGTTAATTTTAGCTCTTTTTTTGTGATTATGTCTTTCCAGAATCATGAAAGAATACAAGACACACGTTCACTGACAAAAAATCTGACTACTAAGTGTAATTTTTTTTACAGCATGATAAGCTTTTTTTAAGTTGATTTTGTTTAATTTCAATTTTGATTTTATTTTACTTTATTTCATTTTTTTAATATGGTCTTAAACCTTTTTTTTAATTTTATAATTTATGCGTTGCTAGATATCCCCATCTTTGTGGCAGTATGAGTGTGGTAGAGAAAAAGAAACTAAAAGTTATTATAATTCAAACTTTGCAGCTTATTATCTATGCAACCTGAGCAAGTCACAATATGCCCTGAAAGTTAAAGCAAATCACAGCCCTTGATAAATATTTGAGAAGCCATGAATATGAAGAACAGAGGGTGTGCTTTTCTCCACCTTATCTTTTAATAGCTACCCTAACTCAAATGCAGGAATATATTGGTTATTGATGAACATAAGTATTTTTTGAACACTAAAGTTTGCATAAAAGATTGATCATAGACTACTTCCTCGGCTTTTGTTATATATCTGCCAATGTTATTTAAACATATTACTCCTTCAAATGTGCCAATTACTTTAGAAGTTCGTTTTTTCTGTTTCAGTCACAGTTTTCCTCAAGACACTTTGTATTCTGCTCCCATCTCCTAAGTCCTCAGTCATGCTTTTATTTTTCTTCCTGGAGTTTTTGGGTCCTGAAATTAGCAAAAAACATAAAGTAAATCAACTATAACAGCAGAGTTAACAAATTTAGGGAAAACATCAAATGACACGTTTTTAGTTCAACAGACTAAAACTGCTATGTGACCAGCCTGGACAACATAGCAAGACCCTGTCTCTTAAAACTGAAACAACACCAACAAAATATCCCTACAAAACAACAACAAAAAAACTATTGATTGAATATTGATCAAGTACCAAAAGAGAGGGCAACAGATAGATGGGTCATTCAGGGCTTCCAAATATTTAAGAATAGAATGCTCTTCATAGGGAGACTTGAAATCACACGTTACACCAACTCCCCAGCCAGGGAGGTGGATTCACAGGAGATGAGATCCAGCCATCCTGAGTACTGCAAAACATTAGCTAGTCTAGGAACAGTTAAAAGCTCCAGGCATTAGCTCCCTCTTCTGGTAATCTGGAATGGCATGGAGAGGTAAACTACATTGATTGTGTATATATGCTGAGAGAAGGGAAAAGGAGTAGAGAAAACGGAGGTAAAAAAAGTGACACACACTCCCTGCCCTAATGTTTCTCTTTTTTTTCTCTCTCTCTCTTGTTTAATTTACCTTCTCGTTACTGCCAAAAAGAGAGTAAGGTACACAGCGGGCTGAAATAAAAAATCAAACCTACAGAAGTGAGAAAACAACATTAAATACAATAGGGACAAATTCTTTAATGAGCTGAAAGCCCTAAAATATCTATGGGTGTCAATTCACAGAATATTCCCAATGGAAAAGAAGGTTTCTTGGGCAAACTATAGACAGGTGAGCTTGCTGTCAATCCCAGGTAATATATGAAGGATGAAACATTTGTGAGCACACAGAAAAAGTGAATAGCATTGAGAAATAGTTTCATCCAGTACAAGTCAAACCACAATATTTCCTTTTTTTGAGCACAGAGCAGGTAAAAGCCACAGGCCTGGATATTTGGAATTCAGTTACAATACATAAACATACAAAAATATCAGACATGAAGGTCTGAAGTTAACTTTAAAACGTATGATCTGTTCAAGTATTAACAGCATCTCCAAATTTTCTATTTGGTGTTACTGTAGCCTAGTGATAGCATTTCAAGTTAAAGTTTAATATTTCAAAAACACAGCCCTGATGTTTGTTTCTGCTAATGTGTAACTTCTATTGCCGGGTGATACCACCCTTATAAGAAAGAATTCTACTCATCAATAAACACTACAACATTTAGACATATATTTAGAAATTCTTTTTAATCTCATCATTCTGAATATTCAAAATAAACTTGAATACATATAATTCAAAAGCTTCAACTCTCTGCTTCAGCTTTGCTTTTTTTTCCTCTTAACAAATCTATATCTTTTGGCAAAAGAAGCCTTTGAACATAAACTTTCTTGTTTCAATCTGTAAAAAAGCATTAATTTTGGCCGGTTATGGTGGCTCATGCTTGTAACCCCACATTTTGGGAGGCTGAGGCAGACAGATCACGAGGTCAGGAGTTGAAGATCACACAGGCCAAGGCGGTAAAACCCCATCTCTACTGAAAATACAAAAGTTACCTGGGCGTGGTGGCAGACACCTGTAATTCCAGCTACTCAGGGGGTTGAGGCAGGAAATTGCTTGAACTTGAAAGGTGAAATTTGCAGTAAGCCAAGATCACAGCACTGCTCTCCAGCCTGAGTGACAGAGAAAGACTGTTTCTCAAAAAAAAAAAAAAGGTATTATGTTTTAGCAAGAAAGTTAACGAAAGTCGAACAACTTGAAATAAATATACTGCTTACTACAGAAATTAAGAATCCAATTTCAGAGCCAAGATGGCGGAATAGGAACAGCTCCAGTCTACAGCTCCCAGCATAAGTGACACAGAAGACGAGTGATTTCTGTATTTCCATCTGAGGTACCAAGTTCATCTCACTAGGGAGTGCCAGACAGTGGGTGCAGGACAGTGGGTGCAGTGCATCATGCACCAGCTGAAGTAGGGTAAGACATTGCCTCAATCGGGAAGTGGAAAGGGTCAGGGAGTTCCCTTTCCTGGTAAAGGAAATGGGTGGCAGAGGGCACCTGGAAAATCAGGCCACACCCACATGAATACTGCGCTTTTCTTCCTGGTTTAGGAAATGGTGTACCAAGAGATTATATCCCGCACCTAGCTTGGAGGGTCCTATGCCCACAGAGTCTCGCTGATTGCTCACACAGCAGTCTGAGATTAAACGGCAAGGCAGCAGCGAGGCTGGGGAAGGGGTGCCCGCCATTGCCCAAGCTTGCTTAGGTAAACAAAACAGTCCAGAAGCTCGAACTGGGTGGAGTCCACCCCAGCTCAAGGAGGCCTGCCTGCCTCTGTAGGCTCCAAATCTGGGGGCAGGGTACAGACAAAAAAAAAGACAGCAGTAACATCTGCAGACTTAAATGTCATGGTCTGACTGCTTTGAGGAGAGAAGTGGGTCTCCCAGCACGAAGCTGGAGTTATTAGAATAGGCAGATTGCCTCCTCAAGTGGGTCCCTGACCCCTGACCCCCGGGCACCTAACTGAGAGGCACTCCGCAGTAGAGGCAGACTGACACCTGACACGGCCGGGTACTCCTCTGAGACAAAACTTGCAGAGGAACGATCAGACAGTAGCATTCGCAGATCACGAAAATCCGCTGTTCTGCAGACACCACTGCTGATACTCAGGCAAACAGGGTCTGGAGTGGAACTCTAGCAAACTCCGACAGACCTGCAGCTGAGGGTACTGTCTGTTAGAAGGAAAACTAAGAAACAGAAAGGACATCCACACCAAAAACCCATCTGTACATCACCATCATCAAAGACCAAAAGTATATAAAACCACAAAGATGCGGAAAAATGAGAGCAGAAAATCTTGAAACTCTAAAAAACAGAGCACCTCTCCTCCTCCAAAGGAATGCAGTTCTTCACCAGCAATGAAAAAAAGCTGGACAGAGAATGAATTTGATGAGTGGAAAGAAGAAGGTTTCAGACAATCAAACTACTCCGAGCTACCGGAGGAAATTCAAACCAAAGGCAAAGAAGTTGAAAACCTTGAAAAAACTATAGACGAATGTATAACTAGAAAAATGAATACAAACAATTGCTTAAACGAGCCGATGGAGCTGAAAGCCAAGGCTTGAAAAATACGTGAAGAATGCAGAAGACTCAGGAGACGATGCGATCAACTGGAAGAAAGGGTATCAGTGATGGAAGATGAAATGAATGAAATGAAGCAAGACGGGAAGTTTAGAGAAAAAAGAATGAAAAGAAAGGAACAAAACCACCAAGAAATGTGGGACTATATGAAAAGACTAAATCTGCATCTGATTGGTGTACCTGAAAGTGACGGAGAGAACGGAACCAAGTTGGAAAACACGCTGCAGGATATTATCTAGGAGAACTTCCCCAATCTGGCAAGGCAGGCCAAAATTCAGATTCAGGAAATACAGAGAACACCACAGAGATATTCCTGGAGAAGAGCAAGTACAAGATACATAATTGTCAGATTCACCAAAGTTGAAATGAAGGAAAAAATTTTAAGGGCAGCAAGAGACAAAGGTCGGGTTACCCACAAAGGGAAGCCCATCAGACTAACAGCAGATCTCTCAGCAGAAACTCTACAAGCCAGTGGAGAGGGAGGGTCACATTCAACATTCTTAAACAAAAGAATTTTCAACCCAGAATTTCATATTCAGCCAAACTAAGCTTCAGAAGTGAAGGAGAAATAAAATACTTTACAAACAAGCAAATGCTCAGAGATTTTGTCACCATCAGGACTGACCTAAAAGAGCTCCTGAAGGAAGCACTAAACGCGGAAAGGAACAACCAGTACCAGCCACTGCAAAAACATGCCAAATTGTAAAGACCATCAAGGCTAGGCAGAAACTGCATTAACTAATGAGCAAAATAACCAGCTAACATCATAATGACAGGATCAAATTCACACATAACAATATTAACCTTCTATGTAAATGGACTAAATGCTCCAATTAAAAGACACAGACTGGCAAATTGGATAAAGAATCAAGACATATCAGTGTGCTGTATTCAGGAAACCCATCTCACGCGCAGAGACACACATAGGCTAAAAATAAAAGGATGGAGGAAGATCTACCAAGAAAATGGAAAACAAAAGAGGCAGGGGTTACTATCCTAGTCTCTGATAAAACAGACTTTCAACCAACAAAGATCAAAAAAGACAAAGTAGGTCATTACATAGTGATAAAGGGATCAATTCAACAAGAAGAGCTAACTATTCTAAACACATATGCACCCAATACAGGAACACCCAGATTCATAAAGCAAGTCCTGAGTGACCTACAGAGAGAATTAGACTCCCACACAATAATAATGGGAGACTTTAACACCCCACTGTCAACATTAGACAGATCAAGGAGACAGAAATTTAAAAAGCATACCCAGGAATTGAACTCAGCTCTGCACCAAGCTGACCTAATAGACGTCTACAGAACTCTCCATCTCAAATCATCAGAATATACATTTTATTCAGCACCACATCACATCTATTCCAAAATTGACCACATAGTTGGAAGTTAAGCTCACCTCAGCAAATGTAAAAGAACAGAAATTATAACAAACAGTCTCTCAGACCAGAGTGCAATCAAACTAGAACTCAGGATTAAGAAACTCACTCAAAACTGCTCAACTACATGGAAACTGAACAACCTGCTCCTGAATGACTGCTGGGTACATAAAGAAATGAAGGCAGAAATAAAGATGTTCTTTGAAACAAATAAGAGCAAAGACACAATGTACTAGAATCTCTGGGACACATTCAAAGCAGTGTGTAGAGGGAAATTTATAACACTAAATGCCCACAAGAGAACACAGGAAAGATCCACAATTGACACCATAACATCACAATTAAAAGAACTAGAATAGAAAGAGCAAACACATTCAAAAAACAGGAAAACGAAAGAAATAACTAAAATCAGAGCAGAACTGAAGGAAATAGAAAAAAAAATCTAAATATTAATGAATCCAGGAGCTGTTTTTTTTTAAAGGATCAAAAAAATTGATAGACCGCTAGCAAGAAAAATAAAGATGAAAAGAGAGAAGTATCAAATACATGCAATAAAAAATAATAAAGGGGTTATCACCACCAATCCCACAGAAATAAAAACTACCATCAGGAATACTACAAACACCTCTACACAAATAAACTAGAAAATGTAGAAGAAATGGAGAGATTCCTTGACACATACACCGTCCCAAGACTAAACCAGGAAGAAGTTGAATCTCTGAATAGACCAATAACAGGCTCTGAAATTGTGGCAATAATCAATAGCTTACCAACCAAAAAGAGTCCAGGACCAGATGGATTCACAGCCAAATTCTACCAGAGGTATAAGGAGGAACTGGTACCATTCCTTCTGAACCTATTCCAATCAATAGAAAAAGAGGAAATCACCCCTAACTCAATTTATGAGGCCAGCATCATCCCGATACCAAAGCCGGGCAGAGACACAACAAAAAAAGAGAATTTTAGACCAATATCCTCGATGAGCATTGATGCAAAAATCTTCAATAAAACACCGGCAAACCGAATCCAGCAGCACATCAAAAAGCTTATCCACCATGATGAAGTGGGCTTCATCCATGGGATGCAACACTTGTTCAACATATGCAAATCAATAAATGTAATCCAGCATATAAAAAGAACCAAAGACAAAAACCACATGATTATCTCAATAGATGCACAAAAGGTCTTTGACAAAATTCAACAACCTTTCATGCTAAAAACTCTCAATAAATTAGGTATAGATGGGAACTATCTCAAAATAATAAGAGCTATCTATAACAAATTGACAGCCAATATAATACTGAATGGGCAAAAGCTGGAAGCATTCCCTTCGAAAACTGGCACAAGACGGGGATGCCCTCTCTCACCACTCCTATTCAGCATAGTGTTGGAAGTTCTGGTCAGGGCAATTAGGCAGGAGAAGGAAATAAAGGCTATTCAATTAGGAAAAGAGGAAGTCAAATTCTCCCTGTTTGCAGACAACATGATTGTATATCTAGAAAACCCCATTGTCTCAGCCCAAATTCTCCTTAAACTGATAAGCAACTTCAGCAAAGTCTGAGAATGCAAAATCAATGTACAAAAATCACAAGCATTCTTATACACCAATAATAGACCAACAGAGAGCCAAATCATGAGTGAACTCCCATTCACAATTGCTTCAATTAGAATAAAATACTTAGGAATCCAACTTGCAAGGGACATGAAGGACCTCTTCAAGGAGAACTATAAACCACTGCTCAATGAAATAAAAGAGGATACAATAAAATTGGAGAACATTCCATGCTCATGGGTAGGAAGAGTCAATATTGTGAACATGGCCATACTGCCCAAGGTAATTTATAGATTCAATGCCATCCCCATCAAGCTACCAATGACTTTCTTCACAGAATTGGAAAAAACTACTTTAAAGTTCATATGGAACCAAAAAAGAGCCCACAACGGCAAGTGATTCCTAACCCAAAAGAACAAAGTTGGAGCCATCACGCGATCTGACTTCAAACTGTACTACAAGGCTACAGTAACGAAAAGAGCATGGTACTGGTACCAAAACAGAGATATAGATCAACGGAACAGAACAGAGCCCTCAGAAATAATGCCACATATCTACAACTATCTGATCTTTGACAAACCTGAGAAAAACAAGCAATGGGGAAATGATTCCTTATTTAATAAATGGTGCTGGGAAAACTGGCTAGCCATATGTAGAAAGCTGAAACTGGATCCCTTCCTTACACCTTATACAAAAATTAATTCGAGATGGATTAAAGACTTAAATGTTAGACCTAAAACCATAAAAATCCTAGAAGAAAACCTAGGCATTACCATTCAGGACATAGGCATGGACAAGGACTTCATGTCTAAAACACCAAAAGCAATGGCAACAAAAGCCAAAATTGACAAATGGGGTCTAATTAAACTAAAGAGCTATTGCACAGCAAAAGAAACTACCATTAGAGTGAACAGGTAACCTGGGAGAAAATTTTCAAAACCTACTCATCTGATAGAGGGCTAATATCCAGAATCTACAATGAAATCCAACAAATTTACAAGAAGAAACAAACCACCCCATCAAAAAGTGGGCGAAGGACATGAACAGACACTTCTCAAAAGGAGACATTTATGCAGCCAAAAAACACATGAAGAAATGCTCATCATCACTGGTCATCAGAGAAACGCAAATCAAAACCACAGTTAGATGCCATCTCACACCAGTTAGAATGGCAATCATTAAAAAGTCAGGAAACAACAGGTGCCGGAGAGGATTTGGAGAAATAGGAACACTTTCACACTGTTGGGGGGACTGTAAACTAGTTCAGCCATTGTGGAAGTCAGTGTGGCGATTCCTCAGGGATGGAGAACTAGAAATACCATTTGACCCAGCCTTCCCATTACTAGGTATATACCCAAAAAACTATAAATCATGCTGCTATAAAGACACATGCACACGTATGTTTATTGTGGCAGTATTCACCATAGCAAAGACTTGGAACAAACCCAAATGTCCAACAATGATAGACTGGATTAAGAAAATATGGCACATATACACCATGGAATACTATGCAGCCATAAAAAATGATGAGTTCATGTTCTTTGTAGGGACATGGATGAAATTGGAAATCATCATTCTCAGTAAACTATGCCAAGGACAAAAAAACAAACACCACATGTTCTCACTCATAGATGGGAAACGGACAATGAGAACTCATGGACACAGGAAGGGGAACATCACACTCTGGGGGCTGTTGTGGGGTGGGGGGAGGGGGGAGGGATAGCATTAGGTGATATACCTAATGCTAAATAGCGAGATAATGGGTGCAGCACACCAGCATGGCACATGTATACATATGTAACTAACCTGCACATTGTGCACATGTACCCTTAATCATGATAAAAAAAAAATACAATTTCACCTTCAAGTGATTCCTACTCAGCTGCGAATGGTGATTCACTGCTGTAATCCTAGTCCTTTGTGAGGCCAAAACAGGCTGATCACCCAAGGTCAAAACTTGAGAACCGCCTTTCCCAATATGGTGAAACCACATCTGTATAAAAATTACAAAAATTAACTGGGTAAGGTGGTCAGCACTTTTAATCCCAGCTAACTGGGAGGCTGAGGCAGAAGCATCACTTGAACCTGGGAGGCAGAGATTTCAGTGAGTCGAAGTAGTGCCATTGCACTCCAGCCTGGGAAAAAGATTAAAACTATATCTCAAAACACAAGAAAAAATCCAATTCAATGTATAACTCAACTAGCTATTCCAGCTGCACAAGTATTTACTCTCCCAACTTCTGTTACAGTAAATTTTCATATATTTCTAACATCCCCATTCAATTTATGCTACTTAATTAACATATCTCAGTCCCTTAGGTAATTTTAGGTAATTTTTGTTTTGAGACTCGGTTCTGCTCTGTTGTTCAGGCTTGAGTGCAGTGTTATGATTTTGGAAAATTGCAACCCCTGCCTCCCAGACTCAAGGCATCATCCTACCTCAGCCTTTTGAGTAGCTGAGTTAGACTACAAACACAAACCACCAAGTTCCCCTATTTTTTTGTAGAGATGGGGTGGTGCCATGCTGACCAGACTGGTGTTGAACCTCTGAGCTCAAATGAGATCCCCATCTAGCCTCTCAAAGTCCTAAAACTACAAGCATGAGCCACCAGACCTAGCCCCCTTAACTAAAATTTGGGAAGTTCTTCAGGAAAATAAACAAAATGTACTTTCAGCAATAAAACTCCAAAGAAATAAAATCCTCATGGATTTTAGTGGTGGTGTTGCCTAAATGTTTCTGAGTCATCAAAATGTTCATGAGTCATTGTGATTCAGAGTTAGTAAGCTCATATGAACTTGTAAATGAATGAGCCAACATTCCACTTTTGTCTTCACAGAGCAAGAACTTACTATCTATCATATATCAAGCAGCATACTAGGAACTGGATATAAAAATGTAGACAGATGTAGTCCTCATCTCTGAAGACCTCACAGTATAGTCAGGGAGAAACAATCACACTGAGATAGGATAATTTTATAACTGAGGTAAATAAAGACTGCAGGCAGGAATAAGGCCTAAATGAGTTGCTCAGTGGGAGTCAGGGAAGGCATCTCAGGGGTGACATCAAAGCTGGGACTCGAATGACCCTATGGTTTTATCAGGGAAAGAAGGGGTTTGATATTCCAGGTTGGGAAATACAGGCATGGTGGTTTTTATGAGAATGACAATCTTCCTCAAAGGCTTCAGATATTTGCAGTTGAATAAACAGAAATTTAGTCAGTCACCTATCTTGAAGATGAAGTTATTAGTCTAAACACAATCTAATCATCTGTAAGATCTGTGTGTCCAATGTCCAGTTTTATAACTGAAGTAAGCTGAATTTCCAGAAATGCTATGGAAAATTTTAGAGTGAGTGCCCTTAGCATTAAACAACTATGTCTCATTGAGAAGATCCAAGCAAGAGTGGGCACTAGGGGGAAGACTTCATACTTTTAACATCTGGCAGCAGCAGTTTTAGATGTATGTTTGAAATACTGCTGTAAATACTGCGTGGTCTAAGACACACACATGGAAAAGGAATAAAATTTCTTAAAGGAGTAGATCCAATCCAACTTGCCAACACAAACTCCCTGTCACTCCTCATCCCCTTCATCTCCTTCAAGTTACTTTCCTGGTGATGAGATCAAATGGCCACATGGGAAAAAAAGTTGGTGGAGGGAGCCAAGATGGCCAAATAGGAAGAGCTCCAGTCTACAGCTCCCAGCGTGAGCTACGCAGAAGACCTGTGAATTCTGCATTTCCATCTGAGGTACCGGGCTCATCTCACTAGGGAGTGCCAGAGAGTGGGTGCAGGACAATTGGCGCAGCGCACCATGCATGAGCCAAAGCAGGGCGAGGCACTGCCTCACTCAGGAAGCCCAAGGGGTCAGGGAGTTCCCTTTCCTAGTCAAACAAAGGGGTGACAGATGGCACCTGGAAAATTGGGTCACTCCCAACCTAATACCGCACTTTTCTGACAGGCTTAAAAACAGCTCACCAGGGGATTCTATCCCGCACCTGGCTCAGAGGGTCCTATGCCCACGGAGCCTTGCTGATTGCTAGCACAGCAGTCTGAGATCAAACTGGAAGGTGGCAGGGAGGCTGGGGGAGGGGGGCCTGCCATTGCCCAGGCTTGCTTAGGTAAACAAAGCAGCTGGGAAGCCCCAAATTTGAGGAGCCCACCACAGCTCAAGAAGGCCTGCCTGCCTCTGTAGGCTCCACCTCTGGGGACAGGGCACAGACAAATAAAAAGACAGCAGTAAGCTCTGCAGACTAAAATGTCCATCTCTGACAGCTTTGAAGAGAGCAGTGGTTCTCTCAGCACCCAGCTTGAGAACGGAGAATGGGCAGACTGCCTCCTCAAGTGGGACCCTGACCCCCGAAAAGCCTAGCTGGGAGGCACCCCCCAGTAGGGGCGGACAGACACCTCACACAACCAGGTTCTCCTCTGAGACAAAACAACCAGAGGAATGATCAGGCAGCAGCATTTGTGGTTCACCAATATCCGCTCTTCTGCAGCCACCACTGCTGAAACCCAGGCAAAAAGGGTCTGGAGTGGACCTCTAGCAAACTCCAATAGAACTGCAGCTGAGGGTCCTGTCTGGTAGAAGGAAAACTAACAAACATAAAGGACATCCACACCAAAAACCCATCTGTACATCACTATCATCAAAGACCAAAAGTAGATAAAACCACAAACATGGGGAAAAAAGAGAGCAGAAAAACTGGAAACTCTAAAAAGCCAAGTGCCTCTCCTCCTCCAAAGAAACGCAACTCCTCACCAGCTGGATTTATAAATCATGCTGCTATAAAGACACATGCACACGTATGTTTATTGTGGCATTATTCATAATAGCAAAGACTTGGAACCAACGCAAATGTCCAACAATGATAGACTGGATTAAGAAAATGTGGCACATATACACCATGGAATACTATGCAGCTATAAAAAGTGATGAGTTCATGTCCTTTGTAGGGACATGGATGAAATTGGAAATCATGATTCTCAGTAAACTATCGCAAAGACAAAAAACCAAACACCGCACGTTCTTACCCATAGATGGGAATAGAACAATGAGAACACATGGACACAGGAAGGGGAACGTCACACTCTGGGGACTGTTGTGGGGTGGGAGGATGGGGGAGGGCTAGCATTAGAAGATATACCTAATGCTAAATGGTGAGTTAATGGGTGCAGCACTCAGCATGGCACATGTATACATACGTAACTAACCTGCACATTGTGCACATGTACCCTAAAACTTAAAGTCTAGTAATAATAAAATAAAATAAAGTAAAACAAATGGCCACATGGATGACCCTTGGGGTCCTGATGACTCCTTCACTCCAAGGATCTTTACTCTTGCTTATTTCCATGGCTCCATCCAATGGCAGCACGGTGACTTTGATTTCCACTCTCTACCTGAAACCTCATTCTGTGATTCTGCACTCCTGGACCATCTTTATTCTTCCACCTGCCAGTCTCTCCAGATCTAGTTCTTGATCACTGAGACTACCACTCAACACTCCCTTTCCCCCGAGGTTACCAGCCATCTGCCCTCTCCTCTGCTTACCATCACTACACAGGTGATCCAGGGAATCATCACGAAATAGTCTGCCTTTCTCAAGGATATTGAGTTATGTTCTGCAAATCTCCACTTCCCAAGCATCTCCATCTTTATACCCTCACTGAAAGGGGCAGCAGAGAGAGACCCTTAAAATTCCTCCCCTGAGGTAGAACAGAAAACTCACCTACAAACATGTGGTTTTGTCTCTCTCACTTCCAGGGTTACCCCAACCACAGCTGTGCCTTCAGTACAGGTAATCAGTCTGCTCTGCTTTAAAGAGTTGTTCGTCCATTACCCACATGAGCTACTCTGCACCTCAAAGCTGCTCCTGAAACCTTTCATCTATCTCCTTAATTTGCCAGACAAGATGAAATTTTTTAGGGTGTGTTTCTCATCATTCCAACTTGACTGGTCACCTCTGCAGGTCTTGCATTTCCAGAAGTCTCAAATAACGCAAATCTGTATCCTTTTCAAGGCCCATCCTTCTTTAATTTGCAATCTTGGCCACAGTCACTACTGCTCTTCTGGAAACCTGTTCCAACATTTGTAACATCTCATTCCTTGAATCAATCTAGAAATAGCTGTAGGAAATAGCCACCCAGTAAAATATTTGTAAATACCACCTTTTGGTGCTTTTGATGTCTCTCAAGGATACTCTACTTCCAAAGACTAAAGTTTCCAGATTCTGCTTGACAAGCTTTCTCAAAATCATTTCAGAACATAGCTAATTCCTTCTCCTACTCTCTTACAACTTTCATAAAAAATTTCAATTGCAAATTGATTACAAATGTAAAAGTTCCAGTCATTATCTTATAAGTGCAGTAACAGATTCTCTCTCCACAGGTAGGCTATACATTAATGTTCTGTCCAAATATGTTATATTTATTTAATCTATCATTTTATACCATTTGCTGTATTTGTAGGACCGAATCAAAAAGAATAAACAAATCTCATCAGAAATAAATTGATTTGCAAAACAGTGAAGTACCCTATTTTGTATTAAAAATTCCAGGTATTTTTTAGTATATCTAAGCTTAAATCTTTAGATGACAATCAAAAACATGACTTCTTAACTGTAACAAGATAAAGATTACCTTCTGACACATTTCTGCCAGAAGTAGCCTTTCTATTTCTCTCTTATCTTCATTTAGTTTTATTTCTAAAAACTCAAACTTTATATGCTGAGGAAAAGCATCTGCCAATTGACCATCAATAACCTGAAGGTTTTCAGCTATTAAAAAGTAACAGGTGAAATTGGGACACAGAAGCATGGTCAGGTGTGTAAGAGGCCAGACTTCTGGTTCAAAAGTAGAGCATTCTTAGGGGAAAGCACAGGTGTCTGCAATGTACTTTGAAATTAAAAAAAAAAAGTATGATAGATGAATAGATGGACAGATTAAAAATGATGAAGTATATATAATACAAATGTAATAGTGAAATCTAGGTTGTAGGTATGTGTTGACTACAATTGTTTCAACTTTTCTATATGTTGAAAACGCTCAGGAATTTACCACCATCCATCACGCCGAGCTAATTTATTTATTATTATTATTATTATTATTTGTATAGACAGGTTCTTCCTATGCTGCCTGCCCAAGCTGATCTCAAACGCATGGCCTCAGGTGATCCTCCTGCCTGGGCCTCCTAAGTTGCTGGAATCCCAGGAATGAGCCTCTTTTTCTGGTTATAACTTTTAAGAGTAAATCTGGAAAAAGTCCTTCCCAAGCATGATACAAAACCTGGAAGCAATAAGGAGAAATATTTATCAATCTCACTACATAAAAATTAAAAGATGGTGTCACAGTGTGAGAAATGTGAGAACTGCTACCACAGTTTATTTTATTTTATTTCTTTCTTCCTTCTTTCCTTCTTTCCTTCCTTCCTTAACATTATTAAAATGAAGCTTGGCAATTAATATACACACACAATGGGTGGCACAAAGTATGTACTCAAATGATTAAGTTCTGAATGAATGGATGAATGAATAAATGTCTGTGGGGATTATAGAAATGCATGTAACAGAAAAAATCCCAAGGTGGTAGCAACACAAAAAGACCATTACTCACTCACAGATTATTTTAAAAGACCTAAGGGATAACTAAGAATAAAAAGGCAAGTTTCCAGCTTATGTTCATGCTACAAAGCCCGTTATCAAGTCTAACCAATGGTGTGAAACCCACAGCACTTACAAATTTTATAAAAGTTTTGTATGAAGGCCAAAATTAAGGCAATTAATCAGGTCTGCATAAACATTTAAGACCAAAAGTTATATTACACTTTACCAAACACATATTCTATTCATTAATGACATATTAATGCATTTAATACTCTATCAATTGTATTTGAGAGGCATACCTAGTATACAAAGACACCTGGGCTAAAAGGCAGTTCTTTGAATGTTTTTGTTTTTCTAAAAAATTTTGCCAACAGCGGATATGTTTACAAACATTATCCTTTCGTGTGTCTGCACGACCCTTGATGCCATCTGAAGTTTTAATATTTGACTAAATAAATTTATTACAAAAATGAAAATATGGGAATAATGACCTGCAGAACAGGTGAACTATTGTTTACAAACTAAGATGTGGTGAGCAAGGAAGAACATGTAATTGAAATGAAATTAAATGTCTTAATCTTCTCACTCAAAATTAGCTTCATTCTTTTATAAGGAAAATTACATAGAAAAACCTTGCTATAGTTTACAAATACATAGGCTCCTACATTTTTGGTTTTCTTTATCAAATCCTGAGACCTGTTAAAAAATTTTTTTGCCCTTTATAACGCTATTCAGTTATAATTAACAAACCAAAGTAGATTATAGAAACTAATCTTACCAGTGATTTCTAGAAACTGGAAGTATGATGAATTCTTTTGAGTGCAATCAATCCTGCATAATAAATACGTTAACAAAATAAGAAGTTCCTAATTAGACACGTTTATAGCAGTGTTTAAATGACATATTATAATATACTTATGCATATGAGATTAAGAAACATCCTTCAAAAAATAAGATTACAAAGCAAAATTGAAGCTCTTTCTTACACTGTTAGATAAATTACAAAATCATTTTGAGGTCAAAATAATAAAATATCTTTCTTGATCAGGTAATTAACCTCTAAGTATTTTACATCAAATGTCATTCAATTACATTTTTTTGAAAGTAGTGCTTAAAAATGTAAATAAACTAAATTTTCACTGTCTTTACAATCATGATTAAAATGCACTTAAAATACCCTCAAACAGACATTTTGGGCAGCTATTTATATCTGTTTCTACTACACTATGTATCAATTATGTCTACTCTGAGAACACTGACATGTTTTCAACTGGATTTCCTTTAAAGAAAACATTTAGCATTGGCATTTTCCATTAGGAGAAACCATTAAGTTGTTTGAGTGGGATGAATTCCTGTCATAAGAATTATACAACTGGTAATTACAAAATAAGTAGAATATAGAGTGATTAGGAAATTAGACAAAGATATATAAAAAATGAATTCCAGACAAGGTACAATGTCTCACAGTTGTAATTACAGCACTTGGGCAGGCTAAGCGGGCAGATGACATGAGCTCAGGATTCAAAACAACACTGCCCACCATAAGAAATCCAGGATCTACTAAAAAAAAAAATAGCAGAATGGGGTGGTGTGTGCCTGTAATCCCAGCTGCTTCAAAGGCTGCAGTAGTATAATTGCTTGAAACCAGGAGGCAGTTATTGCAGTAAGCTGAGATTATGGCACTGCCCTTCTGACTTTAGTAAAAGCGAGACATTATTATTAAAAAATAAGTATGTAAGTAAATACATTTATAAAGCCGATAAGTAAAATTTGGTTGCTTATAAAGAAACTCAACATATTTAAAATTTTCATTCAAATCCTCTACTAAGGCCAGGCATTGTGGCTCACATTTGTAATCCCTGCACTTTTGGATTCTGAGGCAAAGGGATCACTTGAGATCAGGAATTTGAGACAAACCTGGCCAACATGGTGAAAGCCCACCTCTACTAGAAATACAAAAATTAGCCAGATGCCTGGGTGAAAACCTGTAATCACAGCCACTTGAGCAGCTGAGGTGGGAGAATTTCTTCAACCCAGGAGGCAAATTTTACAGCCTGAGATCATGCCACTGCACTCCAGCCTGAGCAACAGAGTGATAGTCCATCTCAAAGAAAATAATTACAATACCAAGCTTCTTGTGTCCTTAAAAATTTGGAATATGAAATGTTTAGATAACTATGGACAACATAAAGAAAATAAAGACATATACACACCACCAAGAGTGAAATTTAATGCAAACGATAGACTTTGGGAATAATGACATGTCAAGATAGGTTTATCAATTGTAGAAAATGTACCAACTTGATACAAGATGTTGAAAGTGGGAGACACTGTGCACGTGTAGGCACAGTGGGTGTATACTAACTCTTTGTACTTCTCCATCTACCTGGCTGTGAACTAAAAACTGCTCTAAAAAACAAAGCCAACAAACACCACCCCTCCTCCCCACAACATACACGCATATTCACAGGGAAACTTTGCTGCATCTAGCTTTAAAATATTAAACTGGGATGAATGTTCAAAAATAATGGTGGAGAAATATAGTTAAAATAATTATAAACGTACTAAAAAATAAAATGAAAGTATCTTTGTTATTTGGAAACTTTACAGACTTTTCAGAATTACATCACTTAAGTTACTTGATTCAACTCTCCGCAGTCTGGTTCCTCATCTGTAACATGCAAAACATCTGTCATGTGTTTATCACAGTGCCAAACTCAGAGCAAACATTCAGCAGATTGGGAAAGTCTTATTAAACAACATGGAAAATAGATAAACCAGTTTTAGCTCTTAAAGCTTTAGAGATTGTAGATCACAATTTTACAAAATACTAAATGGGATACCAAGACATTAATTTCAAATTTAGTACCCACTTGTTACATAACAAATGTATTATGTGCAGGTATGATGTAACTTCAAAGAGGAATGAGAAACAGAACTAGTTTAAAAGCAATTAGCTATAATGCAGCATGTTACAGTCTGCTGAGAAAAAACTGTTAATAAAAAGTTCAAAACAGAAAAGGAAATTCATTACATTTTCCTTTTCTAAACCAATTTCTGGAAAGAAAACAGAAAGTGAAGACTCACAGTCACATCTTTGTTAGCGATCGGCGACTGAAGAGTTAGAGGCTACAAGTAAGAGGGAGTTCCCTTGCACTGAAGTGGACTGAGGTTGCAATTCTTCGTTCAATTCAGGGTGCACCTACTCACAAATTAGCTGGTTTTGAATTTGTGTCTTGCAACGGAGGAAGGAAAAAAGAAAGGAAAAAAAATAAGAAGGAGCAGAATGAAGGAAGAAATAAAGGGAGGGAGGGAGAAAGGGAGGGAGGAAAAGAGAAAGGAAGGAAGCAAGAAAAGAAGGATGGGAGGAAGAAAGGAAGGGAAGAAGGAAGGAGGGAGGGAAGTAAGAAAAGTTAAAAAAACTTCAGTAGGATTTTCTCAGTAGAGGTATACAGAGATGTGTTATATTCATTAGAAAACTTCCTTTTATTTCCGTAATGTTTCTAGATCTATGGCCAGAAGTTAGAAACTTTCCCTTGCAAAAGTCTTACCACATGAAACAAGAAGGCCAGTGTGCTCTAGAAAAATGTCTGTTTCCTCAGCTTCCAAGTGAACCTGGTGATTAGCCAGACCCACTTGCAGACTCTTCACTTCACTTCCTAGAAGCCCATTTCAGTAGCTTATGCTTGAGATATGAAGTATAAGAAAAAATTCTGCCATTTCCTCGCACCTCTATGGACTGTTGTAAAATATAGCCAAAATATTCAACAAGGGACTGCTCCTGTGTCACAAAAATATCCAAAGATAAATCTGTTACCCCTAAAAATGAGGATTTCAAGAAACTTTTAAGGAAATAGAGAAATGCTCACACCATATAACTTAAATTTAAAAAGGATATATACACAGGATATATCTACATATTTTAAATGTAAAATATGCTTTTGAAATACATATTGCAATGAAAACACACTGAGCTAATGCTATTCCTAGCTGTTAATCCAAATGTAAAGCATACCTACGATACTTCCTGCACAAGTTAAATAGGCAGGCAGATCAATATAGTTTAAAGATGAAAGTGTTCATTCCCAAACTATTAAAACAGCACACTAGTGTTTTCTATAGGGTGTCAATATTCCTCGTCCAAATGTATTACACACCCACTTGTTAGTTTAGCAACCAGTAAGCCAGATTTATAAAACAGGCCTCATCTTACTAAAATGTGTTCATTATATAAATGCTTTCTTCTCCTATCTTACTGTGGGTTCAATTAAGTATTTGAACATTCTCCTGAAAGTCGATTCAAACGCAACAATTTTCTCAATGGATTCAAAGAGACTGTAATATTTCAGGATAGTTTTAAAACCCAAACTTTGGATGAATTTAAATGTGACCTACTTGTTACAGCTTACACTTTTAAAAGTTATGTAACAGATAAACCTCAATCCGATACTTGAGTGTGCCCTGTATTCCCCGATCCTTCAACATTTGTTGTAGCTTTCCTCGCAGCTCATCTTGACTCAACACGTCAGACATGGGGAGCAAGTTGAACTAGAAGACAAAATGATTACAGGTTATCTGGGGGATAGAGGAAAGGTGAACGAAGGAAAAAAGATCACTGGTCTCTGGGGACACCCTGAGTGGCCTAGCAGGGAAGGAGGTATTAAGGAACATCAACAAGACTTCATTTTCACCTGTCGCTGACGAGGGGCAGTTGTGTATTCCTGAGTCATTAGGCGCCAGCTTCCTCCCATCATCAGCTTCCTCCCAGGCCTACTCCCTCGCCCCGCCATGGCCGGAGTTGAGTGTGCAGGACAGGATGCCGGTCCAAGATGACGGGGAATCTCCGCCCTCAAAGCCCTGCCTGCGTCCCAGGTAAGGAACAAAGGTGCTGAACACTATCACACTGCCAAGCAGGTTTTCTATCAAACATGCGAGCCTCCTCTCTTGGCGGTTCTGAGGCATGGCCAAGGACCGAGACCTAGGCACAGCTCAAAGGAGGCTTGAGGGCTGAGATCCAAAGACTAGGGATGGAAAGTAGTGAGGCAGGACAGCCAGAATACAGCCCTCACATCCCATGCTGCGCTTCCTGGAGACCTACAAAGTGCAGTCTTCCTGTTCTGAAGATACATGGCGCATGCACTTGGTTGACTAACACCCGACAGACGCTCCGCCCACATCTCGCCAGAGCACATCCAAGGTATCCAAAGAACTGCCCCCAGCATACTAGACCGAAGCAGCAGCAGAGCAGGTCTCCACAGCGGGACTGAGAATTCCTTTCCCTCCTTGACCTCTGGCTGCAGATAGGGGGATGGAGTGAGTCGAAACAGGCATTTTGAGACCCTGTGGGACTTTACTGGCCCTACATGACAGTGCAGGCTGGTGCTGTACCTCCACTCCTACCTGGGGTAGCCAGATCAGATCTGCCCACGCCCCAACAGGTTCATCCATGCACTGTGCACACTTCCACCTGCAAGTGTCTGCTCTCTTGGGGGCTTTGCTTTCACAGTTAACAGGGTCATTCAGCTGACCCAGGGTTTCTTAAGGGAGCCACTATTGCCTTTCGGAGCCGGCTGATTCTTTGTTTTGGGAGGCTGTCCCATGCGTTGTAGATTTAGCTGTATCCTCGGTCTCTATGTTGTCAACAGCACCTTCTCTTCCAAGTGAGACAACCAAAAACATCTCCAGACGTTGCCAGATGTCCTTTTGGAAGCAAGACGGCTCTGGGTTGATATCCACAGAATGAAATATTTTTTAATAGCCACCATTGTGTGTTGTGAGGAAAGGTGAGACTGACCTCATGATGCTTATATGTAATTAAAAAGAAAAGGAGCCAAAACTCTCAGAAGCAATAATGAAAATTTTATGGCCAGAGCATTGAACAAGAGCTAAGAAAATATTATAAACTGAGTAAAGAGTTTAAAGGAGAGTTGGGAGAAGATGGAAGTGATCCAGATCATCTCTCAGAAAAAGTCATCAGGGCCTTGATGCATAGGATTTACATGGGGTGTAAAAGAAGAGCACTGTAGGGAGGGGAAAATTGAGCAAAGGAACAAAAACAAAAAAACAAACAAAAATCCAGGACCTTCTTGGGGGCAGTGAGGAATCTAACCTGAGTCCAGAGTTGTGCGTTGGGAAAATAAGCCTGATAAAGTATCTGTGTCCTATGAGGACAAAATTTGATCAGATTCAGCTTTGTACACAACATTGAAGAAGTGTACAATGAGTTTTCATCATTGGCTGTGAAAAAAAAGACTTGAAGAGGCAATATGAGGGAGAGGACTTCTTAGGATGTGAAGAATGTGTAGGTTTTTCTGGGAAATAATCGAGGAGGGTGAGAGATTTAGTTGGATTTTTAAAAATAGGTAGGGGTTGCAGGCAGAATAAGGGAGAAGATTCTAGGCATGAGAAGAGAAATAAGAGTAGTTCTGAAGTCGATAGAGTCAACGTGGATTTGGGGGAAAAAAAGTGAATGACAAAACTCTACCAGAGGTGGTAGATGGCCGAATAGGAACAGCTCCAGTCTACAGCTCCCAGCATGAGCGACACAGAACACGGGAGATTTCTACATTTCCAACTGACGTACCAAGTTCATCTCACTGGGGAGTGCCAGACAGTAAGTTTAGGACAGTGGGTGCAGCACACCGTGTGCGAGCTGAAGCAGGGTGAGACATCCCCTCACCCGGGAAGCACAAGGGGTCAGGGAATTCCCTTTCCTAGTCAAAGAAAGGGGTGACAGACAGCTCCTGGAAAATCGGGTCACTCCCACCATAATACTGCACTTTTCCAATGGGCTTAAAAAATGGTGCACCAGGAGATTATATCCCTCAGTTGGCTAGGAGGGGGCTATGCACATGGAGTCTCACTCATTGCCAGCACAGTAGTCTGAGATCAAACTGCAAGGCGGCAGCAAGACTGGGAGAGGGGCCCGCCATTGACGAGTTAGTTGTTTGATTAGGTAAACAAAGTGGCCAGGAAGATCGAACAGGGTGGGGCCCACCACAGCTCAAGGAGGCCTGCCTGCCTCTGTAGGCTCCACTTCTGGGGACAGGGCACAGACAAACAAAAAGACAGCGGTAACTTCTGCAGACTTAAATGTCCCTGTCTGACAGCTTTGAAGAGAGCTGTGGTTCTCCCAGCACGCAGCTTGAGATCTGAGAACGGGCAGACTGCCTCCTCAAATGGGACCCTGATCCCTGAGTAGCCTAACTGGGAGGCACCCCCCAGTAGGGGCGGACAGACACCTCATGCAGCCGAGTCCTCCTCTGAGACAAAACTTCCAGAGGAATGATCAGGCAGCAGCATTTGTGGTTCACCAATATCCACTCTTCTGCAGCCACCACTGATGAAACCCAGGCAAAAAGAGTCTGGAGTGGACCTCTAGCAAACTCCAACAGATCTGCAGCTGAGGGTCCTGTCTGTTAGAAGGAAAACTAACAAACAGAAAGGACATCCACACCAAAAGCCCATCTGTTTGTCGCCATCATCAAGGACCATAGGTAGATAAAACCCCAAAGATGGGAAGAAAACACAGCAGAAAAACTGGAAACTCTAAAAATTAGAGCACCGCTCCTCCTCCAAAGGAATGCAGCTCGTCACCATGAAGGGAACAAAGCTGGTTGGAGAATGGCTTTGATGAGTTGAGAGAAGAAGGCTTCAGACTATCAAACTAATCTGAGCTACACGAGGAAAGTTGAACCAATAGCAAGAAGTCAAAGGCTTTGAAAAAAAAATTAGATGAATGGCTAACTAGAATAACCAATGCAGATAAGTGCTTAAAGGAGATGATTGAGCTGAAAACCAAGGTACAAGAGCTAAGTGATGAATACAGAAGGCTCAGTAGCCGATGCGATCAACTGGAAGAAAGGGTATCAGTGATGGAAGATGAAATGAAGTGAGAAGAGAAGTTTAGAGAAAAAAGAATTAGCCTCCAAAGAACAAAGCCTCCAAGAAATGTGGGACTATGTGAAAAGACCAAATCTACATCTGTCTGGTGTACCTGAAAGTGATGGGGAGAATGGAACCAAGTTGGAAACACTCTGCAGGATATTTCTCAGGAGAACTTCCCCAATCTAGCAAGGGAGGCCCACATTCAGATACAGGAAATATGCAGAATGCCACAAAGATACTCCTTGAGAAGAGGAACTCCCAGAAATATAATTGTCAGATTCGCCAATGTTGAAATGGGGAAAAAACGTTAAGGGCAGCCAGAGAGAAAAGTCGGGTAACCCACAAAAGAAAGCCCATCAGACTAACAGCAGATCTCTCGGCAGAAATTCTACAAGCCAGAAGAGAGTGGGGACCAATATTCAACATTCTTAAAGACAAGAATTTTCAACCCAGAATTTCATATCCAGTCAAACTAAGCTTCATAAGTGAAGGAGAAATAAAATACTTTACAGACAAGCAAATTCTCAGAGATTTTGTCACCATCAGGCCTGCCCTAAAAGAGCTCCTGAAGGAAGCAGTAAACATGGAAAGGAGCAACCAGTACCAGCCACTGCAAAAACATGCCAAATTGTAAAGACCATCAAGGCCAGGAAGAAACTGCATCAACTAACGAGCAAAATAACCAGCTAACATCATAATGACAGGATCAAATTCACACGTAACAATATTAGCTTTAAATATAAATGGGCTAAATGCTCCAATTAAAAGAAGCAGACTGGCAAAATGGATAAAGAGTCAAGACACATCAGTGTGCTGTATTCAGGAAACCCATCTCATGTGCAGAGACACATATAGGCTCAAAATAAAGGGATGGAGGAAGATCTACCAAGCAAATGGAAAACAAAAAAGGCAGGAGTTGCAATCCTAGTCTCTGATAAAACAGACTTTAAAATAACAAAGATCAAAAGAGACAGGGAAGACCATTACATAATGGTAAAGGGATCAATTCAAAAAGAAGAGCTAACTCTCCTAGATATATATGAACCCAATACAGGAACACCCATATTCATAAAGTAAGTCCTTAGTGACCTACAAAGACACTTAGACTCCCACACAATAATAATGGGAGACTTTAACACCCCACTGTCAACATTAGACAGATGAATGAGACAGAAAGTTAACAAGGATACCCAGGAATTGAACTCAGCTATGCACCAAGCTGACCTAATAGACAGCTACAAAACTCTCCACCCCAAATTGACAGAAAATACATTCTTTTCAGTAACACACCACATCTACTGCAAAATTGACCACATATTTGGAAATAAAGCACTCTTCAACAAATGTAAAAGAACAGAAATTATAACAAACTCTCACAGACCACAGTGCAATCAAACTAAAACTCAGGATTAGGAAACTTACTCAAAACCACTCAACGGCATGGAAACCGAACAACGTGCTCCTGAATGAGCACTGGGTAAATAATGAAATGAAGGCAGAAATAAAGATGTCCTTTGAAGCCAAAGAGAACAAAACCACAACACACCAGAATCTCTGGCACATATTCAAAGCAGAGTTTAGAGGGAAAATTATAGCACTAAATGCCCACAAGAGAAAGCAGGAAAGATCAAAATTGACACCCTAACATCACAATTATAAAAACTAGAAAACCAGGAGTAAACACATTCAAAAGCTAGCAGAAAACAAGAAATAACTGGGACCAGAGCAGAAGTGAAGGACATAGAGATACAAAATCCCTTCAAAAAATTAATAAATCCAGCAGCTTGTTTTTCAAAAAGATCAATGAAATTCATAGACTGCTGGCAAGACTATTAAAGAAAAAAAGAGAGAAGAATGAAATAGATAAAATAAACAATGATAAAGGAGATATCACCATCGATCTCACAGAAATACAAACTATCATCAGAGAACACAATAAACAGCTCCACGCAAATAAACTTGAAAATCTAGAAGAAATGGATAAATTCCTCGACACATATGTCCTCCCAACACTAACCAGGAGAAAGTTGAATCTCTGAATAGACCAATAACAGGCTCTGAAATTGCGGTAATAATCAATAGCTTACCAACCAAAAAATGTAAAGGAACAGATGGATTCACAGCCAAGTTCTACCAGAGGTACAAAGCGGAGCTGGTACCATTCCTTCTGAACTATTCTAATCAATAGAAAAAGAGAGAATTCTCCCTAACACATTTTATGAGGGCAGCATCATCCTGATCCAAAGCCTGGCACAGAGACGCAACCAAAAAACAGAAATTTAGGCCAATATGCTTGATGAACATTGATGCAAAAATCCTCAATAAAATACTGGCAAACTGAATCCAGCAGCACATCAAAAAACTTATCCACCATGATCAAGTGACCTTCATCCCTGGGATGCAAGGCTGGTTCAACATACACAAATCAATAAATGAAATCCAGAATATAAACAGAACCAAACAAAAAACCACATGATTATCTCAATAGATGCAGGAAAGGCCTTTGATAAAATTCAACAATGCTTCATGCTAAAAACTCTCAATAAATTAGGTATAGATGGGACGTATCTCAAAATATTAAGAGCTATCTATGAAAAATCCACAGCCAATATCATACTGAATGGGCAAAAACTGGAAGCATTCCCTTTGAAAACTGGCATAAGACAGGGATGCCCTCTCTCGCCACTCCTATTCAACATAGTGTTGGAAGTTCTGGCCAGGGCAATTAGGCAGGAGAAGGAAATCAAGGGTATTCAATTAGGAAAAGAGGAAGTCAAATTGTCCCTGTTTGCAGATGGCATGATGGTTTATCTAGAAAACCCCATTGTCTCAGTCCAAAATCTCCTCAAGCTGATAAGCAACTTCAGCAAAGTCTCAGGATACAACATCAATGTACAAAAATCACAAGCATTCTTATACACAATAACAGACAGACAGCCAAATCATGAGTGAACTCCCATTCATAATTGCTTCAAAGAGAATAAAATACCTAGGAATCCAAATTACAAGGGACATGAAGGGCCTCTTCAAGGAGAACAACAAACCAATGCTTAATGAAATGAAAGAGGGTACAAACAAATGGAAGAACATTCCATGCTCATGGGTAGGAAGAATCAATATCATGAACATGGCAATACTGCCCAAGGTAATTTACAGATTCAATGCCATCCTGATGAAGCTACCAATGAACTTTCTTCACAGAATTTGGAAAAACTACTTTAAAGTTCATATGGAACCAAAAAAGAACCCACAATGCCAAGTCAATCCTAAGCCAAAAGAACAAAGCTGGAGGCATCATGCTACCTGACTTCAAACTATACTACAAAGCTACAGGAACCAAAACAGCATGGTACTGGTACCAAAACAGAGATATAGACCAATGGAACAGAACAGAGCCCTCAGAAAAAATGCTGCGTATCTAAAACTATCTGACCATTGACAAACCAGACAAAAACAAACAATGGGGAAAGTATTCCCTATTTAATACATGGTGCTGGGAAAACTGGCTAGCAATATGGAGAAAGCTGAAACTTTATCCCTTCCTTAAACCTTATACAAAAATTAATTCAAGATGGATTAAAGACTTAATTCTTAGAATGAAAACCATAAAATCCCTAGAAGAAAACCTAGGCAATACCATTCAGGACATAGCCATGAGTAAGAACTTCATGTCTAAAACACCAAAAGCAATGGCAGTAAAAGCCAAAATTGACAAATGAGATCTAATTAAACTATAACCTTCTGCACAGCAAAAGAAACTACCATCAGAGTGAGCAGACAACCTGCAGACTGGGAAACAATTTTTGCAACCTACTCATCTGACAAAAGGCTAATATCCAGAATCTACAATGAACTCAGACAAATTTACAAGAAAAAAACAAACAAACCAAATCAAAAAGTGGGTGGAGGATATGAACAGACACTTCTCAAAAGAAGACATTTATGCAGGCAAAACACACATGAAAAAAGGCTCATCCTCACTGGCCATCAGAGAAATGCAAATCAAAACCACAATGAGATACCATCTCACAACAGTTAGAATGGCAATCATTGAAAAGTCAGGAAACAGCAGGTGCTGGATAGGATGTGGAGAAATAGGAAACATTTTACACTGTTGGTGGGACTGTAAAGTAGTTCAACCATTGTGGAAGTCAGTATGGTGATCCCTCAGGGATCTAGAACTAGAAATACCGTTTGACCCAGCCATCCCATTACTGTGTATATACCCAAAGGATTATAAATCATGCTGCTATAAAGACACATGCACACGTGTTTTTTATAGTGTCACTATTCACAATAGCAAAGACTTGGAACCAATCTAAATGTCCAAAAATGATAGACTGGATTAAGAAAATGTGGCACATATACACCATGGAATACTATGCAGCCATAAAAAATGATGAGTTGATATTTTTGTAGTAACATGGATGTAACTGGAAACCATCATTCTCAGCCAGCTATCTCAAGGACAAAAAACCAAACGCCGCATGTTTCACTCATAGGTGGGAATTGAACAATGAGAACACATGGACACAGTAAGGGAAGCATCACACTCTGGGGACAGTTGTGGAGTGGGTGGAGGAGGGAGGGAAAGAATTAGGAGATATACCTAATGATAAATGACGAGTTAATGGGTGCAGCACACCAACATGGCTCACGTATACATACGTAACAAACGTGAACATTGTGCATATGTACCCTAAATCTTAAGGTATAATAATAATATAAAAAAAACTAACAGAGGTGGAACAATAGGCACTGTAACAAATTATTACAAATTTAGTGGCTTAATACAAGACAAGTGTATCATCTTACAATTCTGTAGTATAGGAGTCCAATTCAGGTCTTGTTTGGCTAAGATTGATGTGTGCACCGAACTGTGCTCCTCTTGGAGGCTCTGGAGCATAATTTGTTTCCTTGTACTTTCTAGCTTCTAGGGGCCTCCTGCATTCCTTAGCTAGAACCCTTCCTCCATTTTCTAAGCCATGAACATCACATTGCTTTTACCATTCTTCTGTCATTTCCCCCTGACTTTTCTCTTTTGCTTCCATCTTCTACATTTAAGGCCATTGTAACGGCATTGATCAAGCTGTATCATCCTGGGCAATCTTCCTATCTTAAGGTCAGCTGCTGCACAACCTTAATTTCTCTTTGCCATGAGCCCTCACATGCTCACAAGTTTTAGAGATTTGGATGAGGGCATCTTAGAAGAGGTCATATTCTGTTTTGTCCCCTCAGCTGGACATTTGGAAACTATCCCAGATTCTCCTCTTGTCCTCATTTTCCCAATTTTATCTGTTATCTAACTCTGTGTAGCTACCTCATCAGGGCATCTGGCACAAGTGTTCCTTGGAGATTCTTCAAAAGCCCCTATTTAAAGCAATGGAAAAATCAAGCAGACCATGATTACACATTCATGCCAATGCAGGTAAGTCAGTCATGGCAGTTGCTTTATTTGCATTATATATTGGAATACTAAGTAATACGTGTTTTGTTGGTGAAGGGAAGTTGGAGGATGTCACAGAAATATTATATAAAAAATTGAAATTTGGTTGGGCATGGTGGCTCATGACTCTAATCTCAGCACTTTTGGGACTCTAAACTCAGCACTTTACAATCTCATGACTCTGATCTCAGCACTGCTGGGGTCTGCTGATCACTTGAGGCCAGGATTTCCAGACCAGCTTGGGCAATACAGCAAAACCCTGTCTCTACTAAAATTACAAAATTTACCATGGCATAATGGTGCATGCCCTTAATCCCAGCTACTCAGGAGGCTGAGGCAGGAGAATCTCCTGAACCTGGGAGGTGGAGTTTGCAGTAAGCCAAGATCATGCCACTGGCTGGGAATATTTGATCTAGACCTGTGCTGTCTATTACATAGCCAGCATCCACATGAGCCTATTTTTGTTTAATTAAAAATCAGTTCTATAATTACAGTAGCCACATCTCTAATACTCACTGGCTTTCATATTGGACAGCACAGAGGTACAACATTTGCATCCTTGGAGAAAGTTCCACAGATTGCAAAGTGCAGGATAGTAATGTGTGTCTCACCTTTACCCAATACCCTCAAGTGTTTGCTAAGTGATTGCAGCTATTGCCTTCCCTTCCTGTGGCAACGGGGCCATTTTCTCCCAGGGTTTCCAATTCTTCCACTTCACCTGTCAGTTTTCCTTTGTCAAAATTGAATGAAAAATTACAGCCTTCTTGCTTCTTCAGCTGTTTACAAAAGGAAAACAAAATTAGCAACTCACAATACATATGGAATGTATATAAAGTAAGCTCTGTCTTATCTTCTGCCTTTCTGTGTAGTTGGTAACAGCAACCTCATGCAATTTTTCTTTGAGTTCCCTTCTGTCTGTCCTCCTGCTGAATTAGCACCATGCTGCTCACACATTTGTGGCTTTTCATATAGGGATTAGTGTGGGGATGCTTGTTATCTCCCTTACACGCACACTGACACACCCACACTAAACCACACATACCCAATCACACACACATTTGCCCACCCTTTTTTGGTGCTGTTGCTGCTTCAATGTTTGTACTGAAGGAAGTAGCAACCACTTCTTTTGGCTCTAAAATTTAGCCCAGCAATAATTCAAGATATCATTGTTTACTTTATTCAGTTTTCTACTGCCCATCTTTTCTCCCATTACATTCTCTGAAGAATTATTGCCAGTTCCTGTAGTTTTTCATGGCTTTTGTATCATTCCTTTCTTACCCAGTTTTTCTATCTCATCTGTTTTTCATCTCTTTTCTAAAGCAGGACCTGAGGTTTTCTTTGGAAGACCAGATAGTGAATATTGTTGGCTCTGTGGGTAACCCTGATTGCAGATACTTAACTGTGCCATTGAAGGGTGAAAGCAGCTTAGATGGTAGTGAGAAAGTGGACAAGGCTATAGTCCCCCACATCTCAGTGTGCATTTGGCCTTTCCATGTTATTCTAGATAATATTAATTGAGCATATCCTGTGAGTCAGACATTGTGCTGGGTACTTTACCATGAAATGATACAAAATTACTTCATAAAGGAAAAGACCAACAGTAGATTAAAGACTTCCTCTGTTCACATTGCAGGTAAGTAGCAGAGGTAGACAGAACCCAACTTCCTTTGATTTCAAATCCCTTGTGTTAAGAATACACACAGTGGGGTTACCATTGCATATATCCATCCATGTTCCCACTCATCAGTCATTCATCTATATTAATTATCTGTGCTAGAAGCCATGGAATAGCTTATGTTTTTTCCCCAGTTTCTCATATGTTCATTTCTTTTGTGAATCTGTTGAAGTTTTTTGGTTTTTTTGTTTTGTTTTGCTTTTGAGTCAGAATATTTCAGCTTACTGACATGTCAGGTAATTCTCTCCTGTCAGCCTCCAATGTAGCTGGGACTCCAGGCACACACCAACATGTTCAGAAAGGTTTAGTATTTCTGTAGAGATGTATTTTTTGTAGAGAAGTATTTCTTTTTCCATGCTGTTGCCTTGGCTGGTCTCAAACTCCCAGGCTGAAGCAGGCTGCCTGCCTCAGCCTTCCAAAGTGCTGGCATTACAGGCCTGAGCCATTACACTTGCCCCAATCTGTGAAACTTCATTGTAAGGTCTCTCAGTACCTCAAAATGTCTTCCTTTATGGAATATTTCTTCCATCTCTTATAGCATGCAAAACTTCCTTTCTTATAAATTGGTGTGTCTAAAGGCATATCATAGTCTCTTTTATTGGCAACGGCATATATTATAGCACACATAACTCAGGTAGAAAGAAGAAAAATAGAGCACAAAGTGCTACGTTGCTTCTCTTTTCTAAGTGACATGAGGGAGACTTGGTTTTAGCTTCCCCCAATGGATACCTAATGGACATTTCTAAGGCAAGCTAATTAATTCCCTGGTCTTCTCAACACTGTCTATGGTCCTTACCTTACTGTCTACCTCTGTTAAATTTTCTAAGTGTCAGTGCTGGCGCTAACTGCTCCAGTCCAAGTGAAGCCTAGCTTACTCCACCAGACATTCAGGGTCCTGTGGGCTGAATGTGCCATACTTGTAGATCATGAGAATGTTGTCTGGGATTTTATGTTAGAGGTCTTCTAGTTTTCTTACAGAAATACATAGGATTCTACAAGAAATATCACAGTTATATCATTTGTTTATTCCAGAAATCATTCATCTTCACAAGTATGCGGGAAATGGTGACAAGCTTACTGGCATCTTCCAAGTTTAAGTTAGAAAACAAAACAAAAGAAGAATTATACACCTCTCATTAGTCATCTTTGAATTTCAATATTGGCTGCTAAAAATATGCACTATTTTTTACTTCATCAGTAGGCACACATTTAAGACCATGTCTATGAGCTTCTACTTTGTAATTGTTGGCCACCATGATAATCCAGTTTTTGAAATGGAGTTTTTGCCAGCTGGGAAAGCAGAATCCAAAGTGTATGTGGAAGCTTACATTTAATAAGAATTTTTATTATATTGTAACAATATAGTGTAATGTGATTTTAGAACTGGAAGATTAGAACAGAGGAGGTAAATGAAATCCAACACAATTAAATGAGGTTTCCTCTGGAGTTTCAGAGACTGATAAAAGCCAGCCAGTGAATATCCTGGGAGTTTTTTATTTATGCTTTAATTCAGCACAGACTAGCATGACCTCTGACTTTCCTATGATATTCAGTTCACTATGTCATCCACCCTGAATTGTTGCCGCTTGAGCACTTAAAAGCCTAGTTCACCTGTAGCAAGTTGGGGCCTTGAAATGTCATCCATGAGTGTTCAGGCAGTTTTCATGAATCACATTTTTCATCAGGACCTACTGGGGTTCATCCATTAAAATTCAGACAGTTTCCATGAATAATGTTTTTGATGAGGACCTACAGGGTTGAAAAAGACCCTCAGTGTCCCCTAGTGGCACTTCCTGGCTGGGTCATACATGCATGCTTTTCTCCCCAGTGACCACCTTGGCCATGCACAGGAAGCTCAAAAGCAACACCAGAGATGATGCCACCTGACTTTCTTGTCAAGAATGTTTCCAGAAACCAGGCTTGGCTCGAGAACATGTTGTCATTCAGAGTAAACAGGCCCATAGATTTTTGTCATGAGAAGAGCCCAGTCCTTTCCAATTTATGTTTCTAATACATTTCTGGAACATTTGCACTGTTTTCCTCAAGCATCCAAGTCAGCTTTAATGACTTTTGAGGAATTCATTTTGCAAGTTGCTTGTAATGCATAATGTTTAATTGTGTGATACTTTTCAACTATTCAGGACTTGTCACCAAAATATGATAGACAGGATTATGTGACAGGTGTTGTTGTGACATTATTTTCTCATATTATGAGAACAATACTCATAAAACTTGGTTTGAGTACTTGTAGCAGTATTGCTTCCTGGGATGCAGCTACTTGTATATAGTTTCTGTGCACTCCACTGGTCCTGTGGTGGACAAAGGAGCACACATAAAAATAATTTGTTGCATACATTGATTTTAATTCTTTCTCCTGCTACCATTCACCTTGTTAAGGCACTTTCACAATTTGTTCCTAAGCTTTCAGGATTGATCATCATTGTAAAAGAAACTACTGCTTGACTAGACACAAAAACATCCATTTATCTAAAGATTCACTTAGGTTTCTCATGACAACATGAGTGAAGTAAAGAATGCTTTAGATGTCAGAGACATTTTGGGACAATGGGCCACCCTCCTCCAGCCCAGTATCGAGAACAGCTTCTTCAACAAAGAGGCTGTCTCTGTTTCCTGTGGCTGTTCTAACAAAGTACCAAAAATTTAGTGGCTTTGGACAGCAGAAATGTATTGACTCATTTCTGAGAGTCACTGTCTACAATCAAGGTGTCAGTGGTGCCATGCTTCCTATGCAGGTGTTAAGGTAAGAACCTTTTTGTTAATCTCCCAGCTGCTGGAAGTTCCCTGGCTTGCAGCAGTGTAACTCCAGTCTTCCTGTGCCATTTTTCTCCCTGTGTGTATCTGCAAATGATCCTTTTTTCTAAATACATGTATGGTTTTGTTAGGGGCCCACCCTACTGTAAAATGAGATTATTTGAAATAACCATGTCTACATGTAACCTCTCCTTCCAAATGAAGACACATTCTGTGGTACTGTTCACGTGGGAAGTCAACAAAGGAATTTTGGAGAGCATACACTTCAACCCATAACTGAGGTGTCATTTTAAAATGATATATTGAAAGAAAGAATTAGATATAATGAGAAAACAGACCTCTTGTGTGTCTCTTGAAAATAATAAAAAAAGCAAAGTCAAACTTTCCTTTTTCTGCACAAGAAAACCATCCATAGAATTTACAGAACTTATTGTTTACTTTCTTTATTCTATGTGGGTAAGTTAATCTGTTGTTGCTCAGACAGTCATTTATGAGTATCATCATCTGCACCAGTTCATAGCTCATGTTGCTCTTCACCGCATAGATGAGAACATGTGGCTTTTGATCAACATGTTCTTGAAAAGTAGGGGCAACTCCAGCAAGTAGTTTGTGTCAGCATTCGTTGCTTCAGGACACAATTTTACCATTTTAGTAAAGTTCATTAACTAATGTTTGGGTTCACAAACTAGAACATGATGGAAGACAGATGCCAGGCTCTGAGATTGTACACTTCACAATTTGTATGAATTTAAAAGTTTCCATTAATGGGACTACTTTTGTTTTGTTAAGGGAGAAAATATTTTGATGAACAGCTAATTTTAAAACTAAGTCTCACATCGACCAAAAAGTTTATCTGAATAATATCAAGGGTGATGCTACTTTATTTTGTAGTTATTTTCTCACTTACAATGCTTATGTTCTCTTTCTGGTAAAAGTAAGCTAATTTTAAACCCAGTTAATGTATTCAAATCTTCCATCACAAATACATGGCCTTTGACTAATTTGAGGAATATTGTCTCAATGAACTGGTTGCTTTTTTTAATTATTATTTCTAAGAAAAGCATTGCCTTAAATATGTCACATATGAGAATTATTATTCTTCATGGCATAAGGCAAGAAGATGGAATAAATCACTTCTTTGCTGATCTTTATGATTTACATGTGAAAGTAAGGCATGTTCTATAATTTTAAAAATCTGATGATAGAAAAAATATTTGATCTTTGTCAGGAAACTGGCCTTTTGAAGTAACTCCCTTAGGCTGCACAGCTTACCTTTCAGACCGCCTTTTCTCATCATGCAAGGAAGCAGCCTATATAATAGAAAAGTAAATAAAAATGTCATCTGAAATGTTTCCATCTACTTTCCATCTACTTTCAAATAAGTTGCTGTGTTACTACTAGAGATCATGACCTGTCAGGAATTGAATTTTCTGTGATCAAATAGTCATTCAAGAAGAATGTTGCCAGTTGTTTATTTGGTTTGGTTTTTTCTGTGTGATTTTATTGTTGTTGTTATAAAGTCTCACTCTGTTGTAAAGACTGGAGTTCAGTGGCATGATCCTGGCTCACTGCAACATTTTCCTCCAGGGATCAAGTGACTCTCCTGCCTCAGTCCCTGGAGTTCCTGGGACTACAGGCCCAAACACCATGTGTGATGTGTTTTTGTATTTTTAGTAGAGATGGGGTTTCACTGTTTTCATGTTAGCCAGGCTGGTCTCAAACTCCTGACCTTAGGTGATTTACCTGCCTCTGCTTTCCAAAGCCCTCAGATTACAGGCATGAGCCACAGCGACTGTCCCAGGTACTTGATTTTAATGTAACAATCCAAAAATAAATGTCAGAGTCAAGATACGGTAGATAGATATAAAACTAACATATTCTGCAGTTGGAAATGATATGTGTTAGCACATACATTCACATTAATTCTTTTATACATTTAGAGATATTATAAAAATGTATAGGCAGTGTACACAGGAGTACTCAAGAAGCCAAGGAAACACATGTGTGGTGCTAAGTGTTGCATATATGCTTCTGCCGGTGGCTAGGAATAGTGGTCCTGCTGATTATTTCTTTTCCCTCAGAGAGTAAACCGTTGATACTTATACTTGGAAAAAGTTGTAAGTCAGTTTTTAGGAGAGTTGTCAGAGAAAATCCAGGATTACATTAACATTTGTACTCATCCTTTTAGATGCATCAAAGGTCTCTGTTAAAGCAATAAAAAAAATTGAACAGAGCATGGATACACACTCATATCAATGTAGTACTTTGGTCATGGCAGTGCTTTATTTGTATTATATATTGGAATTCTTAGTAGTGCTTGTTTTGTGGGTGAAGGCAAGGTGGAGGAAGTCACAGAACTTTTATAAAAAGTTTGGAATTGCCCTGGGCATGGTGGCTCATGCCTCTAATCTCAGTATTTTGGGAGGCAGAGATGATACACCACAGGAGGCTGGGAATCATCTCTTTGTTGCTATAACAAGATCTTACTGTAAAATAGGTAATGTCCATTGAAAACCAGGTTATACAACCTGTTCTAATGCTAAGCACTTGAACAATTTTGTTCCATTCTGAATTAACTTTAAGCAAGTAATTCTAAGCTTTTGTCTTGTGTCCTTGTGTGAAATAGCTACCATCATTTTTACCCCACTTATTTGATATTTACACTAAAGATATTTGTTCAAGATTGTGGTAGTTTAATATTCATTTTTAAAGTGCTGCCAACCACAGCTGTTTTTTGTTCTATTTCCCCTATCGGTAGTGTCCAAACTAATATGATGTCTTAACCTGTTAGGTAGCACTCATATTAAAACAAACTAAATC
Organism: Pongo abelii; assembly: GCF_028885655.2. Lineage (NCBI taxonomy): Eukaryota > Metazoa > Chordata > Mammalia > Primates > Hominidae > Pongo > Pongo abelii. Next base: position 49,724,109 of record NC_072009.2, read on the forward strand.
CCAGAGCTATGGGTGCAGAAAAAGGTAAAATTCATCTAGAATTCTGGGAGTAATTTCTGCAAGCACATATTTTTTAATATGGTTGTTCCTGCCCTCAATGAGCTTACAATCCTGAGGATTATGATGAAATCCAACCAAGAGCAGCAGGGTGAGTGACAGCAGGAAGACATGGCCAAGCTGCATGACAGTGGCACTCTGAAAATAACCTTTCCTCCTGGCTAATGAACGTGAGGTAGGAACTAGTAATCCACATCCTGAGTGTAAATTAGTAAAGTTAAGTGCCAAATTTCATGTGTGGCCAATTCTTTGAAGGAGCTGGAAGGAAAGTGGAGCATTAATTGGGACCTCGTATGTTGGCTGCAGAGAACAGTATTACAGGTGTGAAGCTGTGAAGAAGAGCACTGGTGCACATGGGTAGAAATATCAACTGATAGATAGGAGCTGATCATGAGGAAAAATAAGCTGGCAAAGCTTGGATCTAGAAAGCAATGTCCCGTGAAGTCTCTTTAACATGTGGAAAGAATGAAGTCAGTCTTAAAATCAGCCTCCCCTTAGCACATGTACATTAGCACTAAGTTTGTTTTCTGCTTCAGTGCTCCAAAAGTGATCCAGAAGAAATGTGCATATGGAGTTTCATTCTCTTGTCATAGCCAAAATTTCCTAGGATACTTCCTTTGGCATGGACATAGATACTGTTGATCTCTGTTTTCCTCATGCTGTACTTGTGATTTTTAACTTTTCAGTCACTTCAACACTTCCTGGTTGTTGGTCCAGGGTTCTAGAAATCACTGACTGTCCAGACACCACCTTTCACTGGGTAACACACTGGGGCATTTCTCTACTTATCAATTTACTACTCGGTATGACACGTTTATTGTAATAAAAGTTACATGGTGGTGCTTCATATAAAAGTGAAAACTTAGGTTTATACAGAAACCTAAGTAGTTTTCTTCTAAGATAAGAAACAGTGGGAATGTTTTGTCTTCAACTAGGAAACTTTCCCCAAAGATGAAAGTTAACAAAAATATTTATTTAATTGGAATGCAATTGTTATTTTTTATCCTCTACTCAGAACACTGTAATTATTACTTATGTTATTAAATGCACATTTGTCTCTTCTTCAATTTCTGTAGTTAGCCTTTTTCAATAAACTGAACTCTCTCTATGGAAAATCTTTCCATTCTTAGCTTGCATCTAGCTGGATATATGACAGACTGTATGGACCAACATCTGTACCACTGGGAACCACACTTTGTTCAAACTGTGGAGCATCATCTATGGTTCTTCTGCCCAGGGTGGCTCTGCAGCTGCTTCTGACTGCTCCTGCTGCCACACTCACTGCCTGCTTTGTTCTGCCAACATTTCCTATTGTATTTTTTATCAAATGTTTCCAGATGGCAATATTGGGTGGGGCCAGTAAGAGAAATGTCTCGATGTAAGTTTTCAAAACTCTATTCCCTATGTGACAGCCACCTCCCCTCACCCATCATGTCCTTTGATACGTCCATCACTCCCCAGTGGCGGGTCTCATCCACATTCAGTCCAAGCTTTGATTAGCTTCCACAGAATCAGACAGTTACCGACTGCACAGAATGTGAACATCCACAAGAGGCCACAATTTGTTTTGTCAAGTCTCATCATTGCGGCAAGGATTTTTTTTTTAAACAAACACAAAAATCCTTGAAAGCAAATCACTAAATAATGTTCAGTAATAGAGGAGACACTAAGTAAATAGGTGGCCTAATAAAGATGTCTTGATTTACCCTCTGACAAAGTACAATCCTTCTTAGTATTTCCTCTGAGAGTGATAAGGTTGCCTTCTGTCTTTTGTGAAAAAGAAATGGTTTAACTTCAACTAGTAGACTTTCCACAAGGGTGAAGAAAGTAACACAAATATTAACTATCCCATTAGTGGAATTGTAATTTTGTATCCTCTACACACACATTATATTTCTTAAATCAGCTATCAAAGGCAGATTTGTCTTTTCTCCAAGTTCAGTAGTTAGCCTTTTTCTTAAAGCTGAACGCTGGCTATGGAAAGGCTTTTTATCCATGGAGAACTTGAATTTAGCAGGATGTGTTACAGACTGTATGAAGCAACCCTTGTGCCACTGTTGGCCCTTCCTCCTGCTGGGGCAGTGAAACATGATATATGTTGGAAGAAGTTCATTAATGGCATACAAATGATGGAGTAATTGCTAGTGAGAATAATTCTAATGCTATGTAGAATGAAAATAAAAAAGGTTAAGTCATTTTGAAAAGAATAAAGAAGTAAATTAAATAAGAATGCATTGCAAATGCAGTAGATTCTAATCTTTCATATCTAACATTATTGTTTTAGGAAATCATTTTCTTTCACCAAGAATACAATACTAATTGCATAAAAATCATGTACATATAAATAGTAGTATCTGGTTTTTCCAGGAAAAAAATCCAAGTGTGAATTCTATAGTAGTCAAGTTTCTTATTTTAATTGTAATTAAAGTCTTGGTCATCTCATTTATTAGCTCTCTAATTTACATATGAAAATCAAAGAAACAATTTCAGAAAACCATTACAGTTTATAAATGTAAGGTGCCATTATTGAGCAAATATATTCCTCTATGAGTGGATTTGTCCCATCTCCCATCAACTAATGATGCAGATATATACACTTGTTGAATTTTATTAGTAAGTAATACACTCTTACAAACACTAATTCTCTTCTCCATGTCCATGTTGATTTTGTGTATACATGTGAGTTGGTTAGAATGTGTCTGCCTTATCTCTCACATTCAACAGAAAGATGAGCTAGAGGTCACATTTATATGAATGATTGACTCAGACAATTAGCAGATCATTTTAAGTAACTTGTTAAAATCACAAATATTTTACTACCTAAAATTAAGTTCTATGGTCACACATTTCTGTAATGAAAGTGTTTTTTGTATTATTAATATATACCTTCAGGAGAAAATAAATTTTACCATTTACTCTTCCTTCTCTGACCACCTCTGTACTTTCTTTTTCTCAGCCTAGCCTGACAATATCTAAGATGCTGGGATAATTTTAGTAGAGTAGGAGCATATATTATACAAACATAAACACAATATTTATTTATTTATTTATTTATTTATTTTTTACCTAAAGTATAATAATAATAATAATAATAATAATAATAATTAAAGAAAAAAATTAAAAATAAAAAATAAAAAAAAAAAAGAAAAGGTGAGGTTTATGCTGACACCCTAATGAAGAGAAGTTATCTAGCTGAAGAGTGGCAAAGGAAAATGGATCCATGTGTTTGGTTTCAGATTTCATAAAGACATCAGAGAAAAAATATATATATTTATTTTAAATGTAAAAGTATCTAACTTAAGAACTCACAAAAACTTTGTTTTGCACAATTTAACTTCAGATTTTAGTTGCTCATACAAAACATATGGTCGGTTTATGATATAACCTAAGTTTAATTTTAATTGCCAAGGTTCAGTATACATTTATACATCTTGAGGCATTTAGGTAGTGTGTTTTAGGTTTTAGGAATTCTTGCATTTGAGAAAACTGAGTCAACACATTTGCATCACTTTGTGTACCATTACCTGTAAGGTTCTCGAAAGTACTCAAGAATCAATCTTGCTAATGTCTCTAAGAAGAGAAATGGATATTCTCTTTAAGGGTGAAGGATACATGAATGCAGACTGAAATAGCTTCCCTCAATTAAGTCTTTATTGCATCAGAAATTGAGCTACATACCAATCTTATTTTAAAAACTCTTGCATAATTGAGGTTTTTCAATTTCAGATAAAGTATTTTGAATCTGTCTTAATTATGATATTGAAAATACAGTACTGAATAAACAGCTCAGGTGGGATACAAAGCATCATAACAAAAAAATACAATACAAAGAGATTTGCCTATTATAGGGTGTATGTGACTTAGATTTGGAGAGTAAAAAGCATCTTGCAGTTGAAAAGGGTTGCTTTGTTAAGTTCATTTTTTTAAGTATACAGTGGGTACAGACTTATTATTGACATAACTTGGCTTTTTAGCAATGTGAGATACTCAGTGTGACTTGATAAACCATCAGAGGACAACAAAGGGCATATATTAGTAACACCTCACTGGCTATAGCATAGAAAATTTCACAGTAGACCACAGTAAGGAAGTATTCAAAATTATCTGTAGAAAATAATTGTGGGTGCTCTATATTAGAAAAGCTGGCAATGTAGAACATACGTGTGGACAGATTTATGAGCTCGTAATGAGTTAGAATAGGCAGTTGTTAGCAATTGGATATTTGAGAAAGTGGGGTAGGATAGAGATGTTAACACCTATGTCCTGGGTGTGATTTGATAAGCTGAGAGAATAGTAATGCAATTTACTGATAGAAAAAGTGAACCTCGTTGAGTGGATTGCATTTTGGAAACATATGGGACACCAAATAAAAAATTGTAATGGGAAGTTGGATACATATGTCCAGAATTTGGAATCATCTAAAAGCATACATATGTTACTACGGAAGTAACAATGAAAAACAGTCATAGAAAGTAATGTCCTAGAATGGAAACATTTTTGGAAAAGTTAATGTTATCATGGCAGACAACATTAATTTATCCAAAAGCAATCTGTAGCCTCTAAGTAGTTAGACTATCAGGATGTAAGAAAAAGAGCTTTTTTTCTTTTTTATTTTTTATTACTATCATTTGTGTGTGTGTGTGTGTGTGCATGTATGTGTAAAAGGAATTCTCGCTGTCTCACCCAGGCAGGAGTGCAGGAGCGGAATCTCAGCTCACTGAAACCTCTGCCTCCTGGGTTCAAGCAATTCTCTGCGTCAGCCTCCTGAGTAGCTGGGATTACAAGTGCTTGCCACCATGCCTGGCTAATTTTTGTGTTTTTAGAAGAGATGGGGTTTCACAATCGTGGCCAGACTGGTTTCGAGAAAAATTATAATTTTAAAGAACTATGTTAATGCTAAACACAAATCTTTAGCATTCTTCTAGAATTCTTAGTTGTGTCATCTGCCATAAAATAAGCTAAAGAATTGCACCAGAATTAGTTGCCCAACTCTGCCAAGAGATTCAAAGTTTTATTGTTATAGGTTTCTAGAAACAATCAGACTATATACCTGGAAACTCTATACACACATGCCCACACACAAACACAAAATTTTCACTCAATAGACCTTATAATAAGCACACTGAAAACCTGATAATAAAATAATTATAAAGCTGTAGAACACAATAATTAAAGGCAAAAGATAATTTTAAATTTTAAACAACAAAAATATTAGATTTTAGCAATTAAAATTTTCTAATTGTTCTTTGGTACACCATCGTAGATTTCAAGGAGATAATTAATGTTGTATGAATGACACTGAGTTCCCTATCAATGGAATTTAATTTATACCATTTTAAAAATTGTTTGTAGTCATATATTGTTTATTAAGTAACTTCTTGTATTTGCTCTACAGTAAGGCTAGATCATATCTTAGCCTCATCTCATCCAAGGAGGTGTTTACAGTAAAGGTATACATGTTGACATAATGTGGAAAATATTTGATGTGGATTAATGTGGGTTTCATGTATAAATTTATTATTCTCTTTATTAAGATAAGCTTGAAATGTTTTGTCTAACGAACATTTAGTCTATTCAATAGGCAGTATTCAACAGATATATATCAGCATCTGCTGAGTACCAACACTGTTCATGCAGCAGATAACAATATAGGCAAAGATAATATTAATCCAAATGTCACATGAAAACTTTTGATACTATTAATAATGTGGCAAATGACATGATTTTCACTTTATTATAATTTTTAAGAGAATAAGATAATGAAATGTGTATTGTTTAAGTGTTAGAAGAAGCCTATCCATGTTATTCTTTACCTGAAATTAGATTATAAAAATTACTTTTTTCAAAATAAATATATATCATAAATGTTCCTATGGCAAAAAGAAAAAAAAACCTGGCCTCTGACTTGGAATATAATATCATTTTATTAATTAAGATACATGGTAGAGAGAAAAAAACTATTTTATTTATCTGTCATTGTGATGACAAAACAGACAGGTCTTCTTTTTGTGATTTTTAATATTGACTCCTAAGAACACAAAACAGTTGGCAGTGTAAATATATTGCAATTTAGCCAGCTGTGAAAGAAAATGACTGATCATTAGTAAATCAGGCAATTTTTATTTTTGTTGTTGAAAATTGTTTTACTCATCGTGTGTGTTCTTTTACTGTCAGAATTGAAATCAATTTTGTACTGCCAATTAATATCACTGTTTTATTATCATGAGATTCTTGCTTTACATTCTAAAATGTTGTCTCTGAAAAATGAGTAAAAATCAAGTAAGTTTTATTTTTTCTTTAAAAAGGTAGTCATAAAATGCTACTCATATTTAGTAAAAATAATGAGGTGAGTGGGACATGGTGGTGCATTTGTCTAATCCCAAGTAGTTGGAAGGCTGAGGCAGGAGTGTTCCTTGAACCCTGGAGTATGAAGACTCATTGAGCTGTGAGATATCATCTTGTCCCTGTAGTCCAGCCTGGGCCATGGAGCATAATCCTAAGTATAGAATAAAAAATAGAACTATGAAAAGTAATATAACATTACAGTTTTTAATTCACTTGTAGTAATGCATGGATAGTATACTTAACCAAAATATTTTAAATTGGTAATACACCAAAAGGTCAGATGTTTGGGTCAGATTGCTAACTAGCTCCTCAACTGGCTAAATCTGTAATAATTTGTGAAGTATTTGTTCTAACTGTAATTGATTTTTTATTTGTTAAATGGATTTACTAATGCTACCCGCTTAGGAAACTAACTGATATTAATTAGATTACCTCAAAAACTTGTTCTGAATGACACATATTAGGCAGTAAAATATTAGCTACTACATATTGTAAATTATTTTCATCTGCTTATTTTTAAAGCTCATAATGCACATGATAAAATTCCAGAAGACCGAGAATGGCTGTTAGATACAATAGAACACTCTAAGAGTCAGTATCAAAAATGAGTATATCAGTGCATAAAATGTATGGTAGTTTTATTTGGCAGTCATTTCATTGTTTATCATACTGTTTTTTCTTAGAATTTTGTAGAAGCCTGTGTCAGAATTAAGAACTCTTTTAGAAAAGAATAATCACGGATGATTGAAATTAACATTTTAAGCTGATACTGAAAATTATTCTGAATTCTACTACATTTATATTTGTATTTTCTTTCCAAGGCTAATGGAAGTCTTAAAAAGGAAATGGATACTTCCCTGCCAGGGGAGACACCATGATCATGAAGGTGGCTTTCCCAAGGAAAGGTGGATCTATTGCACTCTAGATGTGTTGACCCATGAGATTTCCCCAAATGTGGGAAACTCGACTGCATAATTTGTGGAAGTGAAGGACTGTGTTTGTGCTTTCACGTGGGAAAAAAAGAAAATTGAGTCATTTCGTGTATATAGAAAATTGAAAGAAAACAATAAACTGGAAAGAATTAAATATGCCTACAAAAATTGTTGTCTGCCAGTACAAAACAATAAAACATCAAATTGTTATTTATTAGAAAAATCAAATAGTGCTAGGATGACACTTGCAAATGCTTGAGAACTTTGTCTAGATGAGGTGGCTGAGGGAAGCCTCCAAAGGGCAGCAGATATATCTGGGAAAAAAGAGAAGTAATTTTTAAATTCATAAGCCAATGTTTATGTATTAATATTGCCCTTAAAAATATTTATTTTGTGAAATTATTAGCATTGGTTTGTTTGTTCTTAAAAAGTAGTTTCCTTTTGGAAGCAACTTGTGTGAAATGGCCTAAAAATTATGTAGCTAAAATAATTCAGAATTTTTCCCTAAATTATAAGTCATTTGCAGGAATTGTAAAGATGTTATAGCTGTCAGCTTTCTTGCATTCCTTAAAAGTTTATTCTAACGAAGAAAATAAAATATAAGGTATAAAGTTACTTTTATAATCAAATTGTTAATATTTAAATATTTAGAATTTGGAGCCAGTTGACCATGATGCTTTAGATGGGCATAAGACCTCTCCAACAGAAGATGCTCCATTATATCCTCATTCAACAGGCTCTATGTATCAGCAGGTTAAATAATAATAAAAATAATTTTATTTTTCAAAACTCATTTTGATGATTTACTTATATGATCTTCAATTATTATTTTATAACATATTTTGTAACTTATCTGCTGTGACTGCAAATTAAAAAAAAAATTTCTAGGACAGCTTTAGCAAGATGATCGGAGGAAGAATAGTTTAAGTGGGATCATCTTTTATTTTACCCTTGTGATATTTTCTTTGTAATTAGGTGCTACCTTGTCCTAGTTCATAAAAATGTGTGGTATTTCAATGAGTATAAAGTAATTTATTTAGCCTTTCTCAAAATCCAGTGGCAGTAAAACTTAACAATTTTGCCAGCTTTAATATGAAATTTACTATAAAGAACAAATACTGACCAAAAATATAAATAAAATCCATTTATGAGCACTTCTATGTTAAAACAAATATTTGTGTTAAAATATTCTGGGAAGATTAGCCACAATGAGAGTAATGCAGATTTCTTTTCTCTTTTCTCTTTTCTTCCCTCTTTTCTCTTTTCTTCCCTTCCTTCCCTTTCCATGTCTTTTCCTTCCTACCTTCCTCCCTTTCTTTATTTCTTTCCTTTCCTTCTCCCTTTCTTCTTTTCTTTTATTTGTTCTTTTGATAGTTTCACTCTTGTTGCCTAGGCTGAAGTGCAATGATTGTGATCTTGGCTCACTACAACTTCCACCTCCTGAGTTCAAGCGATTCTCCTGTATCATCCTCTGAAGTAGCTGGGATTACAGGCATGCATCTGGCTAATTTTGTATTTTTGGTAGAGACAGTGTTTCACTGTGTTAGTTAGGGTGGTCTGGATCTCCTGAGTTCACAATCCACCCACCTCCGCCTCGGTCTCTCACTTGTAATCCTGGGATTACAAGTGGTGGGTCATTGCACCCGGCCAGGTTAATCATTTAAAGTAACATTCAGCATGACTTCTCATCAAGTTCATGTAGCCAAGGGATGGAATTACCTAAATTACAACAGTTGCCCAGAATAACAGCTGTATTGCTCAGAAACCTTAGTTTTTAACACCAGAAAAAATACAAAATGGGGAAAAATGTAAAAAACAAGAAGATTTTAATTATACACGTTCTTCACAATTAATGTTTGATAGTTTAATTTCTTGTTGAGATAAAGAATATGGATATATTTTAATAGAAATTCTAAAATATTAAAACCAATATGCACAATTTTCATATGTCACAATGTGTGAAGCATAGTAGATTATATTTTTGTGCTTGGGGCACTTTTGTGGTAGAATTTATTAAGTGATGCTTCTAAAATTTGGTTTCATCTAATCCCAGTGAAGTGCATATTATCTGAATCCACAGTACCTTGAATCACCATTGTGCCAAGATTTCTGACTGCTTTGCTAGCCAGTCACAATTTTCCTTGAAAGCAGTAAGTCTCCTAGTTTATTTCTATATTATTTTAAAGCTTTTGTTGTTAGATGTAGGGTTTACTGAGGATATAAGCGCCTTCTGATTCTAAATATTTCATATAATTTTTTATTTGATGTAATATCTCAACACCCATTGTTGGAAACAATAGGATATGAAGTGTGTTGCATAGCTTGAGGAACAGCAATTTGTTTGTTCAAATTGGTTAGAATATACTATGTTTTTATCTTTTTATAGTACATAAGCAGTAGCATCAACTACTGTGAATGCAACATGCAGTCTACCTTAGTCGAGACCTATAAATACACCATCAGGGCTACTGATATTTGTACATTGTAATCCAACTATGTTATGGCCCTTCCTAGTTGGCCTATTGTTATTTGCCGTCTGTTTCTCTTGTGGCCTAGACTTAGATTTTGGAATTTCTGTTCCTTAGAGGGTGTAAGAGAAATATGTGTAGATTAATCTTATCTCTGTATTACTGCTGCATCTCTATAAGTTTGCTACCTCAAGTGAATGCATCATGTTGTCCTGGTTCTAATCACCTCCCAATCATCCTGGAGAGGATTCTTCAAATGGAAATCAACATGTCCTTCTTTAATGCACCCCTTAAATTATTACTGACATATTTGTGTAAACAGCTTTCCACATCTAAACTTCTATTTATTTTGAAATCTATAACAAATTATTCATACCTATATTCTCCCTCCTATACAACCAAACTTTAGAAACTATTCCTTCTAACTGTATTTTTTACCCATCAACTGACTCACTTATTTGTTTGCTCAATATCTTTCACAGCCTATAATAATCTGTCATTCTATTTTCTACCTCCATGAGATCAACTTTGTTATTTCTCACATATAAATAAAAAGATGCGATCTTTGTCTTTTATATTTCCTGGCTAATTTCACTTAATGTAATGTCCTTTGTATGAAGCCTTTTTCTGAGTAATGTTTAGTCAATGTGTTGAGGTTTTCATGAAACTGAAATAATCACTTACATGAAATTTACCTTAACTGTGACCAAAATTCCTTGGGTACATAGGACTGTAGTTTGGAAACAGCTAAATGAACAAAGATGTCTTGAAGCTGTCTTAGGACACTAATATTGTACTCTTTTCTATCTCTTGTCTTACTTAACTTTGGTTTGTCTTCAAATAAATAAAACAATTCTAGTAAATTATCTTGGGTACCAACATTAAAGATCAAAAGAAATCAGTAATGCACTGATTTAACTTTATAAATACAAGGAAAGAAGTTACAACAAATACCAAAAGTTACTGAATAAGATGATATACTGATTATGCTCCTAATTTTCAAAACACTTAATTTATTTTTAAGTTTTATGATTATTGCTTATTTCAAACATGGACTGTTATAACTGAGTTCACAGAGAAGTTATTATTAAAGAGCAATAAAATAATAATATACACTGGACGTAATACAGTAAAGTTTGCTCAAGTAGGCAGGAGTAAAGACAAGTGAGTCCTCTGCCATGAGTAACTTTGGGGGAATAAGTACAGTTTGGGGAGTAAGTTAATTAGTCTTTCTAGGATTCAGAATCTTCTTTTGAGAATAATGCATTTTCCAAATTACATAAGATTATTTACATGATTAAATCAGAATTATTAACACTCAATAAATATGCCTATTAACCGTAGTTGTGGAAGGAAGGGGAGCATAGACAGAAGCTCCAAAAGTCAAAATATGTCTGTAGCCATATAGCAAAATACTCTTTGTTTACAAGTATCTAAGAAATGTCTGTATGCTTTTAATTGTGTCTTAGGCTTGTGACAAAGAAAGAAACAATATCCACATCCTGCCCTGGAGAAGCTGATTGCATAGAAAAAGAAACAAGGCAGACATATGTGCCACAGTATGTTGCTGAGACAACATAAAGCCAAAGCAACCAAGTACAAAGGTGAGATATCTAATTTGCAATTTTATATTCTGTCTGTTTCATTTGCTTCTTGCTGGTATGATTAACCATCACTATATGTGTTAAATTCCACACCCTAGGGGGCATACGGGCTATAGTATCGGAACTTACATTACAATTTTTCTTCCAATAGTGGCTGTTAAGGAAGTATTGGTGAACATCCCATATGAAGACTCTACTAAAAGTAAAGCTACCACGACTGCGATGTTTGGATGATATAATTTACTGGATCTAGCAAAGAGAAAGAAAGTGTGTGTTTTGTAATCCTATATATGATAAGTGCTGAGAAGCTAGTAGCTAAAAGACAAACTATTTCTGCCCACTGAAAGGAAAAAAAGAAGAAATTGTAGAACCATTTACTACAGTTAAAATATTCTAATTTTTAAATTTAGTTTCTATCAATATCTGTACAGAAAGGTAAAAAAAAATAACAATAATAAAGATCTTGAGTATAAACATTACCAAAATTTAGGTATCCCATATTCTCTTATTTGGAGATGTATCCTAAATAGGTGACCTACCACTATGATCTAACTTTTTTACCGCTTTATATTCAGATGAATACCTTTCATGGGCAGTTTCATGATAATTCTTAACTAATATTTTTTACAAGTTCACATAACATAATTTGAAGAAGAAATTTGTTTCTTTAGCAGAAAAAGCTCTCACTTGAGAAAAATATAGAGAGAATTTTAGAAAAAGCACAGATTATGAAAGAGATAACATAAATATATCAGTCATAGTATCTCAGAGATTTTAGCCATATTATGAAGAAGATCTTCCCGCATAATTCTTTTAAAGTACAGTAATTTCTGAGAGAAAAACAGTAGCTGCTATCAGAATCTTCAAAGTAATAATAATTTATAATTAGAATTTACCTAACTGTTCTGCTTCTCATCTTTGAAAACTCATTGTCTATATTTTCACCTATGCATTCAATTGCAAGAATACTGTTCCTGGTGGAAACTATATATATATATATATATATATATATATACACACACACATAAATTATATATATATTATATATAGTTTATACTATATAAAAACTATATATAATATATAATTATATAATACTATATATAGATTTATATATAATATATGGATTTATATAACAATATATTATATAATTATATATTATAAAATATATATAATGTATATATAGTATATTATATGTGGCTGTTGGATCACAGAATTCATGTGACAAGTAGCACCAGTATTTTTGAGTCCCACAAGTTTTCCGGTGGGTGAGCTCTAACAGAGAGCAGATATTCCCACTCAAAGGTGCTCACAACCTGAGATAAGAAGAAAAAATAATGCTTGTAGTATGAAAATAATTCTATCCACTTGTCTGTTCATCAAGTGACAAATTAATATCAACAACAATTCATTTATCAATACAGCCATCTTTGAAGGAGTATTTTAAATTTTGATATTAACAGCAAATCCAGTAACTATACAGATTTTTAACTACAGATCCCTTAGGTCCATATTTTAATGGCATTATCTGTTTGTTTTTTTAAAAAAAATTGTTTGTTTAAAAAAAATCTTTTGAATATATACATTTTCTATTGTCAATGCAACTGTAGATAAATTAACAAAAAAAAGTGTTTTTATGGAGGAAACTCTTCTTTCTACATAGATCCCACAAGACAAATAAAGATCTGACCTTTTAAGCAGTGAGTTTAGCTAGAAAATTCTGCAATGTGCTAGAAAATACACTCACACAGATAAAAACATAAACAAATATAACTTCACATTTTCCAATTAAAGATCTGTACAGAATGTGTTGTGAATTGTATTCTTAAACCTCAGTTTTCTCTTGAAATGAACTAAATTTTGTTATCATTTGTTAATTTACTTATATGACTTCCCACCCTGAGTTTCAGTTCTGTGTAAGATTTGAACATTACTACTTACTTTGTTGGACAGAGGTGGATATTTAGAAGTAATACAGTGCACTCAAAATTTTTCTTCTCACATTATGATTTTTAAAGCCATACCTCTCTTAGAATTTAAATAAAATAACATTAAGCAACTTCAAGGCTTGGTTTATTAAAATATTTCTCATGAACACATTTTAAATACAAACATTTTGTACCATTAAATTTGGCTTCTCTTTACACTAAGATTTCAGTGTTTTTTAACATATTATTCAATAAAACTCAGTTTAGTTATCAACACCAAGTATAGGGGAACACTTAAGAAATACATAAATTTTTAATTTAATATTGTCTGACATAAATTATTTTAAATATATAGCAAATAAAATGTTAAATTAGTTGATCAAAAACAAACTAAAAAAAGAGTTAATTTTTTTTCTAAATGAAAATACACTTTCAAAGTCAACTCCTATTAATGATCAAAAACATCTTTATAATTTAAAAACTCCCTAGGTATTCCTTTGTCTATATAATATATTGCATTCAAATTCAGGAGTTTGAGATCAGCCTAGCCAACATGGCAAAACTCAGTCTGTACTAAAAATGTCAAAAAAAAAAAAAAACTGCCATTTAAGCTGGCAGGTGCCTGAGGTCCCAGCTACTCAGGAGGCTGACTCAGGAGAATTGCTTGAACCCGAGAGGCAGAGGTTGCAGTGAACTGAGATCCTGCCACTCCAGGTTGAGCAACAGAGAAAGATTTAATCACACCTCACTCACATGCCAAAAATAAAAAATAAATAAATAAGAAAAGATCAAATTAACTGTGAATACATCAGGTATTGTTTATGTCAGTTCACCTGAGCAAAGACAAAAATCCATGTACTGATGGAACTTATATTTTCACTTTAGTGGAAAGTAGTGACAATATCTAATGATTTTATTTTTATGTAAGAAAGATAAGGATTTTGGGTTCATTTATAAGCAGGTGAATAGCATAAGCTCAAAGGAGATTGGAGCAAACTTCTTGAAACAAAAAGGAGCGCAAAACCTCTGAAGTCACAGTGTATACTGAGGCTCTGAACAAGAAAGAGGATGATAGAAGAAGATATGCAAAAGACAATAATAAGAAAATAATATATGGTTTTTGTGACATTATAAAGACCATGCTTTTAGCTTAGGAAAAAGGGAAGCTGGTATTGAATGTTCATAGGTAGAGTTACTTTTTAAAGTAAGGGCAACATTCTATACTTAAATAATAGTGATGGTTTCATAACATTGGGAATATCCTGCAAATCACTGAACGTGTACTTTAAAATGGTTAATTTTATAGTATCTGAGATATAATTCACCTAGTTGTAATAGTAGTGATGGTGTAATACTTGTAATAGTGGAAGGTAGGAGATCAGTAAAGAGGCTGAGTTAATCAGATGAGAAATGTGGATAACCTGTATCTGGGTGACAGCAAGAAAAATAGGGAAAAGTGGTTAGATTCTGGACCTGTTTTAAAAGGAAAACATGCAGAATTTGAGGATTAATAGAAATGAGGAGATGTAAAGAAAAGCATCAAGGATGACCTTACAGTTTTAGGCCTGTGCAACAGGATGTAATTACTGTCAGGTGAAACGGGATACACTTGGGGGAAGTTGTTTGGAAGGAGCACCAGAATTCAGTGTATAGCCTTGAGATCAAATTGCCTTTTAAACATGAGTATGTGCAATAGAGCCATATATGATTTGGTCTTTGGTAAGAGACTGGCAGGAGATTACCATTTGGGACTCATAGTACCATTCAGAAATCCATCGTACAGGAAGAGATAACTGGGAGATTGAGAGCAAATTTATCAGGAATAGTTCAAGGAAGAGGGTGAATAAGAAGTAACTTATATTTGGCCAGGCCTGGTGGCTTGCATCTCCAATGCTAGCACTTTGGGAGCTTGAGGCAGACAGATGGCTTGATCCTAGAAACTCAAGTCCAGGCTGGGATGCATGGGAGAGACACCATTTCTACCAAAATTAGCTAGTCTGTGTGCCTGTAGTCACAGTCACCCAGGAGGCTGATGTGGAAATATCACCTGAGCATGGGAGTTTGAGGCTGCAGTGAGTTCTTGATGGCACCACTGCACTCCAGCTTGGACAACAGAGACAGACCCTGTCTCAGTAAACAAACAAAAAACAAAGACAAGAAATTAAAATATATATATATATATATATATAATATTTGGCGAAAAAAAATGGTGATTATTTTAATTATAGTATATTTGGTAAACTGTTGGGGATGAGTGCCTGACTGGTAAGGTAAGTCTAATTTTCAAGTGAGAGCACATTATCAATAGAAAAAAAATTCACCTGAAATTCAATATAACATTTTAAATTTAGCAATTAGGGTGTCACTGATGGTCTTTGAGAAAAGACTGTGACTTCATTGTTGTGGGATAAAACGTGAGACAGAACATGAACTGATGGAAAGAAAATATCTAATAGAAATTCTCTGTTGAAATTAAAAGCAGAGAAAAGTGTCAGTACCAAAAGAGACAGTTTCTGTTGTGGATCGTAAAATATGGAGTTTTTATATATGTGTGATAAGAAAATCAGGGCAGTGAAGAAGAGAATAAAAGAAATTATGTGAAAGAGGAAAGGATCAATCACATTGATGGGTTGGGTCCAGGAGGATGTATTTTAAAATGTGATAAAGCTTTTTGTCTTTGAATAAACACGTGCATATAGTTAAAGGTGTGATTTAGATCAGAATAATAAACAACAGAAGTTGAGGAATTTAATACTCTACAGTAAAAAACTTAACAAATTGAAGGAAACGATGTTTATGATAAGTTATGAGAATAAAAGCAATGCAAGGAAAGTTCAGGAAATGAACTTCTTATCAAATAAAAATAAAATAGGTAATTTCTTGATTCTTCCCTCCCACTTTTTTAAACTACTACTTCTATTTTTCCCATTGATATATTTTAACAAATGACCAACATCTTCTGGGGAAATATTATGTTCTGTCTCTGCTAATTTGCATTATATTCTTACACATTTCATGTCTTTTTATTATATTAATAGAATTTTTAGTCAGAAAAGTTTTCTGTCTAAATTCCATTCCAATATTTACTTGATTTAAAAGTAAGTCAAGTAGTTTACTTTTAAAAGTACTGTTGCCTTTTATCTTCCTTTCTATTCACTTTTGTTGAATATTGCTTCCCACCCATAATGACTAATTGATCTTCACAATGTATCATTAATTTCTCTTATAGTTTGTCTAGAAAGAACCTAATATGAGCTTCTTCATACCCTGCCCCAACAAAATAGAATTTACACCTTCTATAACCATGCGAAGTCTGGATTTCCTTTCTATTTAAAGTGAAGCTTTACTTGATTAATAACTTCATAGCATCAAGCCAAGCAACAGTATTTTACATGCAAAATGACCAACACCTAACAATAAGCGGAATTTAAAGGGCCCACTGTTTTTAGTCCTTTCCAAATTAGAAATATCTGCTAGATAGTTTTCTTAGTGTCATCACGGTTGGACTTGGCTTAGACCTTGTACGGTTTTGTTTTAGTCAATGTCAGCGGCAGACACTGGCTGCAGAGCACAAAAAGAAAACTTATGAGAAATATATCCCTTTCTTCTTACTACTTGAAGACAGGACAATAATCTTGATGTTAAGAGGTAGTTAAGTCCTCATAGTACTTTTGTTGTCTATTTCCTTGAAACAATGTTTGCTGAGGAAATAGTATGTCAAGTTATTTGACATATTGACTAAATTATGTCAAATGCTTTAATTGACTGCATTACGTCAAATGGTGATTCAATATTTCCTAAATCAGATATATATATTTTTATTGTGATTAGTGATCCATATTTACCTTTTTACATTTTCCATGAATAGTGAATTATACGGAATCTTGTTTGCTTCTATTTGGATTTGATACGGAACTATACTGGATTCACTGAAAAGAAGAGTTTGAATTAGCAGCATGCTAAGAATGGACACCGTGTTTGAAGAGACTGATAAAGAAATTACAAGAGGAGTTTCATGTTTGGAAGAAAAAATGGTCCTTGGGCACACACACCATATGAGCTTTACTTTCAGTATTCTCTGCACAACTGTTCGGTGCTATGGTGAGGCACCTATGCATTGTATATATTTGAAATTAATTGAAAAGCCATTGACAGATTCTGATGTCATTTGCCATGAACTTTATTACTGTGTAAGTACTTTTGGATCAAATTACCCTAAAGTTTTTCAAAAAAGACTTTAGAAGAAATAAAGTTGCATTACTTTTTTTGGCACGTTCTTCCTTTAGGATCTACAGTGAGGTAAGGACACAAATCTCTCTCATTCTGTTTCCAACAAGTAAATAGAATACAAATAGTTCACTAACAAGATTAAGGATCAGGTAATCATTGTTCCTCTAAGTGAAATGCATCCCTGTTTAGTTTTATTTAGTTTTCACAATTTTGAAAGTTTTCCTATTCAATTTTTATCAGTCATAAGATAATGATAGTTTTTAAAAAATGAAGATGGGATTTAGTTAGTGGTTTTTTCTGCTCCCTTTAATATTATTCTCATTCAACCTAACGGGCATTCTAAATAGTAATGAGGGATATGAATATAACCTTAAATTAAGGAATGAGGGTAGAGTGAGAGAGAAGAGAGTATGGCTCAAAAATAATCTCACAAGTTTTATTTGTCAACTCCTGTGATTTAACATGTTAGTAGTAGATTTTCTACTCATCCTTAAATTCAGAGCTGTGACGTAGAATATAAAAATGTAGCTAAACAATTCATTTCCATATGACTTCTGTCTGCTACTATACTGATTTTCACGAGTTCTATAAATTTTGTAAGAACTAATTTCATTCAGATCTGCATTTAGGCTTCCAAGATAGTAAAATGTATAAAAAATATATACATTTTATAGAATTAGGATTCATTGGGGATAAGTATTACCTTTCTTTAAAAGGTAAGAGCAGAAGTTTATAAACACATGCAAAAATGTGCAATCTCACAATTTAATCTATTCAAATAAAAATTAGTAATAGCTAGACCATTAGTGACACTAGCAGGGCAATAAACCCTCCTGCAAAGCCAAAGCATTAATACCAGCGATAATACATTAAGTGGTTTTGGGCCATAATCTGGAGAAAATTTAAGTTTAATTGACTGAATCTCCTGAAAGAGAAGGACTTAGGCATAAACAAAAAAAAAATGAACAATACATTAGCCAGAAAACTCAACAAATAAATAAGACACCTGAAAATATTAGAACCAATAAATCTCCATGTAGTAAAAACACACCTAGTTTTGTTGCTGTAGTTGTCATTGTTTAGAGACAGTGTCTGTCACCCAGGCTGGGGGGCAATGGTGTGATCTCACCTCCCTGCAACCTCCAACTCCCAGGTTCAAGGGATTCTCCTGCCTGAGCCTCCCAAATAGCTGGGACTACAGGCACACACCACCAAGCCCAGCTCATTTTTTTGTTTTTAGTAGAGATGGCGTTTCACTATATTGGCCTGGATAGTCTCAAGCTCCTGACCTCGTGTTCCACCGAACTTGGCCTCCCAAAGTGTTGAGATTACAGGCATGTGCAATCATGCCTGGCAAGAGTTTTCTTTGTTACAATGTTTATTTAAGAAACTTTATACATTTCTTAAATTTCTTGCAATAGGCTGAATATGGTGGCTCACACCTCTAGTCCCAGCACATTTAAAGGCCAAGGCATACAGATCATCTGAGGGTGGCAGTTTGAGGCCAGCTTAGATGACATGGTGAAACCACCCCTACTACAAATACAAAAGTAGCTGGGAGTGGTGGTATGCCCCTGTAATCCCAGATAATTAGGAGGTTGAGGCAGTAGAATCACTTGAACCTGGAAGGTAGAGGTTGCAATTCTGTGATGATGAGAAATGTTGAAATATTTATATATATTATGTGTGTGTATATATGTATATACACACAGCCACAGAACACACACACACACTACACCTGTTAGCTGTGTATATGTATTCTTTGGTAAACAGAAGATACATATTTTTAATTGGGTTATTATTTTCTTGTTCTTTTGAATCTGTTTTTATTTCCTTGTACATTTTGATTAACCCCTCATCTAATGGACAGTTTGCAAATATTTGCTCTCATTATATTAGTCTGGTGATTTATTTTATTTTATTATTTTTTCTGTAAAGAATTTTTCTTGTATGATGTAACCTCACTTTTCTGTTTGTGCATTTTTTTTTGTTTGCGTTGTTGAAGTCTTATCCAAAAAATATTCTTGCCCAGACCAAGGTCATTAAATGTGTTTTGTGATTTATTCTACTAGTTTCACAGCTTGGTGTTGTCATTACATCTTTAATTTTAAATATTTTTAAATATATATTCTTATAGGTCAGGTCTCACTATATTACCTAGTGTAGAGCTCAGTGGCGTAAGTGTTTCATGCTATAGCTTTGAAGAGTTAGGCTCAGGTGATCCTCCCTGCTGGGACCCCTGAGTAGCTAAAATTATAGGGACACTCCACTGCACTATGCTTTTTAATCCATTTGAGTTAATTTTTGTATTTGGTGAGAGATAGGGTTCTAATTATGTTCTTCTGCATATAGCTGTCTTGTTTTCCCAGCACCACTTATTGAAGAGACTGACATTTCCTCATTTTCTTTTCTTGGCACCTCTGCAGAATATCAGTTGGCTATACATGTGTAGATTTATTTTTGCTCGGTGTGTTCTATTGTATTGGTTTATAACATTGTGACATCCCCAGTTCTGTGGATTCAATCCTCAACCCCATTGACATCTTCAGGATAGCTCTGGCTATTCACAATTTTTGTGGTTTCATATTTACTTAGGATTTGTTTTCAATTTCTGTGAAAAATGCCATTGGTGTTTTGATAGAGACTGCATTCAACTTGTGCACTTCTTTGCATCATATAAACATTTTAACCACATTATTTTGCCAATCAATGAACATAAATATCTTTCCATTTATGCATGTCATTTTAACATTTTATTAGTGTTTCATAGGTTTCAGAAAGCAGATTTTTTTTTATCTCTTTGGTTAAATTTACCCCCTTTTATCCCCCATACCTATTATGAATGACACTGTGTTCTTAAACTTTTGGGTTTTTTTTGTTGTTGTTGTTATTTTGCTGTTAGTGTATGGAAATGCTGTGCAATTTTATATGTTGATTTTGTAAACTGAAATTTTACTGACCTTCTCTATTAGTTCTGACTACTTTTTACTTGTGTTTTTAAGCATTTCCGTAGTATTTCATTAGTATATATGTACAATTTCACTCCTTTCTTTCTAATTTGGGTAGCTTTTCTTACTTTCTCTTGTCTAATTGTTCTGGCTAAGGACTTTTATTATTACATTAATAGAAGTAGTGAAAATGAACATCCTTGTCTTCCTTCAGATCTTCAGAGAAATGCTTTAAACTTTTAATTCCCTTTGAGTGTGATATTAGCTAAAGGTTTGTATACATGGCGTTATCTGGTTATTTGCATCTATGTCTTTTGTTGTGTTGAGTTACAGTTGTTCCACGCAAAATTTGTTAAGAAATTTTATTGTGAAAATGTTGAATTTTGTCAAAAAGTTTTTTAACTTATTGAAATGACCACACAGATCTCGTTCTTTATTTTGTTGATATGATGTATGACATTTAATGATTCCAGTATATTAAACCATTCCTTCATCCCTGTAATGTCACTTGATCATGGTGAATGATTTTCCAAATGGTCATTATAAGTCATTTTCCCAGTATTTTATTGAGGATTTTTACAGTATGTTTAACAGATATATTAGCCCATAGTTTTCTCTTTTTTCTTGTATCCTTGTCTGGTTTTGTAATCAGCATAATGCCATCCCAATGGAATGAGTTGGAACAGTTCCCATATCTTCCTTTTTGTTTTATGTTTTGACTAGGTTAAAAAAAAGTGGCAGTAGTTTCTTTTTTGTGGCAGATAGAATGCAGCAGTGAATACATCAGGTCCTGGGCTTTTCTTTAATAGGTGACCTTTTATTGCTGATTTGATTTCTTAGCATTAATTTGTTTCTGGGTATCAATGATGGTATCTGTTTTATGACCCTGATTTCCTTTATTAGGGGCTTTGTTGTCTTTTTTGTTTGTTTTTTGTTTTTTGTTTTTTTACTTTTGAGTTTAGATTTTTGTTTTTCTAACTCCTTCATTGAAACATCAAGTTGTGTATTTGATATCTTCTTGTAGTTGAAGGCATTTATTGCCATAACTTCCCTCTTAAAACTGCTTTGGTTGAACCTCATAGGTTTTGGTGTGTTGTGTTTCTATTTTAGCCTCAAGAAATATGGTGATTTCTCTTTAATGTCTTCACTGACTCATTGGTTATTCAGAAGCATGTTGTTTAATTTTGATGTAATTATGAATTAGTGATTTCAGAAGAGATACTTGATATGACTTTGATCTTTCCAAATTCATTAAGATGTGATTTTTTACCTAATGTATGACATATCCTGGAAGATGTCTCATGTATGCAGTGGAGAAGGATGTTGATTCTATTGCTTTTGGATGGATAGTTCAGTAACTGTTTTTAGCATTTTTCCTACACGGCATTTTCATCCAATGTTTACTTATTAATTCTGTCTGCATTATCTATTCATTGCTGAAAGTAAGGTGCTGAAGTTTTCTAGTATTATCTTGCATTTTTTTCTTCCTTTGGATCTATTAACATTTGTATTATATATATGCATATATTACTTGTACAGATATATTCCTGTTACAATATGTTTTTTTTCTGCTGGTTAATTCTGTATCCTCTCTTTGTCTTTGATGTTTGGTGGTTTGATTATATTAAGTCATAGGGATATTTTTATTGAAGTTGAATGTGATTGTAAGCCTTTGATATTCCTATAGCAGAATATTTATATTTTATTTAAGTTTGAAAAGGCTTCTGTTATTATTTCTCTAAATAAGCTTTCTACTCTTTTTTTATACATTTTTTTGAGATGGAGTTTGCTCTTTTCTCTCAGGTTGCAGTGCAATGGTGTGATTGTGGCTCACTGCAACACCCACTTTCTGGATTCCAGTGATTCTCCTGAGTTCCAGTGATTCTCCTGACTCAGCTTTCTGAGTGGCTGAGATTACAGATGTCCAACAATACACACGGCTTATTTTTGTATTATAATAGATAAACTGTTTCACCATATTGTCCAGGCTACTCTCAAGCTCCTGACAACATATGATCCACCTGCCTTGGCCTGCCAAAGTGCTAAGGATACAGTCATGAGCCATCACACTCAGCTCTACCACACTCTTAAATGCCAGTGTCTGATACATTTGCTCTTTGGATGTTATCCCATTAATCTCATGAATCTTATTTATGTTTTCTCCCCTGACTGTATATTTTGAATTGACTTGTCTTTGAGTTTTGCTGCTTGACCACTTCTATTGTCACTTCTGTCAATTGTATTTTTTATTTTGTTGTGTTTTTTCTTCAAGATTTCTGTTTGTTTTTTACTCCCATTTTTTAATCTCTTGTGTAAGTTCTCCGTGTAAATTCTCTGCGTAAAATCTCTTATGTAAATTCTCTGATAAATTTCAGAATTCTTTGTGTTTTGCTGGAGTTCACTGCATTGTCTTAAAACAACTATTTTGAATTCCTTGTCAGGCCATGTGTCCATGCCCATCTCTTTTGGGTCAGTCACCACCACCGCTTTATTTTAACCACTTGATGCCATCATGTTTCTCTCATCGATCCTAATGCTTGTGACTGCATCAATATCTGTGCAGTGATGTATGTGACTAATTCAGTGTTTGTAGTTTGTCTTTGTTTGGAAGCTTTCTTCCACAGTAAGACTGTCCAGAGATTCAGGGCAATGAGAAGAAGGAAATTAAGGTCTTTAAGCCTACTATAGCTTCAGCCCTGGTAGCATGAGGGGAAACATTAATGAGCAGACATTCATGGCAGGAGTAATTTGACCGACAATGTTGACTCAGTGCCAGGTTGCACCTGCATCACACAGTTAAGCAC
The DNA here is from genome assembly GCF_028885655.2 of Pongo abelii. Taxonomy (NCBI): domain Eukaryota; kingdom Metazoa; phylum Chordata; class Mammalia; order Primates; family Hominidae; genus Pongo; species Pongo abelii. Next base: position 49,747,422 of record NC_072009.2, read on the forward strand.
TGGGTGCACTCAAGGCCTGTAGCTTCCATGGTCTGCCCTCTGAACTTTATTCAGTGCCTGAGGTTACTCTAGTCAATCAGCAGGAATATTGACTGGAACTCAGCTCCATTCAGCTGAGGTCATAGTTTCTAATCTGTTGCCGGGGTTGGTCTACATGATTACCCCTGAGTTTCAACCTCCCAAAATGCTGGGGTAAGGGGACAGGCAAATAAAAGTACTATGCGTACTTCCTTTGCCCAAGCAAGCCTCCCACCTCCGCCTCCTGAATAGTTAACACTACAGGAATGTGCCACCATGCCTGGCTAAAATTTTGGTGTTTTGTGGTTGTTTTTGTTGGGCTCAAGTGATCTACTCACCTCAGTCTGCTAAAGTGCTAGGGTTACAGGTATGAGTCACTGCACCCAGCTAAAATTTACTTTCTGAAATTTAACTTTTAGGTCATTTCCTTTTACTCAGTCTTATTCCTCATAAATGCAGTTAAGAATGTTATTGCTTTAAAGTTTCTCTTTGGGTATTCCTGAAGGAATAAATGGACTCTATAGTAATTTTCTAAATGGTGTTAGAAAATGAATAATTACTTTAGTTGAGTAAAGTCTATTTGGCCTTTTTTTGTTTTCTCTCTTCATTTCATTGTGTATAAAGATTGTATTATTTTAACCCTCCTGTATATGTGAAATGAATTTTTACTCTTTCAACTGAATGTAGTAGAAGATTGTTTAAACTGATTATTCAACTACTATATAATTTTGGTTTTCTTCTTTGTGCATATTAGTCTAATTATTGGGATAACAATGTCAAAATTAAATTAATTTTCTTCTTAAAATTTTCTGATAAAATTACCTTAATACACGCAAACAAAAATGTGCCCACACATATCACTTAATTTCTAAAACTTTTAATTTTTCTGCTTCTCTAGTACCTTGTATTCCATCACTCAGCAAAATCTGGCAGCTCCACTTCCAGAATTTACTTGAACTGCACAGCTTATTTCTGATTTCCTGTTTTCACCATAGTCTAAAACACAGTTTATATTGCATTTGCCTCCTGTTTTACACTGTAATTTCCTACTTTACAGTCTAACTTTCTATAAAAAAGAAACTACTTTTTCAAGATCTAATTCAGGTAATTCTATTTGTTCTTAATTGAGACTTCTTTCTAGGTGCTGTCACACCTTATAGCATCAGACATGAATGTCTCCATCCAATTTCATGTGTTCCAGTTATTTTATTTTGAGGGAATGTGTATATACATTTATAAATTTGGGTATGTATGTGTTCACTTATTATTTGTTTTTCCCAGGTGTAATATATGTTTTGCATGCAGATATTTACTAAATCCCAGATAATGGAAAAATAACAAATCTTTTTTTTTTTCTTTCTTGTAAGTAAATTATTTTCTGAAGGAGGTGGGTTGGGAGAAATATATCTTAACATGGCAAGTTTAAAAGAGAAAGTGGCCATTGCTAATGAAAATTATTCTCTAACATTTTCATGTTTATCTTTAATAGCATTGCTGATGATTGCTGATGACATATTCCCTCTCCTCAGTTGTGTAGGTGTCATTCACTGCAATATACTGGCCATCCACACTGGCAACGACTTTGCTGCCATTAAGCTACAGGTGATAAAATTCATCTATGTCATGATATGGCATTCCTTGGTGATTATCTCACATGTAGTGACTCTGGCATTTTTCCCTGCATCTCTGAAACAGGGGAGCTTACACTTTCTATTAATCATATATTTTGTATTATTGTTGACACCATGGCTGGAGTTTTGGAAAAGTGGAGCTCATCTTCCTCCCAACACAGAAAATAATTCCAGTTTGGTGTGTAACTATGGATGCTTATCTTAATCATGCTAGTTATATGCTGCCATCAATTCTCCTGCTGGTTAGCGGTGAAACTGCAGCTGTCAAATGAGGAATTTATTGATAAGAGACAGAGGTGGGCCATAAAATGTACACTACAGCTTTCAGTTTTTAGAAAATGTGATAATAATATTGATATTTAGGTTCTTTGGAGGGAACATTTTACTGAAGTCTTGTTACTCAATAATTGCCGTGTAGCTCATCGTAACCTGCATATTGGCTTTATGCTCATCTTCTGTCAGTATTTGCAATCAAGGTGGTCAGGCAAAGTATTGCCAGGAGATGCTGAAAATCATCCAGAAGCACAGTGATATTGTGTAAGCATCTGGAGAAAATTCAATTAAAAGTTTAACAGTAAGCAGCTGAGGAATTACTATCACTCATGGAGAAGGGTTGGATATTTTCAATAAATGAGTATGCAATATCCATATATACTTTCACAGAACAAAGAGTAAAGAGGGTGAGTTTTACTTTATAAAGATACTCATAAAATATTATAAACAACAAAATCTTGGAAGTAGTTTCTAATAAAATTGATTTTTCTAATGTGACTATGCATTAGTAATTTTTATTTTCTTAAATATAATTCTACAACTTTTTAAACAAATCAAAAATTGATCTGACTCCAAAAACTAAGCAGAAAAAATAACCATAATACACTTTTCACCTAGTACATTTTTGTAACCTATACCTTTAATTTAGTAAGTGTTTGTAATATAGCATATACATTATCAGTGAACATTTTCTTTTCACCCGTTTCCCTCTGCAGTGCAGAAACATTTTAGTTTGATGTAATGTGATCCAATTGTTTTTTGTTGTGTTTTTATAGTCTGTGCTTTTGGGGTCATAGAATTGAGTTTTCAGAAACACAATTAAATTAAAAATAAGAATTACCACATAATCCAGCTACTTTACTTCCAAATATGTACACAAAGGATATAAAATTAGCATGCCAATGATATACCTGCACTTCTATATTCATCTCAGCGTTATTCATTACAGCCAAGATATGGTAACAACCCAAGTGCTCATCAACACATCAACAGATAAAGGGTGGCACATATACACAATGAGATATACTATAGAGCCTTAAAAAAAGGAGGATGATCTTTTATTTATTTGTGACCAAATGAATGGAATTGGAAGATATTATGCTCAATGTAATAAGAGAGGCACAGAAAGACAAGTATAGAATGATCACAATTATATGTAAAATCTAAAAAAGTTGAACTCATTCAAACTGTGAATATGTCAGATGTGGTGGTTCATGCCTGTCACTACAGCACTATGGAAGGATGAGGTGGTTGGATCACTTCAGGTCAGAAGTTTGAGGCCATAGTTGTGTCACTGTACTCCAGTCTAGGCAATGCAGCAAGGCCCTGACTCTCTACAAACACAAAAAATTAGTCAGAGATTGGAGTGTGGGGTGGTGATGGGAGTGGATTGAGAAAGAAGAGGTGTTCATCAAAGGGTAACAAATTTCAGTGAGACAGGAAGAATTTCTGGTTATCCTTTGCATCGAATGGTGATCACAGTTAATAAATATCAACTTCAAAATTGTTTAATAAATAAAAGGACAGGCATGATGGCTCATGTCTGAAATCCCAGCACTTTGGGTGGCCATGGAGGGAGGATCAGTAGAGGTCAGGAGTTCAAGACCAGCCTGGCCAACATGATGAAACATTGTCTCTACTGAAAATAAAAGAATTAGCCAGCTTTGGTGGCATGCTTATCTCACCCCAGCTACTCGAGTAGCTGAAGCAAGACAATAACTTGAACTTGGGAAGTGGCAGTTGAAATGAGCTGAGTTTGCACCAGTGCACTCAAGTCTGGGCAACAGAAGCAAAACTCTATCTCAAAAATACAGATTGTTTAAAACGTAGAGTTTATATAGTCTTACCACAAAGAAAGAAATGGTATGTATGTGAGGTAATGGATATGGTAACTATTACAATATGATTATTTTGCAATATATACATGCATTATAAAAGCACTTTTTGTCCCATAAATATTTATATTTGTTTATTTAAAATACAAATTTTAATAGAATGAATTACAGTTAAAATAAACTTGGCTTAATATACATAGACAGTAATATATGCTAAAGTTCTCTTCTATTTTGAATATTTGGCTTCTATTATTTCTTGAGGAAACAATCACGATGAGAATGGATGAAGAACACTAAAGCTTAACGTTGTATGATTTACATTATTTTGTTGTGGTTGGTCTTTCTCCTTTTTTTCTTTCTACCAAAGCAATGGTGACAACTTTCTTATTCACACTTTCTTCTGAGTTTCTTTCTCCTGAGAAATCACCAGCAAAAATAAAACTTGTGTAGATTTGTGTATATATTTTACTGCCGCTTGTTATGACTCTGTTTGCCTTTGCTTTGGATTTCCCAGCTTCTTAAAACACTGATTTGCTTATTATTTTTTGTCTCTTTGTACCATTACTTCTTCACTCTACCTGCAGGGTCATTTCTTTTTATTTTAGTTTAGTTTAATTTTTTTGAGAGAGAGTCTCTGGCACAATCTTGGTTCAGTGCAACCTTAGCCTCTTGGATTCAGGTGATTCTCCTGCCTCAGTCTCCTGAGTATCTGATATTATAGGCATGCACTACCACGCTTGGCTAGTTTTAGAATTTTTAATTGTAATGGGGTTTCACCGTGTTTCCAAGGCTGATATTGAACTGACCTCAAATGATCTGCCCCCACAGCCTCCCAAAGTGCTGCAATTACAGGTGTGAGATGCCACACCCGGTTTGATCATTTTCTTTATTAGATCTACATGCTGCTTCTCTTAGTCCTACATATGCCACTATCAACTCATTTATTTATTTTATGTGATAGGAAGACTCATGGAAAGAGTTGGTCCTGAAAAGGATTAATTTTATTTTTCTTAACTCTCCTTTCTTAAGGCATTTACCCTGTTTTTAGAATCATATTTTATACTTGTCACTAAATCCCATATATCACTTGTCTCTTGCATATTACACCAACAGTCATTTGTATCTGTAAAACTGATTCACACCAGTATTCTTGAAATACTATTTTGCTTTGGATTACACGACTCAACTTTCATCTGATTTCTCTATTTAATTGTCAGTGTGTTTTGCTTCATTTTATCTAATAGACGTCTGTTCCTTAGATCATTAATGGAACTACATAGAATACCTGTTTCTCCTTCCCTTTCTCCTTCCCCTTTTCCCTTCCCTTTTTCTTTCCTTTCCTTTTCTTTTATTAAGAAAGTGTTCTGTTACCCAATCTGGAGTGCAATAGTGAGAACTTGACTGACTACAGCCTCAAATTGCTGGGCTTAAGCAATTTTCCTCCATTGATCTCCTCAGTAGCTGAGACTACAGATGCACACCACCACCCCTGGCATTTTATTGATGTTGTTTTGAGACAAAAGCCTCTTAAGTTTTAAAGCTGTAGTTCTAAGGAATTCAATCAGTGATATGATCTCTGAATTTCTATACATTGTGCTTTTCTTTTTTTTTTTCTTATGAGTGCCCCAAAATTAAGACAGCTAAATTTAAAACTTCCCCTGAACTTCTTTACACTTTCTACATGCCTCTCTCCCATCATTTTTTGTCCAAAAGTACATCACCTATATAACATAAAAACTGGGGATATTCCAAATACAATTATTTTCCCTCATCTCATTCATATTTTATCTTTAACAACTTATTTCTTATCTACCACCTACAAATTTTTTTTCTGGTTGCTGTTTATGCATTAAAGGTGAGGTCATCATTTATTGTTCCCTAAATGATAGTATCAACATCTTAATTTACATCCTTCTTCTGTGTTACCCTGTTCAATTTATTTTTCATTGAGGGTCTAGAATTATTCTACTTTTCAACGAGTAAAATACATCTCTTTTCTTTTCCTTTCTGTTCTTGTTCCTTTCTGCTTTACTATTAACTGTTACTTTATGAAGTGAGGAGCCATTTCAGTGTTATTTACTATTATATCCACCATTTTAGGAGCGATTTCAGTGTTATTTGCTATTATATCCACCATTTTAAGCTAGAATTCTGAGCTATAATAATGTCTCTCTAAGTGTTTAATATTATAATAAATAATACAACTTTGTAATTTCAATATTAAATTTTTGAATACTGTCTATATAGTATTTATGAAACAATATTTTAGTTGACTTGCAGATAAGCTTATGCTATTTTTTCACTCACTCCTTCCATTTCTATCCTTCCTAGCTATAAGACATTTAGAGGTGTGAACTTGACATATTCTTCTCTATACTTGAGAGCCTGTTGAAGTGATGTGAATAAAGAAATGTACACTGACCATTTAATTCATGTTAATAAATATAAATGTTTAAAATTTAAAATTTATTTAAATGTTTTTATTACTGAAATGTATTATTACAGTTATTATATATATTTTTTTATTATTCAAAACTCACTATGGGAAACAAACATGGAAAAATCTCAAGTAATTCATTATTTATCATTCCTTTTATTATAGAGGTCACAAGCCTTCTCCTTACTGGTTAGGACCATATTTCCACAACAGTCGTAACATTTCACTTTTCATTTTCCAGGGAAATCTCAGGAGTGTCTTTTGAACTCTATATTGATATGCCTACAACTGCCCAGTGTAATTCTGTCTTCTTAGGAAGGTATGACTCTGCAAGATGAATATGATAATGTCTTAAAATATCACACTTACATTTAATTGTACAAAACACCACTAATGTAATAATAATATATGAGCTGCACATTATGTAGTCTATATAGAGAGTTAATTTTTACACTCAAATACTTTAGTTAGAGACTGTGAGATTAAACTGGCCCAAGATGGAACTGAATTATCTGTAACAACTACCATGCTGTGGTGAAATGAAGTAACTGAACTCTTAATAATTTGGAAAACAATAAAGTCATATCACTTAAAATTTGCTAACAGAAACATATATTTCTTAACTGTTTCTTATTACATGAAAGACAGAATGGCTTTCATGATAATGATGGAAGCAGTGTCAAATAAAATCTTACAAGACAGTCTGGACATGATGGCTCCATGACTGTAATCTCAGCACTATGGGAGGCTGAGGCAGGTGAATTACTTGAAGTCAAGTGTTTGAGATGAACGTGGCCAACATGGTGAAACCACCTCTCTACTAAAAATAAGAACATTATCTAGGCATGGGGGTGCATGCCTGTAATCCCAGCTACTCAGGAAGCTGAGAGAAGAGAATCCCTTGAACCTGGAAGGCAGAAGCTGCAGGGAGCTGAGATTGCACCACTGCCCTCTGGCCTGGGTGAGAGAGTGACTCCATCTCAAAAAAAGACCTCTCTGAACATTGAAAAGCAAGGTAGATTTCATGAAGTTTCTATTTTATGTTGTTATTAAAGTTAACTGGGTTTAAAGTGAAGAGATATAAGGAAGAGAAAACAACCTCAGACTTGATTTTTGGAGCTCTGGAATCTAATAACGTAACTCAGGGGTGCGTTTAATGAAGAAAGACAGGACCTCTAAGTTTGGGTAAGACAGTATGTGGCATTGTAACTGACCATCATCACCCATTCTATGGCTTCATGGCAACTGTGAGGAATATTAAATTCTAGATGCAGATTTTGATGCACGTGTGGAAATACGGAGCTTTTCTCAAATAATTGTGGTTGTGTGATTTAAAATGTCTGAGGCTCCCTTAGAGATTATTAGCTCGGAGGCTTTTCTTTAGCCCACCTCAGAGCTTTCTTGGGGACAGAAGTTGACTCCCAGGAGGCATTTGTGGAAAGGAAATATACTAGTTGGAGCCACTAGTAGGAAGGAGTAAGAGTCAGATCAAGCAGTACACAAACAAAATACCTGGAAAGAAGAGGCTGGTGAAGAAAATTGATGTGGAAAATCAGCTTTGAAAAACTCTCACAGTTTGCTGCTGTTTATTTTGGATTGGGTTTTAAATAGTCACAGAACTTGCCCTGTGGCCCACATTGGAGTCCTGTGGCATGATCATGGCCTACTGCAGCGGCAACCTCCTTGGGTTCAAATGATCTTGCCACCTCAGCCTCCTGAGCATCTCACCTCTCTGGAATCCACCAATCCTCCCCCCTCAGCATTTCACAGTACAGGCATGGGCCTCCAAAACTAGCTTATTTTTGTATTTTTTTATACAGAAGAGATCTTGTCATGTTGTCAAGACTGGTCTCATACTTCTGGCCTCAAGTGATTTGTTCTCCTAAGCCTTCCAAATTGGTGGGATTACAGATATAAACCACCATACCCAGACTCCTACTGGTATATTTAGAAGGATATAAGAATGTCCATTTTGGATGCATGCATGGAGAAGACCCCAAAACTTTTCACTTTTCGCTGACTTTGGAATAAACACTAGAGTTCCTGAAGGAGTCCATATGCAAATTCTGGACAATTTTTCCTTTCTTTCTTTTCCTCTTCTTCTTTTCCCTCCTTGGATTGTTTTTTTTGTTTTTTTTTTTAAGTGTGTCAAGGACAGCAGATGATGAAAAGGATGACAGAACACAGATTAAATGTTCATACATGACAAATAATACAGACTGCAAAACTAGCTTTAAAGAGTTGTGAAACAAGTACACAACCCACAAACTAAGCAATTGTGGAGGTCAAGAATTTGTTATCTGAATATGATGAATAATATTCAAAGTGTTCAACATTCAACAATAAAATAAAAGACATTCAAAGATAAACGCAAAAAAAGCACATTCGAAGAAAACATAATTAAAAGAAACTATTTCAGAAAGCCCAGGCATGGTACTAACTAGGGAAATCTTTCAATTCTCTTCAATTTAATGTTCTCAAAGACCTAAAGGAACCCAGTAGAACAGTGATTTAAAATTGACAATACCAATAAAGACATTTACATTATTTAAAAAAATGAAATCAATAATCTGTAACTAGAAAGATTGAGTAGCTTGTGAGGGCATGCAAAAAGTGTAATGAGGCAACTTGAAGATTGATTGTTTGATATTATTCAGTGTATGAAACAAAAAGAGAAACAAGAATAATGAAAAAAACTAAGGTTGCCATGGAATTCCATCAAGAATATGAACATATTCATAATGGGAGTTCCACTGAAAAAAGAGAAATATGGGGGGAAAAAATATTTGAATGAACCATAGCTGAAACTTCACAAATGTGTTGATAGATGGAAATCTACTGATTCAAGTATCTCCATAGAAAAAAAAAATACTCCAGGAAGAATAAACTCAAAGATATCCACAATGAAACACATGAACTGAAATTGACAGAAGACAAATAAATAGAGAACTTTAAAAGAAGCAAGACAGAAGTAACTGATCACATGCAAGTTATGATTCATGACATTAGCAGCCAATTTCTCATTATAAATTATGGAGGAAATAGGTCATGGTGATGAGATCTTCAAAGTGCTGAAATAAAAAAAATAAGTCAATCATAAACTCAATATCTGTCCAATCAAAATTTAAATTTTTGAGCAAGTAAGGCATTTCTAAGCAAACAGAATTAAAGAGAGTACATTCCTACTAGAACAGCCTTACAAAACATGATAAAAACATACAAGGCATGAAAGTAAAGTAGTATCTCATGTGAAAATAAAGAAATAAAGAACATCAATAAAGTAATTACACCAGGAAATAGAAAAGCCAATATTATTGTATACGGGGTTCTTGTGACTTTATTTTTCTACTGTATTTAAATGACAAGAGGAAAGTCACAGTATCTTACAACTGTAATCCCAACCAACGATGGGGATTTCTTGAGCCCAGGAGTTTGAGACCAGTCAGGGCAACAAAGTGTGACCCTGTCTCTACAGAAAATCAACAAAAATAGCCAGCTGTGGTGGCATACACTTCTGTCCCAGGTACATGAGGAGTCGAAGTGGAAGTATCCCTTGAGCCCAGGAGCTGGAGGCTGTAGTGAACCATGTTTATCCTATGTGACTGAAACCCTGTCTCAATGAAGTAAAATAAAATTCAATAATAACATAAAGAAATGACAGAGAATAAAACAATAATTACATATCTGTGTTGTTGGTAGAAAAATATGTAATATTTTTGTATAAAAATTTTTGTTATACAAAATTTGTATAACAAAAATCGTACAAAATTTGTATATGAAATTTTGTATAACAAACAATTTTTGACAAAAAATAGAAAGGTAGGGAGAGCAATATGAGAAAATGATTTTTGTGTAATGTCAATAGTCAGTTATTGTAATTCACACTATATTATTATAAATTTAAGATATTAATTATAATATCATTAATAGACCATAAGAAAATAACTGTTCAAATATACTGAAGAGAAATGAAGGAGTCAAAATGGTACCTTAGAAAAACAAATGCAAATATAAGCAGTTTTGGAGGAAAGAAATACAACAACACCAATAACAAAACTTTTAGAAAAAAAGGACAAAAATAGGAAAATAAATTCTTGTCAGAAATTAATTTCCATCCAAATAAACTCCAGTTAAACATCAAAGACTGGCAGAATAACTTTTTAAATATTCTAAAATTGAGGGAAAATATAAAGCAAACTGTAACCAAAATAGAGGTAGAATTACTAGACAAATATCAAAATTGTTTAATTGATCAAGAAGGTATAACACTTACATATATACCTATTAACAGATCCTCAGGATATATGAAACAATAATAAATTGATTTCAGGAGCTAGACAGTCCTTCAATAATAGTAATAGTGGGAGATTTCAACACCTCACTTTCAACAATGTATGAAATGACCAAATCCAAATTCAATAAGAAAACAAAGGTCTTGAAAAGCAGCATAAACCAAATAAGTCTATGTGACACATACAAAACACTCCACTCCACAAGCTGACTACACATTCTTCTAAAGTGCATGTTTGTTATTCTCTGTGCTATCCCCAGAATAGACTTTATGGTAGGCCACAAAGGAAGTCTATTATATTTAATATTACTGAAATCACATATAATGTTTTCTCCAACCACAATGTAATAAAACTAAAGACCATTTTCTTTTTTTTTCTTTTATTTCTTTTTTTCTTTCTTTCTTTAAAATAAATAAATAAATAAATAAATAAATAAGTTGGAGTCTCACTCTGTCACCCAGGCTGGAATTCAGTGGTGTGATCTCGACTCACCACAATCTTTCATGTTCAAGCAATTCTCCTGCCTCATACTCCTGAGTAGCTGGGACTATAGGCACACACCATCATGCTAGGCTAATTTTTGTAGTTTTAGTGGAGATGGAGTTTCACTGTATTGATGAGGCTAGCCTCAAACTCCTGACCTCAGGGGATCCACCCACTTCAGCCTCTCAAAGTGCTCAGATTATATGCATGACCACCATGCCTGACTGAGACTCATTTTCTAAAACCTGAAAAATATATATTATTTGGAAATTAATAAATACACTCTTCAACAACCTATGGTTAACTGAAGAATCTGCAAGGAATTGAATAATTTTCACAAATGAAAGAAAAATTAAAACATACTAAAGCTTCTGAAATGCAGCTAAATCAAAGTTGAGAAATATATATGTGTAAACATATAGATATATAAGAAGAAATGTAAAATTTATAACATAAATGTACACACAAGGAAGCAGAAAAAATGTAAACTAGAGGACAGTACTTTTGTAAAAAATATGGCATAGTAAAGGAAGCTGCCATCAATTGCCCCCAACCCTAACCCCTCAAGAACACCCACAGAAAAACCAAAACCAAGTATGCAGTGCCGAGATTATCACCATCAATAACGCAGAGCTCAAAACTGAGAATGAGGCTGTTTCTAGGGTGACAGAGAAGTGAAGAAACCAGGCAGAGGGCAAAAATTTGGCCTTTTATATTCATGACACTAGTCCTCTACTCTGCTGACAAATAAGTGTTAAAAAATAGAAAAAGAAAAACTCTTCTGACTCTTGGTTACTACATTGAATAAAATAAAGTTGAAGTGGATGGACAGCTTCCCCATCACTTTGGATTTCCTGGCAGCAAAACTATTCGTGCCTTAGCCCAAGGAAGCCTTGTGAGCACCTGAAAAGTGAAAAATAACCTGGGGACAACAAGGGATGAAGTAGCAAGACAGGACTACCATCTCCAGCCTGGATAGCTCAGTCACAGGAGATGCCAAACCTGAATGCCTCTACAGCATTACCATAAGGTATGAGGTATATCGTATAATTTACTTGATGACAAACCTGTAGAGAGCCTTCTCACAGGCTTAGGATATCCCCTTCAAAATCTCTCAGACAGGAGACTGTCAGTGTTTCAAAGTTTGTTAGAGCTGAGATAAACCTGAGCTTAAGGCACCATCTACTGCCAAACAGAGGAACTGACCTAGCCAAAATCAAGTAAACCATGTCCCACCATACTTTTGTCTTAAAGAAAACCCAAAGCAATTATATACAACAAAATGCAAAATAAGACAGAGAAAACAATAAACTAAATAACTAGTCCTTCAATAAAAAGATATATATGTATAACCACAAGAAATAATACCAAACAGGTAATTATAACATCCCTAAATGGACAAAGCATAAACCATTGACCAACGCTAATTAATAAGAATGGCTATCAGTGGTTATCGGATCAAGAATTCAAAATATCAGTTTCCAGGAAACTCAGATCTCTAAAACAACACAGAAAAGGAACTGATACAATTCTGAAAGAAACTTTTAAAAATGGACTGAAAGTATTTAAAAATAAAAAGAGTCCCAGAACTGAGAAATATACTGGTTGAAGTGGAAAATTCAGAAGGCTTTCAACAGCAGAAGAGAACAAACAGAATGAAGAATCAGTGAGCTCTAAAATGAGTTAGGACCAGGTGTGCAGGCTCAGGCCTGTAATCACAGCATTTTGGGAGGCTGAGACTGGTTGATCAGTTGAGGTTGGCAGTTCAAGACCAGTCAGGACACCATGGTGAAACCCTATCACTACTAAGAATACAAAAAATTCTCTGGGCATAGTGGTGCACACCTGTAATCCCAGCTATTCAGGAGGCTAAGAGAGGAGAATCACTCGAACCTGGGAGGCAGACATTGCAGTGAGTCAGTGTTGTGCCATTGAACTCCAGCCTGGGCAACAGAGAAAGACTTTGTCCACAAAAAAAAAAAAAAAAAAAGTAAAATAAAAAAGAAAAGAAATGAAAATTAACATAGGTTATTAAGAAATGAACAAAGAACAAAACAGAAAAACAATCAAAAAGAATGAACGACATTTACCAGATATACAAAATTCTCTTGAATAAGCAAATCTAATATTTAGCAATATTCATGAAAGAGTTCAGCAAATGGAAGGTATATACAGCATATTCAAATGAATAATAACAACTTTCAAAAATTTGAGAGATATAAATATATAGGTTCAGAAAGATCAGAGACTACAAAAAAGATTAATACACCATAAAACTACCCCACAACAAACAAGAATCAAGCACTCACTCTCAGTCACCACTGCAAGCTCACCCACCTTGTTCTTCTACCACTCTACTATCCCACTCCTCCGCCCATCGCAATAGAAAAAGATATAGCCATGCTGGTCATTGATAATGGCTCTGGTGTGTGCAAAGCTGGCTTTGCTGGGGACGACGCTCTCCGAGCCATGTTTCCCTCCATTGTGGGGCACCCCCAGCACCAGGGAGTGATGGTGGACATGGGCCAGAAGGACATCTATGTGGGCAATGAAGCCCACAGCAAGCACAGCATCCTGACCCTAGAGTACCCCATCGAAAATGGCATCATCACCAATTGGGACAACATGGAAAAGATCTGGCACCATTTCTACAATGAGCTGCATGGGGCCCCAGAGGAGCAGCCAGTGCTGCTGACCAAGGAACCCCTGAACCCCAAGGCCAACAGAGAGAACATGACTCAGATTATGTTTGAGACCTTCAACACCCCAGCCATGTACGTGGCCATCAGGGATGTGCTGTGCCTCTATGCCTTTGGGCACAGCACTGGCATTGCCATGGACACCGGAGACAGGGTCACCCACACGGTGACCATCTAGGAGAGCTACTCCCTTCCCCATGCCATCCTACTTCTGGAGCTGGCTGGTTGGGACTTGACTGAGTAACTCATGAAGATCCTCAAAGAGCAAGGCTACAGCTTCACCATCGCAGCCGAGCGGGAAATCATGTGCGACATCAAGGAGAAGCTGTGCTAGGTCTACCTGGACTTCAAGCAGGAGATGGCCACTGCCACATCCTCCACTTCTCTGGAGAAGAGCTACAAACTGCTCGCTGGCCAGATCATCACCATTGGCAATGAGCGGTTCTGGTGTCCAGAGGTGCTGTTACAACCTTCCTTCCTGGGTATGGAATCTTGCGGCAACCACTAGACCACCTTCAACTCCATCATGAAGTGTGACGTGGACATCCGCAAAGACCTGTACACCAACACGGTACTATCCGGCGGCACCAACATGTACCCAGGCATTGCTGACAAGGTGCAGATGGTGATCACTGCCCTGGCTCCTAGCATCATGAAGATTAAGATCATTGCACCCCTAGAGAGCAAGTACTCAGTGTGGATTGGCGGCTCCATCCTGGCCTCACTGTCCACCTTCCAGCAGATGAGTATTAGCAAGCAGGAGTATGATGATTCAGGCCCCTCCATCGTCCACCACAAATGCTTCTAAATGAACTGAGCAGATGTGTAGAATTTGCTGCATGGGTTAATACAGAAGTATAAATTTGCCCTTGGCAAATGCATACACCTCATGCTAGCCTCATGAAACTGGAATAAGTGTTTGAAAAGAAATTGTCCTTGAAGCTTTTATCTGGTATCAGCACTGGATTGTAGAACTTGTTGCCGGTTTTGACCTTGTATTCAAGTCAACTGTTCCCCTTGGTATTTGTTTAATACTGTGTACATATCTTTGAGTTCAAACTTTAGTGCATGTGGCTTGGTCACTTCATGACTGCTGAGGTAAGAACGTGCTTGTGGAAGACAAGTCTGTGGCTTGGTGAGTCTGCGTGGCCAGTAGTCTCTGATCTGTGCAGGGTATTAATGTGTCAGGACTGAGTGTTCTGGGATTTCTCTAGAGGCTGGCAAGGGCTCCTGAAACAGTTGCTTCCATCCTGCCTGTCTGTCAGGGTTGGAAAGTCCAAGTCATAGGACCCAGTTTCCTTTCTTAGCTGATGTTTTCTGCCAGAACACCGTGGGCTGTCACTTGCCTTGAGTTGGAAGCAGTTTGCATTTACACCTGTAAATGTATTCATCCTTTTAATTTATGTAAGGGTTTTTGTATGAAATTCTCAATTCTTTAAAGAGATGACAACAAATTTTTGTTTTCAACGGTTGTGTGAGAACATTAGGCCTCAGCAACACATCATTGTGTAAGGAAAAATAAAAGTGTTGCCAAAAAAAAAGAATCAAGCTCTCAAAGTCTGAGAAATAAAGAAAATTCTAAAAGCACTAAGGGAAAATAAACAAAAAAAAAATAGAGGAACTTGAAATCATTCGGCAAAAGACTTGTCAACAATAGGCTTTTAAGGAATACACAGCATTAAAAGATATAAATTGTGATGTCAAAAATGTAATTGGAAGAGAGGGTAAATGTCTAGAGTTTTTATGTGACAAATGTTTTCAGCTTAAGCTAGTTGATTATTAACTAAGATGTTTTCTCTGAGCCTTTGATGACCATCAAAAGCTATAGCAGCAACACTAACAATAAAAACAAAGCAGTCAAAGCTTATCACTACTGAAAATAATTAAATGTTAAATATTTAAAAGCAGACATGGGAGGAAGAAAGGAAAAAATGATGTATGACTCAATCAGAAACAACTAACAAGATAACAGTAGTAAGAACTTACCTATCAATGATTATCTTGAATGTAAATGAATTGAAACCAGGTATCTGAGGCTCAGGACAGGCCCAAGTAGTGTTGTGGCTGCCTGTCTGCATTTCAAGGTCACTGTATGGTAGGGTCAGTTCTTTGGCTAGAGAAAAGGCTTTTGTGTCACCAGAGGAGGGCTTATTGAGTTGATTTGAGAGACAATACAAGCACCAAGATTTGGAATGTCACAGGTTTGTGTTTGGGAAACCAGCCCAACACCCAGTGGGTACCCTGAGTCTGGAGGAGAAAAAGGAATTAGAAAGAGACACAATAAACATTTAAAATGTGTGTCCAGGAGACCAGCACATTGAAAGCTTGCTCAAGGCCCATTGCTCCTGGATTTCACCCAATTTATTGGTTTACAAGTTTTTGTTCTCAGGGCAGCTGGGAGGGGGAGGAAGGGATGAGGAAAAGGATTAATCAGTGAAGGAGAAATCCTGAGCCATTCAATAAGATGTTTGGCACTGGCAGTTTCTGTGCATTTCCTTAAGCAAAAGTGTGTGTCAAACTTACTTAAGATCTGTAACTTATCAGGACTGAAATGGGTGGGAGCTGGTTTCAGAAGGAGCCAAGATGTTTGGTTGTACTCCACTGCTTCAAGGGAGTGTTATCTCCCTGAGCAACATGTGGAATGCTGTTGAGCATTTATGCACTCGGGGCATAAATACGTGAGGGCAATAAGGAGACTTTTCTCCTCAGAGGCTGCCCATGGCTCCCCATGGGTTTCTTACACAGGGTAGACCAACTCAACTGGCACCCCAGAAACTCTCTTTTCCACAGTTAGTAATTATCAGTTTTTGTTTTGGACCAAAGACAGGACAAGAGATAAACAAATAATATTGGTTTCGCCCTGTGGTGACAGCATTTTCCAGCCAGCAGGCCTGTTTTACCTTCTGGAAAGAAGGCTGGGCCTCAGAGTCCCACAAAACTTCTTCTTCCATCTGTTCTCTTTTAGAGGGACATGAATAAAATGGGCCTCCACAGTCCAAAGACAGCACTCAATGACTTGGGCTTGGACTTTTCTGGAGACAACACAATTTGAATGCCACTGACTGCCAGGTACTCTCATCCCATGGGCCATGAGACCATTTCTCCTGTTCAGTTCCCCTCTACTCTTTATTGGGGACTAGGGCATGGAATGGCTGTAGGGATGACTAGCCCTGTCTCTGGGACAAGGACAGACCCCAGCGAAGGGGAAGCCACCAGCTAGGAGCCAAGGTCTGGGGCCAGGTTTGAGGAGAAGTTTCCTCTGACCCTACGCTTACTCCTGCAGCCTGACTCATCACCTGAATTTATGTCTATTTTGGAGAATGGAGAAAACATACTTAGGAAAAGACACTTGCAGGCTTGTCACCTAAAGACAAACCCAGTGTACTTCTGGTGTGTTTATTTTTAGCATTTTGTTTGTTTCTCTTTTATCATGTTTCTGCTACATATCAGTGCTTCTTTGAGCACACTCCCTGCACTCTGTGCTCTTCCTTTGATGAGGAGGATCCTTTAAGATAAGAAAAGTGCAGGCTGGCCAGCTGTCGATCTGGTCTACATTTGAGGCTGGCCTATGTCTTGTCTGGCCTTCAAACCATCTGCACTTTTTCTCCTCCTTTCCACATACCATTAGGATATTATCATGGCACCTCTTTTACCTGCTTATATTTAGATCCTCCACAGCCCAGGTTTGTGACCCTGGTCGGGTTCATGTGACTTCTCACTTCTAAAATAGGGATGGTGCCAGGACCTGCCATGGGGATTGTCGCAGAGATTAAGTGGGGGTGGTTATCAAAAGCCTAAGAGTACCATTGAGACACAGTGCACATTCATTAAATACTAAATCTTTATTATCAAGTGCTGCCTAACTGTTCTTTAGGATCAACCATCATTTATTTGCATAACTATCAAGCTCTTGTTAATCATTTTCCCATTTTCAACACTGGAGAACAATACTTCATTGAAGTCATTGTAAATAAAGTGTTAACATATTAACAGTTTCAAGTAATAGGCTTTAAGTGCCTCAAGAGTGCCAGGTCAATCAGAGCCTGACCCAAGTCTTTGCAGCCACAGAGAAAATGGAAAAGGCATTGCCATTTGTGATATCATGGGACCCACAGCCACAGGTGGCCAAATTGAAACAGGAAACCATATTCCTCAGCTTGGCTTCAGTTTCTTTCCAAGTCTTACTGCTCTGACCTGAGAGAGCCTCTTCCCACCAAAATATGGTGTTCTTTGTGTCTCCCAGGCCACTGCAACGTAGTGAGATATACCAGTAGGGGTCCAAACATGAGGTTGCCACCCTCCCTCTCATCTTTCTTGCTCCTTTCCTCTGCCCTCTGGCTGCTTACAGTAACATGCTGGACCACTCTATGGCTGTACCTGAGTGGTGGCTGATGCCACTAGCACTGGCATTCTCTAAGGAAATTTCCTTCCAGACTGTGAAGTTGGTCTACACTTAGGAGCTGGACTTCATGATGCACACTGCAGACACCTCTGTGGTTGTGTCTACTGATACCCTTGGTGATGCCTACATGTGGATCTGCTTTGGACAGATCTTGAGTTTTTGAGCTGCATCTGGTGATTACTTGGGTCTTGTTTCAGGGAGTGGAAGTGTGGGTAGAGACAGGATTTTCTGCTGGAATCTGTGGTGTTTAATTAGACTTGGAACCAGTACAGCTGGAACAGAGACTCTTCCTTGAGTCTCTGACACCACATATTATTTCTCATATATTTTATTTTGAAAATAAAAATATATGCACATGACTGAAAAATACAGAGGTGAGGCAAGAGTTACACAGAAGGAGCTGCTACCATGTACACCTCACCCTAGTCCCCTGAACAACCCGTTAACAACCAGGTACCACAGAGGAAGACTGAGTTTCTTAGACTCCCACCTTTTCTCCACCCTCAGCCAATGATAGGAATATCTTGATTTTAGTTTCTTTCTTACTTATCATTGAAGTTGCAAGTAACTGTAGAGTATAAATAGTTAGATATATATTTTGTTGATCAAATACAATAGAATCTTGTGACTTTCCTCTTGCAGGAAGTATATTAGCACTGTCAATTCACATATATGTCTTGGTATTCTATGGGTATATACAAATTTTTTCTTTAGCTTTCTATTTTCATAGAGTTTCTGTTGCCTTTTCTTTTCTCTTTCTATTTAAAATTAAATTGTCTCCTTTTATCACATCCTTAACATCTTCCCTCATTTCTAACCTCCCATCTGAAAAGTCACTGCTGGATGCCTTCCTTTTTCCTGTTCCCACCCAACCAACAGCTCTCTAGGCCTGGGATGGAGCTGTCATTCCAAGGGCTTTCATAACTGCCTCCCTCGGTTTTTACATGTCAAACGCTATTTCACTACTGCAACTCAGGGACTCATCTGCCAGAGAGCTAACCACATTTCTTATGTGTTTTTCTTTAATTGTCTATGGTTTTGAAATATTTTTTAAGTTCTGTCTTCCAATTTTGAGAGTTACACATTTTAAGAGAATTTCAAGCTGTCTTTCCTGGTCTCTGAATTTTCATATTAACTTCCTAAATTTTGTTACTTTCTATGGATGCAATATTTTATACTTCTTTGAGACTATAGGGAGCATTCATTCTGAACTTTCCTTGATCAGAGGTCATGGGGCCAGAAGGAAAAAGGAACTTAAAGACTCATTTCTCTCGAGGTGAGTTGTCTGTTTGATCATATTTGTCCTGTTTTTTTTTTTTTTTTCTTTTTTTGCATTTTTTAAAACTGTTGAACACTTATGTTTGCCTGTGCAATTAGTAATAAGGCTGAAATGGGGATGGTGACAGGCTCATTTCACATTGGGACAATAGGAACTGGGCTTCAAACCAGGGGTCTACACATGGGAAGGATGATTTCCTCTGGGAATCCCTAAGCTTCCTTGTTTCCTCTGCAGAAATGTTCACCTTCAGTTGTCCTGCTGCTGCCTTGGTACGGCGATGCTCTTCCTCCACTTGCAACCTGACTGCACAACTGTGGACATTGTGCTCATGGTTTTTCACTTTTCTTTGTCTTGAAAAGAGAGAAAGCAACCCATTTCTCTACTGTGATGGAACCAGAATGTTCGTATTAGAACTTGAACATTATTTGCTCTACATCAGAGGGCAGGCAAGCTTCTGCAGGAAAGAGGAAATACCAGAAAATAGACATGAGGACAGGAGGTCACTTTGACCTATAAAGGTCCTCAGGGACAGCTTGGTACTGTGTTAGATGGTCACTCTTCTGTGCAGAAGGAAGGACTGTGTGAGGCTTTCCCTCAGGCCTGTTCTGTGTCTGAGCTCAGGACCAACTTAATTCTCATTGTACAACCTCATAGATTAGGAAAAGAAAAGAATCTTGCCTTCTCAGGCCTCCTGCCCATCCATATTCTAAGCTGCAGATAGTGATTCCTTATTTAAAAACAGCTTCGTTGAAGTGTGATTGGCATATGGTAAACTGCACATGTGCAGACAGAAGAACCGATGATTTTCTCCATTTGAGTATTTCATTCACTGTAAGGCCAGAAGTGCGATGAAGGTGATGAAAACGTACCTTCCTCCCGGCGATAACGATCTCTCCTTGGCCTATCTAGGACCACAGATCTGCTTCTTTCACTAAAATTTCGCGGGTATTTTATAGAATTACATGTAAATACAGTATGTATTTGGGTCTTTGTGCGTCGTTCTGATCTGGCTTCTTTTATTCAGCGGAACCACTTTCAGAGTCACTCTGTTCTGATTGCATCAACAGTCCATTCCTTTTCATGCTGACCCACATGCCATGGTGTGGATGTGCCACAGCCTGTTCACCCTTATTCTGTGTGTGGGCATTTGGGGGGCCCCTGGTTTGGGAATATTGCATATAAGGATGTTGTGAATATTTATTTATGTATGTAGCCTGTAAACTTGCCTTCATTTCTCATCGTTCATTCCTAGGAGGGCAGTGGCCACATCATGTCATGGTAGATCTGCATCGACCTTGCTAAGGAACCACTGGCCCTTATGCTAAGTGTCTGGTCCATTCCCTACTTTCCGTCTTGCTCCATCTGATTTAGTCATACTAACCTCTTGTTTCTTTCACCCTCCAGGGCAATAACTTCTTAACATACCACACTTCCTTTACAATTGGAATCACCAGCTCCTTCTCCATGTGCTGGTTTTGATTCCCTCACTAAAGTTTGCCTTCTGTGACCCATGTGTAACACATTGCCCTCGAAACATCCTATGTATGAGAGGGTTTTGGGATAAGAGACTGTTCCTGATGAGTTTCAAGTACCTGCAGTGCCTCTGAATGGAAGAAAGATGACTGGCTGTGTCTTGTCACCCATTGTCCCTGGAGCTCACCTTGGTTGATAGAAAGAAGACTAGGTGTGGCCTGGACATATGTTCAAGTGACTCACAAACTTTTCTAAATGACAACGGGAGACCTGGCCAGGGGCTGGACCTGAAGTTACTTGGAAGCTGTGTGATTGAAAGTGAGTCACTCAATCACCTGATCCTGGCTTTTATCTCTACATGTGGGATGAACCATACCTGGCAGAGTTACTTTGAGTTCACTTGAGCAAGTCACCTGCATGTGGTGGTGCTCAGAAAATGTTAATTTCCCTTTATTTACGTGGAACAATGCATGGATATCATATGCTGAGGTCTGAATTATAATAGAGCAAAATGCAGAAGACCTTCTAAACCCTGAGGAGACATCACTGATCACTGGGTGTCTGGATAGGCAGCATAGAAAAAGTGACCTGGAGCTGGAAATGGCCAGTGGGTCTGCTACAGATATTTAAACAGGTATGAGTGGGACAGGAGAGGGATTACCACCTTATACCCACTAGAATTTCTTTTTTTTTTTTTTTTTTTTGAAAAAGGGAGAGTTGGAGAGTTTCTGCAGAAAATGGTACCCTTGTGCATTGATGGTGGGAATGTGAAATGGCGGTGATGGTTGAACAATAACATAAACATACTTAATGCCACTTACTTGTACATGTACAAATATTTAGATTGGTAAATTTTATGTCACATTTCTTTTAACGCATACAATAAAGGCTTCCTGAGACCTGGTCCTGAAATAGTTCCATGTGGAACAAAGGAAGACCCTTCTTTCCTAGAGTGAGTAGGAGCTTTTTATTTTTCTGAAACAGAGTCTTGCTCTGTGGCCCAGGCTGGAGTGCAGTGGTGTGGTATCTGCTCACTGCAGAGCTTTGACTGTGGCCCCAACCAGCTAGTGAGACTCACATTAATTCAGTAAAGACTAATTGACCAAGGCTCAAGTTGACACCACTAAAGGGTAATTGACAGTGTGGACTTCCCAATTAGAAAGCAATTTAGCACTGTACTAAGTCAAAGATTAAACTTGGGACCACATGAGTAAGCATGCTAGTTAGATAAACACCCACATTCGTTTGTTTCTACCCTAACTTACTTGACGAAAGGGAAAAGGCCATTTTCAGCCAAGTTAATTCCTGGAGCTTATGCCAACCCCCTAGCCTTGCAAGAAAGTTTGCATCTGCTAATTTTCCCCAACATCTTGACTGAATCCCCACAGATATCAAAGCAACAACAGGAGTTTCTAGAGTACAAATTTATTTCTGTCAAAATTGAAGAAATAATTGATTTCAATTTCTGTACATACTTTGCAATGCTTAATACTTGATACAGATTAGAAACCTGGAGGTTTACCTTCTTAAATCTGCTTTTTCAAAAGTGAACCAAAATGTGAAATCACATGTTTTTGGTTTCTTCATTTTCCTTCACCTTTTGCAACATGGCACTCCTTTTGATTGACATTGAAAGACAGAGATCAATTTATTAAATCATTTCTCACTGTTCTTTTCCCTTTTGCTTTGAGACATTACAAGTGAAACTTCTGGTAATTTCAACAGTGCACACTATAAATAAGGGGAAAAGCTTGTGGGCATCTGGCAATATGGTTGAAAAGTAACAACTCTGTTCTGCAGCTCCAAGTGAGATGAACACAAAAGACAGGTGATTTCTGCATTTCTACCTAAGTTACCTGGTTCCTCTCACTGGAAGTGGTTAGATATTGAGTTCCAGCCACAAAAGGCAAGCAGAAGTACGGTGAGTGTTACCTAACTCAGGAAGTGCAAGAAGCTGAAAACTTACTCCCTTAACAAAGGAAAGCCATCAGGGGCTGTGCTATCAAGACCATAACCTGCAGTTTTGAATGGTTTTAACAATGCACAGAACAGGAGATTCCCTAGTGTGCCTGCATAACCAGAGACCTGAGTTTTCAAGCACACAACTAGGTGACTGCTTTCACAAATGCTGAGCTAGCTGCAAAATAATTTTTATACCACAGTGGCACCTGGAACACCAGTGACACAGAACCATTCACCCCCCTGGAAAGCGGCTGAAGCCAGGGAGCTAAGTGGTCTCACTGAGCAGGCCCCACTCCCATGGACAACAGCAAGCTGAGATCCACTGACTTCAAGTTCTCACTACCCACATAGAAGCCTGAAGTCAACCTAGAAAGATCAAGCTTGGTTGGGAGAGGGTCGACCACCATTACTGAGACCTGAGCATAAGGATTTCCCCTCAGAATGTTAAGAAAACTGCCAGGAAGTTTGGACTGCAAGGAACTGACAGATGCGTGCAAAGCAGCTGTGGCCACATTCGCTCTCTAGATTCCTCCTAACTGGATAGGGCATCTCTGAAAGAAATGCAGCAGTCTGAGTCAGGGGCTTATATATAAAACTCCCATCTCCCTGGGACAGAACACGTGGAAAAAGGGATGGCTGTGAGTGCAACTTTAGCAGACTTAAATATTCTTGCCTTCTTGCTCTGAAGAGAGCAGTGTATCTCCCAGGACAGTGCTCAAGCTCTGCTGAGGGACAGGCTGGCTTTTCAAGTGTGTCCCTGACCAATGTGCTTCCTGACTAGGAGATCCCTTCCAGCAGGGGTCAACAGACACTTCATACAGAAGAGCTGTGGCTGGTACCAGCCAGGTATCACTCTGGGACAAATCTTCCAATCATTGCTGTTGTGCAACTTCATATGGTGATACCCAGGCAAACAGCATCTAAAGTAGACCAGCAAACTGCAGCAGACCTGCAGAAGAGAGGCCTGACTGTTAGAAGAAAAACTAACCAACAGGAAACAGTAACATCAACATCAACATTAACAAAAAGGACACTCACACAAAATCCCAATCCAAAGACATTCAGGATCAAGGACCATATGTAGATAAATCCATGAAAAATGAGGAATAGCCGGCACAAAAGAGCTGAAAATTCAAAAAACTAGAATGACTCTTCTCCTCCAAATGATTGCAACTCCTCTCCAGCAAGGGCACAAAAGTGGATGGAGAATGAGGTTGATGAGTTGGCAGAAGTAGGCTTCAGAAAATCAGTAATAATAAAATTCTCTGAGCTAAAGGAGTATGTTCTAAACCAATGCAAGGAAGGTAAGAACCTTGATAAAATGTTACAGGAGCTGCTAACTAAAATAACCAGTTAAGAGAAGAACATATGTGACCTCATAGTGCTGAAAAACACAGTGCAAGAAACATTGTGAAGCAAAAACAACTATTAATAGCTGAATCAATGAAGAGGAAAAAACAGTATCAGAGATTCAAGATCAACCCAATGAAATAAAGCATGAAGACAAGATTAGAGAAAAATGAAAGAAAAGCAACAAACAAAGGCTCCAAGAAATATGGGACTATGTCAAAAGACCAAACCTATAATTGATTGGTGTACCTGAAAGTGATGGGTAAAAATGGAACCAAGTTTGAAAACACACTTTAAGGCATTATCCAGGAGAACTTCCCAAATGGAACAAGACAGGCCAACATTCAAGTTCAGGAAACATGGATAACACCACTAACATAATCCTCAAGAACATCAATAGACAAATAACTTTCAGATTCTCCAAGGTTGAACAAAAGAAAAATGTTAAGGACAGCCATAGAGACAGGTCAGGTTACCTGCAAAGATAAATCCATCAGACTAACAGAGGATCTCTCTGCAGAAACCCTACAAGCCAAAAGAGAGTGGAGTACAATATAAAACAACCGTTTAAAAAAAGCAATTTCAACCTATAATTTTATATTGAGTGAAACTAAGCTTTATAAGAAAATAAAAATAAAATTGTTACAGACAGCAAAATGTATATGGTTTTGTCACCACCATGTCTGCCTTCGAAGAGCTCCTGAAGAAAGCACTAAATACTGAAAGAAAATACTGGTACTCACCTGGTGCAGTGGCTCACGCCTGTAATCCCAGCACTTTGGGAGGCAGAGGTGGGCGGATCATGAGGTCAGGAGATGGAGACCATCCTGGCTAACACAGTGAAACCCCATCACTACTAAAAATACAAAAAAAATTGCCGGCCATGTTGGTGGGTGCCTGTAGTCCCAGCTACTCAGACTCAGGAGGCTGAGGCAGAATGTTAGGAGCACAGGAGGTGGAGCTTGCACTGAGCCGAGAGCATGCCACTGCACTCCAGCCTGGCCAACAGAGTGAGACTCTGTCTCAAAAAACAAAAAACAAAAAAAAGAAAACTGGTACTCACCATTGAAAAAAATAGCAAAATATAAAGAACAACAAAACTATGAAGAAAGTGTATCAACTAATGTGTAAAACAACCAGATAAAATTGCCATGCCAGGGTCAAATTGACACATAAGAATATTAACTTTAAATGTAAATGAAATGAATTTGCCAATTAAAGTACCAAGACTGGCAAATTGGATAAAGAATCAAGACTCTTCGTTGTGCTATATTCAGGAGAACCATCTCATGGGTGAAGACACACATAGGCTCAAAATAAAGGGATGGAAGAATATTTACCAAGCAAATGGAAAGTTAAAAAAAAAAATGCAGGGGTTGAAATTGTAGTCTATCCTAAGACAAACTTCAAGCCAACATAGATCATAAAAGACAAAGAAGGGAATTGCATAATGGTAAAGGAATCAATGCAAAAAGCAGAGCTAATGATCCTAAATATATATGAACCTAATACAGGAGCAGTTAGATTAAAAAGCAAGTTCTTAGGGACTTACACAGACTTAGACTCACGCACAATTCTAACAGGAGACTTCAACACCCCACTATCAATATTACACAGATAAATGAGACAGAATTTTAACAAGAATACTCAGGAAGGGAACTCAGCCTTGACCAAGCAGAGCTAACAGACATCTACAGAAGTCCCCACTCCAAATCAACAGAATATACCTTCTTCTCATCACCACATAGCACTTATTGTAAAATTGACCACATAATTGGAGGTAAAACACTCCTCAGCAAATGCAAAAGAATGGAAATCAAAATAAACTGTCTCTCACACCAGAGTGGAATAAAATTAGAACTCAGATTAAGAAACTTTTTCAAAACTGCACAATTACACGGGAACTGTAAAACCTGCTCCTGCTTGACCACTGGGTAAATAACAAAATTAAGAAAGAAAGAAAGAAGTTGTTGAAATCAATGAGAACAAGACACAACCTACTACAATCTCTAGAACACAGTTAAAACAGCGTTAAGAGAGAAATTTATAGCACTAAATGCCCACATCAAAAGTGGGAAAGATCTAAAATCAACACCCTAAAATCACAATGAAAAAAACTAGAGGGACAGACATAGTGGTTCATGCCTGATATTTCAGCACATTGGGAAGTTGTGCCAGGCAGGTCACCTGAGCTCAAGAGTTCAAGACCAGCTTAGTCAACCAACGTTGTGAAACTCCATGTCCACAGAAAATACAAAAAAAAAAAAAAAAAAAATTAGCCCGGCTTGGGGGCACACACCTGTAATCTAGGATTCTCGGTAAGCTGAGTTGAGATAATTTCTTGAACCCAAAAGATAAAAGCCACAGTGAGCTGAGGTAGCACGACTCCACTCCAGTGTGTGTGGCAGAGCAAGACACCTTCTCAAAAAAAAAAAAAAAAAAAAAAAAGAAGAAAGAGAGAAAAAGAGCTGAAGAAGCAAAAACAAACAAATCCAAAAGATGAGACAAAAAAAGATATATCTGAGTTCAGAACATAACTGAAGGTGATAGAGACAGGAAAATCCTTCAAAAAATTCGTGAATCCAGGAGCATTTTTTGTTGTATTTTGTAGAAATTAACAAAACAGATACACTGCTAACCAGACTAATAAAGAAAAAAAGGAGAAGAATAAATTAGACATAGTAAAAAAGGATAATGGGGATGTAACCACTGATCCCGCATAAATGCAAACTACCATCAGAGAATACTGTAAACACCTCTATGTAAATAAAGCAAAAAATCTAGAAGAAATAAATAAACTCCTGGACACACACAATTCTACAAGACTAAACCAGGAAAAATTAGAATCCCTGAAGAGACCAACAGATACTAAAGTTGAGGCAGTACTTAATAGCCTACCAACCAAAAAATGTCCAGAGCAGACAGATTCACAGCCGACTTCTACCAGAAGTACAAAGAAAAGCTGGTGCCATGTCCTTCTGAAACTATTCCAAACAATATAAAAAGAGGGACTCTTCTTGAACTTATTTTATGAGGCCAGCATCATCTTAATACCAAAACCTGTCAGAGACAAAAAAAAAAAAATAAAGGCAAATATCCCCTATGAACATCAATGTGAATATTCACAATAAAATACTGGCAAACTGAATCCAGCAACACATCAAAAAACTTATCCATCACAATCAGATCAGCTCCAACCAGCAAGGCTGGTTTCAACATACACAAATTAAAAGTAATTTCTCACATAAAAAGAACCAATGACAAAAACCACATAATTTTCTCTATTGATGCAGAAAAGGCCTTTGTAAAATTCAATATCCCTTCCTACTAAAAACACTCAATATACTAGGTATTGATGGAATGTATCAGAAACTAAAGAGAACTATTTGTGACAAACCCATAGGCAATATTATACTGAATGGGCAAAAGCTGGAAATATTTCCTTTGAAAACACAAAACACAAGGCACAAGACAAGGATGGCTTCTCTCACCACTCCTATTCAACATCAGATTGAAAGTTCTGCCCAGGGCAGTTGGGAAGAGAAACAAATAAAGGATATTCAGATAAAAATAAAATAAGTCAAATTTACCCTGTTTTTAGAGGGCATAGTTGTATATTTAGAATACTCCATTATCTCACCTCTAAAACTCCTTAACAATAGACAAGGGACATGTCTTTTGTATGAGTTTGCTTAAGCTTATAAGCAACTTCAGCAATCTCAGGCTACAAAATCAATGTGCAAAAATCACAAGCATTTCTATAAATGAATAATTGACAAACAGAGACTCAAATCGTGAATGAATTCATATTCACAATTGCTCCAAAGAAAATAAAATAACTAAGAATAAAAATTACAAGGAACATGAAGGACTTCTTTATGGAGAACTACAAACCACTGTCCAAAGAAATAAGAGAGGACAACAAAATTTGGAAAAAAAAATATCATGTTCACGGATAAGAATAAATATCATGAAAATGACCATACTGCTTAAAGTAATTCACACATCTACAATGATCTGATCTTTGACAAGCCTGACAAAAACAAGCAACTGGGGAAGAATTCCCTGATATGCGAAAACTGGCTCAGCATATGCAGAAACCTGAAACTAGATCCCTTTCTCACACCACATAATTAACTCAAGATGAATTAACAGACTTAAACATAAAACCTAAAACCCTAAACACCCTAGAAGAAAATCAAGACAATACCATTCAGGATATAGGCATGGGCAAAGCCTTCATGACAAAAAGACCAAAAAAAAATTGCAACACAATCCAAAATTGACAAATGGGATGTAATTAATCTAAAGAGCTTCTTCACAGCAAAAGAAAATATCATCAGAGTGAACAGGTGACATACAAAATGTGAGAACATTTTTTCAACCTATCTATCTGAAACAGGTCTGCTATTCAAAACCTATAAGAAATTTTTAAAAATATACAACAAAATAAAAAAAAACCCATCAAAAAGTGGGCAAAGGATATGAAGAAACCATTCTGAAAAGAAGACATTTAATCAGCCAACAAACACGTATAAAAAAAGTTCAACATCACTGGTCATTAGAGAAATGCACATCAAAAGCACAATGAGATACCATCTCACACCAGTCAGAATGGTGACCATTAAAAAGTCAGGAAACAACAGATGCTGGTGAAGATGTAGAGAAAAAGGAATGCTCTATACTGCTGGGTGGGAGTGTAAATTAGTTCAATCATTGGGGAAGACAGTGTGGTAATTCTTCAATGATCTATAACCAGAAATACCATTTGACCCAGAAATCCCATTATGTGGTATACTGCCAGAGGATTTTAAATCATTCTACATAAGGAAACATGCACACGTATGTTTATTGCAGCACTATTCAGACCCAAAAAAGATATGGAACAAACCCAAATGCCCATCAATTATGGACTGGATAAAGAAAATGTGGAACATATATACCATGGGATACTGTGCAGTCATGAGTAAGTTCGTGTCCTTTTCAGGGACATGAATGAAGCTGGAAACAATCATTCTCAGCAAGCTAACACCGGAACAGAAAAGCAAACACAACCTGTCCTCACTCATAAATGGGAATGGAACAATGAGGACACAATGGGGCCTCTCAGGGAGTAGGGGGTAAGTGGAAGGAGATCATTAGGACAAATACCCAATGCATGCAGGACTTAAAACTTAGATGATGGGTTGATGGGTGCAGCAAACCACCGTGTCACATGTACACCAATGTAACAAATCTGCCTGATCTGCACATGTATCCTAGAAGTTAAACTGTAATAAAAAAGAAAGTCAGGTTAAATGATGGACTAAATAGAATCCATGAATTTATGATTACTCCCTATTTGGTTTTTACTTAATAATTTTTCTCTGCTTTGTGTCTCCAGGAAAGCAAAATAAAAATATATTGTACCAAACATTTTAAAAGAATTTACTAAAAAGCAGTTGGAGCCAATTGTTTTATCTCTTTATGAAGACAAGTGTAGATTAAAAACCAACTCTCCTAATGCTTGTCAGTGCTTCAAGGTGCTTATGATGAAAATGAAACTTCCAACCTAAGGATACTTAGCAGCCTCCAGAGCTTTCAGGAAAGTGGAGAAACAAAATATCCAACTTCAGGCTCTTTCTGGGAGAGCATGCCCCTTTCCTTGGGGACTCTTGGACCCTGGAGGAAGGGCAGAAGTGGGGTAGGTGGGAGCGGCCTTTGGAGCCACTGCTGCTCCCCATGGATAACTTGGAGTCTCAGCCTTCAGCAGAAATAGCAGGCTTTCCGCAAGCAGTGTTTGGTTTGCCTGCCTGTTTTCCATCTCTGTATCTTCCTTAGTGAGGTATCTACTCAGGTTTTTACCTTGGAATTGGGTTGCTTATCTTTTTGACTTTTAGAGTTTCCTCATATATTGTACATTCAAGTCACTTTTCAGATGAGTTTGCTAAATTTTTCTATCTGTGGCTAGCTTTTTGGTTCTCTTTACCGCATTTTTTTTTTTAAGTGGCGTCGCATTTTGTCACCAAGGCTGTAGTGCAATGACCCGATCTAGCCTCACTGCAATACCCACTTCCTAAGTTCAAAGGATTCTCCTTGCTCATACTCCTGAGCAGCTAGGATTACCGGCGCACACCAGAAATCCCAGTTAAATTTTTGTATTTTTAGTGCAGACGTGATTTCACCATGTATATGATGCTGATCTGGAACTCCTGTCCTCAGGTGATCTGTCCGCTTTGACCTTCGAAAGTGCTGAGATTACAGGCTTGAACTGCCATGCCCAATGGTAACAGAGTGTTTTACAGAGTAGACATTTCAACTTCCAATAAAGTTCATATTATCCATTCTTTTTCTTTCATGGACTTGCTAATAACTCATTACCAAACCCACACCCATGAAGATATTTTCTAATTACAACTTTGTGTTGAAAAAATTCAATGTATGGGTACTTTTGACTAATTTTTTAACTGTAAAATTTTTGTCTATGTTCATTTGTTTCCATATAGTTTCCAGCAGTTTTCTTGCCACTTGTGAAATAGCTTTATCTCTTCCAAAGAATATGCTTTGCGTTTTTGACAAAATCAGTTGACTTGGGACGGTTTTGGGGCTATTTATTCTCTTCCACTTATCTGCTTGTCTATTAAATTATGAATGCCAGATTCTTCTTTATTACGTTAGCTTTAGTGTAAGTATTCCTATCCAGATGTGTAAGTCCTTTAGCTTTGTTTTTCTTCAGTCTTATTTCATCTATTCTACATCTACGAAGAGTTTTTTGATATATTTACCTGGAATTTGATTGGGATAGGGCTGCCATAATCATAAATGTACTTCTCCAGAACGAGAAACATCTGTTTATTGATTGATTGATTGATTGAAAAAGAGTTGTGTCACCCATGTTGGAGTGCAGTGCTGCTATTTCAACTCACTGAGATTCTCCCGCTTCAATGACTCAAGTAGCTGGGACTACAGGCGTTGTATTTTTGGTAG
Organism: Pongo abelii; assembly: GCF_028885655.2. Taxonomy (NCBI): domain Eukaryota; kingdom Metazoa; phylum Chordata; class Mammalia; order Primates; family Hominidae; genus Pongo; species Pongo abelii. Next base: position 49,778,522 of record NC_072009.2, read on the forward strand.
AGATGGATTTCACCCTGTTCCCCAGGCTGGTCTCCAACTCTTAGGCTCAAGTGATCTGCCTGTGGCAGCCTCCCAAAGTGCTGGGATTACAGGCATCTGCCAACATGCCAGGCCTCTCTGCATTTACTAATATTTCTTTTGATTTCTCTCAAAGACTGCTCATGGTTTACTGAATGAATTTTGCATATTTAGTTACATTTGTACTTAATGGATTCAATTTTATGGGTAGTATTTTAAGTGGTGTTTTAATATTTCAAATTCCAATGATTTCTATTCATTATTGCTGATATACAAAAAATCAATTGAGTTTTATCTATTGACCCTCTTCTTTGCTTCTTTTTATCTCCATTCAGTTACGGGAAGGTTGGCTCTATTTCACTTTCCCTTCCTGAGATTACCGCCTGGATTAACCCACCACGAATTTCAGAGATTTTCCCGGGCTACCACCAGAGGGTGGACAGAGCCTACGCACTGAGCCCGCAGAGCCCCCAAACGAACTTTCTGAGGAGCAGGGGGTCCTCACAGTGCCTCGGACAGCGCTTCCTTCTCCTCAGGACACACCAGAGACAGGCCGTGGTTGCAGGGTACCTGGGGACACCGGTGGAACTTTCATGGTGAAGACTAAGCCTACTTCATCTCAGGACCCGCCCGAGTGGTCGCGACTTTGGCACACCCGGGGTCACGTCCACCATGAAGATGAAGCCTCTTTCTCTTCTGGACATGTCCAGGAGTGGCCGTTGCTACAAGACTTCTGGTGCTATGACCAGGTGACAACACAGACGTCTCCTCAGGACCTTCCCGGCAGAGGACATAGCATTCATACATCCGGGGGCCAGGTGAGGAAAACACACCTTGTCTGCAGCACACAGAACTAAGGAGGGGCACTGCCCTGAGCCTTAATTCCCAGTCCTAGCCTCCAATTCTGACTATACGAAGGTGTCCCTTGAGTGAGTCAGTGACCACACATTGTCACAGCTACCAAATTGTGGTTTGCAGATCATCTGAGCTTGTTTCTGGGGGAGATTCTGGTACAGAGAAAGGAGAGGTGCTGAGTGGAACCACTATGACTGGCTGAGGACAGGGGAGAAATCACAACCTCCAACAACACTTTTTTTCATGCTTTAATGACTCATTTTTCTTAGAGAACTAAAGTAGTTCAAACAATATAGAAAAATTTTAAAGTAGGTATATGAGAACTTGAAGTATTATTTAAGTTTAAATATGTGATATATGAATGGTTAGCAACATTTTTTCTTTTCCTGAGACAGTCATAGTTTAGTTGAGAGTGGATTTCTAATGTTGATGAAAATGTCCACTTTATGAAGATTGAAATCCTACAGTAGGTGAGATGTACTAACAATATCAAATTTTGATACTATACCATAAATTAATTGAAGAATTCTGAGCCAAATATGAGTGACAAATGGTTCATGACACAACCCTACTCAGGAAATCCTGAGAACACGTGCCCCAGGTGATGTGTACACAGCCTATATTTATGCATTTTAGGGAGACAGGAGACATCAATCAAACATATGTAAGAAGTACGTTGGTTTGGTCAAGAAAGGATGGGACACTTCGAAATAGCGATGGTGTGGGGCTGCACTTTCAAGTTACAGGTAGATTTCAATGTGTTTTCATTGGCAGTTGTCTGAAAGAGTTAAGTTATTACCTAAAATACTAAAATCAACAGATGGGAATGATTGGGTTACAATGAATAGTAAGTGCTGTAGAGACCAAAGTTCCAAAGTTCTATCATGATGATGAAGACTCCATGTAGCAGGCTTGGGAGAATAAAGTAAATATTCCTTATCAGACTTAAGGTATGTGTTGCTGTTAATGATGGTCAACTTTTTCTAAAGTTCAAAAGGGAGGAGTGTGGAATGAATCATGTGTGTCCCTCTTTCTTGTCGGGAACTGAACCACTTTCAGAATGCCCTTGGTCAAAAGGAGGGGTCCATTCAGATGACTGTGGTGGGTGGGGGGAAGTGAGAGTTATTTTTTTTTTACAAGTCTTTCACTTCTATTTACAAAAGTGTAACCTATTAAATTGTTATATATTATAATTAGTCTAACAGAAAAAAGAGATTTCTTAAATTAAAAAAAAAAATCAAACACTAAAAAACCTAAGCCACCACACCTTGCCAGATTTTTTATTCATTCTGTTTTTAAAGTTGTCAGGGATGATTTCCTTGTAAGTCATATACTTGACTCGTTGACCATCTGGGTATACTTCTGTTGCTTCCTCAAATATTGTACCTAGTAACCTCCCAAAATTGTTTTTAAGTAAATTTCTTAAATTGTAGCAGTAAACAAAATGAAAAGACAATCCCAAAATTGTTTTTAAGTAAAGTTCTTAAATTGTAGCAGTAAACAAAATGAAAAGACAATGTTAAACAATACTGAGTTTATCACAGGACATAAAATTTTCAACTTATTCCTTTTCTTCTTTTTTTTTTTTTTTTTTTTTTTTTGAGACATGGTCTCATTCTTTTTCTCAGCCTGGAGTACAGAATTGCCATCATGGCTCCCTGCAGCTCCTAACTGCCAAGATCAACTGATCCTCCACCTTAGACTCAGCTATCACCTCTGGCTAACTTTCTGTATTTTTTGGTAGAGACAAAGTTTGCCATGTTGCCTGGACATGTCTCAAATGTCTGGACTCAAGTGATCTGCAGGCCTTGGCCTCAAAAAATGCTGAGATTATAGGCATTAATAAAATGTTTATGTTAGAGTTAGATAAAAATCAATCTTTAGGCTAAGTTATGAACATGTATATAATGCAATTTTTATTTATGCCTAATTTTCATCATTTTCTGTGTCAACATAAGTCATTTTAAAGTCACATTCAAGGGATGAGGCAAAATCACCTATGAATTGGCATGTTTGTTTATTTCTCTGTTTGTGAAAATGTCTTTAGATTTTTCACAATGCAAAAGAATTTCAACTCTGTTATGCAAAACACAGAAGAGAATCTTCCTTGCAATTAATTTTATAGTTACCTTGCATACAGGGAATGTGCTATCTATAAAAAATACTAACTGAACTACAGATCTTAAACACTAAAAAAAATTAAGTTTATTATAAATTATGTTATCCTATCAATCAATTGTATTTATATACAATCTTGAAAGTTTACAGCCATCAACTGTTCTATGGCAGTTTCAGGTGAAATGGGAATTTAGAAATTTCTGTGCAGCTGTAGGTGTAGTGAAACAATTAGGTAAAATATGTCCATGCTTTTGGCAGCACTTGTGAATGGATAACTCCAAATTAACCTCAGTGCTTTTCTTCTCAGCAAAATGACCTGAGCCACTCAACATGACTTTCATTGTTGCTGATGTTCACTCATGTTCTCTTTACCATAAATTTATGACTCTGTAGATATCCATTTGACACTGTGGCATTAGGGCTTTCAAAACCACTGTAGATTTTCTACTCTTCATCCATTATGTACTTAAGTGATTCTGCTTCGATTCCCCCAGAATTTGAGTTAGTCCCCCAGACAGTGCAGTACAGGTCCCAATATAGCAGTAGAGACTCCACTCCAAGGTCGTCCTTCACAATTAGCTGCATGATCCTGTGCATTCCAGGGAAGCTGGATGACGCAGAGCTTGTTGCTTTTACAAATAAAATTATTGTGTTAAGTTCAGTTTCATATGGTTTATTTCTAGTGTACAGAAATAGATTTTAGTGTATTGATATTTTATACTGTATGTTTGCTTAATTTGTTTACTAGATTTTATTACTTCTTGTTTTCTTATGATTTTCTGTATATGAGATCATGAGATCCATGAGCAGATAATTTTACTTTTATTTTTCCACATATGAATAACTTCATATATATTTTTCTTTTCCAATTATTTTGGATGGAACATCTACTACTGTATCAAATACAATGATGAAAGTGAGCATGAGTGCTGTGCTCCTCACCTTAAAGATTTTGTTCCCAACAATTCAGATGCTGATTGTTACAGGTTTTGCATAAAGACATTTTATCATGTGAAAGAAATTTGAAGCACGGTATATTGGATGTTGTTATTATTAAATATGTTGACTAACTTTAGGTATTTTCTGTAACAATTGAGATAAACATGTAGTGTTTTCCCATCATTTAGTTTACATGGTATATTGAAAAGGGATGGCTTCAGAATGTTAAAAAACAAACAAACAAACACATAAACAAAACCCGTAATTATTTTTCTTTTTTTATTTTGTTATTATTATACTTTAAGTTTTAGGGTACGTGTGCACAATTTGCAGGTTAGTTACATATGTATACATGTGCCGTGCTGGTGTGTTGTACCCATTAACTCATCATTTAGCATTAGGTACATCTCCTAATGCTATCCCTCCCCCCTACCCCCACCCCACAATAGTCCCCAGTGTGTGATGTTCCCCTTCCTGTGTCCATGTGTTCTCATTGTTCAATTCCCACCTATGAGTGAGAATATGTGGTGTTTGGTTTTTTGTCCTTGCGATAGTTTACTGAGAATGATGATTTCCAATTTCATCCATGTCCCTACAAAGGACAGGAAATCATCATTTTTTATGGCTGCATAGTATTCCGTGGTGTATATATGCCACATTTTCTTAATCCAGTCTAATGTTATTGGGGATTTGTGTTGGTTCTAAGTCTTTGCTAGTGTGAATAGTGCCACAATAAACATATGTGTGCATGTGTCTTTATAGTAGCTTGATTTATAATCCTTTGGGTTTATAACCAGTAATGGGACGGCTAGATCAAATGGTATTTCTAGTTCTAGATTCCTGAGGAATCACCACACTGACTTCCACAATGGTTGAAGTAGTTTACAGTCCCTCCAACAGGGTAAAAGTCTTCCTATTTCTCCTCATCCTTTCCAGCACCTGTTGTTTCCTGACTTTTTAATGATTGTCATTCTAACTGGTGTGAGATGGTATCTCATTGTGGTTTTGATTTGCATTTCTTTGATGGGCAGTGATGATGGGCATTTTTTCATGTGTTTTTTGGTGGCATAAATGTCTTCTTTTGAGAAGTGTCTGTTCATGTCCTTCACCCACTTTTTGATGTGGTTATTTGTTTTTTTCTTGTAAATTTGTTTGAGTTCATTGTAGATTCTGGATATTAGCCCTTTGTCAGATGAGTAGGTTGTGAAAATTTTCTCCCATTTTGTAGGTTGCCTGTTCACTTTGATGGTATTTTCTTTTGCTGTGCAGAAGCTCCTTAGTTTAATTAGATCCCATTTGTCAATTATAGCTTTTATTGCCACTGCTTTTGGTGTTTTAGACATGAAGTCCTTGCTCATGCCTATGTTCTGACTGGTAATGCCTAGGATTTCTTTGGGGGGTTTTTATGGTTTTAGGTATAACACTTAAGTCTTTAATCCATCTTGAATTAATTTTTGTATAAGGTGTATGGAAGGGATCCAGTTTCAGCTTTCTACACAGGGCTAGCCAGTTTTCCCAGCACTATTTATTAAATAGGGAATCCTTTCCTCATTGCTTGTTTTTCTCAGGTTTGTCAAAGATCTGATAGTTGTAGATATGCGGCATTATTTCTGAGGGCTCTCTTCTGTTCCATTGATCTATATCGTTTTGGTACCAGTACCATGCTGTTTTGGTTACTGTAGCCTTGTAGTATAGTTTGAAGTCAGGTAGCATGAAGCCTCCAGCTTTGTTGTTTTGGCTTAGGATTGACTTGGTGATGCAGGCTCTTTTTTGGTTCCATATGAATTTAAACTAATTTTTTCCAATTCTCTGAAGAAAGTCATTGGTAGCTTGATGGGGATGGCATCGAATCTATAAATTACCCTGGACTGTATGACAATTTTCACAATATTGATTCTTCCTACCCGTGAGCATAGAATGTTCTTCCATTTGTTTTTATGCTCTTTTATTTCATTGAGCAGTGGTTTGTAGTTCTCCTTGAAGAGGTCCTTCACATCTCTTGTAAGTTGGGTTCCTAGGTATTTTATTCTCTTTGAAGCAATTATGAATGGGAGTTCACTCATGATTTGGCTGTGTGTTTCTCTGTTTTTGGTGTATAAGAATGCTTGTGATTTTTGTATGTTGATTTTGTATCCTGAGACATTGCTGAAGTTGCTTATCAGCTTACGGATATTTTAGGCTGAGACAATGGGGTTTTCTAGATATAGTATCATGTCATCTGCAAACAGGGACAATTTGACTTCCTGTTTTCCTAATTGAATAACATTTATGTCCTTCTCCTGCCTAATTGCCCTGGCCAGAACTTCCAATGCTATTTGGTATTGGAGTGGTGAGAGAGGGCATCCCTGTCTTGTGCCAGTTTTCAAAGGGAATGCTTCCACTTTTTGCCCATTCAGTATGATATTGGCTGTGGGTTTGTCATAGATAGCTCTTATTATTTTGAGATATGTCCTATCAATACCTAATTTATTGAGAGTTTTTAGCATGAAGGGTTGTTGAATTTTGTCAAAGGCCTTTTCTGCATCTATTGAGATAATCATGTGGTTTTTGTCTTTGGTTCTGTTTATATGCTGGATTATATTTATTGATTTGCATATATAGAACCAGCCTTGCATCCCAGGGATGAAGCCCACTTGATCATGGAGGATAAGCTTTCTGATGTGCTGCTGGATTCGGTTTGCCAGTATTTTATTGAGGATTTATGCATCAATGTTCATCAAGGATTTTGAGCTAAAATTCTCTCTTTTGGTTGTGGCTCTGCCCTGCTTTGATATCAGGATGATGCTGGCCTCATAAAATGAGTTAGGCAGGATTCCCTCTTTTTCTATTGATTGGAATATTTTCAGAAGGAATAGTATCAGTTCCTCGTTGTACCTCTGGTAGAAATCGGCTGTGAATCCGTCTGGTTCTGGCTTTTTTTGGTTGGTAAGGTATTGATTATTGCCACAATTTCAGAGCCTGTTATTGGTGTATTCCGAGATTCACCTTCTTCCTGGTTTAGTCTTGGGATGGTGTATGTGTTGAGGAATTTATCCATTTCTTCTAGATTTTCAGTTTATTTATGTAGAGGTGTTTGTAGTATTCTCTGATAGTAGTTTGTATTTCTCTGGGATCAGTGGTAACGTCCCCTTTATCATTTTTTATTGTATCCATTTGATTCTTCTCTCTTTCCTTCTTTATTAGTCTTCCTAGCAGTCTATCAATTTTGTTAGTGGTCTATATTTTCAAAAAGCCAGCTCCTGGATTCATTGGTTTTTTGAAGTGTTTTTTTGTGTCTCTATTTCCTTCAGTTATGTTCTGATTTTAGTTATTTCTTGCCTTCTTCTAGCTTTTGAATATGTTTGCTCTTGCTTTTCTAGTTCTTTCAATTGTGATGTTATGGGGTCAATTTTGGATCTTTCCTGCTTTCTTTTGTGGGCATTTAGTGCTATAAATTTCCCTCTATACACAGCTTTGAATGTGTCCCAGAGATTTTGGTATGTTGTGTCTTTTTTCTCATTGGTTTCAAAGAACATCTTTATTTCTACCTTCATTTCGTTATGTAACCAATAGTCATTTAGGAGCATGTTGTTCAGTTTCCATGTACTGGAGCAGTTTTGAGTGAGTTTCTTAATACTGAGTTCTAGTTTGATTTCACTGTGGTCTGAGAGACAGTTTGTTATCATTTCTGTTCTTTTACATTTGCTGAGGAGAGCTTTATTTCCAACTATGTGGTCAATTTCAGAATAGGTGTGTGGTGGTGCTGATAAAAATGTATATTCTGTTGATTTGTGGTCGACAGTTCTGTAGACATCCTTTAGGTCAGCTTGGTGCAGAGCTGAGTTTATTTCCAGGGTATCCTTGTTAACTTTCTGTCTCATTGATCTGTCTAATGTTGATGATGGGGTGTTAAAGTCTCCCTTTATTATTGTGTGGGAGTCTAAGTCTCTTTGTAGGTCACTCAGGACTTGCTTTATGAATCTGGATGCTCCTGTATTCAGTGCATATATATTTAGGATAGTTACCTCTTCTTGTTGAATTGATAATTTTACCATTATGTAATGGCCTTCTTTGTCTTTTTTGATCTATGTTTGTCTAAAGTCTGTTTTATTGGAAACTAGGATTGCAACCGTTGCCTTTTTTTTTGTTTTCCATTTGCTTGGTAGATCTTCCTCCATCCTTTTTTTTTGAACCTATGTGTTTCTTTGCACATGAGATGGGTTTCCTGAATACAGCCCACTGATGGGTCTTGAGTCTTTATCCAATTTGCCAGACTGTGTCTTTTAATTGGAGCATTTAGTCCATTTACATTTAAAGTAAATATTGTTATGTTTGAATTTGATCCTGTCATTGTGATATTAGCTGGTTATTTTGCTCATTAGTTGATGCAGTTTCTTCCTAACCTTGATGGTCTTTACAATTTGGCATGATTTTGCAGTGGCTGGTACTGGCTGTTCCTTTCCATGTTTAGTCCTTCCTTCAGGAGCTCTTTTAGGGCAGGCCTTCCCTAAAATGCTGATGAAATCTCTCAGCATTTGCTTGTCTGTAAAGCATTTTATTTCTCCTTCACTTATGAAGCCTAATTTGACTGGATATGAAATTCTTCATTGAAAATTCTTTTCTTTAAGAATGTTGAATATTGGCCCCCACTCTCTTCTGGCTTGTAGAGTTTCCACCAAGAGATCCACTGTTTGTCTGATGGGCTTCCTTTTGTGGGTAACCTGACCTTTCTCTCTGGCTGTGCTTAACATTTTTTCCTTCATTTCAACTTTGGTGAATCTGACAATTATTTGTCTTGGAGTTGCTCTTCTTGAGGAGTATCTTTGAGGAGTATCTTGAGGAGCATTCTCTGTATTTCCTGAATCTGAATGTTGGCCTGCCTTGCTAGATTGGGGAAGTTCTCCTGGATAATATCCTGCAGAATGTTTTCCAACTTGGTTCCATTCTCCCTATCACGTTCAGGTTCACCAATCAGACATAGATTTGGTCTATTCACATAGTCCCATATTTCTTGGAGGCTTTGTTGTTTCTTTTCATTCTTTTTGCTCTAAAATTTCCTTCTCACTTTATTTCATTCATTTCATCTTCCATCACTGATACCCTTTCTTCCAGTTGATTGCATCGGCTCCTGAGGCTTCTGCATTCTTCACATAGTTTTTGAGCCTTGGCTTTCAGCTCCATCAGCTCCTTTAAGCACTTCTCTGTATTGGTTATTCCAGTTATACATTCGTCTAAATTTTTTTCAAAGTTTTTAGCTTCTTTGCCTTTGGTTTGAATTTCCTCCTGTAGCTCAGATTAGTTTGATCATCTGAAGCCTTCCTCTCTCAACTCATCAAAGTCATTCTACATCAGCTTTGTTCCATTGCTGGTGAGGAACTGCATTCCTTTCAAAGAGGAGAGCCACTCTGCTTTTTAGAGTTTCTAGTTTTTCTGCTCTCTTTTTTCCCCATCTTTTTGGTTTTATCTAGTTTTGGTCTTTGATGATGGTTATGTACATATGGGTTTTTGATGTGGATGTCCTTTCTGTTTGTTAGTTTTCTTTCCAGCTGACAGAACCCTCAGCTGTAGGTCTGTTGGAGTTGCTGGAGATCCACTCCAAACCCTGTTTGCCTGGGTACCAGCAGCAGTGGCTGCAGAACAGCAGATTGTCGTGGACCATGAATGCTGCTGTTTGATCATTCTTCTGGAAGTTTTTTCTCAGAGGAGTACCTGGCCGTGTGTGGTGTCATTCTTCCCCTACTGGGGAGTGCCTCCCAGTTAGGCTGCTTGTGGGTCAGGGGTCAGGGACCCACTTGAGGGAGCAGTCTGCCCATTCTCAGATCTCCAGCTGCATGCTGGGAGAACCACTGTTCTCTTCAAAGCTGTCAGACAGGGACATTTAAGTCTGCAGATGTTACTGCTGTCTTTTTGTTTGTCTGTGTCCTGCCCCCAGAGGTGAAGCCTTCAGAGGCAGACAGGCCCCCTTGAACTGTAGTAGGTTACACCCAGTTGCAGCTTCCCAGCCACTTTGTTTATCTAAGCAAGCCTGGGAAATGGCAGGCACCACTCCCCCAGCCTCGTTCCTGCCTTGCAGTTGGATATCAGACGGCTGTGATACCAATCAGCAAGCCTCTGTGGGTGTAGGACTCTCTGAGCCAGGTGTGGGATAGAGTCTCTTGATGTACTGTTTTTTAAGCCCATCAGAGTAGTGCTGTATTAGGGTTGGAGTGACCCAATTTTCCAGGTGCCGTCTGTCACCAGTTTCTTTGACTAGGAAAGGGAACTCCCTGACCCTTTGCATTTCCTGTGTTAGGCAATGCCTTGCCCTGCTTTGGCTCACTCATGGTGCACTGCACCCACTCTCCTGTGCCCACTCTCTGGCACTCCCTAGTGAGATGAACCCGGTACCTCAGATGGAAATGCAGAAATCACTTGTCTTCTGCATCACTCACACTGGGAGCTGTAGATTGGAGCTGTTCCTATTTGGCCATCTTGGCTGCCAGTCAGCATTCTTAAAGAAAAGAATTTTCAACCCAGAATTTCATATCCAGTCAAACTAAGCTTCACAAGTGAAGGAGAAATACAATCCTTTACAGACAAGCAAATGCTGAGAGATTGTGTTACCACCAGGCTTGCCTTAAAAGAGCTCCTGAAGAAAGCACTAAACATGGAAAGGAACAATCAGTAAGAGCCACTGCAAAAACATGCCAAACTGTGAAGACCATCAATGCTATGAAAAGACTGCATCAACTAACGTGAAAAATAGCCAGCTAACATTTTAATGACAGCATCAAATTCGCACTTAACAGTATTACCTTCAATATAAATGGGCTAAATGTCCCAATTAAAAGACAGACTGGCAAATTTGATAAAGTGTCAAGGCCCATCAGGGTTCTGTATTGAGGAGACCCATCTCACATGCAAAGACACAGATTGGCTCAAAATAAAGGGATGGAGGAAGACCTACCAAGCAAATGAAAAACAAACAACAACAAAAAAAGCAGGGTTTGCAATCCTAGTCTCTGATAAAACAGACCTTAATCTACAAAGATTAAATGATACAAAGAAGGCCATTCCATAATGGTAAAAAGATCAATTCAACAAGAAGAGCTAACTATCCTAAATATATATGCACCCAATACAGAAGCACTGATATTTGTAAGGCAAGTTCTTAGAGACCTAAGAAGAGACTTAGAATCCAACACAATAATAATGGGAGACTTTAAGACTCCACTGTCACCATTACACAGATCAACTAGACTGAACGTTAACAAGTATTACCAGTACTTGAACTCAGCTATGGACCAAGTGGACCTAATCGACATCTGCAGAACTCTCCACCCCAAATCAACATAATATACATTCTTTTCAGCACCACATCACACTTTTTCCAAAATTGACTACATACTTGGAAGTAAAGCATTCCTCAGCAAATGTAAAAGAACAGAAATTATAACAAACTGTCTCTCAGACAACAATGCAATCAAATTAGAACTCAGGATTAAGAAACTCACTCAAAACCACAAAACTACATGGAAAATGAAAAACCTGCTCCTGAGTGACTACTGGGTAAGTAATGAAACGAAGGCAGAGAGAAAGATGTTCTTTGAAACCAATGAGAACAAAGACAAAACATACCTGAATCTCTGGAACACATTTAAAGCAGGGTGTAGAGGGAAATTTATAGAACCAAATGCCCACAAAAGAAAGCAGGAAAGATCGAAAATTGACAGCCTAACATCACAATTAAAAGAACTAGAGAATCAAGAACAAACACATTCAAGAGCTAGCAGAAGATGAGAAATAACTGAGAACAGAGCATAAATGAAGGAGATAGAGACATAAAGAAAAAAACCCGTCAAAAAATAAATGAATCCAGTAGCTGGTATTTTGGAAAGATCAACAAAATTGATAGACCGCTAACAAGGCTAATAAAGAAGAAAAGAGAGAAGAAGCAAATAGATGCAATAGATTTTCCCAAGGCTAAACCAGGGAGATGTTAAATCCTTGAATAGATCAATAACAGGATCTAAAATAGAGGCAATAATTAGTAGCCTACCAACCAAAAAAAGTCCAGGACCAGGCGGATTCACAGCTGAATTCTACCAGAGTTACAAAGAGGAGCTGACACCATTCCTTCTGAAACTATTCCAATCATTAGAAAAGGAGGGAATCCTCCATAACTCATTTTATGAGGCCAGTATCATCATGATACCAAAACCTGGCAGAGACACAACAAAAAAAGAGAATTTTAGACCAATATCCCTGATGAACATTGAAGCAATAATCTTCAATAAAATACTGGCAACCTGAATCCAGCAGCACATCAAAAAGCTTATCCTTTATAATCCAGTTGGCTTCATCCCTGGGATGCAAGGCTCGTTCAACATATGCAAAACAATAAACGTAATCCATCATATAATCAGAACCAAGACAAAAACCACATGATTGTCTCAATATATGCAGAGCAGATCTTTGACAAATTTCACAGCATTTCATGCTAAAAACTCTCAATAAACTAGGTATTGATGGGACGTATCTCAAAATAATAAGAGCCATTTATGACAAACCCACAGCTAATATCATATTGAATGGGCAAAAACTGGAGTGTTCACTTTGAAAACTGGCACAAGACAGGGATGCCCTCTTACCACTCCTATTCAGCATAGTGTTGGAAGTTCTGGCCAGGGCAATCAGGCAGGAGAAACAAATAAAAGGTATTCAATTAGGAAAAGAGGAAGCCAAATTGTCCCTGTTTGCAGATCACATGATTGTGTACTTAGAAAACTCCATTGTTTCATCCCAAAATCTCCTTAAGCTCATAAGAAACTTCAGCAAAATCTCAGGATACAAAATCAATGTGCAAAAATCACAAGCATTCCTATACACCTGTAACAGACAAACAGGCAAATCATGAGTGAACTCCCATTCACAATTGCTTCAAAGAGGACAAAATACTTAGGAATCCAACTTATAAAGGATGTGAAGGGCCTCCTCATAGAGAACAACAAAGCACTGCTCAACGAAATGAAAGAGGACACAAACAAATGGAAGAACATTTCATGCTCATGGTTCAGCAAGTTGGAAACAATCTCCTTGGAGAATCTGCAAAGGGATTTTTGTAAGCCCGTTGAGGCCTTTTGGGAAAAAATGAATATCCCTAGACAAAAACAAGAAAGAAGCTACCTGTGTAACTACTTTGTGATGTGTGTATTCAACCCACAAAGTTAAAACTTTATGAGGATTCAGCTGGTTGGAAATGCTCTTTGTGGAGAATCTGCAAATGGACATTTGTCAGTCCATTGAGGCCTAAGGGGAAAATCAGAATATCTCCAGAAAAACTAGAAAGAAGCTCTATGTGAAACTGCTGTGTGATGTTTGAATTAATCTCACAGGGTTAAAATTTTCTTTTGATTCAGCAGTTTGGAAACACGCATTTTGAGGAATCTGCTAAGGGACATTTGAGATCCTGTTCAGGCCTATGGGGAAAAGTCAAATATCCCGAAATAAAAACGGGAAAGAATCTCTATATGAAACTGCTTTGTGATGTGTGAATTTATCTCACAGAGGTAAACGTTTCTTTTGTTTCAGCAAGTTGGAAACACTCTTTTTGAAGAAACTGCAAAGGGGCATTTGGAAGCCCACCATGTCTCATGGGTAGAAACTCAATATCCCGAGACAAAAACTAGAGGGAAGCTATCCTTGAAACTGCTATGTGATGTGTGGATGCATCTTGCAGAGTTAAACCTTTTTTTCTCATTCAGCAGGTTGGAAACACTCTTTCTGGAAAATTTGCAAAGGGACATTTGGGAGCCACTGAAGCCTAAGGGGAAAAACAGAATATCTCCAGACAAAAATTAGAAATAAGCTATCTTGAAACTGCATTGTGATGTGTGGATTCATCTCACACAGTTAAAACTTTCTTATGATTGAGTAGGATGGAAACACTCTTTTTGGAAAATCTGATATTTGGGTGCCCATTAGGGCCTACAAAGAAAACAGACTATCCCCTTATAAAAACTAGAAAGAAGCTATTGTGATGAAATTGCTTTGTGATGTGAGGATTCACCTCACAGAGTTAAAATTTCTATTGATTCAGCAGGTTGGAAACACTTTTTTTGGAGACTCTGCAATGGGACATTTGTGAGCCCATTGTAGCCTATAGGGAAAAACTGAACATTCCCAAATAAAAATTAGAAAGAAGCTATTGGTGAAACTGCTTTGTAATGTGAAGATTCACCTCTTAGATTTAAACCTTTTTATTCATTTAGAATGGTGGAAACACTCTTTTTGGAGAATCTACAAAGCGACATTTGGAAGCCCAGTGAGGCTAATTGTACTAAACAGTATATTCTCAGATAAAAACGAGAAAGAAGGGATCTGTGAAACTGCTTTGTGATGTGTGGATTCAGCTCACAGGGATCTACCATTCTTTTAATTCAGCAGTTTTGAAATGCTCCTTTTGTAGAATCTGTGAAGGGACATTTTGGACCGCATTAAGACCTATGTTGAAAAACCAAATATCCCGCAATAAAAACTTGTAAGAAGCTGTCTGTGATACTGCTTTGTGATGTATGATTTCAGTGCAGAGTGTAAACCTTTATTTTCTTTCCACAGATCAGAAACACTCCTATTTTAGAATCTACCAAGGGTCATTTAGAATATACAAAGGGTCATTTTGGAGTGCAGTAAGGCCTATGGTGAAAAACAAAATATGCCTAGAAACAAACACATTTTCTGTGAAACTGCTTTGTCTCCATTCAGCTCACAGAGTTAAACTTTTCTTTTGATTCAGCAGATTGGAAACACTCTTAATGTACAATCTGTAAAGGGACACTTTGAAGGACCTTGAGACCTACAGTGAAAAACTGAATATCCTGCGATAAAAAGTATAAAGAAGCTATCTGTGGCACTGCTTTGTCATATGTGGATACAATTCACAGAGTTAAACCACTGTTTTGATTCAGCAGGTTGGAGACACTCTTTTTGTAGACTCTGGAAAGGGACAATTTGGAGCCCATTATGCCTATAGAGAAAAACAGAATATCTCATGATAAAATTTCAAAATAATCTATCTGTGAAATTGCTTTGCAATGCATGGTTTCAGCACACAGAGTTAAAATTTTATTTTTATTCAGCAGGTGCGAACACTCTTTGTGGAATATGAGAAGGGACATTTCAGAGCACAGTAATGTGTACAGTAAAAAAACAAATACCCCATGATGAAAACTAAAAAGAAACTGTGAAACTACTTTGTGATGTGTTGATTCAGCTCACAGAGTTAAACCTTTCTTTTGATGCAGCAGGTTGGAAACACTCTTTTTGTACAATCTGCTAAGGAACATTTTGGAGCACAGTAAGACATCTAGAGAAAAATCAAATATCTCACGATAAAATCTTCAAAGAAGCTACATGAGGAACTACTTTGTGATATGTGGATTCAGCTCACAAAGTTAAACCATTCTTTTCATTCAGTAGTTTGGAATCACTGTTTTGTAGAATCTGTGAAGGGACAGTTCAGAAGGCAGTAAGGTCTATAGTAGAAAATCAGATATCCCATTATAAACATTAGAAAGAAGTTATTTGTGAAACTGCTTGATAATGTGTGGATTCAGCTCACAGAATTAAACCTCTCTTTCCTTCCAGCGTGTTGGAGACATTCTTTTTGTAAAATCTGCCAGGAAAGACTTCAGAGCACAGTAAGGCCTATACTGAAAAATGAATATTCCATGAGAATAACTAAAAAGAAACTACATGTGAAACTGTTTTGTTAGGTCTGCATTCAGCTCAGAAGTTTAACCTTTCTTTGCATTCAGTAGTTTGGAAAATCTTTTTTTGTAGGATATATGAAGGGACATTTCAGAGTCTACCAGGCATATTGCAGAAACTGAATGGAACATGATAAAATTTGAAAGAGGCTATCTGTGAAACTGCTCTGTGATATACGAACTCAGCTCACAGAGTTAAACCTTTCTTTGGATTCAGCAGTATGGAAACACTTTTTTTGTAGAATTTGCTAATGAACAATTTGGAATGCACTAAGACCTATAGTGAAAAAGCTAACATATCACATTAAAAGCTAGAAAGAAGCTATCTGTGAAACTGCTTTGTTTTGTGTGGATTCAGCTCACAGAGTTAAACCTCTCCTTTGATTCAGCAGTTTGGAAACACTTTTTTTATAGATTTTGTGAAGGTATATTTTGGAGTGGAGTAAGGCCAATAGTAAAAAAACTGAATATCCCACGATAAAAACTAGAAAGAAGTTATGTGTGAAACTGCTCTGTCATGTGTGCATTCAGCTCAAATGGTTAAAACATACTTTTGAATCAACAGTTTGGAAACACTCTTTTTGTGGAATCTGTGAAGGGACATTGAGGCCTGTAGTGGAAAACCGAATGCCCTGTGATAAAAACCTGAAGAAAGCTATCTGTGAATTGGCTTTATGCTCTGTGGATTCAGCTCCCAGAGTTAAAACTTTCCTTTGGTTCAGCAGGTTGGAAACACTCTTTAAGTAAAACCTGCAAAGGGACATTTCAGAGTGCAGCGAGTCCTACATTGAAAACTGAATATCCCACTAAAAAACTAAAAGAATCTGTCTGTGAAGCTGCTTTGTGATGTGTGGATACAGCTCACACATTTAAATCTTTATTTTCATTCAGCAGTTTGGAAACACTTTTGTTGGAGAATCTGCAAAAGAACATTTTGAATCCGATTTTGCTTATAGAGAAAAACAGAATATCCCACAATAAAATCTAGAAAGAAGGTATCTGTGAAACTGCCTTGTGACATGTGGATACAGCTCACAGAGTTAAAACTTTGTTTTGATTCAGCAGTTTGGAAACAGTAGATTTTGTAGAATCTGCAAAGGGACATTTCAGAACACAGTAAGGCCTATAGTGAAAAACCGAATATCCAATAATAAAAACTAAAAAGAAACTATCTGTAAAACTACTCTGTGATGTGTGGATTCAGCTCACAAAGTTAAACCATTTTTTAATTTAGTGGTTTGGAAACAGTCTTTTTGTAGAATCGGTGAGGGGACATTTCAGAGCACAGTAAGTCCTATAGTCAAAAATTGAATATCCCATGATAAAAACTAGAAAGAAGCTATCTGCAAAAATGCTTATCAAGTTTCTATTCAGCTCACAAGGTTAAACCATTCTTTTGATTCAGCAGTTTGCAAACAATTTTTGTGTAGAATCTGTGAAGGCACATTTCGAGACCACTAGTCCTACAGTGAAAAAGTGAACATCTCACAATGAAATCCAGAAAGAACCTATGTGAGAAACTATTTTGCTATTTGAGGATTCAGTTCAAACAGTTAAACTGTTTTTTTGATTCTGCAGCTTGGAAACACTGTTTTTGTAGAATCTGTGAAGGTATACTTCAGGGTGCCAAGTCTACAATGAGAAACAGACTATTCCTAGATAAAAACTAGAATGAAGTTATCTGTGAAACTACTTCCTGATGTGTGCATTCCACTCATAGATTTAAACCTTATTTTGATTCATCAGTTAGAAAACACTCTTTTTGTAGAATCTCCAAAGAGACATTTTGGAGTGCAGTCAGCCCCATAATGATAAAGTGAATATCCCATGATAAAATCTAGAAAAAAACTGTCTTTGAAACTGCTTTGTGAATGTGCATTCAGTTCACAGAATTAAACTGTTCTTTTGATTCAGCAGTTTGGAAACACTGTTTTTGTAGGATATGTGGAGACATTTCTGAGTGTAGTAAGGTCTATAGTGAGAAACCAATTATCCCACGATAAAAATTAGAAGGAAAATAGTTTTGAGTCTGCTTTGTGATGTGTGCACTCAGTTCACAAAGTTAAACCTCTCTTTCCATTCAGAGGTTTCATTCAAACAGAGTTTGGAAAAACTCTTTTTGTATAATCTGCGAATGGACACTTTTGAGGACATTGAGGCCTATAGTGAAAATGTGAATAGCCCATGATAAAAATCAGTAAGAAGCTGTCTGTGAAACTGCTTTGTGATGTGTGGATTCAGCTCACAGACTTTAGCCTCTGTTTTGATTCAGTAGGTTAGTAACACTCTTCTTGTACAATATATGAAGGGACATTTCAGAGAAAAGTAAAACCTATAGTGAAAAACAAAAAGTCTCATGATAGAAACTGAAAAGAGCCTATCTGCAAAAATGCTTTGTGATGTGTGCATTCAGTTCACAAAGTTAAACTTACTTTTGATTCAGCAGTTTGGAAACACTCTTCTTGTAGCATCTGCTAAGGGACATTTCACAGTGCAGTAAGAAAAAACCTGAATATTCCATGTGAAAAAGAAAGAAGCTTTCTCTGAAACTGCTTTCTGAAGTCTCCATTCAGCTCACAGTGTTAAAATTTTTTTCTGATTCAGTGTTTGGAAACACTCTTTTGTAGAATCTGCAAAGAGACATTTTGGAACCCAGTAAGCCTACAGTGAAATGTACAATATCCCATGATATCCGGAAATAATCTGTTAACCTGTTTTGTGAAATGTGGATTCAGCTCACAAAGTTAAATCACTCAAATGATTTAGAAGTTTTAAATACTCTTTTTGTAGAACCAGAGAAGGGATATTTTGGAGTACAATAAGGCCTACAATGAAAAATGAAGTATCCCTAGGCAAAAACAAGAAAAAGTTATCAGTGAACTTGCTTTCTGGTGTGTACTGTCAGCTCACACAGTGAAATCTTTCTTTTCATTTTGATTTTGTATAATTTGGAATGTATTGAGTCCTGTAATAAAAAATTGAATATCACATGATAAAAACTAAAAGAAGTTACCTCTGAAACTGCTTTGGATGTCTGGATTCAGCTCACAGAAGTAAACCTTTCTTTTCATTCAGCAGTTTGGAAACACTTTTTTTAGAACCTGCAAAGGGGCATTCTGGTGGACATTGAGGCCTACAGTAAAAAACCTAGTAATCAACAATAAAAACTAGTAAAAAGCTATCTGTGAAAATGCTTTGTGATGTGTGTATTCAGCTCACAAATTTAAGTCTTTCATTTGATTTGGAACGACGGAAACTTTTTTTCTAGAATATGCGAAGGGACACTTCAGAGCACAAGAAGGCCAACAGTAAAAAACAGAAGATCGTGTGATAAAAACAAAATGAAGCTATCAGCACAACTGCTTGGTGATGTGTGCATTTAGCTGAGAGAGTTAAACCTTTCTGTTGATTTAGCAGTTTGGAAACACATTTTTTGAAAAAATCTGCAAAGGAGCATTTCAGAGACAACCAGGCTGAGAGTATCTCACCATAAAATAATAAAATCATAATAAAATAGAATATCGAACAATAAAATCTTAAAGAACCTATATGTGAATCTTCTTTTGGAATGTCTCAATTCAGCTCACAGAGTTAAATCTTTCCTTTGATTCAGATATGGAAGCATGCCTTTTGTGAAGTCTGCTAAAAGATATTTCAGGGTACAGTGAAACATTCAGTGAAAAACAGAATATCCCATGACAGAAACTAAAAAGATGTTGTCTGTGAAACTGCTTTGTGATATCTGCATTCAACTCACAGAATTAAACTTTTCTTTTGATTCAGCAGTTTGGGAACAATCTTTTTGTAAACTCTGCAAAGAAATATTTCAGAGACAACTTGGCCTGTAGTGAAAAACATAATATCTCACAATAAAATCTATAAAGAAGGTATCTGTGAAACTGCTTTGTGATGTGTGGATTCAGCTAACAGATGTAAATTTTTCTTCTGATTCAGCAGGCTTGAAACCCTCCTTTGGAGAATCTGAGAAGAGACATTTCAGACAAGATGAAGGCCTTTTGTGAAAAACTAAATATTGCTGATAAAAACTAAAAAAAAAAAAAAACAAAAAAAAAAACAAAAACAAAAACAAAAAAGCTATCTTTGAAACTGCTTGAGGTATCTGCATTCAGCTCACAGAGTTAAATCTTGCTTTTTATTCCACAGTAGGGAAACACTCTTTTTTTAGAATCTATAAGAAACATTTCAGAGCCCACCATGCGAATAAGAAAATATTGAATATGTTGTGATAAAATCTACAAAGTAGCTGTCTGTGAAACTGAATTATGAAGTGTGGATTCAGCTCATAGAATTAAACTGTTTTTTTGATTCAGCTGTTTTGAAACACTCTTTTTGTAGAATCCATGAAGGGATATTTCAGTGTACGTAAGGCCTACAGTGAAAAGCCAAATATTCTGTGATAAAAACTAGAAAGAAGAAATCTGTGTAATTGTTTTGTGATGTGTGCATTCAATGCACAGAGTTAAATCTATCTTTTGATTCAGCAGGTGGAAACACTATTTTTATAGAATCTGTGAGGGATATTTCAGAGAACAGCAAGGCCCATACTGAAAAATCAAATATCCCTAGATAAAAACTAGAAAGAAGATATCTGTAAAACTGCTTTGTGATGTATGCATTCAGCTCTGAGTTAAACTTTTCCTTTGATTCAGCTGTTTGGAAACATTCTGTAGAATCTGCAAAGGTACATTTCATCCAAAAGACACGTGAAAAATTGCTCATCATCACTGTCCATCAGAGAAATGCAAATCAAAACCACAATGAGATACCATCTCACACCAGTTAGAATGGCAATCATTAAAAAGTCAGGAAACAACAGGTGCTGGAGAGGATGTGGAGAAATAGGAACAATTTTACACTGTTGGTTGGACAGTAAACTAGTTCAACCATTGTGGAAGTCAGTGTCGTGATTCCTCAGGGATCTACAACTAGAAATGCCATTTGACCCAGCCATCCCATTACTGGGTCTATACCCAAAGGACTATAAATCATGCTGCTATAAAGACACATGCACACGTATGTTTATTGCAGCATAATTCACAATAGCAAAGACTTGGAACCAACCCAAATGTCCAACAATGATAGACTGGATTAAGAAAGTGTGGCACATATACACCATGGAATACTGTGCAGCCATAAAAAATGACGAGTTCACGTCCTTTGTAGGGACATGGATGAAATTGGAAATCAACATTCTCAGTAAACTATTGCAAGGACAAAAAAACGAACACTGCATGTTCTCACTCATGGATGGGATTTGAACAATGAGAACACATGGACAAAGGAAGGAGAACATTACACTCTGGGGACTGATGTGGGGTGGAGGGAGGGTGGAGGAATAGCATTAGGAGATAAACCAAATGCTAAATGACGAGTTAATGGGTGCAGCACACCAGCATGGCACATGTATACATATGTAACTAACCTGCACATTGTGCACATGTACCCTAAAACTTAAAGTATAATAATAATTAAAAAAAGGTACATTTCAAAGTGCATTAAGGCCTGTAGTGAAAAACGAATATCCCTAAACAAAAAGTAGAAAGAAGTTATCACAGAACTTCTTTCTGATGTGTGCATTCAACTCACAGTGTTAAACCTTACGGTTGATTCAGCAGCTTGAAAACACTCCTTTTGTAGATTCAGCAAAGGTACATTTGGGAGGGCATTGAAGCCTATAGTGAAACATTGAATATTCCTTGATAGAAAATTGAAAGAAACTCTGTAAATCTGCTTTGTCAGGTATGGATTCAGTTTACAGATTTAAACCTTTGTTTTCATTCAACAGTTTGGAAACACTCTTTTTGTAGAATCTGTGGGAGACATTTCAGAGTGCAGTAAAGTGTATAGTGAAAAAATGATTATTCCACAATAAAAACTATAAAGAATTTATCTCTGAATCTGATTTGTGATGTGTGCATTCAGCTCACAGAGCTAAACCATTGTTTTCATTCAGCAGTTTGGAAACACTGTTTTTTTAGACTCTACCAAGAGACATTTCGGAGTATATTGAGATCTTCAGTGAAAAACTGAAAAGCCTGGGATAAAAACTAATAAGAAGCTATCTGTGAAACTGCTTTGTGATGTGTGCATTCAGCTCACAGAATTAAGCCTTTGTTTCTATTCAACACATTGGAAACAGTCTTTTTGTAGAATCTATGAAGTGATATTTTGGGGCCCAGTAAGGCCTACAGTGAAAAACAGAATATCTCAAAATAAAAACAAGTAAGAAGCTGTTTGTGAAACTGCTTTGTGATGTGTGCATCCAGCTCACAGAGTTAAACTTACCTTTTGATTCAACAGTTTGGGAACACAACAGTTTCTAGAATCTGCGAAGGGATATTTCAAAGGGCATTGAGGTCTATACTGAAAAAATGAATATGCCACTATTAAAACTAGAAAAAAATAGGCCAGGCATGGTGGCTTATGCCTGTAGTCCTAGCCTTCTGGGATGCCTCTGTAGGTGGATCATGAGGTCAGGAGTTCAAGACTAGCCTGGCCAAGATGGTGAAACCCCATCGCTAGAAAAAAAAACAAAAATTATCCAGGCACAGTGACAGGTGCCTAAATCTCAGCTACTTGGTAGGTTGAGGCCAGAGAATCACTTGAACCAGGGTGGGAAAAGTTGCAATGTGCCAAGAACAAGCCTCTGCACCCCAGCCTAGGTGACAGAGTGAGACTTCATCTCAGAAAAAAAATAATCTAGGAAGAATCTATCTGTGAAACTGCTTTGTGATGAGTTTATTCAGCTCACAGAGTGAAACCTTTATTTTGATTCAGCAGATTGGAAACACTCTTTTTACTCTACCTATAAAGTACATTTTGGGGCATAGTAAGGCCTACAGTGAAAAACAGAATACAGAATATCCCAAAATAACTAGTAAGAAGCTATTTGTGAAACTGCTTTGTGATGTATACATTCAGCTCAGAGAGTGAAACCTTACTTCTGATTCAGCAGTTTGGAAACACTCTTTTGGTAGAATCTGCGAAGTGACATTTAGAAGCCCACTGAGGCAAATAGTGAAAAACTGAATATCCCAAAATAAAAACTTGAAAGAAACTATCTGTGAAACTGCTTTGTGTTGTGTGTTTTCAATTCGTGGTGTACAGCATTACATTTGATTCAGCAATTTGAAAACACATTTTTTGTAGTTTCTTCGAAAGGATATTTCAAGGCCCAGAAGGCCTGTACTGAAAAACACTATATCTCATGATAAAAACTAGAAAGAAGCTGTCAATGAAACTGCTTTGTGATGTGTGCATTAGACTCATAGAGGGAAACCTTTCTTTTTTTTTTAATTCAGCAGTTTGGAAACACTCTTTTTGTAGAATCTGAGAAGGTATATTTATGAGGGTTTTGAGACCTATAGTGAAAAACCAAAAATCTTCTGATAAAAACTAGAAATATGCCATCTGTGAAACTGTTTTGTGATGTGTGGATTCAGCTCATAGAGTTAAACCTTTCTTTTAATTCAGCAGTTTGGAAACCCTCATTGTGTAGAATCTGCAAAAGGACATTTGGGAATGCATTGAGGCATATAGTGAAAAACTGAATATCCCAAGACAAAAATTACAAAAAATCTATCTGTGAAACTACTTTGTGATGTGTGAATTCAACTCACAGAGGGAAACTTGTCCTTTGATTCAGCAAGTTGGAAACACTCTTTTTGTAGTATTTGCAAAGGGACATTTTGGAGGGCATTGAAGCCTGAAAAACTGAATATACCATGATAAAAACCTAGAAGAAACTATCTTTGAATCTGCTTTGTGATGCATGCATTCAGCTCATAGAGTGAAACCTTTTGTTTGATTCAGCAGTTTGAAAACACATTTTTTGTAAAATCTGCAAAGAGTGTTTTGGAGCTCTTTGAGGCATATAGTGAAAACGTGAATATCTCTAGATAAAATCTAGAAAGAAGATATTTGTGAAACTGCTTTCAATATATGTGTTCAGTTCACAAAGTTGAATCTTAGTTTTGAATCAGATTTTTTAAACGTTTCTTTATAGAGTCTTTGAAGAGACAATTTAGAGACCAGAGCCCTATAGTGAAAAACAAAATATCCTGAAATAATAACAAGAAAGAAGATATCTGTGAACCTGTTTTGTGACATGTGCATTCAGTTCACAGAGTTAAACCTTACTTTTGATTCAGTAATTTTGAAACACTCTTTTGGTAGAATCTGCAAAGGGATATTTCTGAGCCCACTGAGAACGAAAGTGGAAAACTGAATATCATGAAATAAAATATCCTAGAAAGAATCTACCTGCCAAACTGCTTTGTGATGTGTGCATTCAGTTCACAGAGTGAAAACTTTCTTTTGATTCAGCAGCTTGGAAACACTTTTTCTAGAATCTACAAAGGGACATTTTGGGGTAAAGTAAGGCCTACAGTGAAAAACAGATCACAAAATAAAAACTAGCAGGAAGCTATTTATGAGACTGCTTTGTGATGTGTACATTAATGTCAGATTTCAACCTTACTTTTGATTCAGTAGTTTGGAAACACTCCTTTTGTAGAATCTGCAAAGTGACATTGCAGACCCTACTGAGGCCTACAATGAAAAACTGAATATCCTGAAATAAAATCTAGAAAGAAGCTATCTGTGAAACTGCTTTGTGACATATACAGTCAGTTCTCATTATTCAATGTAACATTTGATTCAACAGTTTGAAAATATTCCTCTTACAGTATCTGCAAAGAAACATTTTGGTGCCCACTGAGGCCTATAGTGAAAAAATAGGTATCCTAAAATAAAAATGAGGGTCTGTCTGTGAGACTGCTTTCTCATGTGCGGATTCAGCTTTCAGGGTTGAATATTTCTTTTGATTAAGCAGTTTGGAAACACCCTTTTTGTGGAATCAGCCAGGGGACATTTCAGTCCACTGAGACCTATAGTGAAAAACAGAATATCCCATGATAAAACTAGAAAGATATCTGTGAAACTGCTTTGTGATGTGTACATTTAGCTCACAGATTTAAGCCTTACTTTTGATACGGCAGATTGGAACGGCTCTTTTTGTAGAATATGCAAATGGAAATTTTGGAGGGCTTTCAGGCTTACAGTAAGCAACCGAATATCCCACAACAAAAACTAGAAAGAAGCTATCCATGAAACTGCTTTGTGATGCATGGATTCAGCTCACAGAATGAAACCTTTCTTTTGATTCTTTACTTTGGAAATATCGCACGATAAAAACTAGAAAGAAGGTATTTTTGAAACTGCTTTGTGATGTCTGCATTTGGCTTATAGAGTTAATCCTTTCTTTTGATTCAGCAGCTTAAAAACACTCTTTTTGCAGAATCTCCAAAGGGAGAATTTAAAGCCCACAGAGGGCTTAAATGAAAAACAAAATATCCTGAAATAAAAACAAGAAAGGAGCTATTTGTGAACCTGTTTTGTGACGTGTGCATGCACTTTACCGAGTTAAACCTTACTTTGGATTCAGCCATCTGGAAACACTCTTTTTGTAGAATCTGTGAAGGGATGTTTCTGAGCCCACTGAAGCCTGTAGTGAAAAACTGAATATCTTGAAATAAAAACTAGAAAGAAGGTGTTTGTGAAACTGTTTTGTGGTGTGTGCATTCAGCTTACAGATTTAAGCCTTAATTTTAATTCAGCAGTTTGGAAACATTCTTTTTGTAGATTCTACGCTGGAACATTTCAAAGGGCATTGAGTCCTATAGTGAAAAACTGAATATGCTTTGATAAAGACTAGAAAGAAGCTATCTAGGAAACTGCTTTGTGATGTGTGGATTCAGCTCACAGAGTGAAACCTTTCTTTGATTAGGCATGTTGGAAACACTATTTTTGTAGAATCTGCTAAGGAAATTTTCTCAGCCCACTGAGGCCTATAGTGAAACACAGAATATCAAGCCATAAAACTGGGAAAGATGCTGTCTGTGAATCCACTTTTTGAGGTGTGAATTCAGCTGACAAAGTTAAACCTATTTTTGATTCATCAGGTTAGAAACAGTTTTTTGTGGAATCAACAAACGGACATTTCTCAGTCCAGTGAGACCTATAGTAAAATCTCAAATATCTCACAATACAATTTAGAAAGAAGCTATCTGTGAAACTGCTTTTTGATTTGTGGTTTCACCTCACACAGTTAAAGTTTTTTATTTCATTCATTAGTTTTGAAACATTGTTTATGTAGAATCTGTGAAGAAACATTTCAGAAAGGCCTGAGGCCTTTATTGAATAACTTAATATCCTGTGATAAAAACTAGAAAAAGCTATACGGGAAACTGCTTTACGATGTGTACATTCAGCTCACAGAATTAAACTTTTCTTTTGATTAAGCAATTTGGAAACACTATTTTGTACAATCAGCAAAGGGTGATATTGCAATGCAGTGAGGCCTATGGTGAAAAAAAATGCACATCCCATGATAAAAAGTAACTGGGAGGCACCCCCCAGCAGGGGCAGACTGACACCACACACGGCTGGCCAGGTACCACAACAGAACTGCAGCTGAGGGTCCTGTCTGTTAGAAGGAAAACTAATAGAAAGGACATCCACACCAAAAACCCATCTGTACATCACCATCATCAAAGACCAAAAGTAGATAAAACCACAAAGATGGGGAAAAAACAGAGCAGAAAAACTGGAAACTCTAAAAAGCGGAGTACCTCACCTCCTCGAAAGGAAAGCAGTTCCTCACCAGCAACGGAACAGAGCTGGGCGGAGAATGACTTTGACAAGCCGAGAGAAGAAGGCTTCAGATGATCAAATTACTCCGAGCTACAGGAGGATATACAAAACAAAGGCAAAGAAGTTGAAAACTTTGAAAAAAATTTAGAAGAATGTATAATTAGAATAACCAATACAGAGAAGTGCTTAAAGGAGCTGATGGAGCTGAAAACCAAGGCTCAAGAACTATGTGAAGAATGCAGAAGCCTCAGGAGCTGATGAGAACAAATGGAAGAAAGGGTATCAGCCCTGGAAGATGAAATGAATGAAATGAACTGACAAGGGAAGTTTAGAGAAAAAAGAAAAAAAAAGAAATGAACAAAGCCTCCAAGAAAAGTGGGACTGTGTGAAAAGAGCAAATCTGCATCTGATTGGTGTACCTGAAAGTGACGGGGAGAGTGGAATCAAGTTGGAAAACACTCTGTAGGATATTATCCAGGAGAACTTCCCCAATCTAGCAAGGCAAGCCAACATTCAGATTCAGGAAATACAGAAAACGCCACAAAGATACTCCTCGAGAAGGGCAACTCCAAGACACATAATTGTCAGATTCACTAAAGTTGAAATGAAGGAAAAAATATTAACGGCAGCCACAGAGAAAGGTCGGGCTACCATCAAAGGGAAGCCCATCAGACTAACAGCGGATCTCTCGGCAGAAACCCTACAAGCCAGAAGAGAGTGGGGACCAATATTCAACATTCTTAAAGAAAAGAATTTTTAACTCAGAATTTCATATCCAGCCAAACTAAGCTTCATAAGTGAAGGAGAAATAAAATACTTTACAGACAAGCAAATGCTGAGAGATTTTGTCAACACCAGGCCTGCCTAAAAGAGCTCCTGAAGGAAGCACTAAACATGGAAAGGCACAACCTGTAGCAGCCACTGCAAAATCATGCCAAAATGTAAAGACCATCGAGACTAGGAAGAGACTGCATCAACTAACGAGCAAAATAACCAGCTAACATCATAATGACAGGATCATATTCACACATAAAAATATTAACTTTACATGTAAATGGACTAAATGCTCCAATTAAAAGACAAAGATTGGCAAATTGGATAAAGACTCAAGACCCTTCAGTGTGTTGTATTCAGGAAACCCATCTCACGAGCAGAGACACACATAGGCTCAAAATAAAAGGATGGAGGAAGATCTACCAAGCAAATGGAAAACAAAAAAAGGCAGGGGTTGCAATCCTAGTCCCTGATAAAACAGACTTTAAACCAACAAAGATCAAAAGAGACAAGACCATTACATAATGGTAAAGAGATCAGTTCAACAAGAAGAGCTAACTATCCTAAATATATATGCACCCAATACTGGAGAACCCAGATTCATAAAGCAAGTCCTGAGTGAACTAAAAAGAGACTTAGACTCCCACACATTAATAATGGGAGACTTTAACACCCCACTGTCAACATTAGACAGATCAAGGAGACAGAAAATCAGCAAGGATACCCAGGAATTGAACTCAGCTCTGAACAAAGTGGACCCTAATAGACATCTACAGAACTCTCCACCCCAAATCAACAGAATGTACATATTTTTCAGCACCACACCACACCTATTCCAAAATCGACCACATAGTTGGAAGTAAAGATCTCCTCAATGAATGTAAAAGAACAGAAATTATAACAAACTATCTCTCAGATCACAGTGCAATCAAGCTAGAACTCAGGATTAAGAATTTCACTCAAAACCGCTCAACTACGTGGAAACTGAACAACCGGCTCCTGAATGACTACCAGGTACATAAGGAAATGAAGGCAGAAATAAAGATGTTCTTTGAAACCAAGGAGAACCAAGACACAACATACCAGAATCTCTGGGATGCATTCAAAGCAGTGTGTAGAGGGAAATTTATAGCACTAAATGACCACAAGAGAAAGCAGGAAAGATCCAAAATTGACACCCTAACATCACAATTAAAAGAACTAGAAAAGCAAGAGCAAACACATTCAACAGCTAACAGAAGGCAAAAAATAACTAAAATCAGAGCAGAACTCAAGGAAATAGAGACACAAAAAACCCTTCAAAAAATAAATGAATCCAGGAGCTGGTTTTCTGAAAGGATCAACAAAATTGATAGACTGCTAGCAAGATTAATAAAGAAAAAAATAAGAATCAAATAGATGCAATAAAAAATGATAAGGGGATATCACCACCAATCCCACAGAAATACAAACTACCATCAGAGATTATTGCAAACACCTCTATGCAAATAAACTAGAAAATCTACAAGAAATGGATAAATTCCTCAACACATACACCCTCTGAAGACTAAACCAGGAAGAAGTTGAATCTCTGAATAGACCAATAACAGGAGCTGAAATTTTGTCAATAATCAATAGCTTACCAACCAAAAAAAGTCCAGGACCAGATGGGTTCACAGCCGAATTCTACCAGAGGTACAAGGAGGAGCTGGTACTATTACTACTGAAACTATTCCAATCAATAGAAAAAGAGGGAATCCTCCCTAACTCATTTTATGAGGCCTGCATCATCCTGATACCAAAGCCTGGCAGAGACACAACAAAAAAACAGAATTTTAGACCAATATCCTTGATGAACATTGATGCAAAAATCCTCAATAAAATACTGGCAAACAGAATCCAGCAGCACATCAAAAAGCTTATCCACCATGATCAAGTGGGCTTCATCCCTGGGATGCAAAGCTGGTTCAATATACGCAAATCAATAAATGTAATCCAGCATATAAACAGAACCGAAGACAAAAACCACATGATTATCTCAATAGATGAAGCAAAGGCATTTGAGAAAATTCAACAACGCTTCATGTTAAAAACTCTCAATAAATTAGGTATTCATGGGATGTATCTCAAAATCATAAGAGCTATCTATGACAAACCCACAGCCAATATCATACTGAACGGGCAAAAACTGGAAACATTCCCTTTGAAAACTGGCACAAGACAGGGATGCCCTCTCTCACCACTTCTATTTAACATAGTGTTGGAAGTTCTGACCAGGGAAATTAGACAGGAGAAGGAAATAAAGGGTATACAATTAGGAAAAGAGGAAGTCAAATGTCTCTGTTTGCAGATGACATGATAGTATATCTAGAAAACCCCATTGTCTCAGCCCAAAATCCCCTTAAGCTGATAAGCAACTTCAGCAAATTCTCAGGATACAGAATCAATGTACAAAAATCACAAGCATTCTTATACACCAATAACAGACAAACAGAGATCCAAATCATGAGTGAACTCCCATTCACAATTGCTTCAATGAGAATAAAATACCTAGGAATCCAACTTACAAGGGATGTGAAGGACCTCTTCAAGGAGAACTACAAACCACTGCTCAAGGAAATAAACGAAGATACAAACAAATGGAAGAACGTTCCATGCTCATGGGTAGGAAGAATCAATATCATGAAAATGGCCATCCTTCCCAAGGTAATTTACAGACTCATTGCCATCCCCATCAAGCTACCAATGACTTTCTTCACAGAATTGGAAAAAACTACTTTAAAGTTCATATGGAACCAAAAAAGAGCCTGCATCGCCAAGTCAATCCTAAGCCAAAAGAACAAAGCTGGAGGCATCACACTACCTGACTTCAAACTATACTACAAGGCTACAGTAACCAAAACAGCACGGTACTGGTACCAAAACAGAGACATAGATCAGTGGAAAAGAACAGAGCCGTCAGAAATAATGCCACATATCTACAACTATCTGATCTTTGACAAACCTGAGAAAAACAAACAATAGGGAAAGGATTCCCTATTTAATAAATGGTGCTGGGAAAACTGGCTAGCCATATGTAGAAAGCTGAAACTGGATCCCTTCCTTATACCTTATACAAAAATCAATTCAAGATGGATTAAAGACTTAAACATTAGACCTAAAACCATCAAAACCCTAGAAGAAAACCTAGGCATTACCATTAAGGACATAGGCATGGGCAAGGACTTCATGTCTAAAGCACCAAAAGCAATGGCAACAAAAGCCAAAATTGACAAATGGGATCTCATTAAACTAAAGAGCTTCTGCAGAGCAAAGGAAACTACCATCAGAGTGAACAGGCAACCTACAAAATGGGAGAAAATTTTCACAACCTACTCATCTGACAAAGGGTTAATATCCAGAATCTACAATGAACACAAACAAATTTACAAGGAAAAAAAAAACAACCCTATCATAAGTGGGCGAAGGACATGAACAGACACTTCTCAAAAGAAGACATTTATGCAACCAAAAAATGCATGAAAAAATGCTCACCATCACTGGCCATCAGAGAAATGCGAATCAAATCCTCAATGAGATGCCATCTCACACCAGTTAGAATGGCAATCATCAAAAAATTAGGAAACAACAGGTGCTGGAGAGGATGTGGAGAAATAGGAACACTTTTACACTGTTGGTGGGAATGTAAACTAGTTCAACCCTTGTGGAAGTCAGTGTGGCGATTCCTCAGGGATCTAGAACTAGAAATTCCATTTGACCCAGCCATCCCATTACTGGGTGTATACCCAAAGGACTATAAATCATGCTGCTATAAAGACACATGCACACGTATGTTTATTGCGGCATTATTCACAATAGCAAAGACTTGGAACCAACCCAAATGTCCAACAATGATAGACTGGATTAAGAAAATGTGGCACATATACACCATGGAATACTATGCAGCCATAAAAAGTGATGAGTTCATGTCATTTATAGGGACATGGATGAAATTGGAAATCATCATTCTCTGTAAACTATCGCAAGAACAAAAAACCAAACACCGCATATTCTCACTCATAGGTGGGAATTGAACAATGAGAACACATGGACACAGGAAGGGGAACATCACACTTTGGGGACTGTTGTGGGGTGGGGGGAGGGAGGAGGGATAGCATTGGGAGATATATCTAATGCTAGATGACGAGTTAGTGGGTGCAGCACACCAGCGTGGCACATGTATACATATGTAACTTACCTGCACCTTGTGCACATGTACCATAAAACCTAAAGTATAATAATAATAATGATAATAATAATTAAAAATATATTTAAAAAAACTAGGAAGAGGTATCTGTGAAATTGTTGTGTGATATGTGGATTCAGCTCCCAAAATTAAACCTTTCCTTTGATTCAGCAGTTTGGAAACACTAGTTTTGTAGAAACTGCAAAGGGACATTTCTCAACACACTGAGACTTATAGTAAAATCCGGAATGTCCAGCCATAATAACGGGAAAGATACCATCGTGAATCTGCTTTGTGAGGCGTGGATTCAGCTGACAAAATTAAACTTATCTTTTGATTCAGCACCTTAGAAACACTTTTTTTGTAGAATCTGTGAAGGGACATTTCACACCTCGCTGCGGCCTACAGTAAAAAATCGAATATCCCACCATAAAACCTAGAAAGAACCTATCTATGATAATGTTTTATGACGTGTGTATTCTGCTCACAGAATTAAACCTTATTTTTGATTCGACAGTTTTGGTACGCTTGTTTTGTAGAATCTGCAAAGTAACATTTTGGAGGGTCTTGAGACTTATAGTGAAAAACCAAATATCATGTGATAAAAACTAGAAAAAAAAAAAACTATCTGTGAAACATCTTCGTAATGTGTCATTTCAGCTCAGGGAGTTAAACCTTTCTTTTGAATCAGCAATTTGTAAACACTCTTTTCGTAGAATCTGCCAAGAGATATTTCAAGGTACAGTAAGGTCTATAATGGAAAACAAAATATTCCACAATAGAAACTATAAAGAAGCTATCTGTGAAACTGCTTTGCAATGTGTGCATTCATCTCCAAGAGTGAAATCCTGCTTTTGTTTCAGCAGCTCTGTAACACTCTTTTTGTAGAGTCTATGAGAGCCATTTTGCAGGCCACTGAGGCCTATATTAAAGAACTGAATATGCCACAATGAAAACTAGAAAGTTGTCATCCGATAAACCACTTTGGAAAGCATGGCTTTAAAAAGTTAAACTTTTTTTTTTTGATTCAGCAGGTTGAAAAAACTCTTTTTCTAGAATCTGCTAAGGAACATTTCAGAGCCCACTGATGCCTATATTGAAATATTGAATATCCCATGATAAAAACTAGAAAGAAGCTCTCCACTTTGTGATGTGTGAATTCATCTTAAATAGCTAAAACTTTCCTTTGATTCAGCATATTGGAAACCCTCTTTTTGAAGAATCTACAAAGGGACATTTTCGATCCCATTGGGTCCTATAGAGAAAAATGGAATAGCCTTCAAAAAAACTAGAAAGAATCCAACTGTAAAACCGCTTTGTGATGTGCAGATTCATTTCACAGAGATACACATTTCTTTTGTTTCAGCAGGTTGAAAGCACTGTATGTATAGAATTTATGAACAGATATTTCAGAGTTTTATGAGGCCTATAGTGAAATATTGAATATCTTGTGATAAAAACTACAAAGAAGCCATTTGTGAAACTTCTTTGTGTGTGTGGATTTATCTCAAAAAGTTGAACTTTCTTCTGATTCAGCTGGGGGGAAACAATCTTTTTGTGGAATCTGTGAAAGAAAATATTGGAGCCCATATTGCCTACAGTGAAAAACTGAATATCTCACAATAAAAACTAGAAAGAAGCTATCTGTGAAATCACTTTGTGGTGTGTGGATTCAGCTCACAGAGTTAAGCCTTTCTTTTGATTCAGCTGGTTGGAAACCTTCATTGTGTAGAATTTGAAAGGAGGCATTTCAATTCCCAGTGAGGTCTATAGTGAAAAACCAAATATTCTGTGACAAAAACAAGAAACAAACTTTCTGTTGAATTGTTTTATGATGTATGCTACTATTGCACAGAGTTAAAACTTACTTTTTATTCAACATGTTGGAAACATTCTCTTTCTAGAATCAACAATGGGATATTTTGGAGTCCATTGAGGCATATAGTGAGAAACTGAATATCTCATGATAAAAACTAGAAACAAGATATCTCTGAAACTGCTTTGATATGTGTGGACTGATCCTACGGAGTTAAAAATTTATTTTGATTCTGCAAACACTCCTGTTGCTGAATGTACAGAGACATTTCTGAGCCCATCAAGGACTATAGTGAAAAACAGAATATCATGTGATAAAAAGTAGAAAAAACTTATCTAGGAAACCACTTGGCACTGTGTGAGTTGGTCTAACAATGGTAAGCCTTTCTTTGATTCAGCAGGTTGGAAACCATCTTTTTTTAGAATCTATTAAGGGGTTGCCAGACATGGTGGCTCTTGTCTGTAATTCTAGGACTTTGGGATGCTAAGGAGAGTGGATCACAAGGTCAGGAGCTCAAGACCATCCTGGCTAACATGGTGAAACCCCATCTGTAATTAAAAAAAAAAAAATAGCCAAGTATGGTGGTAGGCATTTGTAGTCCTAGCTACTTGGGAGGCTGAAGCAGGAGAATGGTGTGAACCTGGGAGGTGGAGTGTGCAGTGAGCTGAGATGATGCCACTGCACTCCAACCTGAGTGACAGAGTGAGACTCCATCTCAAAAAAAAAAGAAAAAGAAAAAAATGAATCTTCTAAGAGACATTTTGGAGCCCATTGAACCCTACAGTGAAAAACTGAATATCCCACAATAGAGACTAGTAACCAGATATCTGTGAAACCACTTTATGATGTATGGCATCTCACAGAGTTAAGACTTTCTTTTGATTCAGCCAGTTCAAAACACTCTTTTTGTAGAATCTGCAAAGGGACATTTCAAAGCCAATTGAGACCTATAGTGAAAAACTGAGTATCCTACTATGAAAACTAGAACAAACTATCTGTGAAACATCTATGTCATGTTTGGATTGATATCCAAATATGAGTTAAACTTCTCTTTTGATTCAGCAGGTTAGAAATACTCTTTAAGTAGAATCTCTGAAGCGACATATCAAAACCCATTGAGGCCTATTTTGAAAAACTGCATAACTCACAATAAAAACTAGAAGCAAGGGCAGGCACTGTGGCTAAAACATGTAATCCCAGCACTTTATGAGGGTAACTCACCTGAGGTCGGGAGTTTGAGACCATTCTGACCCACATGAAGAAACCTTGTCTCTACTAACAATAGTAATTGCTCTGGGGATTATGATGCACATTTATAATCCCAGCTATTCTGTAGGCTGAGGCAGGAGAATTGCTTAAACCCAGGAGGTGGAGGTTTCAGTGAGCAGAGATCACAACGTTACACTTTAACCTAGTCAATAAGAGCAAAACTCTGTCTCAGAAAAAAAAAATAATAATAATCTAGAAAAAAGCTATCTGTGAAACCTTTGTGTGACGTGTGGATTTATCTCACAGAGATGAACCTTTCTTTTGATTCAGCAGGTTGGAAACTTATTTTAGTAGAGCCTAAGAAGGGACATTTTAGAACCCATGAAGTCTATTAAAAAAATGAATATCCCACGATAAAAACAAGAAACAAACTACCTGTGAAGCCTCATTGTGATATGTGGATTCATCTCACAGAGATAAAACTTTCTTTAGATTTAGCGCACTGGAAACACTCTTTTTGTAGAATATATAAATGGACATTTCAGAGCCCATTAAAGCCTGTTGTGGAAAACTGAGTAACTGGAGATAAAAAACAGAAACAAGCTATCTGTGAAGCCAATTTGGCATTTGTGGATTTATTTCAGAGTTGAACTTTTCTTTTGATTCAGCAAGTTGGAAACACACTTTTTTTAGAATCTATGAAGGGGATATTTTGGAACTCACTGAGGGCTATAATGAAAAATCAACTATTCCATGACAGTAACTAGAAACAAGGTATCTGTGAAATTGCTTTGTGGTGTGTCCATTCATCTGACAGAGGTAAGTCTTTCTTTTGATTCAGCAGGTTGGAAACACACTTTTTTTTAGAATCTATGAAGGGGACAATTTGGAACCCTTTGAGGCTTATAATGAAAAATCGAATATTCCATGACAGTAGCTAGAAACAAGGTATCTGTGAAATTGCTTTGTGCTGTGTCCATTCATCTCACAGAGGTAAGCCTTTATTTTGATTCAGCAGATTGGAAACACTATTTCTTTGTAGAATCCACAAACGGACATTTTGGGGCTCACTAGAGCCTACAGGGAAAAACTGAGTATCCCGCAATAAAAACAAGAAACAAGCTATCTGTGAAGCCACTTAACAATGTGTGGATTCATCTCACAGAGGTAAAACTTTCCTTTGATTTAGTAGGTTAGAAAAATTCTTCTTGTAGTATCTACAATGGGACATTTCAGAGCCCATCAAGGCCTATGGTGAAAAACAGAATTTCCCATGATAAAAAATATAAGCAAAGTATCTGTGAAACTGCTTTGTGATACATGGATTTATATCACAGAGTTAAACCTTTCTTTTGTTTCAGCAGGTTGGGAACACTCTTTTTGTAGAATCTATGAGGGGACATTTGAGAGTCCGTTGCTGCCTGTAGTGAAAAACTGAATATTCCATGATATTAGTCAGACGGGCTTCCCTTTATGGGTGACCCGACTTTTCTCTCTGGTTGTCTTTAACATTTTTTTCTTCATTTTAACGTTGGTGACTCTGACAATTATATATAATTCTCTGGATTCCTCTTCTCAAGGACTATCTCTGTGGTGTTCTCTGTTTTTCCTGAATTTTAAGGTTGGCCTGTCTTGCTAGGTTGGGGAAGCTCTCCTGGATAATATCCTGAACTGTGTTTTCCAGCTTGGTTCCATTGTCCTTTTCACTTTTAGATTACCAATCAAATGTAGATTTGGTGTTTCCACATAATCCCATATTTCCTGAAGGCTTTGTCCCTTCCTTTTTAGTCTTCTTTATATAATCTTGTCTTCTCACTTTATTTCATTAGGTTGATTTTTAATCTCTGATTTTTTCCACTTGATTTATTCTGCTATTGATACTTCTGTATGCTTCATGAAATTATCATTCTTTGTTTTTCGGCTCCATCAGGTCATTTATGTTCTCTAAACTAGTTATTCTAGTTATCAATGTGTCTAACCTTTTTTCAAAGTTCTTAGATTCCTTACATTGGGTAGAACAAAAATTTCTTTAGCTCAGAGGAGTTTCTTATTACCCATTTTCTGAAGCCTATTTCTGTCAATTCATCAGACTCATTCTCTGTCCAGTTTTGTTCCCTTCCTGGCGAGTTGGGATTTTTTTTTTTCCTGAAATGGAGTCTCATTGTATCACACGGGCTGAAGTGCAGTGGTGTGATCTCGGCTCACAGCAACCTCTGCTGCCTGGGTTCAAGCAATTCTCCTATTTCAGCTTTCCATGTAGCTGGGGTACAGGTGTTCACCACCATGCCCGCATTACTTATTTTATTTTTATGAGAAACAGGGTTTCACCGTGCTGGCCAGGCTGATCTTGAAGGACCTGACCTCGTGTTCCATGCACATCAGCCTCCCAAAGTGCTGGGATCACAGGCATGCACCACAATATCTGGCCCATGCTTTTTATATATGGTCAAAGAACAATCAGACCCAGTTATTGGTGTGGCAAATTGCTAGGCAACAAGGGAGTGAGGAACTTGAAAGTTGGGGCAAGGGCAATGAAGAAGACACAGTTGTCCCAGGCTGTGTGCAGGCAGCCTGAACTGCCCTCCTCCTTGCGGCCTCAGTTTTCAGAGTAACAGTGTCTGCTAGGTGACGCCTGATAGCTGTACTCTCCTAGGTGGTCCCCACAACTAATCAACCAGGGTCCCTGGAAGAACATAGCTTAAGTCCCCAACCATCAGATCACCTGGAATTTCCAATCAGAAATGAGAGACCGACTGGAAATTCTCATTTAAGGTCCAAACAAAAAGAATCAGTGGCACACCCAACAGGACTAAGACAATTCTTAAAAGAATCATTTCTGTGTTTTGGGTGCAACCATGTATTTCTGTAAAACAAAATTACTTATTGTAAATGTTACGTTTTTAACTCATTATGTGTATGGTTCTATGATAGACAGACCAGGAGACTTGTCACCTCAGAGTCCATAAGACCATATGCTGACATCTTCAATTTCTATTTAGATTGAATTCAAACAAGCCGGCCAAACTCTCTGCAGTGAAACTCTCATAAAGACAAGTGATTGAAAAAGGGAAAAAAATAAAACAAAACAAAACAACAACAAAAAAACAGTGCTGTCAGGCAACTGATTCATGCCTGTCATCCCTGCACTTTGAGAGCCTGAGGGCAGGTGGATCCCTTGATCCCAGGCAATCCAGAACAGCCTTAGCAATATGGAGAAACCTCCTCTCTACAAAAATACAAAAATTAGCTGGCTTCATAAACTTCACTCAGAATTAATAAATAAATAGATTAAAATTTAAGATAAAAAATCATAAATGCTGTATTCTCTTAATTTTCTTCCTACCCTGAGAAGAACATAATATAGCTGTTCTCTGTGTGACTGTCCATCTGTTTGTGACAGAGTCTTCCTCTGTCTGTCACCCAGGCTGCAGTGCAATGGCACCATTATGGCTGACTGCAGTATCAACGTCCCCAGGTTAGGTCAGTCTTCCACTTTGGCCTCCCGAGTAGCTGGGACAACACAGGAATGCACTTCGTGTTTTGGCTGTGTTTTCCAAGACTTGATTTGAGCTCCTGTGCTAAAGCGTTCCTACCTCCTCAGCCTCCCAAAGTGTTAAGGTTGCAGGTGTTAGCCACTGCACCCGGCCTGACTTAATACATCTGGTCTCATTACATCTTGACCCATGAAGAACTCAAATCAAGGGAGAATCACACGAGACTTTCAGCATTCTTTCCCTAAAGCGGGGAGGTGGATGATGGCCAAATGTCCTGTACTTCTGTGGTTTTAGGTGGCCACGTGTAGAGGATAGATTTCAAATGTTTCTGTAGAGGCACAAGCCACAGTCGTTTGGAGCAAAGGATGGGGTTTCTGGCAGTGTCTTAAGGGCCAGGAAGGTCTAGGATCTGCCAAGGCCCGTGTTCCACAGGAGGAGGGTTCTATGGAATTCAGGGTAGAAGGAGCCATCGGTCCTCATTGAGTTCTATCCCTAGGCCCCACTGTGTAGACCAAGTCAGAAGGAACAATCCCTCATCCTACATGCCACATCCCTCCACTGAACTTGAAAGCGGATCAATTTTCCAAACATGAGGTGACTCTTGGTTGGAAATGGATGACAAGCGGCTAGCCTTCCTTGAGTCAGTAGGATAAAGAAATCATTCTGTGGCATAGAATGAGGTGTGGCTCGAACCTTGAATCTCCATTTAAAACCAATGAAGATGACCAGGTGCGGTGGTTCATGCCGGTCATTCCAGCACTTTGAGAAGCTAAGGCAGGCAGATCACGAGTTCAGGATTATGAGACCAGCCTGGCCAACATGGTGAAATCCCATTTCTATTAAAATTACAAAAATTTAGCTGGATGTGGTGGTGCGTGCCTGTAATCCTAGCTTCTCAGGAGACTTAAGCAGTAGAATCACTGGAACCCAAAAGGCAAAGCCACTGTAACTCCAGCCTGGGGGACAGAGTGAGACTCCATCTCAGAAACAAACAAACAAAGCCAATGAATGTGTTTAACTCAAAGTGTCATGCTCGGGTCTATTGACAGGATACATTAAGCACCGGGGAAATGTCAGGGCATGGGTTGGAAACTATTTTGTGGCCTCAAGGGAGGGTTTGAGAGGTAGTCCCACAAACCTGACAGCCCAAGGAATCCCCTGCACTCAAGAAGCGATATTCACTTCTAGTCTGTAGCCACCCATGCGGGATAATTATGTTGTCTACAGAACTCCTCGTGAAACGGGCTCTCGCTCCATTGAATGGAAATGGGAGAATCTGTTTCCTAGCATGCAGCGGCAGATGAACAATGATGCAGACACTCGCATGAGAAGAATGTCAAGCTGTACTCACACCGCGTGGTTTTGTAACCTCCAACGTGTGTGCTGGTGGGGGGCGCTGTGGACAGAGGAGGGGAGAGAGTGGTGGTGTCCGGCATGTGCCAGAGACATGGGACATGGTTGGTTTTGTCAGAGTCTAGGGAAATCAACTGTCAGGATGTCTTGCCTTCTGCTCTCCTCTCTGTCCTGCTCTCCACATCTTCACAGTGTAGTGGAGACGATGTAGGTGGAGTTTGCTATCACATTGGACTTAAGCAAAGGAAGGCCACCCTCCTAGGGGTTTCCCTGCAGTTGGTGCCTTGGGCAGGCTCACAAAGATGCTGATGGTGACAGTGAGACGGATGTATGGTGGAGGCCACAGGTCAATGTAGACGTAGGCATTTGACCTCTTTGTGGGTGGTCAGCTTTGTGGAATCCCATGCATTCTTCCAGAGAGTCATTCAGCGCTAGCAAGCATGGTCCCCAGGATCACAGCTCCCAGCAGAGGCACTTTTGTTCACACAGAATCCTGGGAAGGAAAGTTCTCAGCAGGCTTAGACCGCCTATCCAAGAATAAAGCAACTTCTGGGTGGTTTTCCAAAGAGTCAGTGGTTCCACAAGGGGCCATGGGAGTTCTGGAAATTGAGAGAAGTGTTTGGAGATATATATTTTAGACACAATGGACAGAGCTTGGTCACGAGCTGTTTAGGATATGAGGGATACAGATTGAGAAAACCCTCCTAGCTTCCTATGTGAAAAGAAATACGATTTATTGTGACAGTATGTCTGGGTCACAGCCGAGGCAAGCGAAAAGCAAACCCAGATTTTAGGGTTGGATTTTTACTAGTATGTAATATCTATGAGATATCCAAGCCCAGAAATGAACTCTCCAGTTCTGTACAGTTTTCTGTATCGAAATCAAATCTGGGATTTCTAAAGTTAAGAATTCAGCCTTGGTAATAGATTAGATTAGATCTACCTGAGCCTATACTAGAAAAAAGACAGGAAGGGAAGAATAGGACAGAGAAAGAAAGACACAAAGAGAGAGAGAGAGGCAGAGAGAGACAGAGACACAAAAAAGAAAGAGAAAAAGAGAGAGATGTAGAGAAAGAGGGAGACAGATGGACAGACAGAGAAAGAGAATGACAAAGAGAGACACAGAGAAAGAGAGACAGAGAGAAACATGGATGAAGAAAGAATGACAGGGGACAGAAAGACAGACTGAGAAAAACAGAGACAGGAAGAGAGAGATGCAGAGAGAGAGATGGAGAGAGAGACAAACAAGGAAAGAGACAGAGTGAGAGTGACAGAGAGGGAGAGAGAGAGGGAGAGAGAGAGAAGAAGAGGAAGCGGGTACTCAAGAAATAATTACATGTATTTTATAATGCTCTGATGCTATAAACGGTGGCTGGAGTATGCTTTGAAAACAAGAACATCAAAAGCAACAGCGGCAGCAGCAACACTCACTTACAGATTTTTAGAAAGTAAGATGTTATGAATTATAGTTTACATCAACTCGTTCTCACCATACATTGAGAGATTTGCAAAAGTGCTAGTTAACAACGGAAGAAAACAGCAGTTAATATGTCTTGGGGAAAATATACATCTTCCTAAAAATTGGTGAATTCTACTTCAGCTGTAAATAAATATGAAAAGCAAAAAACGCAAACAAAACAAAACAAGCAAACAAACACGGGCCAAAGCATTGTCTCTGGAAATCTAAAACCAGCAAAAGGCTTTGTAGAAAGCGTTTCTATTTTGGGCAAATACTAATAGGCCCAGGGAAGAGCGGTGAGGCCCTTCCCATTTTGAAAATATGCTGGCCTGAGACAGGAGAAAATAAAAAATAAAACATCCTGATAAAATGTGATTGAGACCCAGCCCTGATGTAGCTTTCCTAGGGAGAGAGGCCTGAGGAGCAAAAGGGGAAAAAACTCATAACTGCAGTCTTTCCCACCTGGCGGTCCACTTGTCCATGCGGGTCAAGCTTTATGTCATCGATCCAAACTGCCTCTAGGGAAGTGGGACTGTTCCACCCCCATCTTCAAAAACTGTGGCCAATGAGTGAAGCCTGACCACCAATGTAAATGTCAGCCTCGTGAGAATGAGATCACCGGTGAGGGGTGGGGGAAGGGGAGAGAAGACGGAGGCACACCCGGGTGACTCTAGAATGTTTCCAAGCACGGTGTGGGAGTTGCGGGGGTTGGGGGAAACCCACCTAATGCTAAACTAAGGTAAAATGGCTTGGGGGTCAGGGGTGTGACTTAAAAATTAAAGTCACCCCACATAAAGCCAAAGTGGAAGAGCCTATTAGCATTAAAGAAACCAACACATGAAGAAAAAATAATGCGCTGATAAAAGAACCACAGGGGCTCCGCCAGGGCGGAAGTTCCCTAGGAACGAGGGAGAGAGTGAGGAGCCTGCAGAAGGGAGGGAGGGAAGCCAGTAGCCCCAGGCTCTGTGAAGTCGGCCAGATCTCTCTCCGTGCCACCTCGACTTTCAATAACAGAGGCCGCTAGGTGATGCCCGAAGACAACCGATGCTTGCAAGTGTGAGACAGCATGGAAAAGAAAGGAATGATGCATCCTTCTGGGTCAGGGTGGAGGTTGGGGAGGAGGGGCGGAAGAGGTACACTCCAGTCACTGGCCTCTTCCAGATCCATCTCACATCAGGTCGTTTCTGGTCCCAGGGAGTACTCTCAGGCAATGCCCATGACTAGGCGACCACAGCCCCACCGAGGACACAGCCTACGTTTCTGCCCATGGAATCTTCTGGAACTTCCATTCCCCCAGAGAGAAAAGTGGAGCACCGCACGGGTGTGCTGATGGAGGCTAGGGCTGGAGGTGGGATCTATCTAAGGCAGAAGTCCAGTCCATAGCGTTTCAGGTTATACTCCAGACTCAGGACCTCAAAGTGTCTATACCTGTCACAGTGGAACAAAGTCCGTGAAATCCACGCTCCCAGACACAGCATGGATTTCCTGGAA
This sequence comes from Pongo abelii, assembly GCF_028885655.2. NCBI lineage: Eukaryota > Metazoa > Chordata > Mammalia > Primates > Hominidae > Pongo > Pongo abelii. The sequence continues at coordinate 49,820,652 of NC_072009.2, forward strand.
AGGACAGCTTATACCACATTCCCTCCTGTCCTGGGGCCAGTTTTCATTCCTGAAGTACCCATTTCTCAATCGTGTCCCCGAAAGGCCACTCTGTCGTGAATCAGTCAAAAATCTAGTTCGGTGAATCCCGGAGCATCCACATCCGACCAATAAGATTGGAGTCCGCACACTACACATCACTCCCCGCAATGTCTCTCCACGAGAACATCACCGCCATATTAGCCTGGCAGCGATACAGTGCCATTTACTAGAAATCACACAAGAGTTTCACTCTTGTTGCCCAGGTTAGAGTTCAGTGGCACAACCTGTGCTCACTGCAACCTCTGCTTCCCAGGTTCAACCGATTTTCCTGCCTCAGACTCCTGAGTACAAGGGATTATAGGCATAACGCCACCACCCGCGGTTAATTTTGTATTTTCAGTACACGCAAGATTTCTCCATATGTGTCTGGCTGGTTTTGAACTCTCGACCTCAGGTGATCCGCCCACCTCAGCCTCCCAAAGTGCTGGGATTGCAGGCATCAGCCACCGTGCCCCACCAAGTGCACAGAATTTTATGCAACAATAATGAGCTTTCTTCCTCATTGCCTTCACTAAGTAAGATTTTGTTTAACCGTTTATTTTTAAACTGAGGAGTTTGTCAGGGAAATACCAGAAGCAGACTCCACAAGAGACAGGGGGAAAAGTCTGAAAATGCCCCTTCCATCCAAGTGCAGTCCTGGCCTCGACCTCCCGAAATCATACACCGAGTGAGGAAGCCCAGCACGGCCTGTCTAGATTTGTCTCATCCTCTCTAAGCATGGCACTCCTGACTTTGGTAGAAGTTGGGGGGCCCTCCCCAGAATGGGGATACGCAGGACCTACAGTCAAACAAAACACACCCTGTGGAACTCAAGCATAGACATGGACAATTTCTCCATCCTCTTGGGGCCTTCGTTCTGTAGACTCCCGTGAAGACAGGTCCCAGAAACATGTCTGCCTATTCTTTTATTCATCTGCCTCTGACCATTTGAGGTTTCAGATGAACATTCAGGGGGAGGAAGGCAAAGCACTCTCCCTGCCCCCACGTGAACTTTTTTGTGAGCAGTGAAAAATGACAGTCTCCCAAGGCAAAAATCTCTAGATACCCCGATCCGTTTCTCCCTTCCCAGTGGGATTCTAACTTGGGGTGACACACAGTCTGCTAGCCACCAACAACAGCTGTGGTAACCACACCGTCTAAAAGCCAAGAAGATAGAAAACAAAACAAAGCAAAACAAAACATAACTAACTTACTGAACTGAGTAACTAACGAGGAGAGGGAACTAAGGGAGTCAATCTATAGCAGAAATGACACACCATTCGCAACATAAGGGCCACAGTGAAAGGTGGCAAAACATGTGCTTTTAAAGGCTGAAATCTCAGTGGCTCACGCCTGTCATGCCAACATTTTGGGTGGGCCAGGAGATTTGAAGTCAGGAGTTCGAGACAAGCCTGGCCACCATGTCAAAACCCCGTCTCTACTAAAAATACACAAATTAGCCGGTTGTGTCTCTGTGCATCTGTAATCCCAGCTACTGAAGGCTGAAGCATGAGAAAAACTGGAACCTGGGAGGCAGAGGTTTCAGTAAGCCAAGATAGTGCCACTGCACCCCAGACTGCACAGCACAGCAAGAGACTCAGTCTCAAAAAAAAAAAAAAAAAAAGAAAAGAAAAAGACTGAAATACCCACCCCTCTTCCTTCCCTTTTCTCCTTTAGAATCTATGGTTATTTGCAGTTTCTGATTCCTTAAGTGGCAGAATATGTTCCATGGGGCTAACTGTGGCTTTCTTTCATTGCCACTGAGTGTCCCCTATAAGGCCGGATACCCCCTGCCTCAGGTCAAGGAGGTGGTGTTTGGTTTTGTTTCTCTCTATTTCTCGACATTTATTTCTTGTTCAAGCATACATGTGCAAGATTGTTATATAAGTAACTTCTGACTGGGGGGTTCAGAGTGCAGATTATTTCATCACCTGGGTACTCAGTGCAATACCAGACAGTTTTCGTGTTTTAATTTGAACCTATCTCTCCTACCACTCCTCCTCCCTCAAGTAAGGCCCCATGTCTGTTGTCGCCCTCTTTCTGCCCACGTGTTCTCATTATGTAATTCCCACTTACAGATGAGAACATGCAGTATTTAGTTTATTGTTGGTTTCATATACACTGATGGTGATAAAAGAGACATGAGAGTAAACCAATCCTGCGGACACTCCCCTACATCCTCAGCACACACATCCCTCCCCACACACACTCTCACCCCTGCATCCCTTACTGAAGCCCAAGAAAGGAAGAAAGACATAAAATAAAGTAAGAGGTCAGCCTCCAAGATGGTGGAGCTGGATGATCTCAAAGGGTGAGCAAGTGGTGGGGGACAGGGGGTGTTGTGGCCAAGCTAGAAAATGTGGGAGACTGACTTTCTAGCCCCATCCCACCCCGCAGTCTTTGGGTGGGGTGGCTCCTGAAAAAGCTTCTGAATGGAGAGAAGCATGAAGCAATGGAAGTCGCCAGCTAGGAATTCAGGAAGGGAATAAAGCTTTGTGCACGTGAATGGGACTTTGGAACATGGTACTGTGGCTTCCAAAGTGATGCTCCTTGCCTCGCACAGAGCAAGACTCTGTCGAAAGAAAGAAAGAAAGAAAAAGAAAGAAAGAAAGAGAAAGAAAGAAAAAGAAAGAAAGAAAGAAAGAAAGAAAGAAAGAAAGAAAGAAAGAAAGAAAGAAAGAAAGAAAGAAAGAAAAGAAAGAAAGAAAGAAAAGAAAAGGAAAAGAAAATTCAGTACACTCGTCATGGTTGTGATTACTGGGAGGCCAGGCAAATTGGCTCACACCCGTCATTCCAGCACTCTGAAACGCTGGTACAGGAGGATTGCAATGATGTGATGAGACTCTGTAGAAAAAAATTAAAAATAATCTGGGCACAGTGGCGTGTGCCCGTGGTCCCAGTTACTCTACTCTGCAGGCTGAGGAGGAGGGATTGCTTGAGCTAACGTGTGTCCAGGCTGCAGTGCATGAGCTATGATGGTACCACTGCACTCCAGCCAGGGTGACAGAGTGAGACGCTGTCTCTGAATCAATCAATCAATCAAATCACTGAAAGGACCTCTCTATTTCTTACTTTCAAAGGATATCTCTTTAGGACAGATAGGCATGGTGGCTCACCCCAGTTATCCCAGCACTTAGGGAAGCCAAGGTGGGAGGATTAAAATAAAGAAAAAAAGAAAAAAAAGAAAAATGTGGGGGAAAGTGTATCTCCTTGTCTGGTGACCAAAATTACACAAACCCAACAAGGAAGGAACGTGAGTAGAATTCGGTAAATTCATCCTGTTTTCTTAAACTATGGTAGAGTGTTGTCATCTTAAAGATGAGTGTGGCTGGGGGTGGGGGTGGCTCACGTCTGTATTCCCAGAACTTTGAGAGGCTGAAGTGGGTGGATCAGGAGGCCAGGAGTTCAAGATCAGCCTGGCCAAGCTGGTGAAACCATGTCTTTACTAAAAATACAATATCAGCAGGGTGCAGTGTTGGGAGCCTGTAATCCCTGCTACTGGGGAGGCTCAGGCAGGAGAATCACATGAACCTGGGAGGTGGAGGTTGCAGTGTGACAGAGTAAGAATCCATCTCAAAAAAAAAAAAAAAAAAAAAGATGGGTGGACCAGCCTGGCCAACATGGCTAAATCCCATTAATCTCTACTAAAAATGCAAATATCAGCCAGGCATGGTGGCACACACCTGTGATCCCAGACACTCAGGAAAGCTGAGGCACAAGAATCACTTGAGCCTGGTAGGTGGAAGCAGCAGTGAGCCTAATTCGAGCCACAGCACTCTTTCCTGGATGACAGAGTGATATCCTGTCTCAAAAAAAAACAAAAAACAAAAAAACAAACAAAAAAAACAAAAATGAGGACATACAGGGTGTAGGGTGGCTGATGCCTGTAATCCCAGCATTTTTGGAGGCTGAGGCAGAGGGATCATACGATCAGGAGTTCGAGACTAGCCTGACCAATATGGTGAAACCCCATCTCTACCAAAAATACAAAATTACCTAGGATTGGTGGTACACTCCTGTAGTCCCACCTGCTCGGGTGGTTGAAGCAGGAAAATCGCTTGAAACTGGGAGGCAGAGGAGCTTACACTAATGCATTCAAGCCTGGGTGACAGTGGGAGACTCCATCTCAAAAAAAAAAAAGATGGAAATTATAGATCCCAGGGTTGACAAATGCGTAGATCCACTATGAGATGCACATGGAATGGTAGCCAAGCTTGAATTGCAGTTCTCTTTTTATTATTTTTTATTTTCATTTTTATTTTTATTTTATTTTTTTTAGCTCTGTCACCAGGCTGGAGTGCTGTGGTGTGATATCAGCTCACTGCAACCTTCGTATCCCTGGTTCAAGTGATTTTCCTACCTCAGCCCCCAGAGTAGCTGAATTTAGAGGCACACGCCAACATTCCCGGCTAATTTTATATTTTTAGTAGAGACAGAGTTTCACCATGTTGCTCAGGATGATCCTGATCTCCTGACCTCATGATCTGCCCGCATTTGTTTCTTTCTCTCTTTCTTTCTTTCTTTCCTTCCTTCTTCCTTTCTTTCTTCCTTCCTTTCTTCCTTTCTTCCTTTCCTTCTTTCCTTCTTTCTTTTCTGTCTTTCTCACAGGATTGCCCAGGTTAGAGTGGGTCATGACTGACTGCAGCCTCAAACTTTCAGGCCTCAAGTGAACTTCTCCTTTTCTCAGACTCCTGAGTAGCTGGGAGTACTGGAATGAACCACCACACCTAGCTAATCTTTTTATCATTTCTATTATTATTGTTATTTTGAGACAAGGTCCCACTCTATCACCTAGGCTGGAGAGCCGTGGCATAATTTCAGCTTACTGCAACCTCTGCCTCCCTGGTTCAAGCGACTCACCAACCCCAGCCTCCTGAGTTTTTGCCATGTTGGCCAAGGCTGGTCTCAAACTCTTGGCCTTTAGTCCATCCACCTGTCTTGGCCTCCTAATGTGCTGGGATTACAGGCATGAGCCACTGCACTTAACTGAATTTTATCCACTCTGTCTCATATATTCTCAAAGAAATTGCTTGGAAGTAGATGCTAGCATAATCCCCAATGTGCATATATGTCAGGGCTGGAGAGACCTGAAGCAGAGTGATTCTTCTATGGTCACAGAAATGAGCAGAAAATGAATTTTCTAATCCAGCTCTGTTCTCTCAAACCTGGGGCCCTGGCTGTATTTAGATATTTTCAGGGGGTAAGGGGCTGTGTGTTTGCATAATTGCATACAGATGAAGAGTTGACATGGGATAGGAAGGTGAGTAATCAGCAGCTGTGCAGAGACTTTGCATACATTTATAGAAGAAAAGGGCTCAGGGGATGATGGAACCTTGAAGAACTAACACACTCCTCTTGTGAAACTTTGAAAACTAGACACCCACATTCTAGAGACAGCCCTGTACATAGCTCATTTCATGGGATATGCTTAAGAGAACACTATGTTCTTATTTCATGGTGACATTCATAAGCTGTTGCCTTAGAAGGGTCCAAAGTGAGAGCCTTTTAAAATAATACAGGTATTGGCTGAGCCCACATCCTTGATATCTGTGTCCACTTGGCAAGAGGCACCCACAGGTAATGCAGTGTAGCCCAGAGCAGATATGTCCATGCCAGGCCTCTCTTGTCATCTAATCTGGGAAACCCCATCTGCCCCCCCATAACCATGTGTTGCATGGGGAATAGGAAGGGAGGGGGCTTTTCCTGACAGGTGCAGGTTGTCAGGTGTTGGAACTCTGGTGAGTCTGTCATGTCCACACCCAGGTCATGGCTGGTTGAATGAAAATTTGAGTGTTGGGGACCCAGTGTGGCTACTCAGATGTGAATCCCAAGGCCTTAAGCTGTACTCTGGTTTCTTCATGGGCTGAGGGACTATGAAGATGTTCCTATGTGCCTCATCTGGGTAACAGAATTTTTTTTTTGAGACAGAATCTCGCTTTGTCACCAGGCTGTAGTGCAGTGGCTCAATATCCACTCACTGCAAGCTCTGCTTCCTGGGTTCATGCCATTCTCCTGCCTCAGCCTCCCAAGTAGCTGGGACTACAGGCTTCTGCCACCACATTCAGCTATTTTTTTTTTTTTGTATTTTTAATAGAGACACGGTTTCACCGTGTTAGCCAGGATGGTCTCAGTCCACTGACCTCGTGATCCACCAGCCTCATACTCCCAAACTGCTGGAACTACAGGCGTGAGCCACCACACCCAGCTGGGAGCAAAATTTACAATGGGGATGTCACCTTGTGGAAAAACAAGGGAGACCACTAACATTTTTTTGTTTTTTGTTTTTGGCTTGGCTTGGCTGCTGAGCATTCTCTTTACTGAGCTGTGTCAAAACCAATGAGCAGCTGTTTGATGAGTTCAAGTCCCCTTCTCCTTGGACAAGGGGCAGTTTCACCTTACCAACAAGAATGTCTCACAGAGAGCTACGGTGAGTACAAGCACATGGGAGTGTCTACAGACAGGGGCCTGACAAGGCCAGGATGGGTCCAAAACCCAGACCCAAATACGGACTCTCTCTGGGCTCTGTCTTAGAGCTTTTATCTCAGAGTGACCCAAAGTTCTGCCACCAAAAGTATCTGGCCTTCATTAGTCCCAATGGCAACTTTGTTGGGTGTAAATTCCCTTTTCACATACTTATAGAAATACCAGAGGAGACCTTTGTGTTGTTTTTACTTTACACTAGGCTATATTTATTCATGTTGCTACAGTTTGTATTGTTTTAATTATTTACCCCAGTTATCATCTGTAGCAGGCAGTTTCACTCTATTGCCAGACTTTCTCTGAGACTTAAAAGCCACCACTATTCCTAGGGAGGCTTTTACACAAAAATAGGGAAGAGCTTACGTGAAAAAGGGGTTACTTTGTTCCCTGCATTTGCCTGCAATGTGTCACCTCAGATAGCTCATCTCTGTAGGCCTTCAGTGTAGAAACTGTGCTTTCACATGTCTTTGTATTGTTCTATAAAAGAAGGTCATTTCCCAGAGTGGCTTAGGCTTTCAATGTTGGTAGAGCCTTCCATGATAACATTCTGTTTTCATTTTAGCTGTAATGAAGAAAACTTATCTGTGTGTCATGATTGGCTGTAGCAGTTTGCTTGGGCTTCCATAATCCAGTACCATGTACTGGAAAATTAGTTTCTCAATGGAAACTGAGTTTCTCATAATTCTGGAGGCTAGAAATTGGACGACAAGCTATTGGCTGAAGTGGTTTCTCTAATGCCTCTTTCTACTTGAGATTAATTGACCACCTTCTGTTTATGTTTTCAAAGGGTCTTCTCTTGAGCCTCTCTGTCTTTACTCTTTTTAAAAGGACTCCAGTCATGTTAGATTATGGTCCACTTTACTGAACTTACTTAATCATAGTCACCTCTTTAAAAATTATATGTCCAAACACACACTCACTCACAATTTGAGGCTAACTACATTAGCCTTAGGATGTCAACATATAAATATTAGAATATCAACATATAAATTTGGGAGAAGGGACACAATTAAGAACATGATATGTATTAATGGTAGATTGCCAGGGAACTGATTACTGGGTAAAAGGATAGACATGTGTAAAATTTTTAAAGCTTCAGCCAGATGAATTTCCACAAGGTCTGTGGCAAGTACATTGTCATCAACAGTCCCTGAGTAAAGCTGCTTCTCTGAACCCAGCCTCTCCTGGATATTAACATTCTTTTAATTTTCTGACAATCTCATATCTGTGGTGCCAATAAAAAACACATTGTTTCCTTTATTTCCATTTTTCCAACTGATATGTTTCAGTCACTTATTAGTTGTTATTTTAAATATAGATATGGATTTTCTGTTCCTCAATTTATCGCCTCAGATCTTTGATTCTGTCATCAATCCTGCAGTCTCCCAGCAGTTGTCTTCTTACCAGGCCTGAAAATGTTGTGTCTCTTTCTTAAGATTTTTTTTTAATATTAACGAAAGGAGAGCCAGGCATGGTGGCTCATGCCTGTAATCCCAGCACTTTGGGAGGCCGATGTGAGCAAGTCACAAGGTCAGAAGATCGAGATCATCCTTGTTAACACAGTGAAGCCTCGTCTCTAATAAAAATGCAAAAAAATTACCCGGGAGTGGTGGCAGCCTCCAGTAGTCCCAGCTACTCAGGAAGCTGATTCAGAAAAATGGCATGAAACCAGGAGGCTGAGCTTGCAGTGAGCTGAGATCCTGCCACTGCACTCCAACCTGGGTGACAGTGCGAGACTCTGTCTCAAAAAAAAAAAAAAAAAAAGGAAGAAAAAAATATTGATTTAATTCTTTCTAAGTTGTCTTGCCCTGTTCACTGTCTCCAAAATGGAGAGGAAATATGGCTTCTTCAGTTTCTTGCACTCAATGTCAGAAGCTTCTGTGTTTCAGATAATTTAGAGGAAATTTCATGCAGCCCTCTCTGGAAGGTTCTTAGGTCTGACCCATGTGCTGATACAGCAGCCATTTGAAATTGCATAGCCTGTGTTTTCTCATCTCTACACTGAGGACTTTTTGGAGAACTCAGTGTAAAAATGCACTTCATACAGGCTATTAATGCTGATGGATGCTGTTGCATCACAATTGACAAAGTTACATGAGGATTTCTTGTAGCTAGTAGTGTTTAGATTACCCCCAAACCCATATCAAATTTTTTAAAAAGTCTAAAACTTTTTTTGTCAGGGACATGCATGGCCTTCACATTCACAAGAAGGAATGTTTGTGACCAAGTGCGGTGGCTCATGCGTGTCATCTCAGCATTGTGTGGGGCCAAGTCAGGCAGAGCACTTGAGGTCAGGAGTTCAAGTGCAGTCTGAACAACATGCAGATACCCATTTTCTACTAAAAATGTGAAATTAGTTGGGCATGGAGGCGTATGCCTGTAATCCAAGCTACTCGGGAGGCTGAGGCAGGAGAATCACTTGAACCTGGGAGGCAGAGGTTGCAGTGAGCTGAGATCGTGCCATTGAACTCCAGCCTGGGCAACGAGAGTGAAACCACATCCCCCCCGCCAAAAGAAAAGAATGTTTCGTGCATTTACACACGACAGTTCTTTCTCCTTCTCAATACAGCATGGTGCATGTAGGAATGGACTCCCAACTCCTGGCTTCAGAATGCTCAAAGACATGGTGGTGTACTTTGAGTGACAGATTGGTTTGGCTGAGACCAACTGTAATAAAAGAAAATGAATCTTGGGAAAAAGTTTGAGAGAACTTCAGAATTTCTAGGCCAACCAATTCTGTCAGATTCTCTCAGAACAAAGCCTCTATGTAAAAACTGTGACCAGTGATTATTTTAAATGGCCAAGTTTAATGGACATATATAATGTAATATAATATAATCAGCCAAAAATTACAACATATACAAAGTATTAGGGTAATATAACAAAATAATATTAAAAAAAGATAAATACCCAGAAATCTACCCTAAAGAAATAGAGAGGTATAAATTACATACAAAATTTAAAAATAATTATCTAAATGGTGTTCAGTGAGCAAAATGTGAGCACAGACAATGAAATAAAATCAGGAAAATAAGAACATAAACAATAACATAAAAATATTAAAGAGCAAATTATGGAGTTGAAGAATATAAAAAGAAAAAATGCCTGAGAAATTATCAAGCCTAAGTATAAAATATAAAAATTAAAAAGTTCAACAAATTTTAACTAGGATAAACACAAAAAGATTCCTAATGAGAAAAATTATAAGCAAAGTTTTGAAAGTCACAGACTAGTAGATAATCTTGAAAGTCAAAAAAGAAAAGCTATGTGTCTTTTATACGGGTGCTTCTATGAGATAATCAGTGAATCTAGCTGCAGGAATCTTGCCAGCCAGAAGGGACATGGGTAATATTGTCAATGTGCTGAAAGAACAAATAATTTTAAGCAATAATACTATATCCAGATATACTATTTATCAAAATGAAGAAAAAGTAAAGTCTTTTCATGATGACAACATACTGCAATAGCATATCACCACTAGGACTGCACTACAAGAAATGCTAAAGAGAGATTTTCTCATGACAAAAATGAAGTGATGATAAATAGCATCACAAAATTAGATGAAAGTACATAACTCTCTGGAAAAGAAATATGCAGGCACAAAAATAAGATTCTGATGAATTCAAATGATGGTTCAGAAAACATATGTAATTATGAAATATAATTTTAAAAAGCCTAAAAATAAGTAAAAATATTTGTTAATGATATATAATTTAAAAAGATATTAGTGACATCAATAATATTAAGTTGAGGTGGATGGAAAGAGAAAGAATGTTTGTATGCAATTAAAATTAGTGTTACAGGCTGGGCATGGTGGCTCATGCCTGTAATCACAGCACTTTAGGAGGGCGAGATGGGCAAATGATGAAGTCAGGAGATTGACACCAGCCTGGTCAACATGGTGAAACCCCCCATCTCTACTGAAAATACAAAAAATTATCCAAGCATGGTGGTGTTGCCCTGTAATCCCAGGCCCTGGGGAGGCTGAGGCAGGAGAGTCATTTGAACTCAGGAAGCAGAGGTTGCTGTGAGCTGACATCGCACCATTGCACTCCAACCTGAGCAACAGTGTCAGACTACATCTCCAAAAAAAAAAAAAAAAAAAAAGTTTTATGAAATCCCCATGGTAACCGCAAGAAAAATATTTACAGAGATACATACAGCACACAAATACATTAAAGCATGTCACTACAAAAATCAACACAAATGGGAAGATTAAAAGGAGTGGGTAAAGTGGACCACATAGCTATAAAAATCAGAGAAAACAATGACAATATGTTCTTCAATTTCAAAAACGTAACTTTATATTATGAACTTAAATTTTCAATCAAAACATGTAAATTGAAGAGAGGGATTAATAAACAACAACAACAACAGCAACAACTTTATCCTCTCCGTAATTGACTCACTTTAGCTTTAATGTCAAAACTAGGCTGAAAGTAGTAAGATCAAAATCGACTTTTGATGTAAATGGAAATCAAATTAGAGCAGTGCTGGTCAGATCCATGTTAGGGAAAACACATTTTAGTCATAGTTCATGAAACAAACTTTAAGTCAGCTGGGCATGGTGGCTCACGCCTGTAATCTCAACACTTTGAAAGGCCAAGGTTGGCGAATGACGAGATCAGGAGATGGAAACTATTCTGGCTAACACGGTGAAACCTCATCTCTACTAAAAATACAAAAAGATAGCTAGGAGTGGTGGTGGGTGTCTGTAGTCCCAGCTACTCGAGAGGAAAGGCAGGAGAATGGCATGAATCCAGCAGACGGAGCTTGCAGTGAGCTGAGATTGTGCCACTGCACTCCAGCCTAGGCCACAGAGTGAGACTGTTTCTCAAGAATAAAAATAAACTTTTAGTCTAAACTGTCACAGGAGAAAAGGAAGGCAATTAAATAATAATAAGAGGGCTCATTCACTTAGAACTTATGAAATTTTATTATATATGTGTGTGTATATATATATACATAAATATTTCACACCAGTGTTTCCAAATGCACAAAGCAAATATTGAAATAATTATTACAATAGACAGAAAAATAATAATAGTACAATACTTTAATTCAAATTTTTAATAATAAATAGTAAAGCTAGCCTAAATATTAATAAGGAAACAGAAATTATGAAAACACCAGAAAAAAAATTAGACCTAACGAGAATATACAGAATACACAACAACAGAACACAATTTTCTCAATAGTTCATAAAACATTCTCCTAGATACACCACCTATGAGGCCACAAAACAAGACTTCCCAATTTTTTAAGAATAGAAATCTTAAAGACTATTATTTCTGATCAAAATTGAATAAAACTAGAAATCAACAACAGAAGAAAACAAAAATATCAGCACAAATGGAAATTAAACAACTCACTTTTGAGCATGATTGTGTTCAAAGTTTGTAAGGCTTCATCGTGTGAAAATGTTCATACTTCCTAGTGAACTGAAGATTCAATGCAATCCCTGTTAAATTAACTTTTTTTTTTTTAAGAAATATAAAAAGTAACCAACAAATTATATGGAATCTCAAGGGATAAAAAAGAGCCCAAAAAATGTTTTAAAAAAAAATAATGTTATTGATGTCACCTTTTCTTATTTCAAAGCACATTACAAAGCTACAGTAATAAAAATAGTTTTGTTCTGGCATAAAAATAGAAAAGATTTCCAATAAAACACAATGTAGCACAGATGAAAACCTTGCACATATGAGCATATAGTTACTGGAAAATCTATACATATTGAAACATTATTCACAAAGGCAAATATTTGAAAGCAAAAAAAACTTTCCTCACCAAATAAATGGATAAATACAATTTGTGATATAAAAGTAATGGAAAACTACTCAGCATTTAAAAGCAGAAAATCTTGTAACATCCACAATAAAGATAAACCTTGAGCACATGATGCTAAGTAAATTTAGCCACAATAAAACAGATACTCTATGATTCCACTTACATGTAATATCTAAAGTATTGAAACTCTTAGGAACAGAAAATGGAATGGTTTTCATCAGGAGCCAGGTGGTAAAAAAAAAAAATGGGTATTATTAATTTATATTGAGTTTTAGTTTTGCAACAGAAAAAAGTTTTACAGATATGTTGCATAACAATGTAAATACACTTAACATGGCTAAATTGTATAAGAAAAATATTTAAGATTCTCAATTTTATGTTATGTATTTTTACTACAATTAAAATTAACAATGACACCTGAGGGCAGGTGGCTCAGACCCGTAATCCCAACACTCTGGGAGGTCAAGGTGTTCACATCACTTGAGATTAAAAATTCAAGATCAAGCTGGCCCCATTTCTACTAAAAATACAAAATTTAGCTAGGCATGGTGCATGCCTTTAATCCCAGCTATTCAGGAGGCTGAAGCAAGAGAATTGCTTTAACCGGGGAGGTGGAGGTTGCAGTGAGCTGAGATTGTGCCAATGCACTTTGGGTGACAGAGCAAGACTCTGTCTTAAAAATAAATATGACAACTAACAGAGATAGAGTTACAAATTTTCTAAAAATTTACCTTCAAACCACAAAACAGTTTCTTTCACACTAAGATATTATAAGATAAAGATGTTGAAATTAAGACAATTTCCATGAATATCACCTAGACAGAATCAATTGTTGGCCACCAGCCAAGAAGAAAAATATACAAATCATAAACAAAATAGTGGTAATGTTTATACTAGCAAACAATTAGATGATTATATTGACAACGGAAGTAGAGCTGATTCATGATTGACTTTTGCCTCACACTGTATTAAGATGTACTGAGTTGACAATTGTCATACAAAATTATAGCATATAAATTAAAACTAAAAACAGTAAACTGATATAATCTGGCCTGCCCTAAAAAAATGAAACAGATACAAAATTGCAAACAAAGTTGAAATTAACATTAACCCCCAAAATTCTGATTTGAATACTGCAATTCAAAACCATAATAAATAGGTAGAAACTAGAAACACAACTGATGTGAGGCAGCCTACTCTGAAAAATACAGAAATATAAAATACAAAACATAATGAAGACCAACTTTTACCCATAAAATCCTCAATAAACAGAGAAAAAATTCTAGATAACTACAATTATCAACTCTGACTGTGCATCCATGAAAAGCATTAATTTTGAATTGTTTCATACAGTTAGGGCAACAAAATTTCAAAGAAAACACATTATAATTATTCATAAAGAGCTTTGATGAGAACGTTTTAGAAAATAAGCATTTAAGTAATACTAAAGAAACTTCAAAATTATGCTACTGATATATTGATATGTTGCTGCTTTGTTTTCCCATTTTTTTTTTGAGATAGAGTTCTACTCTAGTTTCCCAGGCTGGAGGGCAATGATCTCGGCTCACCACAACCTCCACCTCCCAGGTTCAAGCTACTGTCCTGCCTCAGCCTCCTGAGCAGCTGGAATTACAGACATATGCCACCACACTCAGCTAATTTTCTATTTTTAGTAGAGATGGGGTTTCTCCATGTTGGTCAGGCTGCTTGTCTCAAACTTCTAACCTCAGGTGATCCACCTGGCTGGGCCTCCCAAAGTGCTGGGATTACAGGTATAAGCCACCATGCCCAGCCCATTGCTGCTTTTCTTACAAAATGATAAGGCTGTAATCTAGCCTTTAGAAGAATAGTCTTACATTTCTAAATATAATAATTATATATATTTTAAATACTTTACAAAGAAATGATATATAAAATAAAATTGGGAATAAGTTGTGCTCTTATTCAGCTGAAAGTTGAGGAAACTGGAAGAAAATGCTAGTAATAACACTGTGCCTAAAGTCGATGAAACATACAAGACAAATATTTTAATAAGTTACATAATTATATACAATATATATTTGAGAATGTTTTATTGTTTTATTTATGTATTTATATTTTGAGGCAGAGTCTCACTGCTGCCCAGGCTGGTGTGCAATGGAAGGATCTTGGCTCATTGCAAACTCCACTTACCAGTTTCAAGTGATTCTCTTTCCTCAACCTCCCAAGTAACTATGATTACAGGTGCATGCCACCACACCTGGCTGATTTTTGTATTTTTAGTAGAGTTGGGGTTTCACTATGTTGGCCAGGCTGGTCTGAAACTCTTGGCCTCATGATTTGCCCACCTCTGCCTCCCAAAATGCTGGGATTATAGGCATGAGCCACCATGCCAGGCCTTGAGCATGCTATTGTAGAACTGAAACTAAGATTACAGACAAATTACAGACATATGACAATTCAGAAAGTGAAAACACAGTGATAATAATCTTAATGTTAAAGAAGACAGAATCACAAAATAATAAGTGAGAAATAAGGTAATAATTGGAAATTCAATGTATGTAGAGCAATGTTCTAATTTCCCCAATGGGAAAAGTTTTTGTAAGGAATCCATAAAATGAATATATACAATAAACCATCTTACATTACAGTAGATATTATTGGCATGTACAGTTTAAATTTTTCAGATTAGGTCCTGATAAGAAAAAAGAATTCTCCATAAAATAATTTTCTTCTATTTAACAAGATACTTTTGTACATAAAGGTTTTCCGTCAATTTTTTGGTAGAATTATGTTTTAAACCTTCATAGGATGTGAAATTATAAAGCAGAAAACATGTGTCGTCTCTCTCTGGTGTTCCTGGAATTTCTTTTTTCATCGTATAATCCCATTTATATGAAATATCCAGAATATGCAAATCCATAGAGACAGAAAGCAGACTAGTAATTGCAAAGGGATGAGGAGGAAAGAATAGAGTGTGACTGCTAAAGCGTATAGGATTTTCCTTTATCATCACTGCCTCCCCACAGTGGTGACAGTCATAACCTTATTAGTAAGCTAAAAACCAATGGATTATATATTTCATTTATGTTTGTTTGTAGAGTCTAAAGTCTCACTATGTTGCCTAGGCTGTTCTTGAATTCCTGCCTCAAGCAATTCTCCAGCTCAGCCTCCCCAGCTACTGGGATTACAGGCATAAACCACCATATCCAGTTCTGAATATACACGTCAAAATTGTAAATTTTATTGTATGATATGTATATCTCAGCTAAAAAAAAAGGAAAACAGGGAGTTCTGTACTGATATGATATAATCTCCAAATATATTAAGTAAAAAAAGAGAGATACAGAATAGTGTGTGCAATGTACTACTATATTCTTAAAAAAATTATACACACATATATATATACACTATCCAGGCATAAAACCTCTCAAAAGACATACGGGAAACCAATAACATTATTTCCTAAAGCGAAGGATCCTGGAGTGCCTGTGGATATTGTGGTCTGGAAGGGAGACCTGACTTTTCAATATGCTCTTTTGTACCTTTTAAATTTTGTATAGAGTACGACACTTCCCTAATTTTCTAATTTATAGAAAGAAAAAAGGAATACTCTGATGCTTTCTCTTTAGTCTTTAGTTTTATTTTAAGAGATCATCTGCATTTTTTTCTGTAATAAACTTAAAACATATCCACCCATTTTGTCAGATTTATTTATTCCTTAGCGATTTGTTGTAAAAGTACAGTTTTTGTCTCAATCCTTAATAATACTACATTCATTATATTTCAGGTGTTTGGGTTTCTCATGGAGGAAAAGAAACACAGGCATAAACCTCTATACTATCCACCTGCTAGTCCTGCACATGATTTGAATAAAGTGTTACTGATACTTGAACAATTTGTATGATGTCGGCAGAGTAATATCAACAAGAATCATTATAAAGTAGCTGGCTTTATAAGTCAAGAGTTATGATATTTGATCCACTGTTAATCCATTTCTAGATCTGATCTAGATTATTTTCTTATTTATTTATTTATTTATTTATTTATTTATTTATTTATTTATTTTTATTTGTTTTGAGATGGAGTCTCACTCAGTTGCCCAGGCTGGATTGCAATTGTGCGATCTCAGCTCACTTCAAGCTACACATCCCAGGTTCATGCCATTCTCCTGCTTCAGCCTCCTGAGAAGCCAGGTCTACAGGCACCCACCACCATGCCCCGGCTAATTTTTTTTTTTTTTTTTTTGTATTTTCACTAGAGATGGAGTTACACCATGTTAGCCAGGATAGTCTTGATCTCTTGACCTCGTGATCCACACACCTTGGCCTCCCAAAGTGCCAGGATTACAGGCGTTAGCTACTGCACCCAGCCAATCTGATCTACATTATTTTCTGGATCTTCTGGTATATTGCAGGGCAACTGATGCATGATTTCTTCCTTGTGGGATGTTGTGGCTTCTTCATAAAGAACCTGAATAATCTCACACTGAATATTGTTTGTTAGAGTCTTCTCATTATAACCCCTTGTTTCAAGTCTTTCATACAATACATTGGTATCTGTCCTCAGCACAAAAACTACATGAAACCAGCATTTAAGGAAGAAATCAAAACCTTGGTAATAAACAATAACTCCACCTTCTCTCATTTGGTTATCTAACTCATCAACTAATCTGTCTTCATCTAAAATGGGACAATCATACTCTTCATCATAGCCATCATACAATTGCTCTTCTCAAGATAAATCACCCACATCAATGTATTTCAGTCCTGATATTGATGCAAGTTCTGTGCCTAGTAAGGTTCTTCCAACCCCTGGGGTACTGGTGAGCAGGATGCTGAGAGGCAATGATGGCTTGCTGTGATGGCGCCGAGTGCCTTGTTCACATGTCCTTTGCACTACTGTTCTTGGAATTTCTAAAACAAATCCCAATGCCTCTCAATACCTCCACAACTCCCTTCACACACTTTTGACTTGAGAAACCACATATTTATTTAAAAATTGCATAACATAGAGGTCTCCAGAAATGTGTGCAGATTTCCCCAGTTCCCAAAACTAATGAAATCTAGTCAGATCATGTAGATTCTTACAGATTCTGGGAGGACTTTGGTTTTCAGTGTGAATGCACTGGAAGATTCTGGGAGGGAGAAAGGAAGCCGTAGAATATTGAAAAGCATAGTAAGCATGGGACAGGAACATGTTTCTCTGTGACAGCAAGAAAAATAAAATTAGGCTTTTCTAAAACAATTTCCATTAGAACAGAGATGACCAAACCATATTTAAACTCTTGCTTTCTCTGTGACCTTTGGACCTCTCCTATGGGTTACCTGCTCATTTATTTTTACCTTGCTTTGTATATGGCTGTTGCCTCCTCTCTTTTCACACTGCAGGAATCTTTTCTTTGCTACAGACTATCCACCAGAGTGTTTTTTTTTTTCTTCCCCACAATAGTAATTGGGCTCACCAGAATATGCCCAACTCCCAGCGTCTTCCTCAGGAAAGAATTAAAGCTGTAGTGTATGTGTTGAAATGTTTTTCCTTTCAAGAGATTGCCTAATGAATAGACATGGAGTGCTGAAGGACGTGATGGAGTCATACAGATAACAGTTGTGTCTGATGAGAAGAATGAAAATTGCAGCACTAGAGAAGCTGCAATACCACAGACAGTCAACTGGGGAAGAAAATAGGTAATCAATCTAAAAACAATGAAACAAATTATATTTAACTGAGAAATACACCCAGATTCAGAGAAGAAATACCTGAGAATGCATCTTTGAAGCCCCCAGAATCTATAGCCTGGATGACTGCTGTTAATATCCCCCTTTACTAAGGCAGTTTATTTATTTATTTATTTATTTATTTTTGAGAAAGAATTTTGCTGTGTAGCCCAGGCTGGAGTGCAGTGGAGCAATCTCAGCTCAGTGCAACCTCCGTCTCCTGGGTTCAAGCGATTCTCTTGTCTCAGTCTTCTTAATGGCTGGGATGAGAGGTGCACACCACAATACTCAGCTAATTTTTTTGTATTTTCGGTAGAGACGGGTTTTGCTATGTTAGCCAGGCTGGTCTCAAAATCCTGGCCTCGAGTATCTGCATGTCTTGGTCCCCCAAAGTGCTGGGATAACAGGCCTGAGCTACTGTGCCCAGCCATGGCAGGCTTTAAATGCTAGATTTGATGGACATTGTATAATTTTCCAGATCTTATGAAAAAATTACAAGTCATACGAAGAATTTGGGAAATACACTTCACTGGAAGAAACAAAATAAATATCCAGAAGTTGACTCTTAAGTAATGAAGATTTTTGCATATGTGATAAAGAATTGAAAACAATTAAAATTACTCAGTGAACAAAAATAAAACAAAAATAAACAATTGAATAACATTTAAAAATAATAAATGACCAAAATGTGATATCAACAAAGATATGAAACCTTTTTCTAAAAACCCAACAGAAATTGTGGCATTGAAGGATCCAATAACTGTCATTTACAAATTCGCTACAGAGACACAACAGCAAAAAATGGATCAAAAATAGATTCAGAAAATTAAACATATATTATTCACAAATATTTAGGCCTGGAAACTAGTTTTTGAAAAAAATGGAAAAAAATGAGTGTGAAATATGAGACTTACTGGACAACATCAAGTAGACCAATATATTCAGAGAAAGAGTCTTATAAAAAGAATATAGGAAGAAAATGACATAAATATTATTTGGAAGAAAAAGAGGAGATTCTGAGAACCTTACACGTTTCTGTGATGAAACAAAAATAATAGTAACCAAGAATAATTGATCTGGAAAACACAGTACTTCAAAAATTAGAAAAAATAAAACGTTTTTAAGTTTAAAATAAAAAATCTAATGTTGCTTACTACTAAAATAACCCTAGAAAAAATGCATATGATTGTCAATTATGTTGAAACATAAAATGATGCTGGACAGCATCATAAAACCATATGAAAATATAAAGCTCTCTATTAAATATAAGTATATACACTGATACAAAATTTGCTATTGTAATAATAATGGTGTATTAAATTCTTCAATCTCTGTGAAAATACACACAATATATAGCGACAAAATTTGTAACATTAGTAAGAGAGTGGGGAAAGTAAAAATGAATATATTTTGTAAGCTGTTAACTTGAATTTGAAGGCAAAAGCTGTTTGCCCTGGGGACCTTAGCACTGGGTGAGGGATGAGATAAACCTGCCATTTTGTCTCCCTTAGTTTTTCCATCTCCCCCTACTCTGCATAGGGATTTTTCTTGGTCTGGAGGAATAGTCAGTGGGGACAGGCTCTATTCTGCACACACAGACAGGTGTAGGTAGGCATGGCATCTATAGAGGGGGCCTGGGATTCTAAAAAGAATTAAATATTCAAAAAGTGGAAACCTGAGAATTTTGGGAAAGATTCTCCGGGCTTTGGGCTGGGGAAATGGTAAGTCCTTGCTTCCAGCCATGCGGTTTCTTATCAGAGTTGTTGGGACCATCTTCCTGCAGGTGTCCCTTAGGGAGACATTGCAGGAGATTTAGCCGGTGATGATGGTCCATGAAAAAATGTGTCACTGCACTTGCTTCTCACTGCACCTGGACAGAAACACGCCAAACCACTTCCCAGGGCTGCAAAACAGTGAGGAGATGCAGAAGGTCTCAGGGTTGTGTATGAGGGAAGGCTGGATTGGAAGTTGGGTAGACTGCCTAGAGGAGGGACCCCAAAAGAATGGCCAGGCAGGACTTCCCCAATCCTTGGAGGTCTTGTGTCACAGATAAGCATATGAATGTAGGATTGGAGCACACGCCTGCTTCTCAGCCTGTCACACCAACACCTTATAACTTCATAGCCCACAAGTTAAAGAGCAGAGTTGTGATTCTAAAAAAATCAGGCAGTATCAAGCCAGCCTTCATATCAGCCCAATAAAATTCTATAAAGATAAATGATGTCTTGCGGAAAAAAGAAATACAAAAAACTTAAAAAGATTCACAGTATTTGAGTGGGGAAATCTGCCCAGTACAGCACCAACTGCTGTGGTGAGATTCACCTGGTTGTAAAGCAAAATCTCTCATGTACTCATGTTCCCTGGGGAAAAGCCACTCATGTTCCCAGGGTCTACCTGCTTGCTAAGAGGAAGTGTGGAAAAGATTTGTAGCTCAATGGTGCCCATAGTTGATCACAGAACCTTTCCTCTTTCCCAAAACAGCCACCATTAAAATTCAGTGAAACACACACTGGAAGATAGTCCTGAATTTGGAGGCCCTGGGGAGTCCTCAGCACAACCCTGCATTAGGGCTGCCCAAAAAGGCAGCTCTAAATGCTCCATCTACCCAAGACACTAGTGGATAAAAAGCAGTTAGCCTTGTCAGCTCTTCAAGACCCACATGTGATTCAGAGGCATTTGTCAGAAGATTCTTTGTAAGAAAGGATCTCTGCCCACTAGCAGACAGGAGTGTGTGTCTGTGTGAGTGTGTGTGTGTTGAAATTAGAACCCCACCTAATGTGTTCATTATGGAATTTGAAAATGGAAGCCTAAAGTTGAAAATTGAAATCACCCACGAGAGCATCTTGCAAACTATTTTCTGTGCTAGATGCGATGTTTTAAGGTACAGGGCCCTGGTAACATCCTACTTCCCTCTCCTTGAAAGAACTACACACACTATTCAAGGCCTGCTTCCACTTGAGCCGCTCCCAAGAGCAGCTTGAGAGCCTGGGCCCATCTGCCAACTTTAGCAGGGCTGACTAAAGCTGCTTGTTTTTCCCGAGTATCTTCTCCAATGACCTGAGAGGTGGGGGAGACATTGGGGCCAGGATTGAAAAAAGGGATGGGGAGCATGGAGGCCAGAGGCTGAGGACCAAGTTTTCCCACATGGAGGGGTCTGGCCTAGAGGCACTCAAACCAGGGTCAAATTTAGGTGGAGAGATCTGGTCTTGGGTGGTCCTGTGCTGACTACCAGCCTTGAGTCCCTCAAACAGTAGGAAGTGAAAGAATGGCTTGCATATGAGCCTCACTGACAGTGTGCCACCTGTGTACATCTTGCCAGGGACCCAGGAGGGACCATGGTGTCTCCAGAGCCAAGACTGGAAGGTGGAACTCCCAAAGGGAGCAAAGAAGAGGGTCCTAGGTGAAATGAAGACCTTATTTCTGCTTGACCATTCTTGAAGCGCTTTCAGTGCCTAAAAGTGATTAGCATGAGCATCTGGAACCCACTTCCTGGAAACTGCAAGATGCAAAGGGATTTCATGTACCTCTTTGTAATTACAGATTAGGACAAGAAGTGCCCCATCACTGCATCCGCATGGGGCATTTACTGGATCCAGTAAGTCTCTGCCAGCTCCCCACAAACTCCTGGGATGTCATTTTTTCTGGGTCTGTGGACAGACAAACAGGGCACTTGCTCAGTGCCCACTTCCTCCTTGTAGGCCTACAGCCTATTGCTCAACCCCAAGCCCACTAGCCCTTGCTTCCTAAGCCATTCACCACTGGAGCTGCTCAAGTACCACAGCCTGAACTTCACAAAACACTTTGTCATGTCAAGAAAGTAAAGGTAAGGCTGCCGGGCATGGTGGCTCATGCCTGTAATCCCAAAATTTTGGAAGGCCAATGTGGGCAGATCACAAGGTCAGGAGCTTAATATCAGCCTGGCCAATACTGTGAAACTCCACCTCTACTAAGAATGCAAAAATTAGCTGGGCGTGGTGATGCATGCCTGTAGTCCCAGCTGCTCGGAGGCTGAGGCAGAAGAATTCCTTGAATCCGGTGGGTGAAGGTTGCAGTGAGCTGAAATCATGTTGATTCACTCCAGTTTGGGTGACAGAGTGAGATTTCTTCTCAAAAAATAGAATAGAATAGAATAGAATAGAATAGAATAGAATAGAATAGAATAGAATAGAATAGAATAGAATAGAATAGAATAGAATAGAATAGAATAGAATAGAAAGGAATAGAATAGAATAGATGAAATAAAATAGAATAAAATATAAAATAAAATAAAATGTAATGTCACTGTTTCATCTCCCCCTGACCTGTGTCATGTTCCAGGGGCTTATTGGATGAACCAGCCAGCCAAAACTCCAGAGTTTCCACCCAAACAATCTGCCCCCACTGCTTGAGTTCCCTCTAGGGAGCTGTCAGTATGACAGGGGGCATCCACGGGAGTGGTGGCCATTTGCTTCTATCTGACCTCAGGGCAGATTATCAGGGCAAGAAGATCCTAGAGCAGATGGAAGTCTCAGAGAAGTAGCCTATGGCAGTGTTCTGGGTTCAGTGGGCTCTGTATCTCCCTCTCCCCTTATTGTCACGAGGTCCAGAACCACACACTCACCCAGATCACTGCTCCATTGCACGTGTGCAGCTGGATGGCTCCCCAGGCAGAGGCTGCCATGGACTGTGTGCACACAGAGAATGCCTACACCTTGAGGCCGTACTATGAGGAGAACATTCCTGAACAGGGTCATGCAGACTGATCCTGCCCTCACTGGGAACCCCCTTCCTCCTGCGTACTACACAGAATTCTGTGCACTTTCCTGGAGGCTCCATGCTGGGTCTTTTCATTTGGAAATTTGAGGTTGTCCATAGGGAGGTAACAAAAGAGACTTCTCCTCCATTTGGAAAAAAAAAAAAGAAGAAAGAACGAAAAGGGAGACTTCTCAGAGCACATTGTGGGGCACAGGCTGAGCCTTTGCCTCCCTCCTTGGTCCCTCTATGGTCCCAGGACTGAAAGAAGGAGCTGCAGACAATGAGGGAACTGCTCTGCAAGAACTGGCCTGAGTGGCTGCTTCAAAAAAGAACCACAGTCAAAGTGCCTACATACCCTAGTGACTGACTGGCAGCCTCAGTCCCACCTACCATCTGCAGGCAGGTTTTCTTGCTGGCAGAATGTAACCAAGGAAAGCAGGAATAAGTCCAGCACTCTCAGTCACCCCAAAGGCTGTCTGGGGTTCCCTGCAAGGCCTTCTAGCTTTCTGCTTCTTGGAAGACCACCCAAGCATCTCTTTCTGGCCTTGGAGACTTTGATTCTCTGGAAGGAGAAGGCCCTACTTTTCACTAGGCTAAGCGGCCAGATCCATCCAGCTCTCCCCCTTCAGTAACAACCAATGGGCTCTCACCTGGGCACACACTGCCCAACCTTGGCCCTTCTAAGGCAGGAGCTCATTTGTCTTACAGGTTCAGCTTACTAGGGCTTAAAAGTTATCAGTGCTGTTATTAAGATTGAGAAATTAGGGGGAAAGAGTTGCCTTGAAAAATTTCCCCTAATCTTATCTTGGAGATCATCAGCACCGGTGACAGCATAGGCAGGGCTGCCGAGGATGCTGGTGGAGAGTGCCCAGCCTGTCCAGTAAGCTGGTCCTTGCCAGAGGTGACTCATGACCCAACCCCTGAGAGAAGCAGACAGACATCCAAGTAAAGAGCTGGGGTGTATAGATCAGGGCAGCCCAGGCACACTGATGGTGGCTTGGCACTACCTCCCATTAAGGGGTGTCACCACAGCTGACTCTTGGAGCCAGGGGGTGATTTTCAATGTGTGCAAGGCAGTCACCTCCATCAGCTATACAGCCTTCAGCACTCACTTCACCTTGGACATCTCACCAGAAAGCAGTGGGGACTGGCCAATGGAGAAGCTTTGCAAAGTGAGACAGAGCATCATGGGGTGGGGGATGTGGGTCCTGCCTGCTCATCTGAGCATTCTTCCTGAAGGTGTGCTTTGCAACCAAACAGTGACTGTTTTCATGTTGTCTATTTATTTATGGGCTTAAAATATCCTAATATTTCATTTATAGTAGTTTCAGGCTTGTATTTGTGTATTTGTAAAAATTTTATTAGAAGAAAGGTCACTTCAGACAACAATATTTTAGAAGATCTTAAGGTGGCATAGACTTTCATGTCACAATAGCTACTGTTGACCTCTTTTTGCTACCTTTGTACAAAGTATACACAGAAAGTGCAGCCAGAGGAGATGAGGCCAAGTGTCTAGAGCAGAACTGCCTGGGCTTGCTTGCTTGTCTGCCATCATGTGGACTCTGGCTGTGAGGCGGTGCCCACCCTGGATCTACACACCCCACCCCATCTCCTGAGTAACCAACACAAGGCAGTGCTAATTAGCAGGTGAGTGATGGGCATCAGGCAGCCCAATACCATCTGGGAAGATTTGAACATCATCTAGGCTGGGGCTGTGGGGGGCAGGAGCTGTGGCTCTCTTCGCTTGTTATGGCACCACCCACAGATGCATCTGCCCTGTGCTGTTTCTCCAGGAATCAACTGCCCATGGTCCTGAGCCTGTCATGCCATGCCTGCTACCTCACACTGCCTGTGTTTGGAAAAAACATCCTGAGATGGTACTGCTGGATGTGAGCACTGGCAAGAGGACAGCACCTTTGTCTTGGGGGATTAGGAGCTGACCAGATAGCTCCCGTCTGCCTCTAGAACAAGTGGGGGCTGGTTCTGCAATTAATGACATCTCCCAAAAGATGTGTTGGCAATGGCTCAAGGAATATTTGATGCAGAGGCCTAAATGAAGACACATGAATGGAGTGTGTGGATATCAGTTAGCAGCTGGGAAATAGGTGCCTCCAAGGTCTCATCCTCCAACAACTGTGGAACATGCCCAAGCCATGAGTGTATACACCTAGAGTGAATATATCTGACTGTTGCTTTTGCTGCCACTATCCCCAAGCTCAATCTCGCTTAAAATCTGGATTTTAAATGGAAAAGATAAGAGGTTTTTTTGTGTCCTGGAATAGGAAGCCAGAGATCTGTGTAGGGGTGGCACTGGGTGCACATTAGTTTTGTGACAGGATGAGGGTTGCAGTGTTTTTTTTAATCATGATAGGCCTGGTCTGGTTGTAACTCTGAGTGATGGGGAGGAAGTCAGCAGTGGTGGTCATGTAGATATCTACGTGCCCAACCCTGGCCTGCCTGCCCTCAGACATATCTAGAGGCACCACTACAGGCCCTGACTTGTCTCCTTACTCCTTGTATATCAGATGGGAATACCCAGAAGCTACAGTCTGAATGTATTATTCTCCCATTTTGACCTGAGCCACCTAACACACAGTGAGGGTGGGTGGGTGAAGGGCCCAGGGGAAAGCAGGGCTGGATCATGGATCCTGGTGGAAATTTAGAGATACAGGAGTGGTTGTCACCTCTCTGTGGAGCCCAGCTCCCTACCTGATCCTTGCCACACAGCCCCATCTACAGAGACCAGCTCTGGTAAGTTTGGGGATCCCTAAGGCCCGAGGCTGCTCCCTGTCACCCCTGTCTGTGCTCCTTACCTTTCCTGCTGTCAGAGCCCAAAATGAAGGGAGAGGTTGATGCCCTGTGAGCCTGAAGGAGTTGTGTCTGACTGGAGCTTCTGTCTGGGGTTTTGCATAGAGTTACCTATGAATATGGTCTGTCCAGATACCTTATTTCAAAGGAAGTGAGCATGAACTAGCAAGTGCAGCAACCCCACACTTGATAAATAAATTTTTCTTGTCTTTAAACCATCACATTTTCATTTCACATTGGAATAAGGGAAGTGAAACCTGCTGCAGCAGCCTCACCCATGTGTTCTGTAACCCAGACTCATTTGGTTGTGAGGGCTGTTGTCAGAAATGTTATGAAAAGAAGAATATGTATAAATTTAATCAAATGTAAAATTATGCTTATAATGTCATTTATGTGGGAGATAAGAGGGTGGAGTAACAGGCACTTAGTTGGAGTTTACCCAACTGTCGCTTTCCAGGCTCATGAGTGTGGCTCTGGTGAACCTCACCTGACATTGGTGACAGAAGAGAAAAGGCCAGCATGAAGGCTAGGTGGGGGAGAGGTGCCAGGCTGTGGGGCTAGGCCCTGCGCATGCTGAGCCTGTTAGGTCACTGGACATCTAACTGCCGAGGCACTGGCCCTTGACACATGAGTTGAGGTAAGAGGATTGGGCAGCACTCTTCAGGAGTCACACTGCTGGGAGAATGGAGGAGAATCTACAACTGGCCATACTAGGGTAGGTTTTAGGGTGATCTGGACACTCTTGGAGAGCTAATGAGTTGGGAGGAAGGCAGTCCCTCAGGTGCATCTGATGACTGGAGCCTATGGTTCTCGGAGGGGAGGGGGTGTCTGTGGGGGTGGCATGACCCTATGAGAGGAAGAGTTTACAGCTTTTACAGCTGGTGGCTGTTGCTCAGCAGTCCCTCCTCAGAGCAAGCATGTCATCAGCCACGTGTATAAGTGAATGTCTTTTGAAGTGTTTAGAGAGTGCTCTATGTCTTAGAAATTCCTTTCCCCTGGCCTTGTCCAGTGAACACAGTTCACACAGCTAACACCTGTTCTTGAGAGGTCTTCACCATGCAAAGCTGAGAATGGATTGGGTTTAGTTACCATTGTGCCTTCTCCTCACCTGAGAGGCCTATTTTCTTTGGTTGATTCCTTAAGTGTATTACTGTCGGTCACCTTTCGACAACTCCAATGACAAGTGGCTGTTGTTTCATTAAAAAAAAAAGAAGGCTATGAATGTGAAACCCTCCTCTTCTACTCTCTTTCTCTTAGGTGAAAGATTTTCTTTTTTAAAAAAGGGTACATAGTGGTATCCCAGCAGGTGGAGTGTGAGAACTGACTTGTGCTAGGCTATGGTGTCATTGTGGATGGGCACTTCTTCAAGATGGAAAACCAAGTCTCACTGAGTTGCAAGAGCCATACTAGCCCTTCTCCACATCCCCCACTGTGGGCTTTCACTTATCTCCCATGCTTGAATTTTTTAACATACATATTTTTATATATGTATACACACACATACATACACATACAGGTCTCACTCTGTCACCCAGGCTGCAGTGCAGTGGCTGAATCATGGGACACTGCAGCCTCAAACTCTTCAGCTCAAGTGATGCTTCCACCTCAGCCTCTCAAGTAGCTAGGACTGCAGGCAAGCAATGCTACACCCAGACAATTTGTAAATCTTTTTCTTGAGACTGAGCCTACTTATGTTGCCCAGACTGGACTTGAACTTCCAGGATCAAGCAATCATCCCACATTCAACTCCCAAATTTTTTAGATTGCAGCTGTGAGCTACCAAACTCAGTCAAAAATATATTTTTTAAAGAAAAATTACAACCAAATTATAAGTTATGATTGCACCACTGCTCTCAAGCCTGGGCAGCAGAGCAAGACCTTATATCCAAAAACAAAGCAAAATGAAACAAAAAAAAAATACTTACAACCAAACTAAACTTTGAAGATTATGTCATCTGTGTCCAGCCCTGCCCTTCAAGCTATCAGAGTTAAATATAATGATTATTGAGAAAACAGTTAGATAGTATTAAGAAATTTCTGTATATTCTCCAGCTGAGACTGAGGTATTCTAAATGTGGCCCAAATATTTTCTCACCACTACCTTCAGAATCTAAACTAGCAAGTCAAATCTGGGCACCTGCAGAGGACAGTTGGTCGTTTTCAAGTAGAAAGAGAATTACCCCCATTAATAAGAGTAATACAGTGATTCTCAAAAACAGAAGTCAAACTGAGATGCAGCACAGTCAGGGCACAACTACCGTGGCATAACCTCCTCACACAGAATGGTTGAGGAGCCTTTCTCAGATTAGCAAATTTGGGCAATATAATTCTCGCTTATTCATTCCCGGCCCTTGCTTCCCACCTGATTCCCAATGGCCACCTCACGATGTGGTCAGCAGTGGAGTGCAGTGTGGTAAGAGAGGGGCTCAGGGATGGGACGGGGGTCTTTACTGCATTATCAAAATGCTTAAAAAGTTGTGAAAAAGGTGTCCAAATGTTCTACTTCCTACCTTTAAATAGCTGTTAAGATGCGTTATGCAACAGATTCTGGAGGGGAAAGAACAAGTGCATTTCAAGTCTCAGCTCACTTCTTAATTAGCTGTGATACTCTGGGCATGTGACTCCAACTATTTGAGCCTGTTTGCCTGTTCACCCAAGACAATCCTAAGCAAAAATAACAAAGCTTGTGTCATCATGCTATCCAACTTCAAACTATATTACAAAGCTATAAGAGCCAATACAATATGGTACTAGTACAAAACAGATATATAGACCAATGGAACAGAACAGACACCTCAGAAATAACACCATGCATCTACAACCATCTGATCTTTAATAATCCTGACCAAAACAAAAAAAGGGGGATAAAAATTCCTGTTTAACAAATGGTGCTGAAAAAACGGGCTAGGCATATGCAGAAAACAGAAACTGGACCCCTTTCTTACATCTTATACAAACATTAACTCAAGATGGATTAAAGTTTTTTGTTTTGTGGGTTTTTTTGGGATGGAGTCTCACTTTTTTGTCCAGGCTGGAGTAGAGTGGATTGATCTCGGCTCAATGCAACCTCCATTTTCAAATAGAAAAGGAAATACCTTTCTAGCAATTCTCCTGCCTCAATCTCCTAAGTAGCTGAGATTACAGGTGCCCACCCCTACATCTAGATAATTTTTGGTATTTTTAGTAGAAACACAGTTGCACCATGTTGACCAGGCTGGTTTCGAACTCCTGACCTTGTGATTTGCTTGCCTCAGACTCCTAAAGTGCTCAGATTACAAGGGAGAACCACTGCACCTGGCTGTATTAAAGTCTTAAATGTAAAAACCCAAACCATAAAAACTCTAGAAGAAAACCTAGGCAATACCATTCAGTACACAGGCACAGACAAAGACTTCATGACTAAAACACTGAAAGCAATTGTAACAAAGAAAAATTGACAAATTAGATCCAATTAAACTAAAGAGCTTCTGTACTGCAAAAGAAGCTGTCATCAGTGTGAACAGGCAGCCTACAGAATGGGAGAAAATTTTTGCAGTCTATCTATCTGACAAAGGTTGAATATCCAGAATCTAGAAGGAACATAAACAAATTCACAAGAAAAAAACAAACAAACAACACCATGAGAAAGTGGGCAAGGGATATTAACAGACTCTTCTCAAAAGAAGACATTTGGCTGGGTAAGGTGTCTCGGGCCTGTAATCCCAGCACTCTGGGAGACTGAGGCAGGGGGATCATTAGACCAGCCTGGCAAACTTTGGGAAACCTCGTCTGTACTAGAAATACAAAATTAGCTGGGCGTTTGGGTGGGCCCCTGTAATCCCAGCTTCTCAGGAGCCTGAGGCAGGAGAACCACTTGAAGCTGGGAAGCAGACATTGCAGTGAGCTGAGATCCCACCACTGCACTGCAGCCTGGGTAACAGAGCAACACTTCGTCTAAATAAATAAATAAATAAATAAATAAATAAATAAATAATAAAAAAGATATTTATGTGACCAAAAAGCCTAAACCTTATTTTCACTGGTCATTAGAGAAATTCAAATCAAAACCACAATGAGATACAATCTCCCACCAGTTAGAATGGCAATTATTTAAGTCAGGAACCAGCAGATGCTGGTGAGGCTGTGGAGAAATAGATATGCTTTTACACTGTTGGTGGGAGTGTAAATTAGTTCAACCATTGTGGAAGACAGTGTGACAATTTCTCAAAGAAAGAGAAATATCATTTGACCCAGCAATCCCATTACTGGGTATATACCCAAAGCATTATAAATCGTTCTACTATAAAGACACATGCACTCGTATGTTTATTGCAGGATTGTTTACAATAGCAAAGAATTGGAACCAACCTAAATGCCCGTCAATGATAGACTGGAGAAAGAAAATTAGGCACATATACACTATAGAATATTCTGTAGCCATAAAAAGATGAGTTCATGTCCTTTGCTGGGTCATAGATGAAACTGGAAATCATCGTCCTTAGCAAACTAACACAGGAATAGGAAATCCAACACCACATGTTCTCATTCATAAGTAGAAGTTGAACAGTGAAAACACATGGACACAAGGAGGGAAACATCACACACTGGGGCCTGTCTGAGAATGGTCAAGAAAAGGGACAGCATTAGGAGAAACAGCTAAAACATGTGGGGCTTAAAACATAGATGGCGGATTGATAGGTGCAGTAGAGGGGCACGGTGGCTCATGCCTGCATTCCCAGCACTTTCTGAGGCAGAGGTGGGTGGACCACCTGAAGTCAAGAGTTTGAGATAGGTGCAGCAAACTACTATGGCACATGTAAACTTATGGAAAAAACCTGCACGTTTTGCACATGTATCCCAGATTTTAATTAAAAAAAAAAAAAAGCACTAAGGCTGATGGGGAGGGTGGTAGGGGCAAGCGTGGGGGTAGGGGCGGGAGTGGGTGTGCCCTGGAACTTTATCCAGTCAGTGTAGGTGGCGTGGGAACCGCCCAATCAGGCACGCAGTTGGAGAGGAAGGGAGGGCGTGGCTTCCGGCGTTTGGCAGGAACTTTTTCTCTCCCTTGCACGGGAACTTGGGAACCATCTCTCCTCTTCCGCCTTCTCCACGTTGGGAGCTCCAGGAGACTTCCTCACAGTCTCTGTTAATAGCTCACAGTCTCTGTGACGCATAGCTAAGACACGAGGACATCCTGCAAGCTGTGAAATGGTGAGTACGGGGGTTCGGCATCCCAAGAGAAGAGATCAGGCTGTGAAACTGGCAGGACCTGCTCCTCCACAGTCATCTCCTGTGTAACACGGTGAAACCCCATCTCTATACATGTATGGATATATTCCCTGACACTTAATTATATTCCATTAATGTGTATCTATTGATCTCTTTTCTACAACTTGGCAGAATTTGATTATTAGTGTTAACAGTTTTATTATTACTTAGGATTTTAATTATATATGTAAAGTTATAACATCTATGTGTAGAAATAAGCTTATCTATTTTCCAATTGGAATGTTTCTTATCTTGTATTGCTCAATTATTCTCACCTGATTTGTATTGCAATTTTGATCAGAAGTAATGAACGCAGCTATCCTTGTTTGTTCCTGATCTTAAGGAGAAAGCTTTTAGTCTTTCACCATTGCATGTAATGGTAGTTTTGAGGTTTTTTAGGTACTTTTTTATGTTAAGGAAGTTTTAGTCTATATCTAGTTTACTAGATGCTCTTATAAAAACCTTTTGCATTATGTCAAATTTTTTCTCCATCAATTGAGATGATAATTTTTTTTTCCCTAAAAATCATTCTACTGAGTTGGTATATTGCATTGACTAACTGCAATTGTTAGAGTGAGAAAAATTGGTTTACGTCTTTTAATGTTTAAAACAAATCATCAGTGAAGCCATCTGATTCTCGACTTTTCTTGTTAGTATGATTTTGATAATTTATGCAGTCTTTTGCTAGTTACAGTTTGTATTAGACTTATTCAGGGAAATAGAAGGAATAGAACAAATATCTACCTCTATGTGAATATCTATGTCTGTGTTAATATATGGGACAGAGCCCGTTTGGGTTGTCATGGCGGTATCTTCTGCACAGGATGCCTTTCTCAGCAATCTCTGGGCTGGTTTAGAGAACCCTCTGTTCTTCCACTCACCTCATTTCAGTGCTGGCCCTTGTTGGCAACAGCAAGCTTCTGCCCTGCACCAGAGGAAACAGAGTGTGACCGGATTAAAGCCATTTTGTCAATCTCCTCTGTGGAGCTCTGCAAAGACAGTAACTGGCAGCCAGATTTGGAAGACTCAGAGCTATTTCTGGCCATCAGTGATACTCCTTATACCCCATGCAACCTTCTGCTCCCCAGATGAGGCATAGACTTATGTCTGCACAGACCTTCAGCCTTGGAAGTCACCAGATAACAGCTCCAGGGCACAGAACAATCAATTCATGTGGATGAGTACCACAGCTGCCTTTGCCTTCCTCCTTTGCCAGCCATGACCTGGTTTGTAAACATGAGCTATCAGTATTCTAACAACCCAACAATCTGCTCCTCCTCAGAATGGGACAGCCTCATATGACATTCCCCTACACACAAAATTTAACATTAAATAGTTATCCTTTTGTATTTGGCTTGTTTTACGTAGTATAATGTCTTCAAGTTTCATCCATATAGTAGCATGTATCAGCATTGCAATTTTTTTTTTTTTTTTTGAGATGGGATCTCTTTTTTCACCGAGACTCGAGTGCACAGCAATGCAATCATGACTCACTGCTGCCTCAATCTCCCCAGCCTCAAGCGATCCTTCTGACTCACATGGACCTCCCCTGTGGCTGGGACTGTAGGCACACACCACCAAGGCCAGCAAATTTTTGTACTATTTGTAGAGATGGAATTTTGCTATGTTATAAAAATAGGTGTGAAAGTATCAGTGCATAAGTGAATAAAATTTAAAAACCCAAACACATCTGTGCATGCAGTTCTTAAATTGAATAACAGAGATCAGGCATGGTGGCTCACACTGTAATTCCAAAAGTTTGGGAGGCTGAGATGGGCACATCACTTAAGCTCAGGGGTTCAAGACCAGCCTGGGCAACGTGGCAAAACCCTGTCTCCACTAAAAATTTAAAAATTAGCTGGGCATAGTGGTGCATCCTTGTAGTCCCAGCTATTCTGGAAACTGAGGAATGAGAATCGCTTAAGCCCCAGAGACAGAGGTTGCAGATTAAGTCCCTGCATTTAATTATTTTGGATACACCTGTAGTTGAAACATATGGAAGTGGTCATCTGTTGCTGAAACATACAGTAATTCTATAGGAACTTTCTGATATACTGCCAAACTATTGATCACTGTTGATAAACCATTGGTCACAGTCGATAAACCATTCTCACCAGCCATGCACCAGGGTTCCACTTCACCCATATCCTATCCAGTATCTTTTTCATTTTTGCTGTTTTGGTTTTTATATAGCCACCTTAATAGATGTAACGTGGTAGCTCATTGTGGTTCTGATGTGCATGTCCCTCATGACTGGTGATGCTGAGCATTTTTCTGTAGGCTTATTGACCCAGTATAGATTCAAGTCCTCTTCCTTTTTATAAATACTGTTGTTGTTTTGTTTTGTTGTTGAGTCTTAGAAGTTCTTTATATATTCTGCTTATTATATTACACCTTATGTACCTAGTCAGATACATGATTTGCAAATCTTTTCTCCCATTTGCTGGTTGTCTTTTAACTGTGTTGTTCATGCTTTTTGTACCAAATTTCAGTATAAGTGAGTTTTGTGTTTTTTTTTTTTGGTATCAAAAAACATGAACAACAGAGTGTTTTCATATCAAAAAAACACAAAAGATTCACATTTTCATCAAGTCCAATTTATGTTTTTCATTTTGTGGCCTATGCTTTTGGTGTAACAGTCAAGAAACAATCAGCAAATTTAATGTTGTAAGATTTTTGCATATTCTTTTTCCTAAGAGTTTTTAAAGTTTAACTTTTTAAAACTTTTACAGTAGGTTTGGGGGTACATGTGAAAGTTTGTTACGCAGTAAACATATGTCAGAGAGGTTCACTGTACATATGATTTCATCACCCATGTATTAAGAACAGTACATGATAGGTATCTTTTCTGCTTCTCTCCCTCTTCCCACCCTCTAACTTCAAATGGACCCCAATGTCTGTTGTTTTCCTTTTTGAGTTCGTACATTCTTATTTAGTTCCTACATAAAACTGTGAACGTGCGGTATTTGGTTTTCTGTTCCTGTGTTAGTTTGCTAAGGATAATAACCTCCAGTTACATCTATGTTGCCATAAAAGACATGATCTCTTTATTTTATGGCTGCATAGTATTCTGTAATGTGAATGTGGCACATTTTCTTAATCTAATCTGTTACAGATAGTATTTAGATTGATTCCATGTGTTTGCTGTTGTCAATAGGGCTGCAATGAACATTTGCATGTATGTGTCTTTAAGTTAGAATAATTTCTATTTATCTGGGAATATACAGAGTAATGGGATTGAAAGCAGAACTATTGAATGATGGTTCTGCTGTTAGCTCTTTGAGGAATTGCCAAACTGCTTTCCATAATGGTTGAACTAATTTACATTTGCACCATAAGTTCCCTTTTCTCTACAACCTTGCCCACATTTATTGTTTGACTCTTTAACTATAGCCATTCTGACTGGTGTGAGATGACATCTCATTGTGGTTTCTTTCTTTTTTTTTTTTTCTATTTTGACATGGAGTCTCACTCTGTGACCAGGCTGGAGTGCACTGGCATGATCTCAGCTCACTGCAACCTCCATTTGCTAAGTTCAAACGATTCTCTTGCCTCAGCCTTCTGAACAACTGGGACAACAGGCGCACACACCACACCCAACTGATTTTTGTATTTTTGGGAGAGACTAGGACTCACCATGTTGGCCAAGATGGTCTTGATCTCTTGACCTCGTGATCTGCCAGCCTCAGTCTTCCAAAGTGCTGGAATTACAGGCTTGAGCCACCGAACCTGGCCATCTCGTTGAGGTTTAAATTTTCATTTCTCTAATGATCAGTGATGCTGAGGTTTTTTTCATACTCTACTTGGTGACATGCATGTCTTCTTTTGAAAAGTGTCTTTTCATGTGCTTTGTCCACATTTTAATGAGATTTCTTTTATTGTAAATTTAAGTCCCTTATAGATGCTGAGATAGCGGATCTTTTTCAGATGCATAATTTGCAAATGTTTTCTTCCACTCAGTAGGTTCTCCATTTTCTCTGCCGATAGTTTTATTTTCTGCTATGCAAAACTCTTTAGTTTAATCATATCTTACTTGTCAATGTTTGCTTTTCTTACTATTGCTTTTGGTGTTTTTGTCATGAAATCTTTGCACGTTCCTATGTCCAGGATTGAATTGTCTGAATTGTCCTCTAGGGTTTTATACTTTTCAGTTTTATATTTAAGTCCTCAATCTTGAATTTATTTATCTATTTATTTATTTATTCATTTATTTATTTATTTATTGTATATGGTGTAAAGTAGGGGTCTGGCTTCATCTTCCACATATGGCTAACCAGTTATCCAGGCACAATTTATTGAATAAGAAATCTTTTTCTTATTGCTTGTTTTTGTCAGCTTTGTTGATTATCACATGGTCACAGATGTGCAGCCTTATTTCTGGATTCTCTATTCTGTTCCATTTCTCTATGTGCCTGTATATGTATCAGCATCATGCTGTTTTGGTTACTGTAGACTTGTAGAATAGTTTGAAGTCAGGAAACATGATACCTCCAGCTTTGCTCTTTTTGCTTGAAATTGCCTCATCTATTTGTGCTTTTTTTTTTTTTTTTTTTTTTTCCCACAGAGTCTTACTCTGTCACCCAGGCTGGAGTGGAGTTGCAGGATCTCAGCTCACTACAAGCTCCACCTTCTGGATTCACACCATTCTCCTACCTCAGCCTCTTGAGTCACTGGGTTACTACAGGTACCCACCTCTATACCTGGTAATTTTTTTTATTTTTAGTAAAGACAGGGTTTCACTGTGTTAGCCAGAATGGTCTTGATCTGACATCACCATCTGCCTGTCTCAGCCTCCCAAAATGTTGGGATTACAGGCATGAGACACCACTCCTGGCTTTCTGGTTTTATATGAACTTTAAAATAGTTTTGTCTAGCTCTGTAAATAATTTCTTTGGCAATTTGAAAGGAATAGCATTGAATCTGTAAATTACTTTGTCCAGTATAGCCATTTTAAACATACTGGATCTTCCCATCCATGAGCATGGGATGTCTTTCCATTTGTTTGTGTCTTCTCTGATTTCTCTAAGCAGTGTTTTGCAATTCTCATTGTAGAGCTCTTTCACCTCCCTGGTTAGTTGTATTACTTGATATTTTATTATTTTTGTGGCAATTGTGAATGAGATGGCCTTTCTGATTTGGTTGTCAGTGTTGCTATCTTTGATGGAGAGAAATGCTAGTGATTTTTGCGCATTGATTTTGTATCTTGAAACTTTGCTGAAGTTGTTCATTGACTAAAGAAGTTTTAGAGTTCTAACTACAGGGTTTTCTAGATATAGAATCTTGTTGTCTGCAAACAGAGATAGTTTGACTTTCTCTTTTCCTGTTTGGATGCTGTTTATTTATTATTTTTTTCTGTTGCCTGATTGCTCTGGTCAGGACTTCCAATACTATGTTGAATAGAAATGGTGAGAGAGGGCATTCTTGCCTTGTACTGGTTTTCAAAGCTAATGCTCCCAGCTTTTGCCCGTTCAGCAGAATATTGGCTGTGGGGTTGTTATAGATGGCTCTTATTATTTTCTGCATCTATTGAGATAATCGTGTTTTCTTTTTAATTCTGTCTATGTGATGAATTACTTTGACTGATTTGCATATGCCAAATCAATCTTGCATCTTAAGGAGGCAGCCTACTTGACCATGATGACTATCTTTTTGATGTGCTGCTGGATTTGGTTTACAAACATTTTGTTCAGAACTTTTGTGTTGGTATTCATCAAGAAAGTTGGCCTAAAGTTTTCTACACTTCTTGTGTCTCTGCCAGGTTTTCATGTCAAGATAATACTCACTTCATAGAATGAGTTGAGGGGGAAGTCTCCTCATATTTTGGGGATAGTTTCTATGGGAATTGTACCAGTTGTTCTTTGTACATTTGGTAGAATTTGGCTGTAAATTCATAAGGTCCAGGGCTCTTTTTGATTTACAAGCTATGTATTACTTATTCAATTTCAGAACTCGTTATCGGTCTGTTTTGGAAATCAGTGTATTCCTAGCTTAGTCTTGAGAGGGTGTGTGTGTGTCTAGGAATGCATTTATCTCTTCTAAGTTTTATGCATAGTGTGTATAAAGTTGTTCATGGTAGTACTGACCCACATAAATAAAAACAACCATCAGAAACCACTAAAGTTTTAACAGTCATTTTTATGTCTTGAATCGATTTTTGTTTTAACTTTTTACATGGAATGTGATAAAGTTTTAAACTTACTGGTTTAAATTTGGACTTGTTTTCCCAGCCTCACTTGTTGAACAAACTATCATTTCCTTTTCATAATGGTTTAGGCACGCTTCTCAAAAGACAATCAACAATTTATGCAAGGTATTTTTTTTTTGGAGTTACCTATTTTATTAATTTTCTCTCTATCATTGCTTTTATGCCAGTATCAAACTTAATTATAGCAGCTTTTTATGTTCAGGTTTAAAATGTGAGCCACCTGGGTTTGTTCTTTTATTCAAGATTATTTTGGATATTCAGAGTACCTTCAAATTTCATATGAATTTTAGAACGGGCTATCCTGTTTTTGCAGAAGAAAAGTTGGAAAAAATTAAAAATTGGGATTACAGTACCTTTGTAACACTGCTTTTGCTAATATTGTCATTTTAACTTTATTAAGGCTTCCAGTCCATGAACATGGAATTCCTTGCCTCTTATTTAAATATTTGTTAGTTTATTTTATAAATATTCTTATCTTGTAGTTTTCATTGTACAAGTTTTGTACCTCCTCATTAAATTTGTTGTTAAGCATTATATTTATTTCAATGTTGTTGGAAACAATTGTTTTCTTAATTTACTCTCAAATTTATTGTTGGTATATGGAAATGCAGTTTATGTTTCTGTATTGTAAAAATAATGATTTTATCTCACAAATCTAGATTAGCAATTCATTCAGAATAAATATACTATTTACACTGGTAGTCATTTAGCTATTTCCAATAAGGCAGCTAATTTCACTCTGTTCTAAATATGTTCAATTGTGTTTTATTTTCATTTCCTCTCACCTGTCATTCACTCAGCCAGAATTACATCATTTCACACATAGAACTTTAATTTCTGGTACCTGGTGCAGAGGTTTATGCCAGTAATATCAGCATTTTTAGAGGCCAACATGGGTGGATCACCTGATATCAGGAGCTTGAGACCAGGCTTGCAATTATGGTGAAACTCTGTCTTTACTAAAAAAACAAAAATTAGCTGGGCAGGGTGGCAGGAGCCTGTAGTCCCAGCTATGATGCAGGAGAATCAATTTAACCTGGGAGGCAGAAGTTTCAGTGAGCTGAGATCACACCATTGCACTCCAGTCTGGGAGATGGAGTACTCCATCTCAAAAAAAAAAAAAAAAGGAAAAAGAAAAATTCCATTTCTCCAACTTCCATTTCTCTAATGTCCCTAAAGTCCTTGGTAATTGTATTTATTCCTGTCTCTTACAATCTTTGACAATCTCACAACACAAAACAACAAAAGCTAGTCTTCATATCAAAAATCTTCAATGGATCTTTTACATCAGAATATTGCTTAGTGTAATATTTAATGGAAAGGATGCATGCTGCTGAGATATAATTCTCCAAAAGTCTTTTAGAGTTTGTTGTTTATTATATTTTTATGTCGCATATCTCTCCTTTTCCAGGGTATTTTTCAAAGATTTTTGTACAGGAATAGCCCGGGAAAAGGGTAGTAATTTTTTCTTTTCAGATGAATGGCAGATAAATTACTCAACCAATATAAAAAAGACAGGCTTTCTCTGTGAGGCAAATGTTGGACAGGTTTGCATGTAACCTACTTTTACAAGATTGGGGTTTCTTAATCTTGAGTTTGCTCAGCTGTGATACAAATCTTCCACATGTGTAATCTGCATCTGAGCCTTTTGAAATCCCTCCAAAAATTGTAGTATGAAAAAGAAGAACTAATACAAATATGACGATTTTGCTTCCAGTTCTGCAGTCAATCTTAAGTATTTTTGTCATTAAAAACATTTGTTTCTCAACTACGTATGACCCGGAAGTCCCCCCTTTGCTTTGAGAATTCCCGCTTTTCCTTCAAGTTCTCCCGCCTTTGCAGACCGAACCTATGTTAATCTTGCACACATTGATTGATGTCTCCTGTGTTCCTAGAATGTATAAAACCAAACTGTTCTGATGACCTTAGGCACACGTCTTCAGAACCTCCTGAATCTGTGTCACGGGTGTGTGTCCTCAAACTTGGCAAAATATACTTTCTAAATTCACTGAGACCTGTCTCAAGTTATTAGGGTTCACAATGGAGAGTGCATTGCAGCTCCACCCTGGGACTGCTCATTAACAAGTACTGTCCTGAATCTCTCCAGATGCAATGAAACCAGGTATATGTTAATTGTATGAAACTAAATGGCACTTCTTTGAAGTATATGAATGAGTGTTGAGGAAAAACCACAAACAACCCACCTTTCAAAGAAGAAATAACGCTGAATTCTGTGATGTTCTCAGAGTCAGCTTGTTTCCTGAGTCATCTCCACCAAATTTGAAAACATTCCAGGGTAAGCTATTTTCCCTTCAGCCTTTGGCCCTCTCCTTTCTGTCCCCAGCACCCTCCCCTCAAGACTTGCAGCAATCATATTTTCTGCTTCTGCAAATGCAGATGGGAGACCTGAACTCTGCTCACTGAAACCTCTACCTCCCGAGTTCCAGCTTTTCTCCTGCCTTAGCCCCACGAGTAGCTGGGATTAGAGACAGAGGCCACCACATCCAGGAAATTGTTTTTTTAGTAGAGATGGGGTTTCACTATTTTGGCCAGTCTGGTCTCAGGTGAACGGCCCTTCTTGAACTCCCAAAGTGCTGAGATTACAGGCATGAGCCCCTGCACATGGCCTGAGAACTATGGCTTTTAGTGACTTTTTTGAGCATGAAGTCCTTTGAGAATATTATAAAAATTAGGAGCTCTCTCTAGTAAAATGCACACATACACACGGAATGTTCCCAGAGCCTCTGAAGCCCCACCATGCATCCCTGGCTAAGAATACTTTGTCTAGAGAATATATTCTACTTATAGTGCTATTCATCACAAAACAAGTTGCCCGTCATGACCTGATGTTGAAATGCACATTTGGAATCTTGCAATCACATAACCTCAAGTGTTCGGTCAAGAAAGACAGAATCCTCCCACAGCAATGTGGCAAAAACTTTGCACAGAATGCCAAGGCCTCCTTCTGGACTGTTTAGGATTCCTCCATACACTTGAGCACATACACAACAATCTGAGATGCGAAACTCACAAAAGTTGGTCTTAATCTGAGCAAATCAGCATCTTTCAGAAGCTGCAAGGAAATGAAGCATCAGAGAAAGTGAAAATTGTCCCTAACAATAGCTCAGAAAATAGGGCTGATTAGGCAAATTGTAGAACCGAGTTTCAGTGACTCCCAGATGTCATGGATCACCAATTACTGTTACCATCCTCCTAGGAGCATCCTGCTTACCTGTTTGCCAGCCAAACTCAGTAGAACAGATTTTAGCATCAGGCAGGCCTGGATTTAAATGCTGGCATTCTTTGCAGTATAAATTTTTGGAGGCTGCTTAGCTTCTCTCAACCTTGGTTACCTCATCTGTAAAATGGGACTAACAACAGAATCTACCTCATAGGATTATTGTGAACATTAAATTAAATAAGACATGTAAGGTACTCAGCACCCTACTCAGCAAGTGGGAAGTAGTTATTAATATGGCTGTTACTATGGACAGTAGCAGAGGGCAATAACAACATAACTCAGGAGTTAGGAAAACTGGATTCCAGGCCAGACATGGTGGCTCATGCCTGTAATCCCAGCACTTTGGGAGGCCAAGGTGGGTGGCAGATCACTTGAACCCAGGAGTTTGAGATCAGCCAGGACAACCTAGTGAAACCATGTATCTATAAAAAAATCGAAAAAAATAGCCAGGTGTGGTGGTGCATGCTTCTGGTCCCAGCTACTCAGGAGGCTGAGATAGGAGGATCGTTTGAGCCCAGGAGGTTGAAGCTAAAGGGAGCTACGATTGCACCACTGCACTCCAGCCTGGGAAACATGGCAAGATCCTGTCTCCAAAACAAAAAAATAAACAAAAACGCTTGATTCCACGTTTTGACTCCAATTACTTGCAGGTTTATCTTTGTATAGGTTACTAAACTCTCCCATTTTTAGTTTCCTCAACTGAAGCAAAGGGTTAACCCCTACTTCAAACTCCAGTTCACAATGGCTCAAGCCTTTAATCCCAGCACTTTGGGAGTTCGAGGTAGGCTGATCACTTGAGGTCAGGAGTTAAAGACCAGCCTGTTCAACATGGTGAACCCCTGTCTACTAAAAATACAAATATTAGCCAGGTGTGGTGGCACACACCTGTAGTCCAAGCTACTTGAAAAGCTGAACCAGGAAAATTGCCATAACCTGGGTTGCAGTGAGCTGAGGTCACACCACTGCACACCTGTCTGAGTGACAGAGTGAGACTTCATCTCAAAAAACAACCACCCCCGGCAAAAACAAACAAACAAACAAATTGAAGTTCAATGAGCTAATAATGCATGTGCTATATGTGCTTAAACATGCCTGGTACATGTTAAACACCCCATAAACAGTGACAATAAAGATGATGATGGTACTAATAGTAGTTAAAATTCACAAAGCTCTTACTAAATGCCAGGAACTGTTTTAAGCACTTTTCATGTATCAATTTTTATTTAGTTGTCATAACCAATAAGGTAAGTCCAATTACTGTCTTTGGATGAGGGCTGCAGCACTCAAATAAATTGTGCTAGATCATAGAGCTGGTAATTTTTTTTTTTTTTTTTTTTTTTTTTTGAGACAGGGTCTTGCTCTGTTATCCAGGATGGAGTGCTGTGGCATGATCACAGCTCATCACAACCTCAACCTGGGATCAGGTGGTCCTTCTGCTTCAGCCTCCTCAGTAACTGGGACTACAGGTACCTGCTGTCATGCCCAACTAATTTTTAAGTTTTTTTTTAAAGATGGTGTCTTGCTATGTTGCTCAGACTGGTCTCAAAATTCTGAGTTCAAGCAATCCTGCTTCCTTGGCCTCCCAAAATGCTGGGATTACAAATGTGAACCAACATGCCAGACAAAATCTCAACCTAGAGAGAGCTTGAGATTGTGCCCTAAACCACTGTTTCCTTGAGAATAATGTGTCAACATCAGCCCTCTATATCAGAGATTCAAGATCACTTCATATCAAGGAATATGCCCTGACATTCACATAGGTTCTTTTCTATTTTCCTTAAGTGTCAGCCAGCTTGAGAAATAAAGGGACAGAGTACAAAGTAAATTTTAAAGCTGGGCATCCGGGGGAGATATCCCATGTTGGTAGGTTCCGTGATGTCCCACAAGCCACAAAAACCAGCAAGTTTCATTAGGGAGTTTCAAAAGGGGAGGGAGTGTGCGAATAGGTGTGGGTCAATGACACTAAGTACTTTACATAGTAATAGAATATCACAAGGCAAGTCGAGGCAGGGTGAGATCACAGGTCCATAGGTTGGGGCCAAATTATAATTGCTAATTAAGTTTCAGGCACGATTGTCATTGATAACATCTTTTCAGGAGACAGGGTTTTGATAACCAGTCTGATCAAAATTTATTTGGTGTTAATTTCCTCTTCCTAAAAAGCTTGGGAGTGCTGTGGGAGACTGGGGTCCATTTCACCCTGCAGTCTCGACCATAAGAGATGGCCATGCCCAGGGGGGCTAGTTCAGAGACCCATCCCCAGGTTTCCATTCTCTTTCTCAGGGATATTCCTTGCTGAGAAAAAGAATTCAGTGATATTTCTCTCATTTGCCTTTGTAAGAAGATAAATATGGCTCTGTTCTTCCCAGCTCACCAAACATTGCTCTTATCCTCTTCTATTTTTCAAGGTGCCGAAATTTCATGTTGCTCAAACACACATGCTGTACAATTTGTGTAGTTAATGCAATTATTACAGGGTCCTGAGGTGATATACATCCTCCTCAGCTGACAGGATTAAGAGATTAAAGTAAAGACAGGCATAGGAATTCGCAATGGTATTGACTGGGGAAGTGATAAGTGTCCATGAAATCTTTACAATTTATGTTTAGAGATTGCAGTAAAGACAGGCATAATAAATTACAAAAGTATTAATTTGGGGAACTAATAAATGTCCATGAAATCTTCACAATCTATGTTCTTCTGCCATGGCTTCAGCCATTCCCTACATTTGGGGTCCCTGACTTCTGGCAAAATTTCTCCCTTTCTTTTTATATAAATGTGTCATGGTGATGAAGCTTTGTTCATTCCTTGATTTTGGCACAGGATTCTTTGACTGGTCTGGCACACTAAAAACAAGCCGATTAAACAAAGAAGCACAATTCCAAAATTTACTACAGTAGAGCCCCCAATAGACTTAATCCAAATCATGGGGTTTAATCCATAAATATTTTATGCCACCTGATCTAACACCTCAGCTCCAGGCACAATGGATAAGTGAGTTTGAGAGGCTTCAAAAATTTGTTTCTATAATTTAGTTATTATCAGGTCTCTGAGCCCAAGCTAAGCAATCATATCCCCTGTGATGTGCATATACACATCCAGATGGCTGGTTCCTGCCTTAACTGATGACATTCCACCACAAAAAAAAAGTGA
Source organism: Pongo abelii (assembly GCF_028885655.2). Classification (NCBI taxonomy): domain Eukaryota; kingdom Metazoa; phylum Chordata; class Mammalia; order Primates; family Hominidae; genus Pongo; species Pongo abelii. The sequence continues at coordinate 49,864,063 of NC_072009.2, forward strand.
AAATGGCCTGTTCTTGCCTTAACTGATGACATTGTCTTGTGAAATTCCTTCTGGCTCATCCTGGCTCAAAAGCTCCCCCACTGTGTACCTTGTGACTCCCACTTCTGCCCACCAGAGAACAACCCCCCTTTTTCCTTTACCTAACAAAATCCTGTAAAATGGCACCACCTCATCTCCCTTCGCTGACTGTTTTGGGACTCAGCCTGCCTGCACCCAGGTGATTAAAAATTTTATTACTCACACAAAGCCTGTTTGGTGGTCTTTTCACACAGACATGCATGAAAGTTAGTGTCATTACTAGGATCAGGGGACCTCCCTTGGGAGATCAATCCTATGTCCTCCTGCTCTTTGCTCCATGAGAAACATCCACTTATGACCTCAGGTCCTCAGACTGACCAGCCCAAGAAACATCTCCTCAATTTCAACACTGGTAAGTGGACTCATTTTACTCTCTTCTCCAGCCTCCCTCACTGTCCCTCAACTTCTTTCTCCTTTCAATCTTGGTGCCATACTTCAATTTCTCACTTCTCTTAATTTCAGTTCCTTTCATTTTCTGGTAGAGAGAAAGGAGACATGTTTTATCTGTGGACCCAAAACTCTGGCACTGGTTACAGACTAAGGAAGGCAGCCTTCCCTTGGTGTTTCATCCTTGCAGGGATGCCTCTCTGATTATTCACCCATGTTTCAGAGGTGTCAGACCACGTAAGAACGCCTGCCTTGGTCCTTCACTCTTAGCAGCAAGCCCCACTTTTCTGGGGTGGGGCAAGTACCCCAAACCTTTCTCTCCATGTCTCTACATCTTCTCCACCTTTCTGGGGGGCAAGAAACCCCTAACCCCTTCTCCTTCACCCTTAGTGGCAAGTCCTGCTTTTCTGGGGGAGTGGCAAATACCACAACCCTTTATATCTCTGTGCCTCAATCCATTATTTCCGTGCCACAACCTCTTATATCTCTGTGCCCTGATCCCTTATTTCCATGCCCCACCCTCTTATATCTCTGCACCCCAATCCCTTATTTCCTCACCCTGACCTCCTATCTCTGTGCCATGACCTCTTTCCCACATTTCTGGAGGGTAAGAACCCCCTAACCACTTCCCTCCATGTCTCTATTCTTTTTTCTGGGCTTGCCTCCTTCACTATGGGCAACATGCCAGCCTCCATTCCTCCTTCTTCTGCCTTAGCCTGTGTTCTTAAGAACTTAAAACCTCTTCAACTTTCACCTGACCTAAAATCTAAGAAACTTATTTTCCTCTGCAATGCTGTTTGACCCCAATACAAACTCTACAGTGGTTCCAAGTAGGCAGAAAACGGCACTTTCAATTTTTCCATGCTGCAAGATCTACATAATACTTGTTGTAAAATGGGCAAATGGTCTGAGGTGCCTGATGTCCAGGCATTCTTTTACACATCGGTCCCTCACTAGTCTCTGTGCTCAGTGCAACTCATCCCAAATCTTCCTTCTTTCCCTCCCAACTGTCTCCTCAGTCTCAACCTCAAGCATCACTGAGTCTTTCTAATCTTCTTTTCTACAGACCAATCTGACATCTCTCCTCTTCCCCAAGCTGCTCCTCACTAGGCTGAGTTAGTTCCCAATTTGTCCCCAACCTCTGCTCCTCCACTTTGTAATCTTTTTATCACCTCCTCTCCTCACACCTGGTCCGGTTTACAGTTTCATTCTGTGAGTAGCCCTCTCCCACCTGTCCAATAATTTCTTCTTAAAAAGATGGCTAGAGCTAAAGGCATAGTCAAGGTTAATGCTCCTTTTTCTTTATCCAACATCTCTCAAATCAGATAGCATTTAGGCTCTTTTTCCAATATAAAAACGCAGCCCAGTTCATGGCTTATTTGGCAGCAACCCTGAGATGCTTTACAGCCCTAGACCCTAAAAGGTCAAAAGGCTGTCTTTTTCTCAATATACATTTTATTACCCAATCTGCTTCCAACATCAAATAAAACTCCAAAAATTAAATTCTGGCCCTCAAACCCCACAACAGGACTTAATTAACCTTGCCTTCAAGGTGTACAATGATAGAAAAAAGTTGCAATTCCTTGCTTCCACTTTGAGACAAACCCTAGCCACACCTCCAGCACACAAGAACTTCCAAATGCCTGAACCACAGTGGCCAGATGTTCCTTCTCAACCTCTTCCCCCAGGAGCTTGCTACAAGTACCAGAAATCTGACCACCAGGCCAAGGAATGCCTGCAGCCCAGGATTCCTCCTAAGCCATGTCCTATCTGTGCGGAACCCCACTGGAAATCAGAGTGTTCAACTCACTTGGCAACCACTCCCAGAGCCCCTGGAACTCTGGCCCAAGGCTCTCTGACTGACTCCTTCTCAGATCTTCTCAGCTTAGCAGCTGAAGACTGACACTGCCTGATGGCCTTGGAAGCCTACAGGACCATCATAGACACTCTAGGTAACTCTCACAGTGGAGAGTAAATCTGTCCCCTTCTTAATCAATATGGAGGCTGCCCACTCCACATTACCTTCTTTTCAAGGGCCTGTTTCCCTTGCCTCCATAACTGTTGTGGGTATTGACAGCCAGGCTTCTAAACCTCTTAAAACTCCCCAACTCTGGTGCCAACTTAGATAATACTCTTTTATGCACTCTTTTTTAGTTATCCCCACCTGCCCAGTTCTCTTTTCAGGCTGAGATATTTTAACTAATTTATCTGCTTCCCTGACTATACCTAGGCTACACCCACAGCTCATTGCTGCCTTTTCCCTGAGATCAAAGCCTCCTTCACATCCTCCTCTTATATCTCCCCACCTTAACCCACAAGTATAAGACACCTCTACTCCCTCCTTAGTGACTCATCATGCACCCCTTACCATCCCATTAAAACCTAGTCACTCTTGCACCACTCAATGACAATATTTAGAGGCCCTAAGAATCACAAACTATGCTCAGCTCACTGTCTATATGTCTCATAACTTCCAAAATATATTTTCTTCCTCATGCTTGATGCATATACTTTCTGCTTCCCGGCTCCTCCAGCTGTACTCACTCTTTGTTAAGTCCCACAATTACCATTGTTCCTGGCCTGGACTTCAATTCTGGCCTCCCACATTATTCCTGTTACCACACCTAACCCCCATGACTGTATCTCTCTGATCCACTTGATATTCACCCCATTTCCCCATATTTCATTCTTTCCTGTTCCTCACACTGATCAAGCTTCATTGATGACAGGAATCCACATGACAGGCCTCTCTGCATTGACTAATTGTTTACATTTTTTCTTTTCCTGAGACAGTCATAGTTTAGCTGAGAGTGGATTTCTAATGGTGATGAAAATGTCCACTTTATGAAGATTGATATCCTACATTAGGTGAGATGTACTAACAATATCAAATTTTGATATTATACCATAAATTAATTGAAGAATTCTGAGCCAAATATGAGTGACAAATGGTCCATGACACAACCCTACTCAGGAAATCCTGAGAACATGTGCCCCAGGTGGTGTGTACACAGCCTATATTTATGCATTTTAGGGAGACAGGAGACATCAATCAAACATATGTAAGAAGTACATTGGTTTGGTTGAGAAAGGATGGGACACTTCGAAATAGTGATGGTGTGGGGCTGCACTTTCAAGTTACAGGTAGATTTAAATATGTTTTCATTGGCAGTTGTCTGAAAGAGTTAAGTTATTACCTAAAATACTAAAATCAACAGATGGGAATGATTGGGTTACAATGAATAGTAAGTGCTGTAGAGACCAAAGTTCCAAAGTTCTATCATGATGATGAAGACTCCATGTAGTAGGCTTGAGAGAATAAAGGTAAATATTCCTTATGAGACTTAAGGTATGTGTTGCTGTTAATGATGGTCAACTTTTTCTAAAGTTCAAAAGGGAGGAGCATGGAATGAATCACGTGCTTTCTTGTCGGGAATTGAACCACTTTTAGAATGCCCTTGGTCAAAAGGAGGGGTCCATTCAGATGACTGTGGTGGGTGGGGGGAAGTGAGAGTTAATTTTTTTTACAAGTGTTTCACTTCTATTTACAAAAGTGTAACCTATTAAATTCTTATACATTATAATTAGACTAACAGAAAAAAGGGATTTTTTAAATCAAAAAAAAAAAATCAAACACTAAAAAACCTAAGCCACCACACCTTGCCAGATTTTTCATTTTCTGTTTTTAAAGTTGTCAGGGATGCTTTCCTTGTAAGTCATATACTTGACTCGTTGACCATCTGGGTATACTTCTGTTGCTTCCTCAAATATTGTACCTAGTAACCTCCCAAAATTGTTTTTAAGTAAATTTCTTAAATTGTAGCAGTAAACAAAATGAAAAGACAATCCCAAAATTGTTTTTAAGTAAAGTTCTTAAATTGTAGCAGTAAACAAAATAAAAAGACAATATTAAACAATACTGAGTTTATCACAGGACATAAAATTTTCAACTTATTCATTTTCTTTTTTTTTTTGAGACATGGTCTCATTCTTTTTCTCAGCCTGGAGTACAGAATTTCCATCATGGCTCACTGCAGCTCCTAACTACCAAGATCAACTGATCCTCCGCCTTAGACTCAGCTATCATCTCTGGCTAACTTTCTGTATTTTTTCGTAGAGACAAAGGTTTGCCATGTTGCCTGGACATGTCTCAAATGTGTGGACTCAAGTGATCTGCAGGCCTTGGCCTCAAAAAATGCTGAGATTATAGGCATTAATAAAATGTTTATGTTAGTGTTAGATAAAAATCAATCTTTAGGCTAAGTTATGAACATGTATATAATGCAATTTTTTATTTATGCCTAATTTTCATCATTTTCTGTGTCAACATAAGTCATTTTAAAGCCACATTCAAGGGATAAGGCAAAATCACCTATGAATTGGCATGTTTGTTTATTTCTCTGTTTGTGAAAATGTCCTTAGTTTTTTCACAATGCAAAAGCATTTCAACTCCGTTATGCAAAACACAGAAGAGAATCTTCTTTGCAATTAATTTTATAGTTACTTTGCATACAGGAAATGTGCTATCTATAAAAAAGGCTAACTGAACTACAGATCTTAAACATTGAAAAAAATTAAGTTTATTATAATTTATGTTATCCTATCAATCAATTGTATTTATATACAATCTTGAAAGTTTAAACCGTCAACTGTTCTATGGCAGTTTCAGGTGAAATGGGAATTTAGAAATTTCTGTGCAGCTGCAGGTGTAGTGAAACAATTAGGTAAAATATGTCCATGCTTTTGGCAGCACTTGTGAAGGGATAGCTCCACATTAACCTCAGTGCTTTTCTTCTCAGCAAAATGACCTGAGCCGCTCAACATGACTTTCATTGTTGCTGATGTTCACTCATGTTCTCTTTTACCATAAATTTATGACTCTGAAGATATCCATTTGACACAGTGGCATTAGGGCTTTCAAAACCACTGTAGATTTTCTACTCTTCATCCATTATGTATTTAAGTAATTCTGCTTTGACTCCCCCAGAATTTGAGTTAGTCCCCCAGACAGTGCAGTACAGGTGCCAATATAGCAGCAGAGACTCCATTCCAAGGCCGTCCTTCACAATTAGCTGCATGATCTTGTGCATTCCACGGAAGCTGGATGACACAAAGCTTGTTGCTTTTACAAATAAAATTATTGTGTTACTTTCAGTTTCATATGGTTTATTTCTAGTGTACAGAAATAGATTTTAGTGTATTGATATTTTATACTGTATGTTTGCTTAATTTGTTTACTAGATTTTATTACTTCTTGTTTTCTTATGATTTTCTGTATATGAGATCATGAGATCCATGAGTAGATAGTTTTACTTTTATTTTTCCACATATGAATACCTTCATATATATTTTTCTTTTCCAATTATTTTGGATGGAACTTCTAGTACTGTATCAAATAAAATGATGAAAGTGAGCATCAGTGCTGTGCTCCTCACCTTAAAGATTTTGTTCCCAACAATTCAGATGCTGATTGTTACAGGTTTTGCATAAAGACATTTTATCATGTGAAAGAAATTTGAAGCACGGTTTATTGGATGTTGTTATTATTAAATATGTTGACTAACTTTAAGTATTTTCTGTAACAGTTGAGATGAACATGTAGTGTTTTCCCATCATTTAGTTTACATAGTATGTTGAAAAGGGATGGCTTCAGAATGTTAAAAAACAAACAAACAAACACATAAACAAAACCCCTAAATTTTCTTTCTTTTTTTATTTTGTTATTATTATACTTTAAGTTTTAGGGTACGTGTGCACAACATGCAGGTTAGTTACATATGTATACATGTGCCATGCTGGTGTGTTGTACCCATTAACTCATCATTTAGCATTAGGTACATCTCCTAATGCTATCCCTCCCCCCCCTACCCCCACCCCACAATAGTCCCCGGTGTGTGATATTCCCCTTCCTGTGTCCATGTGTTCTCGTTGTTCAATTTCCACCTATGAGTGAGAATATGCAGTGTTTGGTCTTTTGTCCTTGCGATAGTTTACTGAGAATGATGATTTCCAATTTCATCCATGTCCCTACAAAGGACAGGAAATCATCATTTTTTATGGCTGCATAGTATTCCATGGTGTATATATGCCACATTTTCTTAATCCAGTCTAATGTTATTGGGGATTTGGGTTGGTTCTAAGTCTTTGCTAGTGTGAATAGTGCCACAATAAACATATGTGTGCATGTGTCTTTATAGTAGCTTGATTTATAATCCTTTTGGTATATAATCAGTAATGGGACGGCTAGGTCAAATGGTATTTCTAGTTTTAGATTCCTGAGGAATCACCACACTGACTTCCACAATGGTTGAAGTAGTTTACAGTCCCTCCAACAGGGTAAAAGTCTTCCTATTTCTCCTCATCCTTTCCAGCACCTGTTGTTTCCTGACTTTTTAATGATTGTCATTCTAACTGTTGTGAGATGGTATCTCATTGTGGTTTTGATTTGCATTTATTTGATGGGCAGTGATGATGGGCATTTTTTCATGTGTTTTTTGGTGGCATAAATGTCTTCTTTTGAGAAGTGTCTGTTCATGTCCTTCGTCCACTTTTTGATGTGGTTATTTGTTTTTTTCTTGTGTATTTGTTTGAGTTCATTGTAGATTCTGGATATTAGCCCTTTGTCAGATGAGTAGGTTACAAAAATTTTCTCCCATTTTGTGGGTTGCCTGTTCAATTTGATGTTATTTGCTTTTGCTGTGCAGAAGCTCCTTAGTTTAGTTAGATCCCATTTGTCAATTATGGCTTTTGTTTCCATTGCTTTTGGTGTTTTAGACATGAAGACCTTGCTCATGCCTATGCTCTGACTGGTAATGCCTAGGATTTCTTTGGGGGGTTTTTATGGTTTTTTGTCTGACGTTTAAGTCTTTAATCCATCTTGAATTAATTTTTGTACAAGGGGTAAGGAAGGGATCCCGTTTCAGCTTTCTACATAGGGCTAGCCAGTTTTCCCAGCACTATTTATCAAATAGGGAATCCTTTCCCCATTGCTTGTTTTTCTCAGGTTTGTCAAAGATCAGATAGTTGTAGATATGCAGCATTATTTCTGAGGGCTCTGCTCTGTTCCATTGATCTATATCTGTTTTGGTACCAATACCATGCTGTTTTGGTTACTGTAGCCTTGTAGTATAGTTTGAAGTCAGGTAGCATGAATCCTCCAATTTTGTTGTTTTGGCTTAGGATTAACTTGGTGAGGCGGGCTCTTTTTTGGTTCCATATGAATTTAAACAATTTTTTTCCAATTCTCTGAAGAAAGTCATTGGTAGCTTGATGTGGATGGCATTGAATCCATAAATTACCCTGGACTGTATGACAATTTTCACAATATTGATTCTTCCTACCCATGAGCATGGAATGTTCTTCCATTTCTTTTTATGCTCTTTTATTTCATTGAGCAGTGGTTTGTAGTTCTCCTTGAAGAGATCCTTCACGTCTCTTGTAAGTTGGATTCCTAGATATTTTATTCTCTTTGAAGCAATTATGAATGGGAGTTCACTCATGATTTGGCTGTGTGTTTCTCTGTTTTTTGTGTATAAGAATGCTTGTGATTTTTGTACGTTGATTTTGTATCCTGAGACTTTGCTGAAGTTGCTTATCAGATTACGGAGATTTTGGGCTGAGACAATGGGGTTTTCTAGATATACTATCATGTCATCTGCAAACAGGGACAATTTGACTTCCTCTTTTTCTAATTGAATACTCTTCATTTCCTTCTCCTGCCTAATTGCCCTGGCCAGAACTTCGAATGCTATTTTGTATTGGAGTGGTGAGAGGGAGCATCCCTATCCTGTGCCAGTTTTCAAAGGGAATGCTTCCAGTTTTTGCCCATACAGTATGATATTGGCTGTGGGTTTGTCATAGATAGCTCTTATTATTTTGAGATATGTCCTATCAATACCTAATTTATTGAGAGCTTTTAGCATGAAGGGTTGTTGAATTTTGTCAAAGGCCTTTTCTGCATCTATTGAGATAATCATGTGGTTTTTGTCTTTGGTTCTGTTTATATGCTGGATTATATTTATTGCTTTGCATATATTGAACCAGCCTTGCATCCCAGGGATGAAGCCCACTTGATCATGGAGGATAAGCTTTCTGATGTGCTACTGGATTCGGTTTGCCAGTATTGTATTGAGGATTTTTGCATCAATGTTCGTCAAGGATTTTGTGCTAAAATTCTCTTTTCTGGTTGTGTCTCTGCCCTTCTTTGATATCAGGATGATGCTGGCCTCATAAAATGAGTTAGGGAGGATTCCCTCTTTTTCTATTGATTGGAATGTTTTCAGAAGGAATGTTATCAGTTCCTCGTTGTACCTCTGGTAGAATTCATCTGTGAATCCGTCTGGTCCTGGCTCTTTTTGGTTGGTAAGCTATTGATTATTGCCACAATTTCAGAGCCTGTTATTGGTGTATTCAGAGATTCAACTTCTTCCTGGTTTAGTCTTGGGAGGGTGTATGTGTTGAGGAATTTATTCATTTCTTCTAGATTTTCTAGTTTATTTGTGTAGAGGTGTTTGTAGTATTCTCTGATAGTAGTTTGTATTTCTCTGGGATCAGCGGTAATGTCCCCTTTATCATTTTTTATTGTATCTATTTGATTCTTCTCTCTTTTCTTCTTTATTAGTCTTGCTAGCAGTCTATCAATTTTGTTAGTGGTCTATATTTTCAAAAAACCAGCTCCTGGATTCATTGATTTTTTGAAGGGTTTTTTGTGTCTCTATTTCCATCAGTTATGTTCTGATTTTAGTTATTTCTTGCCTTCTTCTACCTTTTGAATATGTTTGCTCTTGCTTTTCTAGTTCTTTTAATTGTGATGTTATGGGGTCAATTTTGGATCTTTCCTGCTTTCTCTTGTGGGCATTTAGTGCTATAAATTTCCCTCTACACACAGCTTTGAATGACTCCCAGAGATTTTGGTATGTTGTGTCTTTTTTCTCATTGGTTTCAAAGAACATCTTTATTTCTACCTTCATTTCCTTATGTAACCAATAGTCATTCAGGAGCATGTTGTTCAGTTTCCATGTACTGGAGCAGTTTTGAGTGAGTTTCTTAATACTGAGTTCTAGTTTGATTTCACTGTGGTCTGAGAGACAGTTTGTTATCATTTCTGTTCTTTTACATTTGCTGAGGAGAGCTTTATTTCCAACTATGTGGTCAATTTCAGAATATGTGTGGTGTGGTGCTGATAAAAATGTATATTATATTGATTTGTGGTCGACAGTTCTGTAGACGTCCTTTAGGTCAGCTTGGTGCAGAGCTGAGTTTATTTCCAGGGTATCCTTGTTAAATTTCTGACTCGTTGATCTGTCTAATGTTGACGGTGGGGTGTTAAAGTCTCCCTTTATTATTGTGTGGGCATCTAAGTCTCTTTGTAGGTCACTCAGGACTTGCTTTGTGAATCTGGATGCTCCTGTATTCAGTGCATATATATTTAGGATAGTGTGCTCTTCTTGTTGAATTGATAATTTTACCATTATGTAATGGCCTTCTTTGTCTTTTTTGATCTTTGTTCGTTAAAATTCTGTTTTATCGGAAACTAGGATTGCAACCCTTGCTTTTTTTTTTTTGTTTTCCATTTGCTTGGTAGATCTTTCTCCATCCTTTTATTTTGAACCTATGTGTTTCTTTGCACATGAGATGGGTTTCCTGAATACAGCACACTGATGGTTCTTGACTCTTTATCCAATTTGCCAGTCTGTGTCTTTTAATTGGAGCATTTAGTCCATTTACATTTAAAGTAAATACTGTTATGTTTGAATTTGATCCTGTCATTGTGATGTTAGCTGGTCATTTTGCTCATTTGTTGATGCGGTTTCTTCCTAGCCTTGATGGTCTTTACAATTTGGCATGGTTTGCAGTGGCTGGTACCGGCTGTTCCTTTCCATGTTTAATCCTTCCTTCAGGAGCTCTTTTAGGGCAGGCCTACCCTAAAATGCTGACAAAATCTCTCAGCATTTGTTTTTCTGTAAAGCATTTCATTTCTCCTTCACTTATGAAGCTTAATTTGACTGGATATGAAATTCTGCATTGAAAATTCTTTACTTTAAGATTGTTGAATATTGGCCCCCACTCTCTTCTGGCTTGTAGAGTTTCTGCCAAGAGATCCACTGTTTGTCTGATGGGCTTCCCTTTGTGGGTAACCTGACATTTCTCTGTGGCTGCCCTTAACATTTTTTCCTTCATTTCAACTTTGGTGAATCTGACAATTATGTGTCTTGGAGTTGCTCTTCTCGAGGAGTATCTTTGTGGCATTCTCTGTATTTTCTGAATCTGAATGTTGGCCTGCCTTGCTAGATTGGGGAAGTTCTCCTGGATAATATCCTGCAGAGTGTTTTCCAACTTGGTTCCATTCTCCCTATCACATTCATGTACACCAATCAGACATAGATTTGGTCTTTTCACGTAGTCCCATATTTCTTGGAGGCTTTGTTTGTTTCTTTTCATCCTTTTTGCTCTAAACTTCCCTTCTCACTTTGTTTCATTCATTTCATCTTCCATCACTGATACCCTTTCTTCCAGTTGGTAGCATCAGCTCCTGAGGCTTCTGCATTCTTCACATAGTTCTCGAGCCTTGGCTTTCAGCTCCATCAGCTCCTTTAAGCACTTCTCTGTATTGGTTATTCCAGTTATACATTTGTCTAAATTTTTTTCAAAGTTTTTAGCTTCTTTGCCTTTGGTTTGAATTTCCTCCTGTAGCTCAGATTAGTTTGATCATCTGAAGCCTTCCTCTTTCAACTCGTCAAAGTCATTCTCCATCAGCTTTGTTCCATTGCGGGTGAGGAACTGCATTCCTTTCAAAGTGGAGAGGCACTCTGCTTTTTAGAGTTTCCAGTTTTTCTGCTCTGTTTTTTCCCCATCTTTGTAGTTTTATCTAGATTTGGTCTTTGATGATGGTTATGTACAGATGGGTTTTTGATGTGGATGTCCTTTCTGTTTGTTAGTTTTCCTTCCAGCAGACAGAACGCTCAGCTGCAGGTCTGTTGGAGTTATGAATGCTGCTGTCTGATCATTCTTCTGGAAGTTTTGTCTCGGAGGAGTACCCGGCCGTGTGAGGTGTCATTCTTCCCCTACTGGGGAGTGCCTCCCAGTTAGGCTGCTCTGGGTTCAGGGGTCAGGGACCAACTTGAGGAGGCAGTCTGCCCATTCTCAGATCTCCAGCTGCTTTCTGGGAGAACCACTGCTCTCTTCAAAGCTGTCAGACAGGGACATTTAAGTCTGCAGATGTTACTGCTGTCTTTTTGTTTGTCTGTGCCCTGCCCCCAGAGATGAAGCCTTCAGAGACAGACAGGCCTCCTTGAACTGTAGTAGGCTCCACCCAGTTGGAGCTTCCCAGCCACTTTGTTTATCTAAGCAAGCCTAGGAAATGGCAGGCACCAGTCCCCCAGCATCGCTGCTGCCTTGCAGTTGGATATCAGACTGCTCTGCTAGCAATCAGCAAGCCTCTGTGGGTGTAGGACTCTCTGAGCCAGGTGTGGGATAGAATCTCCTGATGCACTGTTTTTTAAGCCCATCGGAGTAGTGCTGTATTAAGGTTGAAGTGATCCAATTTTCCTGGTGCCGTCTGTCACCAGTTTCTTTGATTAGGAAAGGGAACTCCCTGACCCTTTGCATTTCCTGAGTTAGGCAATGCCTTGCCGTGCTTCGATTCACTCATGGTGCACTGCACCCACTGTCCTGTGCCCACTGTCTGGCACTCCCTAGTGAGATGAACCCAGTACCTCAGATGGAAATGCAGAAATCACTTGTCTTCTGCATCGCTCACACTGGGAGCTGTAGATTGGAGCTGTTCCTATTTGGCCATCTTGGCTGCCAGTCAGCATTCTTAAAGAAAAGAATTTTCAACCCAGAATTTCATATCCAGTCAAACTAAGCTTCACAAGTGAAGGAGAAATACAATCCTTTACAGACAAGCAAATGCTGAGAGATTGTGTTACCACCACGCTTGCCTTAAAAGAGCTCCTGAAGAAAGCACTAAACATGGAAAGGAACAATCAGTAAGAGCCACTGCAAAAACATGCCAAACTGTGAAGACCATCAATGCTATGAAAAGACTGCATCAACTAACGTGAAAAATAGCCAGCTAACATTTTAATGATGGCATCAAATTCACACTTAACAGTATTACCTTCAATATAAATGGACTAAATGTCCCAATTAAAAGATAGACTGGCAAATTTGATAAAGTGTCAAGGCCCATGAGGGTTCTGTATTGAGGAGACCCATCTCACGTGCAAAGACACACATTGGCTCAAAATAAAGGGATGGAGGAAGACCTACCAAGCAAATGAAAAACAAACAACAACAAAAAAAGCAGGGTTTGCAATCCTAGTCTCTGATAAAACAGACCTTAATCTAACAAAGATTAAATGAGACAAAGAAGGCCATTCCATAATGGTAAAATGATCAATTCAACAAGAAGAGCTAACTATCCTAAATATATATGCACACAATACAGAAGCACTGATACTTGTAAGGCAAGTTCTTAGAGAACTAAGCAGAGACTTAAAATCCAACACAATAATAATGGGAGACTTTAAGACCACACTGTCACCATTACACAGATCAACAAGACTGAACGTTAACAAGGATAACCAGTACTTGAACTCAGCTGTGGACCAAGTGGACCTAATCGACATCTACAGAACTCTCCACCCCAAATCAACAGAATATACATTCTTTTCAGCACCACATCACACTTTTTCCAAAATTGACCACATACTTGGAAGTAAAGCATTCCTCAGCAAATGTAAAAGAACAGAAATTATAACAAACTATCTCTCAGACAACAATGCAATCAAATTAGAACTCAGGATTAAGAAACTCACTCAAAACCACAAAACTACATGGAAAATGAAAAACCTACTCCTGAGTGACTACTGGGTAAGTAATGAGACGAAGACAGAGAGAAAGATGTTCTTTGAAACCAATGAGAACAAAGACAAAACATACCAGAATCTCTAGAACACATTTAAAGCAGTGTGTAGAGGGAAATTTATAGACCCAAATGCCCACAAAACAAAGCAGGAAAGATCTAAAATTGACAGCCTAACATCACAATTAAAAGAACTAGAGAATCAAGAACAAACACATTCAAGAGCTAGCAGAAGATGAGAAATAACGGAGAACAGAGCAGAACTGAAGGAGATAGAGACATAAAGAAAAAAACCTGTCCAAAAATAAATGAATCCAGTAGCTGGTATTTTGGAAAGATCAACAAAATTAATAGATCGCTAACAAGGCTAATAAAGAAGAAAAGAGGGAAGAAGCAAACAGATGCAATAGACCTTCCCAAGGCTAAGCCAGGGAGATGTTAAATCCCTGAATAGATCAATAACAGGCTCTAAAATGGAGGCAATAATTAGTAGCCTACCAATCAAAAAAAGTCCAGGACCAGGCGGATTCACAGCTGAATTCTACCAGAGTTACAAAGAGGAGCTGACACCATTCCTTCTCAAACTATTCCAATCAATATAAAAGGAGGGAATCCTCCGTAACTCATTTTATGAGGCCAGTATCATCATGATACCAAAACCTGGCAGAGACACAACAAAAAAAGAGAATTTTAGACCAATATCCCTGATGAACATTGAAGCAATAATCCTCAATAAAATACTGGCAACCTGAATCCAGCAGCACATCAAAAAGCTTATCCTTTATAATCCAGTTGACTTCATCCTTGGGATGCAAGGCTGGTTCAACATATGCAAAACAATAAACGTAATCCATCATATAATCAGAACCAAGACAAAAACCACATGATTGTCTCAATATATGCAGAGCAGATCTTTGACAAATTTCACAGCATTTCATGCTAAAAACTCTCAATAAACTAGGTATTGATGGGACGTATCTCAAAATAATAAGAGCCATTTATGACAAACCCACAGTTAATATCATATTGAATGGGCAAAAACTGGAGCATTCACTTTGAAAACTGGCACAAGACAGGGATGCTCTCTCTCTCCACTCCTATGCAGCATAGTGTTGGAAGTTCTGTCCAGGGCAATCAGGCAGAAGAAACAAATAAAGGGTATTCAATTAGGAAAAGAGGAAGTCAAATTGTCCCTCTTTGCAGATTACATGATAGTATACTTAGAAAACTCCATTGTTTCATCCCAAAATCTACTTAAGCTCATAAGAAACTTCAGCAAATCTCAGGATACAAAATCAATGGGCAAAAATCACAAGCATTCCTATACACCTGTAACAGACAAGCAGGCAAATCATGAGTGAACTCCCATTCACAATTGCTTCAAAGAAGACAAAATACATAGGAATCCAACTTATAACTGATGTGAAGGGCCTCCTCATGGAGAACAACAAAGCACTGCTCAACGAAATGAAAGAGGACACAAACAAATGGAAGAACATTTCATGCTCATGGTTCAGCAAGTTGGAAACAATCTCCTTGGAAAATCTGCAAAGGGATTTTTGTAAGCCCGTTGAGGCCTTTTGGGAAAAAATGAATATCCCTAGATAAAAACAAGAAAGAAGCTACCTGTGTAACTACTTTGTGATGTGTGTATTCAACCCACAAAGTTAAAACTTTATGTGGATTCAGCAGGTTGGAAATGCTCTTCGTGGAGAATCTGCAAATGGACATTTGTCAGTCCATTGAGGCCTAAGGGGAAAATAAAAATATCTCCAGAAAACCTAGAAAGAAGCTCTCTGTGAAATTGCTGTATGATGTTTGAATTAATCTCACAGGGTTAAAATTTTCTTTTGATTCAGCAGTTTGGAAACACGCATTTTGAGGAATATGCTAAGGGACATTTGAGATCCTGTTCAGGCCTATGGGGAAAAGTCAAATATCCTGAGATAAAAACGGGAAAGAATCTCTATATGAAACTGCTTTGTGATATGTGAATTTATCTCACAGAGGTAAACTTTTCTTTTGTGTCAGCATGTTGGAAACACTGTTTTTGAAGAAACTGCAAAGCAGCATTTGGAAGCCCACCATGTCCCATGGGTAGAAACTCAATATCCCGAGACAAAAACTAGAGGGAAGCTATCCTTGAAACTGCTATGTGATGTGTGGATTCATCTTGCAGAGTTAAACCTTTTTTTCTCATTCAGCAGGTTGGAAACACTCTTTCTGGAAAATTTGCAAAGGGACATTTGGGAGCCACTGAGGCCTAAGGGGAAAAACAGAACATCTCCAGACAAAAATTAGAAATAAGCTATCTTGAAACTGCATTGTGATGTGTGGATTCATCTCACAGAGTTAAAACTTTCTTATGATTGAGTAGGATGGAAACACTCTTTTTGGAAAATCTGATATTTGGGTGCCCATTAGGGCCTACAAAGAAAACAGAATATCCCCTTATAAAAACTAGAAAGAAGCTATTGTGATGAAATTGCTTTGTGATGTGAGGATTCACGTCACAGAGTTAAACTTTTCTATTGATTCAGCAGGTTGGAAACACTTATTTTGGAGACTCTGCGATGGGACATTTGTGAGCCCATTGTGGCCTATGAGGAAAAACTGAACATTCCCAAATAAAAATTAGAAAGAAGCTATTGGTGAAACTGCTTTGTAATGTGAAGATTCACCTCTTAGATTTAAGCCTTTCTGTTCATTTAGAATGGTGGAAACACTCTTTTTGGAGAATCTACAAAGTGACATTTGGAAGCCCATTGAGGCTAATTGTACTAAACAGTATATTCTCAGATAAAAACGAGAAAGAAGGGATCTGTGAAACTGCTTTGTGATGTGTGGATTCAGCTCACAGGGATCTACCATTCTTTCAATTCAGCAGTTTTGAAATGCTCCTTTTGTAGAATCTGTGAAGGGACATTTTGGACGGCATTAAGACCTATGTTGAAAAACCAAATATCCCACAATAAAAACTTGTAAGAAGCTGTCTGTGATACTGCTTTGTGATGTATGATTTCAGTGCACAGTGTAAACCTTTATTTTGTTTCCACAGATCAGAAACACTCCTATTTTAGAATCTACCAAGGGTCATTTAGAATATACGAAGGGTCATTTTGGAGTGCAGTAAGGCCTATGGTGAAAAACAAAATATGCCTGGAAACAAAGAGACACATTTTCTGTGAAACTGCTTTGTCTTCATTCAGCTCACAGAGTTAAACTTTTCTTTTGATTCAGCAGTTTGGAAACATTCTTAATGCAGTATCTGTAAAGGGACACTTTGAAAGACCTTGAGACCTATAGTGAAATACTAAATATCCTGTGATAAAAAATATAAGGAAGCTATCTGTGGAACTGCTTTGTCATATGTGGATACAATTCACAGAGTTAAACCATTGTTTTGATTCAGCAGGTTGGAGACACTCTTTTTGTAGAATCTGCAAAAGGACATTTTGGAGCCCATTATGCCTATAGAGAAAAACAGAATATCTCATGATAAAATTTCAAAATAATCTATCTGTGAAATTGCTTTGCAATGCACGGTTTCAGCACACAAAGTTAAAATTTTATTTTTATTCAGCAGGTGTGAACACTCTTTGTGGAATATGAGAAGGGACATTTCAGAACACAGTAAGGTGTACAGTAAAAAATCAAATACCCCATGATGAAAACTAAAAAGAAACTGTGAAACTACTTTGTGATGTGTTGATTCAGCTCACAGAGTTAAACCTTTCTTTTGATGCAGCAGGTTGGAAACACTCTTTTTGTACAATCTGCTAAGGAACATTTTGGAGCACAGTAAGACATCTAGAGAAAAATAGAATATCCCACGATAAAATCTTCAAAGAAGCTACATGAGGAACTACTTTGTGATGTGTGGATTCAGCTCACAAAGTTAAACCATCCTTTTCATTCAGTAGTTTGGAATCACTGTTTTGTAGAATCTGTGAAGGGACAATTCAGAGGGCAGTAAGGTCTATAGTAGAAAATCAGATATCCCTATATAAACATTAGAAAGAAGTTATTTGAGAAACTGCTTGATGATGTGTGGATTCAGCTCACAGAATTAAACCCCTCTTTCCTTCCAGCGTGTTGGAGACATTCTTTTTGTACAATCTGCTAAGAAAGACTTCAGAGCACAGTAAGGCCTATACTGAAAAATGAATATTCCATGAGAATAACTAAAAAGAAACTATGTGTGAAACTGTTTTGTTAGGTCTGCATTCAGCTCAGAGGTTTAACCTTTCTTTTCATTCAGTAGTTTGGAAAATCTTTTTTGTAGAATCTATGAAGGGACATTTCAGAGTCTACCAGGCATATAGCAGAAACTGAATAGAACATGATAAAATTTAGAAAGAAGCTATCTGTGAAACTGCTCTGTGATATATGAATTCAGCTCACAGAGTTAAAACTTTCTTTGGATTCAGCAGTTTGGAAACACTTTTTTTGTAGAATTTGCTAATGAACAATTTGGAATGCACTAAGATCTATAGTGAAAAAGCTAACATCCCACATTAAAAACTAGAAAGAAGCTGTCTCTGAAACCGCTTTGTTTTGTGTGGATTCAGCTCACAGAGTTAAACCTCTCCTTTGATTCAGCAGTTTGGAAACACTTTTTTTATAAATTTTGTGAAGGTATATTTTGGAGTGGAGTAAGGCCAATAGTAAAAAAACTGAATATCCCACGATAAAAACTAGAAAGAAGTTATGTGTGAAACTGCTCTGTCATGTGTCTATTCAGCTCAAATGGTTAAACCATACTTTTGAATCAACAGTTTGGAAACACTCCTTTTGTGGAATCCGTGAAGGGACATTGAGGCCTATAGTGGAAAATCGGATGCCCTGTGAAAAAAACAGAAGAAAGCTATCTGTGAATTGGCTTCATGCTGTGTGGATTCAGCTCCCAGAGTTAAAACTTTCCTTTGGTTCAGCAGGTTGGAAACACTCTTTAAGTAAAACCTGCAAAGGGACATTTCAGAGTGCAGCGAGTCCTACATTGAAAACTGAATATCCCACTAAAAAACTAGAAGAATCTATCTGTGAAGCTGCTTTGTGATGTGTGGATTCAGCTCACACATTTAAACCTTTATTTTCATTCAGCAGTTTGGAAACACTTTTGTTGGAGAATCTGCAAAAGAACATTTTGAATCTCATTTTGCTTATAGAGAAAAACAGAATATCCCACAATAAAATCTAGAAGGAAGGTATCTGTGAAACTGCCTTGTGACATGTGGATACAGCTCACAGAGTTAAAACTTTGTTTTGATTCAGCAGTTTGGAAACAGTAGATTTTGTAGAATCTGCAAAGGGACATTTCAGAACACAGTAAGGCCTATAGTGAAAAACCGAATATCCAATAATAAAAACTAAAAAGAAGCAATCTGTAAAACTACTCTGTGATGTGTGGATTCAGCTCACAAATTCAAACCATTTTTTAATTCAGTAGTTTGGAAACAGACTTTTTGCAGAATCTGTGAGGGGACATTTCAGAGCACAGTAAGGCCTATAGTCAAAAACTGAATATCCCATGATAAAAACTAGAAAGAAGTTATCTGCAAAAATGCTTGTCAAGTTTCCATTCAGCTCACAAGGTTAAACCATTCTTTTGATTCAGCAGTTTGCAAACACTTTTTGTGTAGAATCTGTGAAGGCACATTTCGAGACCACTAGGCCTACAGTGAAAAAGTGAACATCTCACAATGAAATCCAGAAAGAAGCTATGTGAGAAACTATTTTGCTATTTGAGGATTCAGTCCAAACAGTTAAACTGTTTTTTTTGATTCTGCAGCTTGGAAACACTGTTTTTGTAGAATCTGTGAAGGTACACTTCAGCGTGCCAGGTCTACAATGAGAAATAGAATATTCCTATATAAAAACTAGAAAGAAGTTATCTGTGAAACTACTTCCTGATGTATACATTCCACTCACAGATTTAAACCTTATTTTGATTCATCAGTTAGAAAACACTCTTCCATTAGAATCTGCAAGGAGACATTTTGGAGTGCAGTGAGCCCCATAATGATAAAGTGAATATCACATGATAAAAACTAGAAAAAAGTTGTCTTTGAAACTGTTTTGTGAATGTGCATTCAGTTCACAGAATTAAACTGTTCTTAAATTCAGCAGTTTGAAAACACTGTTTTTGTAGGATATGTGGAGACATTTCTGAGTGTAGTAAGTTCTATGGTGAGAAACCAATAATCCAATAATAAAAATTAGAAGGAAAATAGTTTTGAGTCTCCTTTGTGATGTGTGCACTCAGTTCACAAATTTAAACCTCTCTTTCCATTAAGAAGTTTCATTCAAAAACAGTTTGGAAAAACTCTTTTTGTAGAATCTGCGAATGGACACTTCTGAGGACATTGAGGCCTATTGTTAAAAATTGAATAGCCCATGATAAAAATCAGTAAGAAGCTGTCTGTGAAACTGCTTTGTGATGTGTGGATTCTGCTCACAGACTTTAGCCTCTATTTTGATTCAGTAGGTTTGTAACACTCTTCTTGTAGAATATATGAACGGACATTTCAGAGAAAAGGAAAACCTATTGTGAAAAACAAAAAGTCTCAGGATAGAAAGTGAAAAGAGGCTATCTGCAAAAATGCTTTGTGATGTGTGCATTCAGTTCACAAAGTTAAATTTACCTTTGATTCAGCAGTTTGGAAACACTCTTTTTGTAGCATCTGCTAAGGGACGTTTCACAGTGCAGTAAGAAAAAACCTGAATATCCTATGTTAAAAAGGAAAGAAGCTTTCTGTGAAACTGCTTTCTGAAGTCTCCCTTCAGCTCACAGTGTTAAAATTTTCTTCTAATTCAGTGTTTGGAAACACTCTTTTTGTAGAATCTGCAAAGGGACATTTTGGAGCCCAGTAGGCCTATAGTGAAATGTACAATATCCCATGATAAAAATCCAGAAATAATCTATCTGTTAACCTGTTTTGTGAAATGTGGATTCAGCTCACAAAGTTAAACCACACAATTGATTTAGCAGTTTTAAATACTCTTTTAGTAGAATCAGAGAAGGGACATTTGGGAATACAATAAGCCTACAATGAAAAATGAAGTATCTCTAGGCAAATACTAGAAAAAGTTATCAGTGAAATTGCTTTCTGGTGTGTACTTTCAGCTCACACAGTGAAATCTTTCTTTTCATGTTGATTTTGCATAATTTGGAATTTATTGAGGCCTGTAGTAAAAAATTGACTATCGCATGATAAAAACTAAAAGAAGTTACCTCTGAAAATGCTTTGGATGTCTGGATTCAGCTCAAAGAAGTAAACCTTTCTTTTCATTCAGCAGTTTGGAAACACTGTTTTTTTTAGAACGTGCAAAGGGGCATTTTGGTGGACATTGAGACCTACAGTAAAAAACCTAGTAATCAACAATAAAAACTAGTAAAAAGCTGTCTGTGAAAATGCTTTGTGATGTGTGTATTCAGCTCACAGATTTAAGTCTTTCATTTGATTTGGAATGATGGAAACTTCTTTCCTAGAATATGCAAAGGGACACTTCAGAGCACAAGAAGGCCAACAGTAAAAAACAGAAGATCTTGTGATAAAAACAAAATGAAGCTATCTGCACAACTGCTTTGTGATGTGTGCATTCAGCTGAGAGAGTTAAACCTTTGTGTTGATTTAGCAGTTTGGAAACATACTTTTTGAAAAATCTGCAAAGGAACATTTCAGAGACAACCAGGCCAACAGCATCTCACCATAAAATCATAAAATCATAATAAAACAGAATATCTCACAATAAAGTCTTAAAGAAGCTATCTGTGAAACTTCTTTTGAATGTCTCAATTCAGCTCACAGAGGTAAATCTTTCCTTTGATTCAGATATGGAAGCACGCTTTTGTGAAATCTGCTAAAAGATATTTCAGGGTACAGTAAAACATACAGTGAAAGACTATCCCATGACAGAAACTAAAAAGATGTTATCTGTGAAACTGCTTTGTGATATCTTCATTCAACTCACAGAATTAAACTTTTCTTTTGATTCAGCAGTTTGGGAACAATCTTTTTGTAAACTCTGCAAAGAGATATTTCAGATACAACTTGGCCTGTAGTGAAAAACCTAGTATCTCACAATAATCTCTAGAAAGAAGGTATGTGTGAAACTGCTTTGTGATGTGTGGATTCAGCTAACAGAGTTAAATTTTTTTGATTCAGCAGGCTTGAAACCCTCCTTTGGAGAATCTGAGAAGAGACGTATCAGACAACATGAAGGCATTTTGTGAAAAACTGAATATTGCTGATAAAAACTAAAAAAAAAAAAAAAAAAAAAAAAAAAACTATCTGTGAAACTGCTTGAGGTGTCTGAATTCAGCACACAGAGTTAAACTTTTCTTTTTATTCCACAGTACAGAACCACTCTTTTTGTAGAATCTAGAAGAGACATTTCAGAGCCCACCACACCAATAGGAAAAAATTGAATATCTTGTGATAAAATCTACAAAGTAGCTGTCTGTGAAACTGAATTATGAAATGTGGATTCAGCTCATAGAATTAAACTGTTTTTTTGATTCAGCAGTTTTGAAACACTCTTTTTGTAGAATCAGTGAAAGGATATTTCAGTGTATGGCAAGGCCTATAGTGAAAAGCCGAATATGCTGTGATAAAAACTAGAAAGAAGAAATCTGTGTAATTGTTTTGTGATGTGTGCATTCAACGCACAGAGTTAAATCTATCTTTTGATTCAGCAGGTGGAAACACTGTTTTTATAGAATCTGTGAGGGATATTTCAGAGAACAGCAAGGCCTATACTGAAAAACCAAATATCCCTAGATAAAAACTAGAAAGAAGTTATCTGTAAAGCTGCTTTGTGATGTACGCATTCAACTCAGAGTTAAACTTTTCTTTTGAGTCAGCTGTTTGGAAACAGTCTTTCTGTAGAATCTGCAATGGTACATTTCAGCCAAAAGACACATGAAAAAATGCTCATCATCACTGGCCATCAGAGAAATGCAAATCAAAACCACAATGAGATACCATCTCACAACAGTTAGAATGGCAATCATTAAAAAGTCAGGAAACAACAGATGCTGGAGAGGATGTGGAGAAATAGGAACATTTTTACACTGTTGGTGGGACTGTAAACTAGTTCAACCATGTGGAAGTCATTGTGGCAATTCCTCAGGGATCTATAACTAGAAATGCCATTTGACCCAGCCATCCCAATACTGGGTATATACCCAAAGGACTATAAATCATGCTGCTATAAAGACACATGCACACGTATGTTTATTGCGGCACTATTTACAATAGCGAAGACTTGGAACCAACCCAAAAGTCCAACAATGATAGACTGGATTAAGAAACTGTGGCACATATACACCACAGAATACTGTGCAACTATAAAAAATGATGAGTTCATGTCCTTTGTAGGGACATGGATGAAACTGGAAATCATCATTCTCATTAAACTATCACAAGGACAAAGAACCAAACACTGCATGTTCTCACTGATAGGTGGGAATTGAACAATGAGAACACTTGGACACAGGAAGGGGAGCATCACACACCAGGGCTTGTCATGGGGTGGAGGGAGGGGGGAGGGATAGCATTAGGAGATATACCTAATGCTAAATGATGAGTTAATGGGTGCACCACACCAGCATGGCACATGTATACATATGTAACTAACCTGCACATTGTGCACATGTACCCTAAAACTGAAAGTATACTAATAATTAAAAAAAAGGTACATTTCAAAGTGAATTAAGGCCTATAGTGAAAAAACAAATATCACTAAACAAAAAGTAGAAAGAAGTTATCATAGAACTTCTTTCTGATGTGTGCATTCAGCTCACAGAGTTAAACCTTACTGTTGATTCAGCAGCTTGAGAACACTCCTTTTGTAGATTCAGCAAAGGGACATTTGGGAGGGCATTGAAGCCTATAGTGAAACATTGAATATTCCATGATAGAAAATTGAAAGAAACTCTGTAAACTTCCTTTGTCAGGTATGGATTCAGTTTACAGATTTAAACCTTTGTTTTCATTCAACAGTTTGGAAACACTGTTTTTGTAGAATCTGTGGGAGACATTTCAGAGTGCAGTAAAACCTATAATGAAAAAATGATTATTCCACAATAGAAACTATAAAGAATTTATCTCTGAATCTGATTTATGATGTGTGTATTCAGCTCACAGAGCTAAACCATTGTTTTCATTCAGCAGTTTGGAAAAACTGTTTTCTTAGACTCTACCAAGAGACATTTTGGAGTATATTGAGGTCTTCACTGAGAAACTGAAAAGCCTGGGATAAAAACTAATAAGAAGCTATCTGTGAAACTGCTTTGTGATGTGTGCATTCAGCTCACAGATTTAAGCCTTTGTTTTGATTCAGCACATTGGACACATTCTTTTTGTAGAATCTACAAAGTGATATTTTGGGGCACAGTAAGGCCTACAGTGAAAAACAGAATATCTCAAAATAAAAACTAGTAAGAAGCTGTTTGTGAAACTGCTTTGTGATGTGTGCATCCAGCTCACAGATTTAAACTTAACTTTTGATTTAACAGTTTGGGAACACTCTTTTTCTAGAATCTGCGAAGGGATATTTCAAAGGGCATTGAGGTCTATACTGAAAAAATGAATATGCCACTATTAAAACTAGAAAAAAATTGGCCAGGCATGGTGGCTTATGCCTGTAGTCCTAGCCTTCTGGGATGCCTCTGTGGGTGGATCATGAGGTCAGGAGTTCAAGACTAGCCTGGCAAAGATGGTGAAACCCCATCGCTAATATAAAAACAAAAATTATACAGGTACAGTGACAGGTGCCTAAATCTCAGCTACTTGGTAGGTTGAGGCCAGAGAATCACTTGAACCAGGGTGGCAGAGGTTGCAGTGTGCCAAGAACAAGCCTCTACACCCCAGCCTGGGTGACAGAGTGAGACTTCATCTCAGAAAAAAAAAATCTAGAAATAATCTATCTGTGAAACTGCTTTGTGATGAGTTTATTCAGCTCACAGAGTGAAACCTTTATTTTGATTCAGCAGATTGGAAACACTCTTTTTACTGTATCTATAAAGTGACGTTTTGGAGCATAGTAAGGCCTACAGTGAAAAACAGAATACAGAATATCCCAAAATAACTAGTAAGAAGCTATTTGTGAAACTGCTTTGTGATGTATACATTCAGCTCAGAGAGTGAAACCTTACTTCTGATTCAGCAGTTTAGAAACACTTTTTTGGTAGAATCTGCGAAGTGACATTTAGGAGCCCACTGAGGCAAACAGTGAAAAACTGAATATCCAAAAATAAAAACTTGAAAGAAACTATCTGTGAAACTGCTTTATGTTGTGTGTTTTCAATTCGTGGTGTACAGCATCACATTTGATTCAACAATTTGAAAACACATTTTTTGTAAGATCTGCGAAAGGATATTTCAAGGCCCAGAAGGCCTGTACTGAAAAACAGTATATCTCATGATAAAAAATAGAAAGAAGCTGTCAATGAAACTGCTTTGTGATGTGTGCATTAAACTCTTAGACGGAAACCTTTCTTTTTTTTTAATTCAGCAGTTTGGAAACACTTTCCTAGAATCTGAGAAGGTACATTTATGAGGGTATTGAGACCTATAGTGAAAAACCAAAAATCTTCTGATAAAAACTAGAAATACGCTATCTGTGAAACTGTTTTGTGATGTGTGGATTCAGCTCATAGACTTAAACCTTTCTTTTAATTCAGCAGTTTGGAAACCCTCACTATGTAGAATCTGCGAAAGGACATTTGGGAATGTACTGAGGCATATAGTGAAAAACTGAATATCCCACGACAAAAATTACAAAAAAGCTACCTGTGAAACTACTTTGTGATGTGTGAATTCAGCTCACAGAGGGAAACTTGTCCTTTGATTCAGCAAGTTGGAAACACCCTTTTTGTAGTATTTTCAAAGGGACATTTTAGAAGGCATTGAAGCCTATAATAAAAAACTGAATATACCATGATAAAAACCTAGAAGAAGCTATCTTTGAATCTGCTTTGTGATGCATGCATTCAGCTCATAGAGTGAAATCTTTTGTTTGATTCAGCAGTTTGAAAACACATTTTTTTTGTAGAATCTGCAAAGGGTGTTTTGGAGCTCTTTGAGGCATATAGTGAAAAGGTGAATATCTCTAGATAAAACCTAGAAAGAAGATATTTGTGAAACTGCTTTCAATGTATGCGTTCAGTTCACAAAGTTGAATCTTAGTTTTGAATCAGATGTTTTTAAACGTTTCTTTATAGAGTCTTTGAGGAGACAATTTAGAGACCACAGAGCCCTATAGTGAAAAGCCAAATATCCTGAAATAAAAAGAAAGAAGACATCTGTGAACCTATTTTGTGACATGTGCTTGCAGTTCACAGAGTTAAACCTTACTTTTGATTCATTAGTTTTGAAACACTCTTTTTGTAGAATCTGCAAAGGGATATTTCTGAGCCCACTAAGAATGAAAGTGGAAAACTGAATATCATGAAATAAAATATCCTAGAAAGAATCTACCTGCCAAACTGCTTTGTGATGTGTGCATTCAGTTCATAGAGTGAAAACTTTCTTTTGATTCAGCAGCTTGGAAACACTTTTTCTAGAATCTACAAAGGGACACTTTGGGGTACAGTAAGGCCTACAGTGAAAAACAGATCACAAAATAAAAACTAGCAAGAAGCTGTTTGTGAGACTGCTTTGTGATGTGTACATTAATGTCAAAGATTTCAACCTTACTTTTGATTCAGCAGTTTGGAAACACTCTTTTTGTAGAATCTGCAAAGTGGCATTGCAGACCCCACTGAGGCCTACAGTGAAAAACTGAATATCCTGAAATAAAATCTAGAAAGAAGCTATCTGTGAAACTGCTTTGTGACATATACAGTCAGTTCACATTATTCAATGTAACATTTGATTCAACAGTTTGAAAATATTCCTCTTATAGTATCTGCAAAGAAACATTTTGGTGCCCACTGAGGCCTATAGTGAAAAAATACGTATCCTAAAATAAAAATGAGAGTGTATCTGTGAAACAGCTTTCTCATGTGTGGATTCAGCTTTCAGGGTTGAACCTTTCTTTAGATTAAGCAGTTTGGAAACACCCTTTTTGTGGAATCAGCAAGGGGACATTTCAGTCCACTGAGACCCATAGTGAAAAACAGAATATTCCATGATAAAACTAGAAAGATATCTGTGGAACTGCTTTGTGATGTGTACATTCAGCTCA
Organism: Pongo abelii; assembly: GCF_028885655.2. Classification (NCBI taxonomy): domain Eukaryota; kingdom Metazoa; phylum Chordata; class Mammalia; order Primates; family Hominidae; genus Pongo; species Pongo abelii. The sequence goes on from NC_072009.2 coordinate 49,890,590, forward strand.
CAGATTTAAGCCTTACAGCAGATTGGAATGGCTCTTTTTGTTGAATATGCAAATGGAAATTTTGGAGGGCTTTGAGGCTTATAGTAAGAAATCGAATATCCCACAACAAAAACTAGAAAGAAGCTATCCATGAAACTGCTTTGTGATGCATGGATTCAGCTCACAGAATGAAACCTTTCTTTTGATTCTTTAGTTTGGAAATATCCCACGATAAAACTAGAAAGAAGGTATTTTTGAAACTGCTTTGTGATGTGTGCATTCAGCTTACAGAATTAATCCTTTCTTTTTATTCAGCAGTTTAAAAACACTCTTTTTGCAGAATCTCCAAAGGGAGAATTTAAAGCCCACTGAGGGCTTAAATGAAAAACAAAATATCCCGAAATAAAAACAAGAAAGGCAATATTTGTGAACCTGTTTTGTGACGTGTGCATGCACTTTACAGAGTTAAACCTTACTTTGGATTCAGCCATCTGAAAACACTCTTTTTGTAGAATCTGTGAAGGGACATTTCTGAGCCCACTGAAGCCTGTAGTGAAAAACTGAATATCTTGAAATAAAAACTAGACAGAAGCTGTTTGTGAAACTGTTTTGTGATGTGAGCATTCAGCTTACAGATTTAGCCTTACTTTTGATTCAGCAGTTTGGAAACTTTCTTTTTGTAGATTGTACATTGGAACATTTCAAGGGGCATTGAGGCCTATAGTGAAAAACTGAATATGCTTTGATGAAGACTAGAAAGAAGCTATATAGGAAACTGCTTTGTGATGTGTGGATGCAGCTCACAGAATGAAACCTTTGTTTTGATTAGGCATGTTGGAAACACTATTTTTGTAGAATCTGCTAAGGAAATTTTCTCAGCCCACTGAGGCCTATAGTGAAGCACAGAATATCAAGCCATAAAAATGGGAAAAATGCGTCCGTGAATCCACTTTTTGAGGTGTGAATTCAGCTGACAAAGTTAAACCTATTTTTGATTCAGCAGGTTAGAAACAGTTTTTTATGGAATCAACCAACAGACATTTCTCACTTCAGTGAGACCTATAGTAAAATGTCAAATATCTCACAATACAATTTAGAAAGAAGCTATCTGTGAAACTGCTTTGTGATTTGTGGTTTCACCTCACACAGTTAAAGTTTTTTATTTGATACATTAGTTTTGAAACATTGTTTATGTAGAATCTGTGAAGAAACATTTCAGAAACCCCTGAGGCCTTTATTGAATAACTTAATATCCTGTGATAAAAACTAGAAAAATCTATCTGGGAAACTGCTTTACGATGTGTACATTCAGCTCACAGAATTAAACTTTTCTTTTATTAAGCAGTTTGGAAACACTCTTTTGTGCAATCAGCAAAGGGAGATTTTGCAATGCAGTGAGTCCTACGGTGAAAAAAATGCATATCCCATGATAAAAACTACAAAAATCTATCTGTGAAACTTCTTTGTGATGAGTCCATTCAGCTTTCTCTTGAGTCAGCTTTCTTTTGATTCCACAGGTTGGAAACTCTTTTTGTAGAATCTGTAAAGGGACATTACAAAGCTCACTGAGGCCTATAGTGAAAAACTAAATATCCTGTAATAAAAACTAGAAAGAAGCTATCTGTGAAGTTTCTTTTCTCTGTGTGTATTCAACTCACAGTGCTAACCTTACTTTTGATTCAGCTCTTTGGAAACAGTCCAAAGAATCTACAAAGGGACATTTTGGAATGCAGTGAGGCCTACAGTGAAAATCCAAATATCCCACAGTAAACACTGGAAAAAAGATATCTGTAGAACTGCTTTGGGTTCTGTGGTTTCATCTTGCAGGATGAAACCTTTCTTTTGATTAAGTAGATTGGAAATACTGTTTTGGTAGAATTGGCAAAGTGGCATTTCGAAGGTCATTAAGACCCATAGTGAAAAACATAATATCCCTTGATAAAAACTAGCAAGAAACTCTGTGAAACTGCTTTGTGATGTGGGCATTCAGTTCACAGGGTTAAACCTTTCTTTTGATTCGTGAGTTTGAAAACACTCTTTTGTAGAATCCGTGAAGCTACATCTCAGAGGTCATTTTGACCTATAGTGAAAACCCGAATATTTCTTGATTAAAAACTAGAAAGAAACTATATGTGAAACTGCTTTGTGATGTGTGGATTCACCTCACAGATTTAAATGTTTCTTTTCATTCAGAAGTTTGGAAACGCTCTTTATGTAGAATCTGCAAAGGGACATTTCCTACTACAGTAAGGCCTATAGTGAAACATGGAATTTTACTAGATAAAAACTGGAAAGAAGCTATCTGTGAAAATGCTTTGCCATACGTGCAAACACCTCACAGAGTTAAACTTTACTTTTGAATCAGCAGTTTGCAAATACTCTTTTTGTAGAACCTGTGAAGGGACATTTTGAGTACAGTGAGGCTTACAATGAGAAAACAAATAGCCAGCAATAAAAACAAGAAATAAGCTCTCTGTCAAACTTCTTTCCTATTTGTTGATTCAGCTCAGAGTTAAAACTTACTTTTTATTAACCATGTTTGAAACATTTGGTTTGTAGAATCTGTGAAGGGAAAATTTGAAGCCCACTGAGGCTTACAGTGCCAAACTCAATATTCAGTCACAAAAACTAGGAAGAAGTATCTGTGAAATTGTTTTGTGATTTGTGGATTCAGCTCCCATAATTAAACCTTTCTTTTGATTCAGCAGGTTGGAAACACTATTTTTGTAGAATCTGCAAAGGGACTTTTCTCAACCCACTGAGACTTACAGTAAAATCCCAAATGTCCAGCCATAATAACAGGAAAGATACCATTGTGAATGTGCTTTGCGAGGTGTGGATTCAGCTGACAAAGTTAAACTTATCTTTTGATTCAGCACGTTAGTAACACTTTTTTTGTAGAATATGTGCAGGGACATTTCACATCTCGCTGAGGCCTACAGTAAAAAATCGAATATCCCACCATAAAACCCAGAAAGAAGCTATCTATGATAATGTTTTATGACGTGTGTATTCTGCTCACAAAATTAAACCTTACTTTTGATTCAGCAGTTTTGGAACACTTGCTTTGTAGAATCTACAAAGGAACATTTTGGAAGGCCTTGAGACTTATAGTGAAAAACTGAATATCATGTGATAAAAGCTAGAAAAAAAAACTATCTGTGAAACTTCTTTGTAATGTGTCATTTCAGCTCAGAGAGTTAAACCTTTCTTTTGAATCAGCAATTTGTAAACACTCTTTTTGTAGAATCTGCCAAGAGGTGTTTCAAGGTACAGTAAGGTCTATAATGAAAAACAAAATATTCCACAATACAAACTATAAAGAAGCTATCTGTGAAACTGCTTTGCAATGTGTGCATTCATCTCCAAGAGTGAAATCTGCTTTTGGTTCAGCAGCTCTGTAACATTCTTTTTGTAGAGTCTATGAGAGCCATTTTGCAGCCCACTGAGGCCTATATTAAAGAACTGAATATGCCACAATGAAAACTAGAAAGTTGCTATCTGTTAAACCACTTTGGAAGGCATGGCTTCAAAAAGTTAAACTATTTTTTTTTATTCAGCAGGTTGAAAACACTCTTTTTCTAGAATCTTCTAAGGAACATTTCAGAGCCCACTGATGTCTATATTGAAATATTGAATATCCCATGATAAAAACTAGAAAGAAGCTCTCCACTTTGTGATGTGTGAATTCATCTTAAAGAGCTAAAACTTTCCTTTGATTCAGCATATTGGAAACCCTCTTTTTGAGGAATCTACAAAGGGATATTTTACATCCCATTCAGTCCTATAGAGAAAAATGGAATATCCTTCAAAAAAACTAGAAAGAATCTAACTGTAAAACCACTTTGTTGTGCAGATTCATTTCACCGAGATAAACATTTCTTTTGTTTCAGCAGGTTGAAACCACTGTATGTATAGAATTTACGAACAGATATTTCAGAGTTTTATGAGGCCTATAGTGAAATACTGAATATCTTGAGATAAAACTACAAAGAAGCCATTTGTGAAACTTCTTTGTGTGTGCGGATTTAGCTCAAAAAGTTGAACTTTCTTCTGATTCAGCTGGGTGGAAACAATCTTTTTGTGGAATCTGTGAAAGAAAATATTGGGGCCCATAATGCCTACAGTGAAAAACCGAATATCCCACGATAAAAATTAGAAAGAAGCTATCTGTGAAATCACTTTGTGGTGTGTGGATTCAGCTCACAGAGTTAAGCCTTTCTTTTGATTCAGCTGGTTGGAAACCCTCATTGTATAGAATTTGAAGAGAGGCATTTTAATTTCCAGTGAGATCTATAGTGAAAAACCAAATATTCTGTGACAAAAACAAGAAACAAACTTTCTGTTGAATTGTTTTATGATGTATGCTATTATTGCACAGAGTTAAAACTTACTTTTTATTCAACATGTTGGAAACACTCTCTTTCTAGAATCTACAATGGGATATTTTGGAGTCCATTGAGGCATATAGTGAAAAACTGAATATCTCATGATAAAAACTAGAAACAAGATATCTCTGAAACTGCTTTGCTATGTGCAGACTGATCCTATGGACTTAAAAATTTATTTTGATTCTGCAAACACTCCTCTTGTGGAATGTACAAAGGACATTTCTGAGCCCATCAAGGACTATAGTGAAAAACAGAATATCATGTGATAAAAACTCGAAACAACTTATCTGGGAAACCACTTAGCAATGTGTGAGTTGGTCTAACAAAAGTAAGCCTTTCTTTGATTCAGCAGGTTGGAAACCATCTTTTTTTAGAATCTATTAAGGGGTGGCCAGGCATGGTGGCTCTTGTCTGTAATTCTAGGACTTTGGGATGCTAAGGAGAGTGGATCACAAGGTCAGGAGCTCAAGACCATCCTGGCTAACATGGTGAAACCCCATCTGTAATTAAAAAAAAAAAATAGCCAAGTATGGTGGTAGGCATTTGTAGTCCCAGCTACTTGGGAGGCTGAAGCAGGAGAATGGTGTGAACCTGGGAGTTGGAGTGTTCAGTGAGCTGAGATCATGCCACTGCACTCCAACCTGGGTGACAGAGTGAGACTCCATCTCAAAAAAAAAAAAGAAAAAAATCTACTAAGAGACAATTTGGAGCCCATTGAAACTTACAGTGAAAAATTGAATATCCCGCAATAGAGACTAGTAACCAGATATCTGTGAAACCACTTTATGATGTATGGCATCTCACAGAGTTAAGACTTTCTTGTGACTCAGCCAGTTCAAAACACTCTTTTTGTAGAATCTGCAAAGGGACATTTCAGAGACGATTGAGACCTATAGTGAAAAACTGAATATCCTGCTATGAAAACTAGAACAAGCTATCTGTGAAACATCTATGTCATATTTGGATTGATATCCAAATATGAGTTAAACTTGTCTTTTGATTCAGCAGGTTAGAAACGCACTTTAAGTAGAATCTCTGAAGGGATATATCAAAACCCATTGAGGCCTATTTTGAAAAACTGCATATCTCACCGTAAAAACTAGAAGCTAGGGCAGGCACTGTGGGTAAAACATGTAATCCCAGCACTTTATGAGGGTAACCCACCTGAGGTCAGGAGTTTGAGACCATTCTGACCACATGAAGAAACCTTGTCTCTACTAAAAATACAAATTGCTCTGGGCATTATGATGCATATTTATAATCCCAGCTATTTGGTAGGCTGAGGCAGGAGAATTGCTTAAACCCAGGAGGTGGAGGTTTCAGTGAGCAGAGATCACACCATTACACTTTAACCTAGTCAATAAGAGCAAAACTCTGTCTCAGAAAAAAAAAAAAAAATCTAGAAACAAGCTATCTGTGAAACCTTTGTGTGACGTGTGGATTTATCTCACAGAGATGGACCTTTCTTTTGATTCAGCAGTTGGAAACTTCTTTTAGTAGAGCCTAAGAAGGGACATTTTAGAGCCCATGAAGTCTATTGAAAGAAATGAGTATCCCACGATAAAAACAAGAAACAAACTACCTGTGAAGCCTCATTGTGATATGTGGATTCATCTCACAGAGATAAACTTTCTTTAGATTTAGCACACTGGAAACACTCTTTTTGTAGAATATATAAATGGACATTTCAGAGCCCATTAAGGCCTGTTGTAAAAAACTGAATAACTGAAGATAAAAAACAGAAACAAGCTATCTGTGAAGTCAATTTGGGATTTGTGGATTTATTTCAGAGTTGAACTTTTCTTTTGATTCAGCAGGTTGGAAACACACTTTTTTTAGAATCTATGAAGGGGACATTTTGGAACTCACTAAGGCCTATAATGAAAATTTGAATATTCCATGACAGTAACTAGAAACAAGGTATCTGTAAAATTGCTTTGTGGTGTGTCCATTCATCTGACAGAGGTAAGCCTTTCTTTTGATTCAGCAGGTTGGAAACACACTTTTTTAAAAATCTATGAAGGGGACAATTTGGAACCCTTTGAGGCTTATAATGAAAAATCGAATATTCCATGACAGTAGCTAGAAACAAGGTATCTGTGAAATTGCTTTGTGCTGTGTCCATTTATCTCACAGAGGTAAGCCTTTATTTTGATTCAGTAGATTGGAAACACTATTTCTTTGTAGAACCCACAAAGGGACATTTTGGGGCCCATTAGAGCCTACAGGGAAAAACTGAGTATCCTGCAATAAAAACAAGAAACAAGCCATCTATGAAGCCACTTAACAATGTGTGGATTCATCTCACAGAGGTAAACCTTTCCTTTGATTCAGTAGGTTTGAAAAATTCTCCTTGTAGTATCTACAACGGGACATTTCACAGCCCTTCAAAGCCTATAGGGAAAAACAGAATTTCCCATGATAACAAATATAAACAAAGTATCTGTGAAACTGCTTTGTGATGCATGGATTTATATTACAGAGTTAAACCTTTCTTTTGATTCAGCAGGTTGGAAACACTCTTTTTGTAGAATCTATGAGGGGAAATTTCTGAGTCCATTGCTGCCTGTAGTGAAAAACTGAATATTCCATGATATTAGTCAGACGGGCTTCCCTTTGTGGGTGACCCGACTTTTCTCTCTGGTTGTCTTTAACATTTTTTTCTCCATTTTAACGTTGGTGACTCTGACAATTATATATATTTCTCTGGATTCCTCTTCTCGAGGACTATCTCTGTGGTGTTCTCTGTATTTCCTGAATTTTAAGGTTGGCCTGTCTTGCTAGGTTGGGGAAGCTCTCCTGGATAATATCCTGAACAGTGTTTTCCAGCTTGGTTCCATTGTCCTTGTCACTTTTAGATTACCAATCAAATGTTGATTTGGTGGTTTCATATAGTCCCATATTTCATGGAGGCTTTGTCTTTTCCTTTTTAGTCTTCTTTCTATAATCTTGTCTTCTCACTTTATTTCATTAGGTTGATTTTTAATCTCTGATTTTTTTCCACTTGATTTATTCAGCTATTGATACTTCTGTATGTTCACAAAATTGTCATGCTTTATTTTTCAGCTCCATCAGGTCATTTATGTTCTTCTCTAACCTGGTTATTCTAGTTATCAATTTGTCTAACCTTTTTTCAAAGTTCTTAGATTCCTTACATTGGGTTAGAACAAACTTTTTTTTAGCTCAGAGGAGTTTCTTATTACCCATTTTCTGAAGCCTATTTGTGTCAATTCATCAGACTCGTTCTCCATCCAGTTTTGTTCCCTTCCTGGCTAGTTGTGACTTTTTTTTTTTTTTTCCTGAAATGGAGTCTCACTGTATCACATGGGCTGAATTGCAGTGGTGTGATCTCGGCTCACTGCAACCTCTGCTGCCCGGATTCAAACAATTCTCCTATCTCAGCTTTCTAAGTAGGTGGGGTTACAGGTATTTACCCCCATGCCTGCGTTACTAATTGTATTTTCAAGAGAAACAGGTTTCACTATGCTGGACAGGCTGATCTTGAAGGACCTGACCTCGTGTTCCACCCATATCAGCCTCCCAAAGTGCTGGGATCACAGGCATGGACCACAATGTCTGGCACATGCTTTTTATATATGGTCAAAGAACAATCAGACCCAATCAATGGTGTGGCCAATTGCTAGGCAACAAGGGAGTGAGGAACTTGAAAGTTGGGGCAGGGGCAATGAAGAAGACACAGTTGTCTCAGGCTGTGTGCAGGCAGCCTCAGCTGCCCTCCTCCTTGAGGCCTCAGTTTTCAGAGTAACAGTGTCTGCTAGGTGATGCCCAATAGCTGTAGTCTCCTAGGTGGTCCCCACAACTATTCAACCAGGGCCCCTGGAAGACATAGCTTAAGTCCCCAACCATTAGATCACCTGGAATTTCCAATCAGAAATGAGAGACCGACTGGAAATTCTCAGTCAAGGTCCAAACAAAAAGAATCAGTGGCACACCCACCAGGACTAAGACAATTTTTAAAAGAATCATTTCTGTGTTTTGGGTGCAACCAAGTATTTCTGTAAAACAAAATTACTTATTGTAAATGTTACATTTTTAACTCATTATGTGTACGGTCCTGTGATAGACAGACCAGGGGAATTGTCACCTCAGAGTCCATAAGACCGTATGCTTACATTCTACTTCTATTTAGATTGAATTTGACAAGCCAGCCAAACACTCTGCAGTGAAACTCTCATAAAGACAAGTGAATGAGAAAGGGAAACAAAACAAAACAAAACAAACAAAAAAAAAATAACAGTGCCGTGAGGGGAACTGGTTCATGCCTGTCATCCCTGCACTTTGAGGGCCTGAGGGCAGGTGGATCCCTTGATCCCAGGCAATCCAGAACAGCCTTAGCAATATGGTGAAACCTCCTCTCTACAAAAATACAAAAATTAGCTGTTTTCATAAACTTGACTCAAAATTAATAAATAAATCGAATAAAATTTAAGATAAAAAATCATAAATGCTGTATTCTCTTATTTTTCTTCCTACCCTGAGAAGAACATAATATAGCTGTTCTCTGTTTGACTGTCCATCTGTTTGTGACAGAATCTTACTCTGTCTGTCACACAGGCTGCAGTGCAGTGGCACCATTATGGCTGACCGCAGTATCAACCACCCCAGATTAGGTGAGTCTTCCACTTTGCCCTCCCGAGTAGCTGGGACAACATAGGAATACACTTCGTGTTTTGGCTGTGTTTTCCAAGACTTGACTTGAGTTCCTGTGCTAAAGCGTTCCTACCTCCTCAGCCTCCCAAAGTGTTAAGGTTGCAGGTGTTAGCCACTGCACCTGGCCTGACTTAATACATCTGGTCTCATTACACTTTGACCTATGAAGAACTCAAATCAAGGGAGAATCACACGAGACTTTCAGCATTCTTTCTCTAAAGCGGGGAGGTGAATGGTGGCCAAACATCCTGTACTTCTGTGGATTTAGGTGGCCACGTGTAGAGGATAGATTTCAAATGTTTCTGTAGAGGCACAAGCCACAGTCGTTTGGAGCAAAGGATGGGGTTTCTGACACTGTCTTAAGGGCCAGGAAGGTCCAGGATCTGCCAAGGCCCGTGTTCTGCAGGGGGAGTGTTCTATGGAATTCAGGGTAGATGGAGCCATCGGTCCTCATTGAGTTCTATCCCTAGGCCCCACTGTGCAGACGAAGTCAGAAGGAACAATCCCTCATCCTACATGCCACATCCCTCCACTGAACTTGAAAGCGGATCAATTTTCCAAACATGAGGTGACTCTTGGTTGGAAATGGATGACACGCGGCTAGCCTTCCCTGAGTCAGTAGGATAAAGAAATCATTCTGTGGCATAGAATGAGGTGTGGCTCGTATCTTGAATCTCCATTTAAAACCAATGAAGATGGCCAGGCGCAGTGGTTCATGCCTGTCATTCCAGCACTTTGGGAAGCTATGGCAGGCAGATCACGAGTTCAGGATTGTGAGACCAGCCTGGCCAACATGATGAAACCCCATTTCTATTAAAATTACAAAAATTTAGCTGGGTGTGGTGGTGCGTGCCTGTAATCCTAGCTTCTCAGGAGGCTTAGGCAGGAGAATCACTGGAACCCAAAAGGCAAAGCCACTGTAACTCCAGCCTGGGGGACGGAGTGAGACTCCATCTCAGAAACAAACAAACAAAGCCAATGAATGTGTTTAACTCAAAGTGTCACGCTAGGGTCTATTGACAGGATACATTAAGCACCGGGGAAATGTCAGGGGATAGGTTGGAAACTATTTTGTGGCCTCAAGGGAGGGTTTGAGAGGTAGTCCCACAAACCTGACAGCCCAAGGAATCCCCTGAACTCAAGAAGCGATATTCACTACTAGTCTGTAGCCACCCATGCGGGATAATTGGGTTGTCTACAGAACTCCTCGTGAAACGGGCGGGCTCTCACTCCATTGAATGGAAATGGGAGAATCTGTTTCCTAGCATGCAGTGGCAGATGAACAATGATCCAGACACTCGCATGAGAAGAATGTCAAGCTGTACTCACACCACGTGGTTTTGTAACCTCCACCGTGTGTGCTAGTGGGGGGTGCTGTGGACAGAAGAGGGGAGAGAGTGGTGGTGTCTGGCATGTGCCAGAGACATGGGACATGGTTGGTTTTGTCAGAGTCTAGGGAACTCATCAAATGTCAGGATGTCTTGCCTTCTGCTCTGCTCTCCTCTCTGCCCTGCTCTCCACATCTTCACAGTGTAGTGGAGACGATGTAGGTGGAGGTTGCCGTCACATTGGACTAAGCAGAGGAAGGCTGCCCTCCTAGGAGTTTCCCTGGAGTGGGTGCCGTGGGCAGGCTCACAAGGATGCTGATGGTGACAGTGAGAGGGATGCATGGTGGAGGCCGCAGGCCAATGTAGAGGTAGGCATTTGACCTCTTTGTGGGTGGTCAGCTTTGTGGAGTCCCATGCATTCTTCCAGAGAGTCATTCAGTGCTAGCAATCATGGTCTCCAGGATCACAGTTCCCAGCAGAGGCACTTTTGTTCACACAGAATCCTGGGAAGGAAAGTTCTCAGCAGGCTTAGACCTCCTATCCGAGAAGCTGAAACAACTTCTGGGAGGTTTTCCAAAGAGTCAGTGGTTCCACAAGGGGACATGGGAGTTCTGGAAATTGAGAGAATTGTTTGGAGATATATATTTTAGACACAATGGACAGAGCTTGGTCACGAGCTGTTTAGGACATGGGGGATACAGATTGAGAAAACCCTCCTAGCTTCCTATGTGAAAAGAAGTACGATTTATTGAGACAGTATGTTTGGGTCACAGCTGAGGCAAGTGAAAACAAACCCAGATTTTAGGGTTGGATTTTCACTAGTATGTAATATCTATGAGATATCCAAGCCCAGAAATGAACTCTCCAATTCTGTACAGTTTTCTATATCGAAATCAAATCTGGGATTTCTAAAGTTAAGAATTCAGCCTTGGTAATAGATTAGATTAGATCTACCTGAGCCTATACTAGAAAAAAGACAGGGAGCGAAGAATAGGACAGAGAAAGAATGATACAAAAAGAGAGAGAGAGGCAGAGGGAAACAGAGGCACAAAAAAGAAAGAGAAAAAGAGAGAGAAATAGAGAAAGAGGGAGACAGATGGACAGAGAGAGAGAATGACAAAGAGAGACACACTGAGAGAGACAGAGAGACATGGATAAAGAAAGAATGACAGAGGACAGAAAGACAGACTGAGAGAAACAGAGACAGAAAGAGAGAGACACAGAGAGAGATGGAGAGAGAGATAGACAAGGAAAGAGTCAGAGTGAGAGAGACAGAGAGAGATAGAGACAGAGAGGGAGAGAGAGAGGGAGAGAGAGAGAGGAAGAGGAAGGGGGTACTCAAGAATTAACTACATGTATTTTCTAATGCTCTGATGCCATAAACGGTGGCCGGAGTATGCTTTGAAAACAAGAACATCAAAAGCAACAGCGGCAGCAGCAACACTCACTTACAGATTTTTAGAAAGTAAGATGTTATGAATTATAGTTTACATCAACTCGTTCTCACCATACGTTGAGAGATTTGCAAAAGTGCTAGTTAACAACAGAAGAAAACAGCAGTTAAAATGTCCTGGGGAAAATATACATCTTCCTAAAAATTGGTGAATTCTACTTCAGCTGTAAATAAACATGAAAAGGAAAAAACGCAAACAAAACAAAACAAGCAAACAAACACGGGCCAAAGCATTGTCTCGTGAAATCTTAAACCAGCAAAATGCTTTGTAGAAAGCATTTCTATTTTGGGCAAATACTAATAGGCCTAGGGTAGAGCTATGAGGCCCTTCCCATTTTGAAAATATGCTGGCCTGAGAGAGGAGAAAATAAAAAATAAAACATCCAGATAAAAGGTGATTGAGACCCAGCCCGGATGTAGCTTTCCTAGGGAGAGAGGCCTGAGGAGCAAAGGGGGAAAAAACTCATAACTGCAGTCTGCCCCACCTGCCGGTCCATTTGTCCACCTGGGTCAAGCTTTATGCCATTGATCCAAGCTGCCTCTAGGGAAGTGGGACTGTGCCGTCCCCATCTTCAAAAACTGTGGCCAATGAGTGAAGCCTGACCACCAATGTAAATGTCAGCCTCGTGAGAATGAGATCACTGGCGAGGGGTCGGGGAAAGGGAGAGAAGACGGAGGCACACCCGGGTGACTCTAGATCGTTTCCAAGCACGGTGTGGGAGTTGAGGGGGTTGGGGGAAACCCACCTAATGCTAAATTAAGGTAAAATGGCTTGGGGGTCAGGGTGGTGACTTAAAAATTAAAGTCACCCCACATAAAGCCAAAGTGGAAGAGCCTATTAGCATTAAAGAAACCAACACATGAAGAAAAAATAATGCGCTGATAAAAGAACAACAGGGGCCCCGCCAGGGCAGAAGTTCCCTAGAACGAGGGAGAGAGTGAGGAGCCTTCAGAAGGGAGGGAGGGAAGCCAGTTGCTCCAGGCTCTGTGAAGTCGGCCAGACCTCCCACCGTGCTACCTCGACTTTCAATAACAGAGGCCACTAGGTGATGCCTGAAGACAACCGATGCTTGCAAGTGTGAGACAGCACGGAAAGGAAAGGAATGATGCATCCTTCTGGGTCAGGGTGGAGGTTGGGGAGGAGGGGCGGAAGAGGCACACACCAGTCACTGGCCTCTTCCAGATCCCTCTCACATCAGGTTGTTTCCGGTCCCAGGGAGTACTCCCAGGCAATGCCCATGACAAGGCGACCACAGCCCCACCGAGGACACAGCCTACGTTTCTGCCCATGGAATCTTCTGGAACTTCCATTCCCCCAGAGAGAAAAGTGGACCACGGGGTCACGGGTGTGAGGATGGAGGCTAGGGCTGGATGTGGGGCCTATCTAAGGCCATTCCATAGCGTTTCAGGTTATACTCCAGACCCAGGACCTCAGAGTGTCTATACCTGTCACAGTGGAACAAAGTCCATGAAATCCACGCTCCCAGACACAGCATGGATTTCCCAGAGAGGACAGCTTATACCACATTCCCTCCTGTCCTGGGGCCAGTTTTCACTCCTGAAGTACCCATTTCTCAATCGTGTTCCCCAAAGGCCACTCTGTCGTGAATCAGTCAAAAATCTAGTTCGGTGAATCCCGGAGCATCCACATCCGACCAATAAGATCAGAGTCCGCACACTACACATCACTCCCAGCAGTGTCTCTCCACGAGAACATCACCGCCGTATTAGCCTGGCAGCCATACAGTGCCATTTACTAGAAATCACTCAAAAGTTTCACTCTTGTTGCCCAGGCTAGAGTTCAGTGGCACAACCTGGGCTCACTGCAACCTCTGCTTCCCAGGTTCAACCGATTTTCCTGCCTCAGACTCCTGAGTACAAAGGATTATAGGCATAACGCCACCACCCACGGTTAATTTTGTATTTTCAGTACACGCAAGATTTCTCCATATGTGTCTGGCTGGTTTCGAACTCCCGACCTCAGGTGATCCGCCCACCTCAGCCTCCCAAAGTGCTGGGATTGCAGGCATTAGCCACCGTGCCCCACCAAGTGCACAGAATTTTATGCCACAATAATGAGCTTTCTTCCTCATTGCCTTCACTAAGTAAGATTTTGTTTAACCGTTTATTTTTAAACTGAGGAGTTTGTCAGGGAAATACCAGAAGCAGACTCCACAAGAGACAGGGGGAAAAGTCTGAAAATGCCCCTTCCATCCAAGTGCAGTCCTGGCCTCGACCTCCCGAAATCATGCACCGAGTGGGGAAGCCCAGCATGGCCTGTCTGTCTAGATTTCTTTCATCCTCTCTAAGCATGGCACTCCTTCCTTTGGTGGAAGGTGCGGGGCCCTCCCCAGAATGGGGATACTCAAGACCTACAGTCAAACAAAACACACCCTGTGAAACTCAAGCATAGACATGGACAATTTCCCCATCCTCTTGGGGCCTTCGTTCTGTAGACCCCCGTGAAGACAGGTCCCAGAAACATGTCTGCCTATCCTTTTATTCATCTGCCTGTGACCAGTTGAGGTTTCAGATAAACATTCAGGGGGAGGAAGAGAAAGCACTCTCCCTGCCCCCACGTGATCTTTTTTGTGAGCAGTGAAAAATGACAGTCTCCCAAGGCAAAAGTCTCTAGATACCCTGATCCGTTTCTCCCTTCCCAGTGGGATTCTAACTTGGGGTGACACACAGTCTGCTAGCCACCAACAACAGCTGTGGTAACCACACCGTCTAAAAGCCAAGAAGATAGAAAACAAAACAAAACAAAACATAACTAGCTTACTTAACTGAGTAACTAGCGAGGAGAGGGAACTAAGGGAGTCAACCTATAGCAGAAATGACACACCATTCACAACATAAGGGCCACAGTGAAAGGTGGCAAACATGTGCTTTTAAAGGCTGAAATCTCGGCGGCTCACACCTGGCATTCCAGCATTTTGGGAGGGCCAGGAGACTTGAAGTCAGGAGTTCGAGACAAGCCTGGCCACCATGGCAAAACCCCGTCTCTACTAAAATTACCCAAATTAGCTGGTTTTGTCTGTGTGCATCTGTAATCCCAGCTACTGAAGACTGACGCATGAGAATCACTGGAACCTGGGAGGCAGAGGTTTCAGTAAGCCGAGATAGTGCCACTGCACCCCAGACTGCCCAGCAGAGAAAGAGACTCAGTCTCAAAAAAAAAAAAAAAAAAAAGGAAAAGACTACTGAAATGCCCGCCTGTCTTCCTTCCCTTTTCCCCTTTAGAACCTACGGTTATTTACAGTTTCTGATCCCTTAAGTGGCAGAATATGTTGCATGGGGCTAACTGTGGCTTTCTTACATTGCCACTGAATGTCCCCTATAAGGCCGGATAACCCCTGTCTCAGGTCAATGAGGTGGTGTTTGGTTTTGTTTCTCTCCATTTCTCGAAATTTATTTCTTGTTCAAGCATACATGTGCAAAATTGTTATATAAGTAACTTCTGACTGGGGGGTTCAGAGTGCAGATTATTTCATCACCTGGGTACTCAGTGCAATACCAGACGGTTTTCATGTTTTAATTTGAAACTGTCTCTCCTACCACTCCTCCTCCCTCAAGTAAGGCCCCATGTCTGTTGTCACCCTCTTTCTGCCCACATGTTCTCATTATGTAATTCCCACTTACAGATGAGAACATGCAGTATTTAGTTTATTGCTGGTTTCATATACAGTGATGGTGATAAAAGAGGCATGAGAGTAAATCAATCCTTAGGACACTCCCCTACATCCTCAGCACACACATCCCTCCCCACACACACTCTCACCCCTGGATCCCTTACTCAAGCCCAAGAAACAAAGAAAGACATAAAGTAAAGTAAGAAGTCAGCCTCCAAGGTGGTGGAGGTGGGTGATCTCAAAGGGTGAGCAAGTGGTGGGGTGTAGGGGATGTTGTGGCCAAGCTAGAAAAGGTGGGAGACTGAATTTCTATCCCCATCCCACCGCCCAGTCTTTGGGTGGGGTGGCTCCTGCAAAAGCTTCTGAATGGAGAGAAGCTTGAAGCAATGGAAGTCACCAGCTAGGAATTCAGGAAGGGAATAAAGCTTTGTGCATGTGAATGGGACTTTGGAAAACAGTACTGTGGCTTCCAAGGTGATGCTCCTCACCCCGCACAGAGCAAGACTCGAAAGAAAGAAAGAAAGAAAAGAAAGAAAGAAAGAAAGAAAGAAAAAAGAAAAATCAGTACACTAGTCATGGTTGTGATTACCGGGAGGCCAGGCAAATTGGCTCACACCCATCATTCCAGCACTCTGAAACGCTGGTACAGGAGGATTGCAATGATGTGATGAGACTCTGTAGAAAAAATTTAAAAATAATCTGGGCACAGTGGCGTGTGCCTGTGGTCCCAGTTACTTTACTCTGCAGGCTGAGGAGGAGGGATTGCTTGAGCTAACATGTGTCCAGGCTGCAGTGCATGAGCCATGCTGGTACCACTGCACTCCAGCCAGGATGACAGAGTGAGACGCTGTCTCTGAATCAATCAATCAATCAAATCACTGAAAGGACCTCTCTATTTCTTACTTTCAATGGATATCTCTTTAGGACAATTAGGCATGGTGGCTCATCCCAGCAATCCCAGCATTTAGGGGGGGCAAGGTGGGAAGATTAAAATAAAGAAAAAAAGAAAAAAAAGAAAAATGTGGGGGAAAGTGTATCTCCTTGTCTGGTGACCAAAATTACACAAACCCAACAAGGAAGGAACGTGTGTAGAATTCGGTAAATGCATCCTGTTTTCTTAAACTACTGTACAGTGTTGTCATCTTAAAGATGAGTGTGGCTGGGGGTGGGGGTGGCTCACGTCTGTAATCCCAGAACTTTGGGAGGCTGAAGTGGGTGGATCATGAGGCCAGGAGTTCAAGACAAGCCTGGCCAAGGTGGTGAAGCCATGTCTTTACTAAAAATACAATATCAGCAGGGTGCAGTGTTGGGAACCTGTAATCCCTGCTACTGGGGAGGCTGAGGCAGGAGAATCACTTGAACCCAGGAGGTGGGGGTTTCAGTGTGCCAAGATCAGGACACTACAATTTTGCTCCAGGTGACAGAGCAAGAATCCATCTCAAAAAAAAAAAAAAAAAAAAAAAAAAAAAAGGATGGGTGGATCAGCCTGGCCAACATGGCTAATCCCCATTCATCTCTACTAAAAATGCAAATATCAACCAGGCATGGTGGCACACACCTGTGATCCCAGACACTCAGAAAACTGAGGCACAAGAATCACTTGAACCTGGGAGGCGGAGGAGCTCACACTAATGCATTCAAGCCTGGGTGACAGTGGGAGACTCCATCTCAAAAAAAAAAAAAAAAAAAAAAAAAGATGGAAATTGTAGATCTCAGAGTTGACAAATGGGTAGATCCACTATGAGATGCACATGGGATGGTGGCCAAGTTTGAATTGCAGTTTTCTTTTTATTATTTTTCATTTTTATTTTTATTTTTATTTTTTATTTTTTTAGCTCTGTCACCAGGCTGGAGTGCTGTGGTGTGATGTCAGCTCACTGCAATCTTCGTATCCCCGGTTCAAGTGATTTTCCTACCTCAGCCCCCCGAGTAGCTGAATTTACAGGCACACGCCAACATTCCCAGCTAATTTTGTATTTTTAGTAGAGACAGAGTTTCACCATGTTGGTCAGGATGATCCTGATCTCCTGACCTCGTGATCTGCCCGCATTTGTTTCTTTCTCTCTTTCTTTCTTTCCTTCTTCCTTCCTTTCTTCCTTTCTTACTTTCCTTCTTTCTTTTCTGTATTTCTCACAGGATTGCCCAAGTTAGAGTGGGTCATGACTGACTGCAGTCTTAAACTTTCAGGCCTCAAGTGAGCTTCTCCTTTTCTCAGACTCCTGAGTAGCTGGGAGTACTGGAATGAACCACCACACCTAGCTAATCTTTTTATCATTTTTATTATTATTGTTATTTTGAGACAAGTTCTCACTCTAAACCTAGGCTGGAGAGCCGTGGCATAATTTCAGCTTACTGCAACCTCGGCCTCCCTGGTTCAAGCGACTCACCAACCCCAGCCTCCTGAGTTTTTGCCATGTTGGCCAAGGCTGGTCTCAAACTCTTGGCCTTAATTCCATGCACCTGTCTTGTCCTCCTGATGTGCTGGGATTACAGGCATGAGCCACTGCACCTAAATGAATTTTATCCACTCTGTCTCATATATTCTCAAAGAAATTGCTTGGAAGTAGATGCTAGCATAATCCCCAATGTGCATATATTTCAGGGCTGGAGAGACTTGAAACAGAGTGATTCTTTTATGGTCACAGAAATGAGAAGAAAATGAATTTTCTAATCCAGCTCTGTTCTCTCAAACCTGGGGCCCTGGCTGTATTTAGATATGTTCAGGGGGTAAGGGGCTGTGTGTTTGCATAATTGCATACAGATGAAGAGTTGACATGGGATAGGAAGGTGAGTAATCAGCAGCTGTGCAGAGACTTTGCATACATTTATAGAAGAAAAGGGCTCGGGGATGATGGAACCTTGAAGAACTAACACACTCCTCTTGTGAAACTTTGAAAACTAGACACCCACATTCTAGAGACAGCCCTGTACATAGCTCATTTCATGGGATATGCTTAAGAGAACACTATGTTCTTATTTCATGGTGACATTCGTAAGCTGTTGCCTTAGAAGGGTCCAAAGTGAGAGACTTTTAAAATAATACAGGTATTGGCTGAGCCCACATACTTGATATCTGTGTCCACTTGGCAAGAGGCACCCACAGGTAATGCAGTGTAGCCCAGAGCAGATATGTCCATGCCAGGCCTCTCTTGTCATCTAATCTGGGAAACCCCATCTGCCCCCCCATAACCATGTGTTGCATGGGGAATAGGAAGGGAGGGGGCTTTTCCTGACAGGTGCAGGTTGTCAGGTGTTGGAACTCTGGTGAGTCTGTCATGTCCACACCCAGGTCATGGCTGGTTGAATAAAAATTTGAGTGTTGGGGACCCAGTGTGGCTACTCAGATGTGAATCCCAAGGCTTTAGGTGTCCTCTGGTTTCTTCGTGTGCTGAGGGACTATGATGTTCCTATGTGCCTGATCTGGGGAACAGAATTTTTTTTTGAGACAAAATCTTACTTTGTCACCAGGCTGGAGTGCAGTGGCTCAATATCCACTCACTGTAAGCTCTGCTTCCTGGGTTCATGCCATTTTCCTGCCTCAGTCTCCCAAGTAGCTGGGACTACAGGCTCCTGCCACCACATTCAGCTATTTTTTTTTTGTATTTTTAATAGAGACACGGTTTCACCGTGTTAGCCAGGATGGTCTCAGTCCACTGACCTCGTGATCCACCCACCTCAGCCTCCCAAACTGCTGGAACTACAGGCGTGAGCCACCACACGCAGCTGGGAGCAAAATTTACAATGGGGATGTCACCTTGTGGTAAAAACAAGGGAGACCATTAACTTTTTTTCTTTTTTTTTTTTGGCTTGGCTTGGCTGCTGGGCATTCTCTTTAATGAAATGTGTCAAAATCAATGAGAAGCTGTGTGATGAGTTCAAGTCCCCATCACCTTGGACAAGGGGCAATTTCACCTTACCACCAAGAATGTCTCACAGAGAGCTATGGTGAGAACAGGCACATGGGAATGTCTACAGACAGGGGCCTGACAAGGCCAGGATGGGTCCAAAACCCAGACATAAATATGGACTGTCTCTGGGCTCTGTCTTAGAGCTTTTTTCTCAGAATGACCCAAAGTTCTGCTGCCAAAAATGTGGCCTTCATTAGTCCCAATGGCAACTTTGTTAGATGTAAATTCCCTGTTCATATACTTGTAGAAATACCAGAGGAGGCCTTTGTGTTGTTTTTACTTTACACTAGGCTATATTTATTCTTGTTGCTACAGTTTGTATTGTTTTAATTATTTACCCCAGTTATCATCTGTAGCAGGCAGCTTCACTGTATTGCCAGACTTTCTCTGAGACTTAAAAGCCACCACTATTCCTAGGGAGGTTTTTACACAAAAATAGGGAAGAGGTTACATGAAAAAGAGGTTACTTTGTTCCCTGCATTTGCCTGCAATGTGTCACCTCAGATAGCTCATCCCTGTAGGCCTTTAGTGTAGAAGCTGTGCTTTCACATGTCTTTGTAATGTTCTATAACAGAAGGTCATTCCCCAGAGTGGCTTAGCCTTTCAATGTTGGTAGAGCCTTCCATGATAACATTCTATTTTCATTTTAGCTGTAATGAAGAAAACTTCTCTGTGTGTCACGATTGGCTGTAGCAGTTTGCTTGGGCTTCCATAATCCAGTACCATGTACTGGAAACTGAGTTTCTCAATGGAAACTGAGTTTCTCATAATTCTGGAGGCTAGAAATTGAACAACAAGCTATTGGCTGAAGTGGTTTCTCTAATGCCTCTTTCTACTTGAGATTAATTGACCACCTTCTGTTTATGTTTTCAAAGGGTCTTCTCTTGAGCCTCTGTGTCTTTACTCTTTTTAAAAGGACTCCAGTCATGTTAGATTACGGTCCACTTTACTGAACTTACTTAATCATAGTCACCTCTTTAAAAATTATATGTCCAAACACACATTCACTCACAATTTGAGGCTAACTACATTATATATGCCTTAGAATGTCAACATATAGATATTAGAATATCAACATATAAATTTGGGAGAAGGGACACAATTAAGAACACGATATGTATTAATGGTAGATTGCCAGGAAACTGATTACTAGGTAAAAGGAAATACATGTGTAAAATTTTAAAAGCTTCAGCCATATAAATTTCCACAAAGTCTGTGGCAAGTACATTGTCATTGACAGTCCCTGAATAAAGCTGCTTCTCTGAACCCAGCCTCTCCTGGATAATAACATTCTTTTAATTTTCTGACAATCTCATGTCTGTGGTGCCAATAAAAACACATTGTTTCTTTTATTTCCATTTTTCCAACTGATATGTTTAAGTCACTTATTAGTTGTTATTTTAAATGTAGATATGGATTTTCTGTATTTGACTCTGTCATCAATCTTGCAGTCTCCCAGCAGTTATCTTCTTACCAGGTCTGAAAATGTTGTGTCTCTTTCTTAAGATTTTTTTTTAATATTAATGAAGGGAGGGCCAGGCATGGTGGCTCATGCCTGTAATCCCAGCACTTTGGGAGGCCGATGTGGGCAAATCACGAGGTCAGGAGATCGAGATCATCCTTGTTAACACGGTGAAACCTCGTCTCTAATAAAGATACAAAAAATTACCCGGGAGTAGTGGCAGGCTCCAGTAGTCCCAGCTACACAGGAAGCTGAGGCAGAAAAATGGCATGAACCCAGGAGGCTGAGCTTGCAGTGAACAGAGATCCTGCCACTGCACTCCAACCTGGGTGACAGTGCGAGACTCTGTCTCAAAAAAAAAAAAAAAAAAGGAAGAAAAAGTTGTTGATTTAATTCTTTCTAAGCTGTCTTGCCCTGTTCACTGTCTCCAAAATGGAGAGGAAATATGGCTTCTCCAGTTTCTTGCACTCAATGGCAGAAGCTTCTGTGTTTCAGGTAATTGAGAGGAAATTTCATGCAGCCCTCTCTGGAAGGTTCTTAGGTCTGACCCACGTGCTGTTCAGCAGCCATTTGAAATTGCATAGCATGTGTTTTCTAATCTCTACACTGAGGGCTTTTTGGAGAACTCAGTGTAAAAATGCACTTCATATAGGCTATTAATGCTGATGGATGCTGTTGCTTAACAGTTGACAAAATTACATGAGGATTTCTTGTAGCTAGTAGTGGTTAGATTACCCTCAAGCCCATATCAAAATTTTTAAAAAGTCTAAAATTTATTTGTCAGGGACATGCATGTCCTCCACATTCACAAGAAGGAATGTTTGTGGCCAGGTGCGGTGGCTCATGCCTGTCATCTCAGCATTGTGTGGGGCCAAGTCAGGCAGAGCACTTGAGGTCAGGAGTTCAAATGCAGTCTGAACAACATGGACATACCCCATTTCTACTAAAAATGCAAAATTAGTTGGACATGGAGACGTATGCCTGTAATCCAAGCTACTAAGGAGGCTGAGGCAAGAGAATCACTTGAACCTGGGAGGCAGAGGTTGCAGTGAGCTGAGATCGTGCCATTGAACTCCAGCCTGGGCAACAAGAGTGAAACCACATCCCCCCCGCCAAAAGAAAGGAATGTTTTGTACATTTACACACGACAGTTCTTTCTCCTTCTCAATATAGCATGGTGCATGTAGGAGTGGACTCCCAACTCCTGGCTTCAGAATGCTCAAAGACATGGTGGTGTACTTTGAATGACAGATTGGTTTGGCTGAGACCAACTGTAATAAAAGAAAATGAATCTTGAGAAAAGGTTTGTGAGAACTTCAGAATTTCTAGGCCAACCAGTTGTGTCAGATTCTCTCAGAACAAAGCCTCTCTGTAAAAACTGTGACCAGTGATTATATTAAATGGCCAAGTTTAATGGACATATATAATGTAATATAATATAATCAGCCAAAAATTACAACATATACAAAGTATTAGGGTAATATAACAAAATAATATTAAAAAAATAAATACCCAGAAATCTACCCTAAAGAAATAGAGAGGTATAAATTACATACAAAATTTTAAAATAATTATCTAAATGGTGCTCAGTGAGCAAAATGTGAGCACAGACAATGAGATAAAAGCAGGAAAATAAGAACATAAACAATAACATAAAAATATTAAAGAGCAAATTATGGAGTTGAAGAATATAAAAAGAAAAAAATGCCTGGGAAATTATCAAGCTTAAGTAAAAAACACAAAAATTAAAAAGTTCAACAAATTTTAATTAGAATAAACACAAAAAGATTCCTAATGAGAAAAATCATAAGCAAAGTTTTGAAAGTCACAGACTAGTAGATCATCTTGAAAGCCAAAAAAGAAAAGCTATGTGTCTTTTATATGGGTGCTTCTATGAGATAATCGGTGAATCTAGCTGCAGGAATCTTGCCAGCCAGAAGGGACATGGGTAATATTGTCAATGTGCTAAAAGAACAAATAATTTTAAGCAATAATACTATATCCAGATATACTATTTATCAAAATGAAGAAAAAGTAAAGTCTTTTTGTGATGACCACATACTGCAATAGCATATCACCACTAGGACTGCACTACCAGAAATGCTAAAGAGAGATTTTCTCATGACAAAAATGAAGTGATGATAAATAGCATCACAAAATTAGATGAAAGTACATAACTCTCTGGAAAAGAAATATGCAGGCACAAAAATAAGATTCTCATGCATTCAAATGATGGTTCATAAAACATATGTAATTATGAAATATAATTTAAAAAAGCCTAAAAATAAGTAAAAATATTTGTTAATGATATATAATTTAAAAAGATATTAGTGACATCAATAATATTAAGTTGAGGTGGATGGAAAGAGAAAGAATGTTTGTATGCAATTAAAATTAGTGTTACTGGCCAGGCATGGTGGCTCATGCCTGTAATCACAGCACATTAGGAGGGCGAGATGGGCAAATCATGAAGTCAGGAGATAGACACCAGCCTGCTCAACATTGTGAAACCCCCCGTCTCTACTAAAAATACAAAAAATTATCCAAGCATGGCGGTGGTGCCCTGTAATCCCAGGCCCTGGGGAGGCTGAGGCAGGAGAATCATTTGAACTCAGGAAGCAGAGGTTGCTGTGAGCTGACATCGCACCATTGCAGTCCAACCTGAGCAACAGTGTCAGACTCCATCTCCAAAAAAAAAAAAAAAAGTTTTATGAAATCCCCATGGTAACCGCAAGAAAAATATTTACAGAGATACACACAGCACACAAATACATTAAAGCATGTCACTACAAAAATCAACACAAAAGGTAAGATTAAAAGGAGTGGGTAAAGTGGACCACATAGCTATAAATATCAGATTAAATAATGACAATAAGTTCTTCAATTTCAAAAACATAACTTTATATTTATGAACTTAACTTCTCAATCAAAACATGTAAATTGAAGAG
Organism: Pongo abelii; assembly: GCF_028885655.2. NCBI lineage: Eukaryota > Metazoa > Chordata > Mammalia > Primates > Hominidae > Pongo > Pongo abelii. Next base: position 49,914,362 of record NC_072009.2, read on the forward strand.
AGGGATTAATAAACAACAACAACAACAACAGCAACAACTTTATCCTCTCCGTAATTGACTCACTTTAGTTTTAATATCAAAACTAGGCTGAAAGTAGTAAGATCAAAATCGACTTTTGATGTAAATGGAAATCAAATGAGAGCAGTGCTGGTCACATCTATGTTAGGCAGAACACATTTTAGTCATAGTTCATGAAACAAACTTTAAGTCAGCTGGGCATGGTGGCTCATGCCTGTAATCCCAACATTTTGAAAGGCCAAGGTTGGCGGATGACGAGATCAGGAGATGGAAACTATCCTGGCTAACACGGTGAAATCTCACCTCTACTAAAAATACAAAAAGATAGCTAGGAGTGGTTGTGGGCACCTGTAGTCTCAGCTACCCAAGAGGAAAGGCAGGAGAATGGCGTGAACCCAGCAGACGGAGCTTGCAGTGAGCTGAGATTGTGCCACTACACTCCAGCCTGGGCAATAGAGTGAGACTGTTTCTCAAAAATAAAAATAAACTTTTAGTCTAAACTGTCACAGAAGACAAGGAAGGCCATTAAATAATAATAAGAGGGCTCATTCACTTAGAACTTATGAAATTTTATTATATATATGTGTCTGTATATATATATACATAAATATTTCACACCAGTGTTTCCAAATGCACAAAGCAAACATTGAAATAATTATTACAATAGACAGAAAAATAATAATAGTAGAATACTTTAATTCAAATTTTAAATAATAAATAGTAAAGCTAGCCTAAATATTAATAAGGAAACAGAAATTATGAAAACATTAGAAAAAAATTAGACCTAATGAGAATATACAGAATACACAACAACAGAACACAATTTTCTCAATAGTTCATAAAACATTCTCCTAGGTACACCACCTATGAGGCCACAAAACAAGACTTCACAATTTTTTAAGAATAGAAATCTTAAAGACTATTATTTCTGATCAAAATGGAATAAAACTAGAAATCAACAACAGAAGAAAACAAAAATATCAGCACAAATGGAAATTAAACAACTCACTTTTGAGCATGATTGTGTTCAAAGTTTGTAAGGCTTCATCTTGTGAAAATATTCATACTTCCTAGTGAACTGCAGATTCAATGCAATCCCTTTTAAATTAACTTTTTTTTTTTTAAGAAATAGAAAAAATAACCAACAAATTATATGGAATCTCAAGGGATAAAAAAGAGCCCAAAAATGTTTTAAAAAAGAAATAATGTTATTGGTGTCACCTTTTCTTATTTTAAAGCACATTACAAAGCTACAGTAATAAAAATAGTTTTGTTGTAGCATAAAGACAGAAGTTTTCCAATAAAACACAATGTAGCACAGATGAAAACCTTGCACATATGAGCAAATAGTTACTGGAACACCTATACATATTGAAACATTATTCACAAAGGCAAATATTTGAAAGCAAAAAAAACTTTCCTCACCAAATAAATGAATAAATACAATTTGTGATATAAAAGTAATGGAAAACTACTCAGCCTTTAAGAGGAGAAAATCTTGAAACATCCAAAATAAAGATAAAACTTGAGCACATGATGCTAAGTAAACTTAGCCACAATAAAACAGATACTCTATGATTCCACTTACATGTAATATCTAAAGTATTGAAATGGTTTTCATCAGGAGCCAGGTGCTAAAATAAAAATGGGTATTATTTATTTATATTGAGCTTTAGTTTTGCAACAGAAAAAAGTTCTACAGATATGTTTCATAGCAATGTAAATATACTCAACATGGCTAAACTGTATAAGAAATATATTTAAGATTCTCAACTTTATGTTATGTATTTTTACTACAATTAAAATTAACAACAACACCTAAGGGCAGGTGGCTCAGGTCTGTAATCCCAACACTCTGGGAGGCCAAGGTATTCACAACACTTGAGATTAAAAATTCAAGATCAGCCTGGCCCCATTTCTACTAAAAATACAAAACTTAGCCAGGCATGGTGCATGCCTTTAATCCCAGCTATTCTGGAGGCTGAAGCAAGAGAATTGCTTTAACTGGGGAGGTGGAGGTTGCATTGAGCTGAGATTGTGCCACTGCACTTTGGGTGACAGAGCAAGACTCTGTCTTAAAAATAAATAAGACAGCTAACAGAGATAGAGCTACAAACTTTCTAAAAATTTACCATCAAACCACAAAACAGTTTCTTTCACACAAAGATATTATAAGATAAAGATGTTGAAATTAAGACAATTTCCATGAATATCACCTAGACAGAATCAATTGTTGGCCACCAGCCAAGAAGAAAAATATACAAATCATAAACAAAATAGTGGTAATGTTTAAACACACAAACACTTAGATAATTATATTGACAAAGGAAGTAGACCTGATTCATAGTTGACTTTTACCTCACACTGTATTAAGATGTACAGAGTTGACAATTGTCATACAAAATTATAGAATATAAATTAAAACTAAAAACAGTAAACTGACGTACGGTGGCCTGCCCTAAAAAAAGAAACAGATACAAAATTGCAAACAAAGTTGAAATTAACATTAACCCCCAAAATTCTGATTTGAATACTGCAATTCAAAACCATAATAAATAGGTAGAAACTAGAAACACAACTGATGTGAGGCAGCCTACTCTGAAAAATACAGAAATATAAAATACAAAATTAATGAAGAGCAACTTTAACCCATAAAATCCTCAATAAACAAAGAAAAAATTCTAGATAACTACAATTTTCAACTCTAACTGTGCATCCATTAAAAGCATTAATTTTGAATTGTTTCATACAGTCAAGGCAACAACATTTCAAAGAAAACCCATCATAATTATTTATAAGGAGCTTTGATGAGAAAGTTTTAAAAAAAGCATTTAAGTAATACTAAAGAAACTTTTAAATAATGCTACTGATACATTGATTTGTTGCTGCTTTGTTTTCCCTTTTTTTTATTTTATTTTATTATTATTATTATTATTATTATTATACTTTAGGTTTTATGGTAAATGTGTGCAATGTGCAGGTAAGTTACAGATGTATACATGTGCCATGCTGGTGCGCTGCACCCACCAACTCGTCATCTAGCATTAGGTATATCTCCCAATGCTATCCCTCCCCCCTCCCCCCACCCCACAACAGTCCCCAGAGTGTGATGTTCCCCTTCCTGTGTCCATGTGTTCTCATTGTTCAATTCCCACCTATGAGTGAGAATATGCAGTGTTTGGTTTTTTCTTCTTGCGATAGTTTACTGAGAATGATGATTTCCAATTTCATCCATGTCCCTACAAAGGACGTGAACTCATCATTTTTTATGGCTGCATAGTATTCCATGGTGTATATGTGCCACACTTTCTTAATCCAGTCTATCATTGTTGGACATTTGGGTTGGTTCCAAGTCTTTGCTATTGTGAATAATGCTGCAATAAACATACGTGTGCATGTGTCTTTATAGCAGCATGATTTATAGTCCTTTGGGTATATACCCAGTAATGGGATGGCTGGGTCGAATGGAATTTCTAGTTCTAGATCCCTGAGGAATCGCCACACTGACTTCCACATGGGTTGAACTAGTTTACAGTCCCACCAACAGTGGAAAAGTGTTCCTATTTCTCCACATCCTCTCCAGCACCTGTTGTTTCCTGACTTTTTAATGATTGCCATTCTAACTGGTGTGAGATGGTATCTCATTGTGGATTTGATTTGCATTTCTCTGATGGCCAGTGATGGTGAGCATTTTTTCATGTGTTTTTTGGCTGCATAAATGTCTTCTTTTGAGAAGTGTCTGTTCATGTCCTTTGCCCACTTTTTGATGGGGTTGTTTGTTTTTTTCTTGTAAATTTGTTGGAGTTCATTGTAGATTCTGGATATTAGCCCTTTGTCAGATGAGTAGGTTGCGAAAATTTTCTCCCATTTTGTAGGTTGCCTGTTCACTCTGATGGTAGTTTCTGAGGCCAGCATCATCCTGATACCAAAGCCTGGCAGAGACACAACAAAAAAAGAGAATTTTAGACCAATATCCTTGATGAACATTGATGCAAAAATCCTCAATAAAATACTGGCAAACAGAATCCAGCAGCACATCAAAAAGCTTATCCACCATGATCAAGGGGGCTTCATCCCTGGGATGCAAGGCTGGTTCAATATACGCAAATCAATAAATGTAATCCAGCATATAAACAGAACCAAAGACAAAAACCACATGATTATCTCAATAGATGCAGAAAAGGCCTTTGACAAAATTCAACAACCCTTCATGCTAAAAACTCTCAAGAAATTAGGAATTGATGGGACGTATCTCAAAATAATAAGAGCTATTTATGACAAACCCACAGCCAATATCATACTGAATGGGCAAAAACTGGAAGCATTCCCTTTGAAAACTGGCACAAGACAGGGATGCCCTCTCTCACCACTTCTATTCAACATAGTGTTGGAAGTTCTGGCCAGGGCAATTAGGCAGGAGAAGGAAATCAAGGGTATTCAATTAGGAAAAGAGGAAGTCAAATTGTCCCTGTTTGCAGATGACATGATAGTATATCTAGAAAACCCCATTGTCTCAGCCCAAAATCTCCTTAAGCTGATAAGCAACTTCAGCAAAGTCTCAGGATACAAAATCAGTGTGCAAAAATCACAAGCATTCTTATACATCAATAACAGACAAACAGAGAGCCAAATCATGAGTGAACTCCCATTCACAATTGCTTCAAAGAGAATAAAATACCTAGGAATCCAACTTACAAGGGATGTGAAAGACCTCTTCAAGGAGAACTACAAACCACTGCTCAAGGAAATAAAAGAGGATACAAACAAATGGAAGAACATTCCATGCTCATGGGTAGGAAGAATCAATATCATGAAAATGGCCATCCTTCCCAAGGTAATTTTCAGATTCAATGCCATCCCCATCAAGCTACCAATGACTTTCTTCACAGAATTGGAAAAAACTACTTTAAAGTTCATATGGAACCAAAAAAGAGCCTGCATCGCCATGTCAATCCTAAGCCAAAAGAACAAAGCTGGAGGCATCACACTACCTGACTTCAAACTATACTACAAGGCTACAGTAACCAAAACAGCATGGTACTGGTACCAAAACAGAGATATAGATCAATGGAACAGAACAGAGCCGTCAGAAATAATGCCACATATCTACAACTATCTGATCTTTGACAAACCTGACAAAAACAAGAAATGGGGAAAGGATTCCCTATTTAATAAATGGTGCTGGGAAAACTGGTTAGCCATATGTAGAAAGCTGAAACTGGATCCCTTCCTTACACCTTATACAAAAATCAATTCAAGATGGATTAAAGACTTAAATGTTAGACCTAAAACCATAAAAACCCTAGAAGAAAACCTAGGCATTACCATTCAGGAAATAGGCATGGGCAAGGACTTCATGTCTAAAACACCAAAAGCAATGGCAAGAAAAGCCAAAATTGACAAATGGGATCTAATTAAACTCAAGAGCTTTTTTTTTTTTTTGAGATAGAGTTTTACTCTAGTTTCCCAGGCTGGAGGGCAATGATCTCATCTTGCCACAACCTCCACCTCCCAGGTTCAAGCTACTCTCCTGCCTCAGCCTCCTGAGCAGCTGGAATTACAGACATGTGCCACCACACTCAGCTAATTTTGTATTTCTAGTACAGATGGGGTTTCTCCATGTTGATCAGGCTGCTTGTCTCAAACTTCTGACCTCACGTGATCCACTTGGCTTGGCCTCCCAAAGTGCTGGGATTACAGGTATAAGCCACCATGCCCGGCCCTTTGCTGCTTTTCTCACAAAATAATAAGGCTGTAATCTAGCCTTTAGAAGAAAAGTCTTACATTTCTAGATATAATAATTATATATATTTTAAATACAGTATAAAGAATTGATATATAAAATAAAATTGGGAATAAGTTTTGCTCTTATTCAGGTAAAAGTTGAGGAAACTGGAAGAAAATGCTAGTAATAACATTGTGCCTAATGTCAATGAAACTTACAAGACAAATATTTTAATAAGTTACATAATTATATACAATATATATATTTGAGAATGATTCATTGTTTTATTTATGTATTCATTTTTTGAGGCAGAGTCTCACTGCTGCCCAGGCTGGTGTGCAATGGAAGGATCTTGGCTCATTGCAAACTCCACCTCCCAGTTTCAAGTGATTCTCTTTCCTCAGCCTCCCAAGTAACTATGATTAAAGGTGCATGCCACCACACCTGGCTAATTTTTGTACTTTTAGTAGAGTTGGGGTTTCACTATGTTGGCCAGGCTGGTCTCAAACTTTTGGCCTCATGATTTGCCCACCTCTGCCTCCCAAAATGCTGGGATTAAATGCATGAGCCACCATGCCAGGCCTTGAGCATGCTATTGTAGAACTGAAACTTAAGATTACAGACAAATTACAGACATATGACAATTCAGAAAGTGACAACACAGTGATGATAATCTTAATGTTAAAGAAGACAGAATCACAAAATAATAAGTGAGAAATAAGGTAATAATTGGAAATTCAATGTATGTAGAGCAATGTTCTAATTTCCCCAATGGGAAAAGTTTTTGTAAGAAATCCATAAAATGAATACATACAATAAACCATATTACATTACAGTAGATACTATTGGCATGTAGAGTTTAAATTTTTAAGATTAGGTCCTGATAAGAAAATAGAATTCTCCATAAAATAATTTTCTTATATTTAACAAGATACTTTTGCACATAAAGATTTTCCATCAACTTTTTTGTAGAATTATGTTTTAAACCTTCATAGGATGTGAAATTATAAAGCAGAAACGTGTCATCTCTCTCTAGTGTTCCTGAAATTTCATTTTTTATTGTATAATCCCATTTATATGAAATATCCAGAATATGCAAATCCATAGAGACAGAAAGCAGACTAGTAACTGCAAAGGGATGAGTAGGAAAGAATTGAGAGTGACTGCTAAAGTGTATAGGATTTTCCTTTATCATCACTGCCTCCTCCACTGTGGTGACAGTCATAACCTTGCTAGTAAGCTAAAAATCAATGGATTGTATATTTCATTTGTTTGTTTTTAGAGTCTAAAGTCTCACTATGTTGCCTAGGCTGTTCTTGAACTCCTGCCTCAAGCAATTCTCCACCTCAGTCTCCCCAGCTGCTGGGATTATGGGCATAAGCCACCATATCCAGTTCTGAATCACTTCAAAATTGTAAATTTTATTGTATGATATGTATATCTCAGCTAAAAATAAAAGAGAACAGTGAGTTCTGTACTGATATGATATAATCTACAAATATATTAATTAAAAAATGAGAGGTACAGAATAGTGTGTGCCATGTACTACTATATTCTTAAAAAAATTATACACATATATATATATACACTGTCCTGGCATAAAACCTCTCAAAAGACATATGGGAAACCAGTAACATTATTTCCTAAAGCGAAGGATCCTGGAGTGCCTGTGGATATTGTGGTCTGGAAGGGAGACCTAACTTTTCAACGTGCTCTTTTGTACCTTTTAAATTTTGTATAGAGTACTACACTTCCATTATTTTTTTAATTTATGGAAAGAAAAAAGGAATACTCTGATGCTTTCTCTTTAGTCTTTGGTTTTATTTTAAGAGATCATCTGCATTTTTTTCTGTAATAAACTTAACATATCCACCCATTTTGTCAGATTTATTTATTCCTTAGTGATATGTTTTAAAAGTACAGTTTTTGTCTCAATCCTTAATAATATTATATTCATTGTATTTCAGGTGTTTGGGTTTCTCATGGAGAAAAAGAAACACAGGCATAAACCTCTATATTATCCACCTGCTAGTCCTGCACATGATTTGAATAAAGTGTTACTGATACTTGAACAATTTCTATGATGTCGGCAGAGTAATATCAACAAGAATCATTATAAAGTAGCTGGCCTTATAAGTCAAGAGTTATGATATTTGACCACTGTTAATCCATTTCTAGATCTGATCTAGATTATTTTCTTAATTATTTATTTATTTATTTATTTTTATTTCTTTTGAGATGGAGTCTCACTCAGTTGCCCAGGCTGGATTGCAATGGCGTGATCTCAGCTCACTGCAAGCTACGCATCCCTGGTTCATGCCATTCTCCTGCTTCAGCCTCCTGAGAAGCTAGGACTACAGGCACCCACCACCGTGCCCCGGCTAATTTTTTTTTTTTTTTTTTTTTTTTTGTATTTCTACTAGAGATGGAGTTACACCGTGTCAGCCAGGATAGTCTTGATCTCTTGACCTGGTGATCCACCCACCTTGGGCTCCCAAAGTGCCAGGATTACAGGCTTTAGCTACTGCACCCAGCCAATCTGATCTACATTATTTTCTGGCTCTTCTGGTATATTGCTGGGCAACTGATGCACGATTTCTTCCTTGTGGGATGTTGTGGCTTCTTCATAAAGGACTTGAATAATCTCACACTGAATATTGTCTGTTAGAGTCTTCTCATTATAACCCCTTGTTTCAAGTCTTTCATACAATACATTGGTATCTGTCCTCAGCACAAAAACTACATGAAACCAGCATTTAGGGAAGAAATCAAAACAGTGGTAATCAACAATAACTCCACCTTCTCTCATTTGGTTATCTAACTCATCAACTACTCTGTTTTCATCTAAAATGTGACAATCATACTCTTCATCATAGCCATCATACAATTGCTCCTATCAAGATAAATCACCCACATCAATGTATTTCAGTCCTGATATTGATGCAAGTTCTTTGCCTAGTATGGTTCTTCCAACCCGTGGGGTACTGGTGAGCAGGATGCTGAGAAGCAATGATGGCTTGCCGCGATGGCTCTGAGTGCCTTGTTCACATGTCCTTTGCACTATTGTTCTTGGAATTTCCAAACGAAATCCCAATGCCTCTCAATACCTCCACAACACCCTTCACACATCTTTGACTTGAGAAACCACATATTTATTTAAAAATTACATAACATAGAGGTCTCCAGAAATGTGCGCAGATTTCCCCAGATTCCCAAAACTAATGAAAATTAGTCAGATCATGTAGGTTCTTACAGATTCTGGGAGGACTTTGGTTTTCAGTGTGAATGCACTGGAAGATTCTGGGAGGGAGAAAGGAAGCCATAGAAGATTGAAAAGCATAGTAAGCATGGGACAGGAACATGTTTCTCTGTGACAGCAAGAAAAATAAAATTAGGCTTTTCTAAAACAATTTCCATTAGAACAGAGATGACCAAACCATATTTAAACTCTGGCTTTCTCTGTGACCTTTGGACCTCTCCCATGGTTTACATGCTCATTTTTTTTCACCTTGCTTTGTATATGGCTGTTGCCTCCTCTCTTTTCACAATGCAGGAATTTTTTCTTTGCTACAGACTATCCACCAGAGTTTTTTTTTCTTCCCCACAATAGTAATTGGGCTCACCAGAAAATGCCAAACTCCCAGCATCTTCATCTGGAAAGAATTAAAGCTGTAGTGTATGCGTTGAAATGTTTTTCCTTTCAAGAGATTGCCTAATGAATAGACATGGAGTGCTGAAGCACATGATGGAGTCATACAGATAACAGTTGTGTCTGATGAGAAGAAAGAAAACTGCAGCACTAGAGAGGCTGCAATACCACAGACAGTCAACTGGGGAAGAAAATAGGTAATCAATCTAAAAACAGTGAAACAAATTATCTTTAACTGAGAACTACACCCAGATTTATAGAAGACATACCGAGAATGCATCTGTGAAGTGCCCAGAATCTATAGCCTGGCTGATTGCTGTCAATATCCCCCTTTACTAAGGCAGGTTTTTTTTTTTTTTGAGAAAGAGTTTTGCTATGTAGCCCAGGCTGGAGTACAGTGGAGCAATCTCAGCTCACTGCAACCTCTGTCTCCTGGGTTCAAGCGATTCTCTTGTCTCAGTCTCCTTAATGGCTGGGATGAGAGGTGCACACCACAATGCCCAGCTAATTTTTTTGTATTTTCGGTAGAGACGGGTTTTGCTATGTTAGCCAGGCTGGTCTCAAAATTCTGGCCTCAAGTATCTGCACGTCTTGGACCCCAAAGTCCTGGGATAACAGGATGAGCTACTGTGCCCAGCCATGGCAGGCTTTAAATGCTAGATTTGATGTACATTGTATAATTTTCCAGATCTTATAAAAAATTACAATTCATATGAAGAAGGTGGGAAATACACTTCACTGGAAGAAACAGAATAAATATCCAAAAGTTGACTCTTAAGAAATGAAGATTTTTGCATATCTGATAAAGAATTAAAAAAAATTAAAAGTTCTTAGTGAAGAAAAATAAAACAAAAATAAACAATTGAATAATATTTAAAAATAATAAATGACCAAAATGTGATGTCAACAAAGAGATGAAACCTTTTTCTAAAAACCCAACAGAAATTGTGGCATTGAAGGATCCAATAACTGGCATTTACAAATTCACTACAGAGACACAATAGCAAAAAATGAAGCAAAAAAAGAATCAGAAAATTAAACATATATTATTCACAAATATTTAGGCCTGGAAACTAGTTTTTGGAAAAAAATGAGTGTGAAATATGAGACTTACTGGACATCATCAAGTAAACCAATATATTCAGAGAAAGAGTCTTATAAAAAGAATATAGGAAGAAAATGACATAAATGTTATTTGGGAGAAAAAGAGGGGATGCTGAGAACCTTACACGTTTCTGTGATGAAACAAAAAATACTAGTAACCAAGAATAATTGATCTGGAAAACACTGTACTTCAAAAATTAGAAAAAATAAAACGTTTTTAAGTTTAAAATAAAAAATCTAAGGTTGCTTACTACTAGAATAACCCTAGAAAAAAATGCTTAGGATAGTCAATTATGTTGAAACATTAAATGATGCTGGACAGCATCATAAAGCCATAAGAAAATATAAAGCTCTCTGTTAAATATAAATATATACACTGATATAAAATTTGCTGTTGTAATAATAATGGTGTATAAAATTCTTAAATCTCTGCGAAAATACACACAATATATAGCGATATAATTTGTAACATTAGTAAGAGAGTGGTGGAAGTAAAAATCAATATATTTTGTATGCTGTTAGCTTGAAGTTGAAGGCAAAAGCTGTTTGCCCTGGGGACCTTAGCACTGGGCAAGGGATGAGATAAAGCTGCCATTTTGTCTCCCTTAGTTTTTCCATCACCCTCTATTCTGCATAGGGATTTTTCTTGGTCTGGAAGAATAGTCAGTGTGGCCAGGCTCTGTTCTGCACAGACAGACAGGTGTAGGTAGGCATGGCATGTATAGAGGGGGCCTGAGATTCTAAAAGGAATTAAATATTCAAAAAGTGGAAAACTGAGAATTTTGGGAAAGATTCTCAGGGCTTTGGGCTGGGTAAATCGCAAGTCCTTGCTTCCAGCCATGCGGTTTCTTATCAGAGTTGTTGGGGCCATCTTCCTGCAGGTGTGCCTTAGGGAGACATTGCAGGAGATTTAGCCAGTGCTTATGGTCCATGAAGAAATGCGTCACTGCACCTGCTTCTCACTGCACCTGAACAGTAACATGCCAAAACACTTCCCAGGGCTGCAAAACAGTGAGGAGTTGCAGGAGGTCTTGGGGCTGTGTATGAGGGAAGGCTGGATTGGAAGTTGGGTAGACTGCCCAGAGGAGGGACCCCAAAGGAAGGGCCAGGCAGCACTTCCCCAATCCTTGGAAGTCTTGTGTCACAGATAAGCATGTGAATGTAGGGTTGGAGCACAGACCTCCTTCTCAGCCTGTCACACCAACACCTTATAACTTCATAGCCCACAAGTTAAAGAGCAGAGTTGTGATTCTAAAAAAAATCTGGCAGTACCAAGCCAGGCTTGATATCAGCCCAATCAAATTCTGTAAAGATAAATGATGTCTTGTGGGGAAAAAAAAAAAAAAAACTTAAAAAGATTCACAGTATTTGAGTGAAGAAATCTGCCCAGTACAGCACCAATTGCTGTGGTGAGATTCACCTGGTTGTAAAGCAAAATCTCTCATGTACTCATATTCCCTGGGGAAAAGCCACTCATGTTCCCAGGGTTTACCTGCTTGCTAAGAGGAATTGTGGAAAAGATTTGTAGCTCAATGGTGCCCGTAGTTGCTCACAGAACCTTTCTTCTTTCCCAAAACAGCCACCATTAAAATTCAGTGAAACACACACTGGAAGATAGTCCTGAAGTTGGAGGCCCTGAGGAGTCCTCAGCACACCCCTGCATTAGGGCTGCCCAAAAAGGCAGCTCTAAATACTCCACCTACCCAAGACACTAGTGGACAAAAAGCAGTTAGCCTTGTCTGCTCCTCAAGACCCACATGTGATTCAGAGGGATTTGGCAGAAGATTCTTCATAAGAAAGGATCTCTGCCCACCAGCAGACAGGAGAGTGTGTTTGTGTGAGAGTATGTGTGTGTGTGTGTGTTGAAATTAGAACCCCAACTAATGTGTTCCTTATGGAATTTGAAAATGGAAGCCTAAAGTTGAAAATTAAAATCACCCAAGAAAGCATCTTGCAAACTATCTGTGCTAGATGCGATGTTTTAGGGTACAGGGCCCTGGTAACATCCTACATCCCTCTCCCTGAAAGAGCTACACACACTATTCAAGGCCTGCTTCCACATAAGTCACTCCCAAGAGCATCTTAAGAGCCTGGACCCATCTGCCAACTTCAGCAGGGCTGACTAAACTGCTTGTTTTTCCCGAGTATCTTCTCCAATGACCTGAGAGGTGGGGGAGACATTGGGGCCAGGATTGAAAAGAGGGAAGGGGAGCATGGAGGCCAGAGGCTGAGGACCAGGTTTTCCCACCTGGAGGGGTCTGGCCTAGAGGCACTCAAACCAGGGTCAAATTTAGGTGGAGACAGCTGGCCTTGGGTGGCCCTGTGCTACCACCAGCCTTGAGTCCCTCAAACAGTAGGAAATGAAAGAATGGCTTGGAGATGAGCCTCACTGACTGTGTGCCTCCTGAGTACATCTTGCCAGTGACCCAGGAGGGACCATGGTGTCTCCAGAGCCAAGACTGGAAGGTGGAACTCCCAAAGGGAGCAAAGAAGAGGGTCCTAGGTGAGATGAAGGGCTTATTTCTACTTGACCATTCTTGAAGTGCTTTCAGTGCCTAAAAGTGATTAGCATGAGCATCTGGAACCCACTTCCTGGAAACTGCAAGATGCAAGGGGATTTCATGTACCTCTTTGTAATTACAGACTAGTACAAGAAGGGCCCCATCACTGCATCCACATGGGGCTTTTACTGCGTCCAGTAAGTCTCTGCCAGCTCCCCACAAACTCCTGGGATGTCATTTTTTCTGGGTCTGTGGACAGACAACCAGGGCACTTGCTCAGTGCCCACTTCCTCCTTGTAGGCCTACAGCCTATTGCTCAACCCCAAGCCCACTAGCCCTTGCTTCCTAAGCCATTCCCCACTGGAGCTGCTCAAGTACCACAGCCTGAACTTCATAAAACACTTTGTCATGCCAAGAAAGAAAAGGTAAGGCTGCCGGGCATGGTATCTCATGCCTGTAATCCCAAAACTTTGGAAGGCCAAGGTGGGCAGATCACAAGGTCAGGAGTTTAATATCAGCCTGGCCAATACAATGAAACTCCATCTCTACTAAGAATGCAAAAATTAGCTGGGCGTGGTGATGCATGCTTGTAGTCCCAGCTGCTCGGAGGCTGAGGCAGAAGAATTTCTTGAACCCGGGGGGTGAAGGTTGCAGTGAGCTGAAATCATGTTGATTCACTCCAGTCTGGGTGACAGAGTGAGGATTCTTCTCAAAGAATAGAATAGAATAGAATAGAATAGAATAGAATAGAATAGAATAGAATAGAATAGAATAGAATAGAATAGAATAGAATAGAATAGAATAGAATAGAATAATAGAATAGAATAGAATAGATAAAATAGAGTAAAATATAAAATAAAATATAAAATAAAATAAAATAAAATGTAATGTCACTGTTTCATCTCCCTCTGACATGTGTCAAGTTACAGGGGCTTATGGGATGAACCAGCCAGCCAAAACTCCAGAGTTTCTGCCCAAACAATCTACCCCCACTGCTTGAGTTCCCTCTAGGGAGCTGTCAGTATGACAGGGGGCATCCCTGAGAGTGGTGGCCATTTGCTTCTATCTGAACTCAGTGCAGATTATCGGGGCAAGAAGATCCTACAGCAGATGGAAGTCTCAGAGAAGTAGATTATGGCAGTGTTCTGGGCTCAGTGGGCTGTGTATTTCCCTCTCCCCGATTGTCACGAGTTCCAGAACCACACACTCACCCAGATCACTGCTCCATTGCATGTGTGCAGCTGGATGGCTCCCCAGGCAGAGGCTGCCATAGACCGCATGCACACAGAGAATGCCTACACCTTGAGGCTGTACTATGAGGAGAACATTCTTGAACAGGGTCATGCAGACTGATCCTGCCCTCAGTGTCTAGTACCCCCTTCCTCCTGTGTACTAGACAGAATTCTGTGCACTTTCCTGGAGGCTCCATGCTGGGTCTGTTCATTTGGAAGTTTGAGGTTGTCCATAGGCAGGTAACAAAAGAGACTTCTCCTCCATTTGGAAAAAAAAAAGAAAGAAAGAAAAGGGAGACTTCTCAGAGCACATTGTGGGGCACAGGCTGAGCCTTTGCCTCCCTCCCTTGTCCCTCTATGGTCCCAGGACTGAAACAAGGAGCTGCAGACAATGAGGGAACTGCTCTGCAAGAACTAGCCTGAGTGGCTGCTTCAAAAAAGAACCACAGTCAAAGTGCCTACAGACCCTAGTGACTGACTGGCAGCCTCAGTCCCACCTACCATCTGCAGGCAGGTTTTCTGGCTGACAGAATGAAACCAAGGAAAGCAGGAATGAATCCAGCCCTCTCAGTCACCCCGAAGGCTGTCTGGGGTTCCCTGCAAGGCCTTCTAGCTTTCTGCTTCTTGGAAGACCACCCAAGCATCTTTTTCTGGCCTTGGAGACTTTGATTCTCTGGTAGAAGAAGGCCCTACATTTCACTAGGCTAAGCGGCCAGGTCCATCCAGCTCTCCCCCTTCACTAACAACCAATGGGCTCTCACCTGGGCACACACTGCCCAACCTTGGCCCTTCTAAGGCAGGAGCTCATTTGTCTTACAGGTTCAGCTTACTAGGGCTTAAAAGTTATCAGTGCTGTTATTAAGATAGAGAAATTAGGGGGAAAGAATTGCCTTGAAAAATTTCCCCTAATCTTACCTTGGAGATCATCAGCACAGGTGACAGCATAGGCAGGGCTTCTGAGGATGCTGGGGGAGAGTGCCCAGCCTGTCCAGTAAGCTGGTCCTTGCCAGAGGTGGCTCATGACCCAGGCCCTGAAAGAAGCAGACAGACATCCCAGCAAGGATCTGGGGTGTATAGATCAGGGCAGCCCAGGCACACTGATGGTGGCTTGGCACTACCTCCCATCAAGAGGTGTCACCACAGCTGACCCTTGGAGCCAGGGGGTGATTTTCAATGTGTGCAAGGCAGTCAGCTCCATCAGCTGTACAGCCTTCAGCACTCACTTCACCTTGGACATCTCACCAGAAAGCAGTGGGTACCGGCCAATGCAGAAGCTTTGCAAAGTGGGACAGAACATCATGGTGTGGGGGATCTGGGGCCTGCCTGCTCATCTGAGCATTGCTTCCTGAGGGTGTGCTTTGCAACCAAACAGTGACTGTTTTCATGTTGTCTATTTATTTATGGGTTTAAAATATCCTAATATTTCATTTATACTAGTTTCAGGCTTGTATTTGTGTATTTGTAAACATTTTATTAGAAGAAAGATGGCTTCAGACAACAAAATTTTAGAAGATCTTAAGGTGGCATAGACTTTCATGACACAACAGCTACTGTTGACCTCTTTTTGCTACCTTTGTGCAAAGTATACACAGAAAGTGCAGCCAGAGGTGATGAGGCCAAGTGTCTAGAGCAGAACTGCCTGGGCTTGCTTGCTTGTCTGCCATCAGGTGGACTCTGGCTGTGAGGCGGTTCCCACCCTGGATCTACACCCCCCACCCCCTCTCCTGAGTAACCAACACAAGGCAGTGCTAATTAGCGGGTGAGTGATGGGCATCAGGAACCCCAATACCATCTGGGAAGATTTGAACGTCATCTAGGCTGGGGCTGTGGGGGGCAGGAGCTGTGGCTCTCTTCACTTGTTATGGCACCACCCACAGTTGCATCTGCCCTGTGCTGTTTCTCCAGGAATCAGCTGCCCATGGTCCTGAGCCTGTCATGCCATGCCTGCTACCTCACACTGCTTGTGTTTGAAAAAAACATCCTGAGATGGTACTGCTGGATGTGAGCACTGGCAAGAGGACAGCACCTATGTCCTGGGGGATTAGGAGTGGACCAGATAGCTCCCGACTGCCTCTAGAACAAGTCGGGGCTGGTTCTGCAATTAACGACATCTCCCAAAAGATGTGTTGGCAATGGCTCAAGGAATATTTGATGCAGAGGTCTAAATGAAGACACATGAATGGAGTGTGTGGATATCAATTAGCAGCTGGCAAACAGGTGCCTCCAAGGCCTCATCCTCCAACAACTGTGGAACATGCCCAAGCCATGAGTGTATACACCTAGAGTGAATACATCTGGCTGCTGCTTTTGCTGCCATTATCCCCAAGTTCAATCTCGCTTAAAATCTGGATTTTAAATAGAAAAGATAAGAGGCTTTTCTGTGTCCTGGAATAGGAAGCCAGAAACCTGTGTAGGGGTGGCACTGGGTGCACATTAGTTTTGTGACAGGATGAGAGTTGCAGTGGTTTTTTTAATCATGATAGGCCTGGTCTGGTTGTAACTTTGAGTGATAGGGAGGGAGTCAGCAGTGGTGGACATGTAGACATCTACGTGCCCAACCCTGGCCTGCCTGCCCTCAGACATATCAAGAGGCACCACCACAGGCCCTGACTTGTCTCCTTACTCCTTGTATATCAGATGGGAATACCCAGAAGCTACAGTCTGAATGTATTATTCTCCCATTTTGACCTGAGCCACCTAACACACAGTGAGGGTGGGTGGGTGAAGGGCCCAGGGGAAAGCAGGGCTGGATCATGGATCCTGGTGGAAATTTAGTGATACAGGAGTGGTTGTCACCTCTCTGTGGAGCCCAGCTCCCTACCTGATCCTTGCCACACAGCCCCATCTACAGAGACCAGCTCTGGCAAGTTTGGGGATCCCTAAGGCCCGAGGCTGCTCCCTGTCACCCCTGTCTGTGCTCCTTATCTTTCCTGCTGTCAGAGCCCAAAATGAAGGGAGAGGTTGATGCCCTGTGAGCCTGAAGGAGTTGTTTCTGTCTGGGGTTTTGCATAGAGTTACTTATCAATATGCTCTGTCCAGGTGTCATTGTGGATGCGCACTTCTTCAAGATGGAAAACCAAGTCTCACTGAGTTGCAAGAGCCATACTAGCCCTTCTCCACATCCCCCACTGTGGGCTTTCACTTATCTCCCATGCTTGAATTTTTTAACATACATATTTTTATATATATACACACACACATACATACACATACAGGTCTCACTCTGTCACCCAGGCTGCAGTGCAGTGGCTGAATCATGGGACACTGTAGCCTCAAACTCTTCAGCTCAAGTGATGCTTCCACCTCAGCCTCTCAAGTAGCTAGGACTGCAGGCAAGCAACGCTACACCCAGACAATTTGTAAATCTTTTTCTAGAGACTGAGCATACTTATGTTGCCCAGAATGGTCTTGAACTTCCGGGATCAAGCAATCATCCCACATTCAACTCCCAAAGTTTTTAGATTGCAGCTGTGAGCTACCAAACTCAGCCAAAAATATATTTTTTAAAGAACCGTTACATCCAAATTATGAGTTATGATCGCACCACTGCTCTCCAGCCTGGGCACCAGAGCAAGACCTTATATCCAAAAACAAAGCAAAATGAAACAAAAAAAATACTTACAACAAAATTAAACTTTGAAGATTGTGTCATCTGTGTGCAGCCCTGCCCTCCAAGCTATCAGAGTTAAATATAATGATTATTGAGAAAACAGTTAGATAGTATTAAGAAATTTATGTATATTCTCCAGCTGAGACTGAGTTATTCTAAATGTGGCCCAAATATTTTCTCACCACTACCTTCAGAATCTAAACTAGCAAGTCAAATCAGAGAACCTGCAGAGGACAGTTGGTCATTTTCAAGTAGAAAGAGAATTATCCCCTCTACGAGTTGGTGGGTGCAGTGCACCAGCATAGCACATGTATACATATGTAACTTACTTGCACATTGCGCACATGTACCATAGAGTCTAAAGTATAATAATAATAAAGGAAAAAAAAAAGAGAATTACCCCCGTTAGTAAGAGTAATACAGTGATTCTCAAAAACAGAAGTCAAACTGAGATGCAGCACAGTCAGGTCACAACTACCGTGGCATAACCTCCTCACACAGAATGGTTGAGGAGCCTTTCTTAGATTTGCAAATTTGGGCAATATAATTCTCGCTTATTTATTCCCAGCCCTTGCTTCCCACCTGATTCCCAATGGCCACCTCACGATGTGGTCAGCAATGGTGTGCAGTGTGGTAAGAGAGGGGCTCAGGGATGGGACGAGGGTCTTTACTACCTTATCAAAATGCTTAAAAAGTTGTGAAAAAAGTGTCCAAATGTTCTACTTCCTACCTTTAAATAGCTGCTAAGATGTGTTATGCAACAGATCAAGGAAGGGGAAGAACAAATGCATTTCAAGTCTCAGCTCACTTCTTAATTAGCTGTGATACTCTGGGCATGTGACTCCAACTATTTGAGCCTGTTTGCCTGTTCACCCAAGACAATCCTAAGCAAAAATAACAAAGCTTGAGTCATCATGCTACCCAACTTCAAACTATATTACAAAGCTATAACAGCCAAAACAACATGGTACCAGTACAAAACAGATATATAGACCAATGGAACAGAACAGACACCTCAGAAATAACACCATGCATCTACAACCATCTGATCTTTAATAAACCT
This sequence comes from Pongo abelii, assembly GCF_028885655.2. Lineage (NCBI taxonomy): Eukaryota > Metazoa > Chordata > Mammalia > Primates > Hominidae > Pongo > Pongo abelii. The sequence continues at coordinate 49,933,264 of NC_072009.2, forward strand.
GACCAAAACAAACAAAGTGGGAAAAAAATTCCTATTTAACAAATGGCGCTGAAAAAACCAGCTAGGAATATGCAGAAAACCGAAACTGGACCCCTTTCTTACATCTTGTACAAAGATTAACTCAAGATGGATTAAATTTTTTTTGTTTTGTGGGTTTTTTTTGAGATGGAGTCTCACTTTTTTGTCCAGGCTGGAGTAGAGTGGATTGATCTCGGCTCAATGCAACCTCCATTTTCAAATAGAAAGGGAAATACCTTTCTAGCAATTCTCCTGCCTCAGCCTCCTTAGTAGCTGAGATTACAGGCACCCACCCCTACATCTAGATAAATTTTTGTATTTTTAGTAGAAACAGAGTTGCACCATGTTGACCAGGCTGGTCTCGAACTCCTGACCTTGTGATTCGCTTGCCTCAGCCTCCTAAAGTGCTCAGATTACAAGGGTGAACCACTGCACCTGGCTGGATTAAAGTCTTAAATGTAAAAACCCAACCCATAAAAACCCTAGAAGAAAACCTAGGCAATACCATTCAGGACATAGGCATGGACAAAGACTTCATGACTAAAATACTGAAAGCAATTGTAACAAAGAAAAATTGACAAATTAGATCCAATTAAACTAAAGAGCTTCTGCACTGCTAAAGAAGCTGTCATCAGTGTGAACAGGCAGCCTACAGAATGGGAGAAAATTTTTGCAGTCTATCCATCTGACAGAGGTTGAATATCCAGAATCTAGAAGGAACATAAACAAATTCACAAGAAAAAAACAAACAAACAATACCATGAGAAAGTGGGCAAGGGATATTAACAGACTCTTCTCAAAAGAAGACATTTGGCTGGCTGAGGTGTCTCGGGCCTGTAATCCCAGCACTCTGGGAGGCTGAGGCAGGAGGATCATGAGACCAGCCTGGCAAACTTAGGGAAACCTCGTCTGTACTAGAAATACAAAAAATTAGCTGGGTGTTTGGGTGGGCCCCTGTAATCCCAGCTTCTCATGAGGCTGAGGCAGGAGAACCGCTTGAAGCTGGTAAGCGGACATTGCGGTGAGCTGAGATCTCACCACTGCACTGCAGCCTGGGTAACACAGCAACACTTCATCTAAATAAATAAATAAGTAAATAAATAATAAAAAAGATATTTATGTGACCAAAAAACATAAACCTTATTATCACTGGTCATTAGAGAAATTCAAATCAAAACCACAATGAGATACCATCTCACGCCAGTTAGAATGGCAATTATTTAAAAGTCAGGAACCAGCAGATGCTGGTGAGGCTGTGGAGAAATAGATATGCTTTTACACTGTTGGTGGGAGTGTAAATTAGTTCAACCATTGTGGAAGACAAAGATCTAGAAAAAGAAATATCATTTGACCCAGCAATCCCATTACTGGGTATAGACCCAAAGCATTATAAATCGTTCTACTATAAAGACACATGCACACATATGTTTATTGCAGGATTGTTTACAATAGCAAAGACTTGGAACAAACCCAAATGCCCATCAATGATAGACTGGAGAAAGAAAATTAGGCACATATACACTATAGAATACTCTGTAGCCATAAAAAGATGAGTTCATGTCCTTTGCTGGGTCATAGATGAAACTGGAAATCATCGTCCTTAGCAAACTAACACAGGAACAGGAAATCCAACACCACATGTTCTCATTCATAAGTAGAAGTTGAACAGTGAAAACACATGGACACAAGGAGGGAAACATCACACACTGGGGCCTGTCTGAGAATGGTCAAGAAAAGGGACAGCATTAGGAGAAACAGCTAAAACATGTGGGGCTTAAAACATAGATGGCGGATTGATAGGTGCAGTAGAGGTGCACAGTGGCTCATGCCTGCAATCCCAGCACTTTCTGAGGCGGAGGTGGGTGGGCCATCTGAGGTCAAGAGTTTGAGATAGGTGCAGCAAACTACTATGGCACATGTAAACTTATGGAACAAACCTGCACGTTTTGCACATGTATCCCAGATTTTAATTAAAAAAAAAAAAAAAAAAGCACTAAGGCTGATGGGGAGTGGGGGTAGGGGCAAGCGTGGGGGTAGGGGCGGGAGTGGGTGTGCCCTGGAACTTTATCCAGTCAGTGTAGGTGGCGTGGGAACCGCCCAATCAGGCACGCAGTTGGAGAGGAAGGGAGGGCGTGGCTTCCGGCGTTTGGCAGGAACTTTTTCTCTCTCTTGTACGGGAACTTGGGAATCTTCTCCACGTTGGGAGCTCCAGGAGACTTCCTCACAGTCTCTGTTAATAGCTCACAGTCTCTGTGATGCATAGCTAAGATACGAGGACATCCTGCAAGCTGTGAAATGGTGAGTACGGGGGTTCGGCATCCCAAGAGAAGAGATCAGGCTGTGAAACCGGCAGTACCTGCTCCTCCACAGTCATCTACGAGTCTCCCGTGCAGCTTGGCGGTCAGTCCCCTGTGGCCGCAAGATGGTGGCTGGGCCAGCAGCGGGGGTCCCCGCATCCCACCTCGTGCAGTCCTGTCCTCTCCCTGTGCGGAGTTCTGCTATGCGTCCACAGCCCCGAATACTCTCCAGATTGTTCAGGGATCCCAGTGGGTCATAAAGGCCGAAAAACCGACTCCGAGTGTGCGTGGGAGGAGCTGCGGCCCCAGGGATCTCCATTCTGTCTTATTAAAAATTAAAGGGAGTCCAGCCAGGAGCCGTGGTTCACGCCTGTAATCCCAGCACTTTGGGGGAATGAGGCAGGCGGATCACGAGGTCAGGAGATCTAGCCCATGCTGGGTAACACAGTGAAACCCCATCTCTATACATGTATGGATATATTTCCTGACCCTTAATTATATTCCATTAATGTGTATATATTGATCTCTTTTCTACAACTTGGCAGAATTTGATTATTAGTGTTAACAGTTTTATTATTACTTAGGATTTTAATTATATATGTAAAATTATAACATCTATGTGTAGAAATAAGCTTATTTATTTTCCAATTGAAATGTTTCTTTTCTTGTATTGCTCAATTATTCTCACCTGATTTGTATTGCAATTTTGATCAGAAGTAATGAACGCAGCTATCTTTGTCTTGTTCCTGATCTTAAGGAGAAAGCTTTTAGTCTTTCACCATTGCATGTAATGGTAGTTTTGAGGGTTTTTTTGGTACTTTTTAATGTTAAGGAAGTTTTAGTCTATATCTAGTTTACTAGATGCTCTTATAGAAACCTTTCGGATTATGTCAAATTTTTTCTCCATCAATTGAGATGATAATTTCTTTTTCCTAAAAATCATTCTACTGAGTTGGTATATTGCATTGACTAACTGCAGTTGTTAGAGTGAGAAAAATTGGTTTACGTCTTTTAATGTTTTAAACAATTCATCAGTGAAGCCATCTGATTCTCGACTTTTCTTGTTAGTATGATTTTGATAATTTATGCAGTCTTTTGCTAGTTACAGTTTGTATTAGACTTATTCAGGGAAATAGAAGGAATAGAACAAATATCTACCTCTATGTCAATAACTATGTCTGTGTTAATATGTGGGACAGAGCCCTTTTGGGTTGTCATGGCGGTATGTGCACAGGTGGTCTTTCTCAGCGATCTCTGGGCTGGTTTAGAGAACCCTCTGTTCTTCCACTCACCTCATTTCAGTGCTGGCCCTTGTTGGCAACAGCAAGCTTCTGCCCTGCACCAGAGGAAACAGAGTGTGACCGGATTAAAACTTTTTTGTCAATCTCCTGTGTGGAGCTCTGCAAAGACAGTAACTGGCAGCCAGATTTGGAAGACTTAGAGCTATTTCTGGCCATCAGTGATACTCCTTATACCCCATGCAACCTTCTGCTCCCCAGATGAGGCATAGACTTATGTCTGCACAGACCTTCAGCCTTGGAAGTCACCAGATAACAGCTCCAGGGCACAGAACAATCAATTCAGGTGGATGAGTATCACAGTTGTCTTTGCCTTCCTCCTTTGCCAGCCATGACCTGGTTTGTAAACGTGAGCTATCAGTATTCTAACAACCCAACAATCTGCTCCTCCTCAGAATGGGACAGCCTCATATGACATTCCCCTACACACAAAATTTGACATTAAATAGTTATCCTTTTGTATTTGGCTTGTTTTATGTAGTATAATATCTTCAAGTTTCATCCATATAGTAGCATGTATGAGCATTGCATTTTTTTTTTTTTTTGAGATGGTGTCTCTTTTTTCACCCAGACTGGAGTGCACAGCAATGCAATCATGACTCACTGCTGCCTCAATCCCCCCGGCTCAAGCGATCCTTCTGACTCACATGGACCTCCCCTGTGGCTGGGACTCTAGGCACACCCCACCAAGGCCAGCAAACTTTTGTACTATTTGTAGAGATGGAATTTTGCTATATTGCTCAGGCTTGTCTCAAATTCCCAGGCTCAAGACATCCTCTCATCTTTGCCTCCCAAAGTCCTGAGATTATAAGCATGAACCACCATGCCCAGCAGCATTGCATTCATGTTTAGGCTAAATAATATTCCGTTGTGTATCTATACCACTTTTTTTATCTGTTTATCTCTTAGAAGATATCTGGATTTGTTTTTACATTTTGTACTGTAAATGATACCGCTATAAAAATAGGTGTGAAAGTATCAGTGCATGAGTGAATAAAATTTAAAAACCCAAACACATCTGTGCATGCAGTTCTTAAATTGAATAACAGAGGTCAGGCATGGTGGCTCACACCTGTAATCCCAAAAGTTTGGGAGGCTGAGATGGGCACATCACTTAAGCTCAGGAGTTCAAGGCCAGCCTGGGCAACGTGGAAAAACCCTGTCTCCACTAAAAATTTAAAAATTAGCTGGGCATGGTGGTGCATCCTTGTAGTCCCAGCTATTCTGGAAACTGAGGAATGAGAATCGCTTAAGCCCCAGAGGCAGAGGTTGCAGATTAAGTCCTTGCATTTAATTATTTTGGATACTTCTGTAGTTGAAACATATGGAAGTGGTCACCTGTTGCTGAAACATACAGTAATTCTATATGGAACTTTCTGATATACTGCCAAACTATTGATCACAGTTGATAAACCATTGGTCACAGTTGATAAACCATTCTCACTAGCCATGCACCAGGGTTCCACTTCACCCATATCCTAGCCAGCATCTTTTTCATTTTTGTTGTTTTGGTTTTTATATAGCCACCCTAATAGATGTAACGTGGTACCTTATTGTGGTTCTGATGTGCATGTCCCTCAGGACCGGTGATGCTGAGCATTTTTCTGTAGGCTTATTGACACAATATAGATTCAAGTCCTCTTTCTTTTTATAAATACTGTTGTTGGTTTTTTTTGTTGTTGAGTCTTAGAAGTTCTTTATATTTTCTGCTTATTATATTACACCTTATGTACCTAGTCAGATACATGATTCGCAAATCTTTTCTCCCATTTGCTGGTTGTCTTTTAACTGTGTTGTTCATGCTTTTTGTACCAAATTTTAGTAGAAGTGAGTTTTTTTTTTTTTGGTATCAAAATACATGAACAACAGAGTGTTTTCATATCAAAAAAACACAAAAGATTCACATTTTAATTAAGTCCAATTTATGTTTTTCATTTTGTGGCCTATGCTTTTGGTGTAACAGTCAAGAAACAATCAGCAAATTTAATGTTGTAAGATTTTTGCATATTCTTTTTCCTAAGAGTTTTTAAAGTTTAACTTTTTAAAACTTTTACAGTAGGTTTGGGGGTACATGTGAAGGTTTGTTATGCAGTAAACATATGTCACAGAGGTTCAATGTACATATGATTTCATCACCCATGTATTAAGAACAGTACCTGATAGGTATCTTTTCTGCTTCTCTCCCTCTTCCCACCCTCTAACTTCAAATGGACCCCAATGTCTGTTGTTTTCATCTTTGAGTTTGTACGTTCTTATTTAGTTCCTACCTAAAACTGTGAACGTGCGGTATTTGGTTTTCTGTTCCTGTGTTAGTTTGCTAAGGATAATAACCTCCAGTTACATCTATGTTGCCATAAAAGACATAATCTCTTTATTTTATGGCTGCATAGTATTCCGTAATGTGTATGTGGCACATTTTCTTAATCTAATCTGTTACGGATAGTATTTAGATTGATTCCATGTGTTTGCTCTTGTCAATAGGGCTGCAATGAACATTTCCATGTATGTGTCTTTAAGTTAGAATAATTTCTATTTCTCTGGGAATATACAGAGTAATGGGATTGCAAGCAGAACTATTGAATGATGGTTCTGCTGTTAGCTCTTTGAGGAATTACCAAACTGCTTTCCTTAATGGTTGAACTAATTTACACTTGCACCATAAGTTCCCTTTTCTCTACAACCTTGCCCACATTTATTGTTTGACTCTTTAACTATAGCCATTCTGACTAGTGTGAGATGACATCTCATTGTGGTTTCTTTCTTTTTTTTTTTTCTTTTTTGATGTGGAGTCTCACTCTGTGACCAGGCTGGAGTGCACTGGCATGATCTCAGCTCACTGCAACCTCCATTTGCTAAGTTCAAACGATTCTCTTGCCTCAGCCTTCTGAACAACTGGGACAACAGGCGCACACACCACACCCAACTGATTTTTGTACTTTTGGGAGAGATGGGGACTCACCATGTTGGCCAAGATGGTCTTGATCTCTTGACCTCGTGATCTGCCTGCCTCAGTCTTCCAAAGTCCTGGAATTACAGACTTGAGCCACCAAACCTGGCCGTCTTGTTGTGGTTTAAATTTTCATTTCTCTAATGATCAGTGATGCTGAGGTTTTTTTCATACTCTTCTTGGTGATATACATGTCTTCTTTTGAAAAGTGTCTTTTCATGTGCTTTGTCCACATTTTAATGAGATTTCTTTTATTGTAAATTTAAGTTCCTTATAGATGCTGAGATAGTAGATCTTTTTCAGATGCATAATTTGCAAATGTTTTCTTCCACTCAGTAGGTTCTCCATTTTCTCTGCTGATAGTTTTATTTTCTGGTATGCAAAAGCTCTTTAGTTTAATTACATCTTACTTGTCAATGTTTCCTTTTCTTATCATTGCTTTTGGTGTTTTTGTCATGAAATCTTTGCATGTTCCTATGTCCAGGATTGTATTGTCTGGATTGTTCTCTAGGGTTTTATACTTTTCAGTTTTATATTTAAGCCTTCAATCTTTAATTTATTTATCTATTTATGTATTCATTTATTTATTTATTTATTTATTGTATAAGGTGTATAGTAGGGGTCTGGCTTCATCTTCCACATATGGCTAACCAGTTATCCAGGCACAATTTATTGAATAAGTAATCTTTTTCTTATTGCTTGTTTTTGTCAGATTTGTTGATTATTACATGGTCACAGATGTGCAGCCTTACTTCTGGGTTCTCTATTCTGTTCCATTTCTCTATGTGCCTGTATATGTATCAGTATCATGCTGTTTTGGTTACTGTATCCTTGTAGAATAGTTTGAAGTCAGGAAACATGATACTTCTAGCTTTGTTCTTTTTGCTTAAAATTGCCTCATCTCTTTGTGCCTTTTTTTTTTTTCCCCACAGAGTCTTACTCTGTCACCCAGGCTGGAGTGGAGTTGCAGGATCTCAGCTCACTACAAGCTCCACCACCTGGATTTACGCCATTCTCCTGCCTCAGCCTCCCAAGTCACTGGGTTACTACAGGCACCCACCACTATATCTGGTAATTTTTTGTATTTTTAGTAAAGACAGGGTTTCACTGTGTTAGCCAGCATGGTCTTGATCTGACCTCACCATGTGCCTGCCACGGCCTCCCAAAGTGTTGGGATTACAGGCATGAGCCACCACTCCTGGCCTTCTGGTTTTATTTGAACTTTAAATAGTTTTGTCTAGCTCTGTAAATAATTTCATTGGCAATTTGAAAGGAATAGCATTGAATCTGTAAATTACTTTGCCCAGTATAGCCATTTTAAACATACTGGATCTTCCCATCCATGAGCATGGGATGTCTTTCCATTTGTTTGTGTCTTCTCTGATTTCTCTAAGCAGTGTTTTGCAATTCTCATTGTAGAGCTCTTTCACCTCCTTGGTTAGTTGTATTACATGATATTTTATTATTTTTGTGGCAGTTGTGAATGAGATGGCCTTTCTGATTTGGTTGTCAGTGTTGCTATCTTTGGTGGAGAGAAATGCTAGGGATTTTTGCACATTGATTTTGTATCTTGAAACTTTGCTGAAGTTGTTCATTGACTAAAGAAGTTTTAGAGTTCTAACTACAGGGTTTTCTAGATATAGAATCTTGTTATCTGCAAACAGAGATAGTTTGACTTTCTCTTTTCCTATTTGGATGCTGTTTATTTATTATTTTTCTCTGTTGCCTGATTGCTCTGGTCAGGACTTCCAATACTATGTTGAATGGAAATGGTGAGAGAGGGCATTCTTGCCTTGTACCGGTTTTCAAAGGTAATGCTCCCAGCTTTTGCCCGTTCAGCAGAATATTGGCTGTGGGGTTGTTATAGATGGCTCTTATTATTTTCTGCATCTATTGAGATAATCGTGTTTTCTTTTTAATTCTGTCTATGTGATGAATTACATTGACTGATTTACATATGCCAAATCAATCTTGCATCTTAAGGAGGCAGCCTACTTAACCATGATGACTATCTTTTTGATGTGCTGCTGGATTTGGTTTACAAACATTTTGTTCAGAACTTTTGTGTTGGTATTCATCAAGAAAGTTGGCCTAAAGTTTTCTACACTTCTTGTGTCTCTGCCAGGTTTTCATGTCAAGATAATGCTCACTTCATAGAATGAGTTGGGGGGGGGGAAGTCTCCTCATTTTTTGGGGATAGTTTCTGTAGGAATTGTACCAGCTGTTCTTTGTACATTTGGTAGAATTTGGCTGTAAATTCATAAGGTCCAGGGCTCTTTTTGATTTACAAGCTATGTATTACTTATTCAATTTCAGAACTCATTATTTTTCTGTTTAGGAAATCAGTGTATTCCTAGCTTAGTCTTGAGAGGGTGTGTGTGTGTCTAGGAATGCATTTATCTCTTCTAAGTTTTATACATAGTGTGTATAAAGTTGTTCATGGTAGTACTGACCCACATAAATAAAAACAACCATCAGAAACCACTAAAGTTTTAACAGTCATTTTTGTGTCTTGAATCGATTTTTGTTTTAACTTTTTACATGGAATATGATAAAGATTTAAACTTACTGGTTTAAATTTGGACTTGTTTTGCCAGCCTCACTTGTTGAACAAACTATCATTTCCTTTACATAATGGTTTAGGCACACTTGTCAAAAGACAATCAACAATTTATGCAAGGTTTTTTTTTTTTGGAGTTACCTATTTTATTAATTTTCTCTCTATCGTTGCTTTTATGGCAGTATCAAACTTAATTATAGCAGTTTTTTATGTTCTTGTTTAAAATGTTAGCCACCTAGCTTTGTTCTTTTCCTCAAGATTATTTTGGATATTCAGAGTACCTTCAAATTTCATATGAATTTTAGCATGAGCTATTCTGTTTTTGCAGAAGAAAAGTTGGAAAAAATTAAAAATTGGGATTACAGTACCTTTGTAACACTACTTTGGCTAATATTGTCATTTTAACTTTGTTAAGGCTTCCAGTCCATGAACATGGAATTCCTTGCCACTTATTTAAATATTTTTAAGTTTATTTTATAAATATTCTTATCTTGTAGTTTTCATTGTACAAGTTTTGTACCTCCTTATTAAATTTATTGCTAAGCATTATATTTATTTCAATGTTGTTGCAACCAGTTGTTTTCTTAATTTACTCTCAAATTTATTGTTGGTATATGGAAATGCAGTTTATGTTTATGTGTTGTAAAAATAATGATTTTATCTCACAAATCTAGATTAGCAATTCATTCAGAATAAATATACTATTTACACTGGTAGTCATTTAACTATTTCCAATAAGCCAGCTAATTTCACTGTGTTCTAAATATGTTCAATTGTGTTTTATTTTCATTTCTTCTCACCTGTCATTCACTTAGCCGGAATTACATCATTTCACACATAGAACTTTAATTTCTGGTACCTGGCACAGTGGTTTATGCCAGTAATACCAGCATTTTTGGAGGCCAACACGGGTGGATCACCTGATATCAGGAGTTTGAGACCAGGCTTGCCATTATGATGAAACTCTGTCTTTACTAAAAAAACAAAAATTAGCTGGGCAGGGAGGCAGGAGCCTGTAGTCCCAGCTATGATGCAGGAGAATCAATTGAACTTGGGAGGCGGAAGTTGCAGTGAGCTGAGATCGTGCCATTGCACTCCAGCCTGGGAGATAGAGTACTCCATCTCAAAAAAAAAAAAAAAAAGGAAAAAGAAAAAATCCATTTCTCCAACTTCCATTTCTCTAATGTCCCTAAAGTCCTTGGTAATTGTATTTACTCCTCTCTTACAATCTTTGACAATCTCACAACACAAAACAACCAAAGTTAGTCTTCATGTTAAAAATCTTCGATGGATCTTTTACATCAGAATATTGGTTAGTGTAATATTTAATGGAAAGGATGCATGCTGCTGAGATATAATTCTCCAAAAGTCTTTAAGAGTTTGTTGTTTGTTATTTTTTTAGGTTGCATATCTCTCCTTTTCCAGGGTATTTTTCAAAGATTTTTGTACAGAAATAGCCTGGGAAAATGGTAGTAATTTTTTCTTTTCAGGTGAATGGCAGATAAATTACTCAACCAATATAAAAAAGACAGGTTTTCTCTGTGAGGCAAATGTTGGACACCTTTGCATGTAACCTACTTTTACAAGATTGAGGTTTCTTAATCTTGAGGTTGCTCAGCTGTGATACAAACCTTCCGCATGTGTAATGTGCATCTGAGCCTTTTGAAATCCCTCCAAAAATTGTAGCATGAAAAAGAAGAACTAATACAAATATGACGAATTTGCCTCCAGTTCTGCAGTCAATCTTAAGTATTTTTGTCATTAAAAACATTTGTTTCTCAACTACCTATGACCCGGAAGTCCCCTCCTTGCTTTGAGAATTCCCACTTTTGCTTCAAGTTCTCCTGCCTTTGCATACCGAACCTATGTTAATCTTGCACACATTGATTGATGTCTCCTGTGTTTCTAGAATGTATAAAATCAAACTGTTCTGATGACCTTAGGCACACGTCTTCAGAACCTCCTGAATCTGTGTCACGGGTGTGTGTCCTCAAACTTGGCCAAATGTACTTTCCAAATTCACTGAGACCTGTCTCAAGTTATTAGAGTTCACAATGGAGAGTGCATTGTAGCTCCACCCTGGGACTTCTCATTAACAAGTACTGTCCTGAATCTCTCCAGATGCAGTGAAACCAGGTATATATAAATTGTATGAAACTAAATGGCACTTATTTGAAGTATATGAATGAGTGTTGAGGAAAAACCACAAACAACCCACCTTTCAAAGAAGCAATAACACTGAATTCTGTGACGTTTTCAGAGTCAACTTGTTTCCTGCGTCATCTCCACTAAATTTGAAAACATTCCAGGGTGAGCTATTGTCCCTTCAGCCTTTGGCCCTCTTGCTTCAGTCTCCTGCACCATCCACTCAAGCCTTGCAGCAATCACATTTTCTGATTCTGCAAAAGCAGATGGGAGACCTGAACTCTGCTCACTGCAACCTCTACCTCCCGAGTTCCAGATTTTCTCCTGCCTCAGCCCCACGAGTAGCTGGGATTAGAGACAGGCACCACCACATCCAGAAAATTGTATTTTTAGTAGAGACGGGGTTTCACTATTTTGGCCAGGCTGGTCTCAGGTGAACGGCCCTTCTTGGCCTCCCAAAGTGCTGGGATTACAGGCATGAGCCACTGCACCTGGCCTGAGAACAATGGCTTTTTAATGATATTTTTGAGCATGAATTCCTTTGAGAATATTATAAAAATTAGGAGCTCTCTCTAGTAAAATGCACACATACACAGGGAATGTTCCCAGAGCCTCTGAAGCCCCGCCGTGTATCCCTGGCTAAGAATCCTTTCTCTATAGAATATATTCTACTTATAGTGCTATTCATCACAAAACAAGTTGCCCGTCACGATCTGATGTTGAAATGCACATTTGGAATCTTACAATCACATAACCTCAAGTGTTCGGTCAAGAAAGACAGAATCCTCCCACAGCAAAGTGGCAAAAACTTTGCACAGAACGCCAAGGCCTCCTTCTGGACTGTTTAGGATTCCTCCGTACACTTGAGCACGTGCACAACCATCTGAGATGCGAAACGCACAAAAGTTGGTCTTAATCTGAGCAAATCAGCATCTTTCAGAAGCTGCAAGGAAATGAAGCGTCAGAGAAAGTGAAAATTGTCCCTAACGATAGCTCAGAATATAGGGCTGATTAGGCAAATTGTAGAACTGAGTTTCAGTGACTCCCAGATGTCGTGGATCACCAATTACAGTTACCATACTCCTAGGAGCATCCTGCTTACCTGTTTGCCAGCCAAATTCAGTAGAACAGATTTTAGTCAGGCAGGCCTGGATTTAAATGCTGGCATTCTTTGCGGTATAAATTTGTGGAGGCTGCTTAGCTTCTCTCAACCTTGGTTACCTCATCTGTAAAATGGGACTAACAACAGAATCTACCTCATAGGATTATTGTGAACATTAAATTAAATAAGACATGTAAAGTACTTAGCACCCTACTCAGCAAGTGGGAAGTAGTTATTAATATGGCTGTTACTATGGACAGTAGCAGATGGCAATAACAACATAACTCAGGAGTTAGGAAAACTGGATTCCAGGCCAGACACGGTGGCTCATGCCTGTAATTCCAGCACTTTGGGAGGCCAAGGTGGGTGGCAGATCACTTGAACCCAGGAGTTCTAGATCAGCCAGGACAACATAGTGAAACCCTGTATCTATAAAAAATAAAAAAAAAATAGCCAGGTGTGGTGGGGCATGCTTCTGGTCCCAGCTACTCAGGAGGCTGAGATAGAAGGATCGCTTCAGCCCAGGAGGTTGTAGCTAAAGGGAGCTATGATTGCACCACTGCACTCCAGCCTGGGAAACATGGCAAGATCCTAACTCCAAAACAAAAAAATAAACAAAAAACGCTTGATTCCACGTTTGACTCCAATTACTTGAAGGTTTATCTTTATGCAGGTTACTAAACTCTCCCATTTTTAGTTTCCTCAACTGAAGCAAAGGGTTAGCCCCTACTTCAAAGTGTAGTTCACAATGGCTCAAGCCTGTAATCCCAGCACTTTGGGAGTTCGAGGTAGACTGATCACTTGAGGTCATGAGTTAAAGACCAGCCTGTTCAACATGGTGAACCCCTGTGTACTAAAAATACAAATATTAGCCGGGTGTGGTGGCACAAACCTGTAGTCCAAGCTACTTGAAAGGCTGAACCAGGAAAATTGCTGTAACCTGGGTTGCAGTGAGCTGAGATCACACCACTGCACACCTGTCTGAGTGACAGAGTGAGACTTCATCTCAAAAAACAACAACCCCTGGCAAAAACAAACAAACAAACAAAGTGAAGTTCAATGAGCTAATAATGCATGTGCTATATGTGCTTAAACATGCCTGGTGCACATTAAACGCCCCGTAAGCAGTGACAATAAAGATGATGATGGTACTAATAGTAGTTAATATTCACAAAGCTCTTACTAAATGCAGGAACTGTTTTAAGCACTTTTCATGTATCATTTTTTATTTAGTTGTGATAACCAATAAGGTAAGTCCAATTATTGTCTTTGGATGAGCACTGCAACACTCAAATAAGTTGTGCTAGATCATAGAGCTGGTAATTTTTTTTTTTTTTTTTTTTTTGAGACAGGGTCTTGTTCTGTTATCCAGGGTGGAGTGCTGTGGCATGATCACAGCTCATCACAACCTCAACCTCCTGGGATCAGGTGGTCCTTCTGCCTCAGCCTCCTCAGTAACTGGGACTACAGGTATGTGCTGTCATGCCCAATTAATTTTTAAGTTTTTTTTAAAGATGGTGTCTTGCTATGTTACTCAGACCGGTCTCAAAATTCTGAGCTCAAGCAATCCTGCTTCCTTGGCCTCTCAAAATGCTGGGATTACAAATGTGAACCAACATGCCAGACAAAATTTCAACCTAGAGAGAGCTTGAGACTGTGCCCTAAACCACTGTTTTCTTGAGAATAATGTGTCAACATCAGCCCTCTATATCAGAGATTCAAGATCACTTCATATCAAGGAATATGCTCCGACATTCACATAGGTTCTTTTCTCTTTTCCTTAAGTGTCAGCCAGCTTGAGAAATAAAGGGACAGAGTCCAAAATAAATTTTAAAGCTGGGCATCTGGGGGAGATATCCCATGTTGGTAGGTTCCGTGATGTCCCACAAGCCACAAAAACCAGCAAGTTTTCATTAGGGAGTTTCAAAAGGGGAGGGAGTGTGCAAGTAGGTGTGGGTCACTGACACTAAGTACTTTACAAGGTAGTAGAATATCACAAGGCAAGTCGAGGCAGGGTGAGATCACAGGTCATAGGATGGGGCAAAATTATAATTCCTAATTAAATTTCAGGCACCATTGTCATTGATAACATCTTTTCAGGAGATGGGGTTTTGATAACCGGTCTGACCAAAATTTATTTGGTGGGAATTTCCTCTTCCTAATAAGCCTGGGAGTGCTGTGGGAGACTGGGGTCCATTTCACCCTGCAGTCTCGACCATAAGAGATGGCCGTGCCCAGGGGGGCCAGTTCAGAGACCCATCCCCTGGTTTCCATTCTCTTTCTCAGGGATATTCCTTGCTGAGGAAAAGAATTCAGTGATATTTCTCCCACTTGCCTTTGAAAGAAGATAAATATGGCTCTGTTCTGCCCAGCTCACCAAACATTGCTCTTATCCTCTTCTTTTTTTTCAAGGTGCCCAAATTTCATATTGCTCAAACACACATGCTGTACAATTTGTGTTGTTAATGCAATTATTACAGGGTCCTGAGGTGATATACATCCTCCTCAGCTGACAGGATTAAGAGATTAAAGTAAGGACAGGCAAAGGAAATCACAACGGTATTGACTAGGGACGTGATAAGAGTCCATGAAATCTTTACAATTTATTTTTAGAGATTGCAGTAAAGACAGGCATAATAAATTACAAAAGTATTAATTTGGGCAACTAATAAATGTCCATGAAATCTTCACAATCTATGTTCTTCTGCCATGGCTTCAGCCATTCCCTACATTTGGGGTCCCTGACTTCCAGCAACATCTCTTCCTTTCTTTTTATATAAATGTGTCATGGTGATGAAGCTTTGTTCATTCTCTTGATTTTGACACAGGATTCTTTGACTGGTCTGGCACACTAAAAACAAGCTGATTAAACAAAGAAACACAATTCCAAAATTTACTACAGTAGGGCCCCCAATAGACTTAATCCAAATCATGGGGTTTAATCCATAAATATTTTCTGCCACCTGATCTAACACCTCAGCTCCAGGCACAATGGATAACTGAGCTTGAGAGGCTTCAAAAATTTGTTTCTATAATTTAGTTATTATCAGGCCTCTGAGCCCAAGGTAAGCAATCATATCCCCTGTGACCTGCATATACACATCCAGATGGCTGGTTCCTGCCTTAACTGATGACATTCCACCACAAAAAAAAAGTGAAAATGGCCTGTTCTTGCCTTAACTGATGACATTGTCTTGTGAAATTCCTTCTGGCTCATCCTGGCTCAAAAGTTCCCCCACTGTGTACCTTGTGACTCCCACTTCTGCCCACCAGAGAACAACCCCCCTTTTTCCTTTACCTAACAAAATCCTGTAAAATGGCACCACCTCATCTCCCTTCGCTGACTCTTTTTGGACTCAGCCTGCCTGCACCCAGGTGATTAAAAAATTTATTGCTCACACAAATCCTGTTTGGTGGTCTTTTCACACAGACATACATGAAAGTTAGTGTCGTTACTCGGATCAGGGGACCTCCCTTGGGAGATCAATCCTCTGTCCTCCTGCTCTTTGCTCCATGAGAAAGATCCACTTATGACCTCAGGTCCTCAGACTGTCCAGCCCAAGAAACATCACCCCAATTTCAACTCTGGTAAGTGGACTCATTTTACTCTCTTCTCCAGCCTCCCTCACTATCCCTCAACTTCTTTCTCCTTTCAATCTTGGTGCCATACTTCAATTTCTCCCTTCTCTTAATTTCAATTCCTTTTATTTTCTGGTAGAGAGAAAGGAGACATGTTTTATCTGTGGACCCAAAACTCTGGCACTGGTCACAGACTAAGGAAGGCAGCCTTCCCTTGGTGTTTCATCATTGCAGGGATGCTTCTCTGATTATTCACCCAGGTTTCAGAGGTGTCAGACCACACAAGAACGCCTGCTTGGTCCTTCACTCTTAGCAGCAAGCCCTGCTTTTCTGGGGTGGGGCAAGTACCCCAAACCCTTCTCTCCATGTCTCTACCACTTCTCCGCCATTCTTGGGGACAAGAAACCCCTAACCCCTTCTCCTTCACCCTTAGTGGCAAGTCCTGCTTTTCTGGGGGAGTGGCAAATACCACAACCCTTTATATCTCTGTGCCCTAATCCATTATTTCCATGCCACAACCTCTTATATCTCTGTGCCCCAATCCCTTATTTCCATGCCCCAACCTCTTATATCTCTGCACCCCAATCCCTTATTTCCTCACCCTGACCTCAAATGTCTGTGCCCTGACCTCTTTCCCACATTTCTGGGGGGTAAGAACCCCCTAACCACTTCCCTCCATGTCTCTACTCTTTTGTCTGGGCTTGTCTCCTTCACTATGGGCAACATTCCACCCTCCATTCCTCCTTCTGCCTTAGCCTTGTTCTTAAGAACTTAAAACCTCTTCAACTCTCACCTGACCTAAAATCTAAGAACCTTATTTTCCTCTGCAATGCCGTTTGACCCCAACACAAACTCTACAGTGGTTCCAAGTAGGCAGAAAATGGCACTTTCAATTTTTCCATGATGCAAGATCTACATAATTCTTGTTGTAAAATGGGCAAATGGTCTGAGGTGCCTGATGTCCAGGCATTCTTTTACACATCGGTCCCTCATTAGTCTCTGTGCTCAGTGCAACTCATCCCAAATCTTCCTTCTTTCCCTCCCGCCTGTCTCCTCAGTCCCAACCCTAAGCATCACTGAGTATTTCTAATCTTCTTTTCTACAGACCAATCTGACATCTCCCCTCCTCCCCAGGCTGCTCCTCACCAGGCCGAGCTAGGTCCCAATTTGTCCTCAACCTCTGCTCCTCCACCTTGTAAACTTTTTATCACCTCCTCTCCT
Organism: Pongo abelii; assembly: GCF_028885655.2. Classification (NCBI taxonomy): domain Eukaryota; kingdom Metazoa; phylum Chordata; class Mammalia; order Primates; family Hominidae; genus Pongo; species Pongo abelii. The sequence continues at coordinate 49,950,431 of NC_072009.2, forward strand.
CACACCTGGTCCGGTTTACAGTTTCATTCTGTGAGTAGCCCTCCCCGACCTGTCCAACAATTTCTTCTTAAAAAGATGGCTGGAGCTAAAGTCATAGTCAAGGTTAATGCTCCTTTTTATTTATCCCACCTCTCCCAAATCAGATAGCATTTAGGCTCTTTTTCAAATATAAAAACCCAGCCCAGTTCATGGCTTATTTGGCAGCAACCCTGAGATGCTTTACAGCCCTAGACCCTAAAAGGTCAAAAGGCTGTCTTTTTCTCAATATACATTTTATTACCCAATCTTCTTCCAACATCAAATAAAACTCCAAAAATTAAATTCTGGCCCTCAAACCCCACAACAGGACTTAACTAACCTTGTCTTCAAGGTGTACAATAATAGAAAAAAGTTGCAATTCTTTGCTTCCACTGTGAGACAAACCCTAGCCACACCTCCAGCACACAAGAACTTCCAAATGCCTGAACCACAGTGGCCAAATGTTCCTTCAGAACCTCTTCCCCCAGGAGCTTGCTACAAGTGCCAGAAATCTGACCACCAGGCCAAGGAATGCCTGCAGCCCAGGATTCCTCCTAAGCCATGTCCTATCTGTGCGGGACCTCACTGGAAATCAGACTGTTCAACTCACTTGGCAACCACTTCCAGAGCCCCTGGAGCTCTGGCCCAAGCCTACCTGACTGACTCCTTCTCAGATCTTCTCAGCTTAGCAGCTGAAGATTGACACTGCCTGATGGCCTTGGAAGCCTACAGGACCATCATAGACACTCTAGGTAACTCTCACAGTGGAGAGTAAGTCTGTCCCCTTCTTAATCAATATGGAGGCTACCCACTCGACATTACCTTCTTTTCAAAGGCCTGTTTCCCTTGCCTCCATAACTGTTGTGGGTATTGACAGCCAGGCTTCTAAACCTCTTAAATCTCCCCAACTCTGGTGCCAACTTAGATAATACTCTTTTATGCACCCTTTTTTAGTTATCCCCACCTGCCCAGTTCCCTTATCAGAATGAGACATTTTAACTAAATTATCTGCTTCCCTGACTATTCCTAGGCTACACCCACACCTCATTGCTGCCTTTTCCCCCAGTTCAAAGCCTCCTTCACATCCTCCTCTTGTATCTCCCCACCTTAACCCACAAGTATAAGACACCTCTACTCCCTCCTTAGTGACTCATCATGCACCCCTTACCATCCCATTAAAACCTAGTCACCCTTGCACCGCTCAAGAACGATATCTAGAGGCCCTAAGAATCACAAACTATGCTCAGCTCACTCTCTATATGTCTCATAACTTCCAAAATGTATTTTCTTCCTCATACCTGATGCATATACTTTCTGCACCCCGGCTCCTTCAGCTGTACTCACTCTTTGTTAAGTCCCACAATTACCATTGTTCCTGGCCTGTACTTCAATTCTGGCCTCCCACATTATTCCTGTTGCCACACCTGACCCCCATGACTGTATCTCTCTGATCCACTTGATATTCTCCCCATTTCCCCATATTTCCTTCTTTCCTGTTCCTCACACTGATCAAGCTTGATTTATTGATGGCAGTTCCACCAGGCCTAATTGCCACACGCCAGCAAAGGCAGGCTATGCTATAGTACAAGCCACTAGCCCACCTCTTAGAACCTCTCATTTTCTTTCCATCATGGAAATCTATTCTCAAGGAAATAACTTCTCAGTGTTCCATCTGCTATTCTACTACTCCTCAGGGATTATTCAGGCTGGCTGCCTTCCCTACACATCAAGCTCGAGTATTTGCCTCCACCCAGAACTGGTAAATTAGCTTTACTCAACATACCCCAATCAGGTAACTAAAATACCTCTTAGTCTAGGTAGACACTTTCACTGGATAGGTACAGGCCTTTCCTACAGGGCCTGAGAAGGCCACCGCAGTCATTTCTGCCCTTCAGTGAGACATAATTCCTCAGTTTAGCCTTCCCACCTCTATACAATCTGATAACAGACCAGTCTTTATCAGTCAAATCAGCCAAGCCCTTTTTCAGGCTGTTAGTATTCAGTGAAACCTTTATATCCCTTATGGTCCTCCATCATCAGGAAAAGCAGAACAGACTAAAAGTCTTTTAAAAACACACCTCACCAAGCTCAACCACCAACTTAAAAAGGACTGGACAATACTTTTACCACTTTCACTTCTGAGAATTCAGGCCTGTCCTCAGAATGCTACAAGGTACAGCCCATTTGGGCTCCTTTTTATTAGGCCCCAGTCTCATTCCAGACACCAGACCAACTTGGACTGTGCCCCCAAAAACTTGTCATCCCTGCAATCTTCTGTCTAGTCATACTCCTATTCACTGTTCTCAACTACTCATACATGCTCTGCTCTTGTTTACACTGCCAGTTTACACTGTTTCTCCAAGCCATCACAGCTGATATCTTCTGGTGCTATCCCCAAACCACCACTCTTAACTCTTGAAGTATACAAATAATCTTTACTGGCAAGGCTAGGCTGTACCTCCTTAGGCACTCTCTAATTAGATGTCCTAGGTCCTCTGAATTCTTAGTCCTTTAATACACATTTTTCTCCTTCTCTTATTCCATTTAGTTTTTCAATTCATACAAAACTGTATCCAGGCCATCAGCGATAATTCTAAATGACAAATGTTTTTTTCTGACAACCCCACAATAGCACCCTTTACCACAAAATCTTCCTTCAGCTTAATCTCTCCCACTCTAGGTTCCCACACTGCCCCTAATACCGCTCAAAGCAGCCCTGAGAAAGATTGCCCATTATCTCTCCATACCACCACCGAAAAATTTTCACCGTCCCAACACCTTACCACTATTTCGTTTTATTTTTCTTATTAATATAAGAAGGCAGGAATGTCAGACCTCTGAGCCCAAGCTAAGCCATCATATCCCCTGTGACCTTCATGTACACATCCAGATGGCCGGTTTCTGCCTTAACTGATGACATTCCACCACAAAAGAAGTGAAAATGGCCTGTTCCTGACTTAACTGATGACATTGTCTTGTGAAATTCCTTCTGGCTCATCCTGGTTCAAAAGCTCCCCAACTGAGTACCTTGTGACACCCATTTCTGCCCGCCAGAGAAAAATCCCCCTTTTTCCTTTACCTACCAAAATCCTATAAAATGGCCCCACCCCATCTCCCTTCGCTGACTCTGTTTTTGGACTCAGCCTGCCTGCACCCAGGTGATTAAAAGCTTTATTGCTCACACAAAGCCTGTTTGGTGGTCTCTTCACACGGACACACACGAAAGTTATGTCCAATGATAAATTATCTTCCCTACCCAGAAGGTGTCCTTTGACCATTTCCCATGAATGATCAGTCTCATTATAGGAATACAGGGTGATGCAGAAATCCAAAGTATTCCAATCGCACTGCATTTTCATGTGATGCTCGAGACTCACTACCCAGTCTCCAAGCCAAATAACAGACTGTCTTAAATTATTAATTTGATTTGCCAATTTTTGATCAATGCATTGTTGAGAATTCCACATTTGGGTGGAATTGGCTTGCCAAACATTAACAAAATGAGCCATTTGAATGGATGGGTGTAATGCCATTCCGCAGTGGTAGCCATTGTAGTGACTGTAATTAGGCCCAAGATAACAGTGATTAAAGTGGAAACAAATCCTTTAGATCTTTCTAGAGTTCGCTGTAGCACTTCATTAATTAAATGTACTGAGGGGGAGGATTCCCAAGGTCTAGGCAAAGTTACCAGAATCCAGATTCCTTCTCAAGCTTGAACCAACATTACACTTTTCCTGGAGTCAAAATGGGAGTTAATACAAGTGTATAGATAACAATTAATGCATTTGACAGTTTGATTACTCGTCCAAAGTTTGATATTTCATACTAACAGCATGTAAGAAGGCTTAACACAACTCTGTATGGGAACAGTCAAGTTGGAGGTAAGTAAAGCAGAATGTCTGGGTGTACGTTGATACTGAGAGAGTGGGACGGTAGTGGGAACAACAGTCAGAATAATTTTCCTTTCTCATACTCACAGTCCAGACATGGCAATAGCCAATTTCCAAAGTTCTGGGTGTTCTGGGCTCAGAATGGGAAGTACCATATGAGGCCTGGGGAGGGTAATGCTTTTATTTTCCCATTTTAAGGAAAAGAATGAGAGCTGATCCTCCTATGCAAAGTAGAATGATATTCTCATTCTCCTGCTAAGAAATAAAATAAGTAGCCTCCAGGCATTCCCTTTCGCCAGGGGAGCAATAGTTTTTTAAATAGCCCTTTGGTGCCCAGTCTATTACTAAACCATATGAGTCATTTTTAAATATTACTGCATATGAGTTAACACAATCTTTCCAAATTAAAGTTTTAGATGGGCCCTCAAAATTTTTAGGGCATGGTTTTCCTGCAGGTTTATATTGAATGTATGGGATATCTTCCATTACTCCTCCTTTCATTTGTTTTAAAGGAGAAAGGGAGAAGCCAGAGATCAAATGTCCCATTTTATCTTTAGCTGATCTTTGCAGAAGGTAAGCAGCTCAGAATCGAGTTTCTAGATGGATGCAATCAGGTGCATGTCCGGGGCACAGTGGTGGGTATTTATAACCCATGGTTACGTTACATGCAGTGCTTCTTCTCCTAGTTGAGCGGGGCAATGGTCATCTGTGGCTCCAGGCATCCACACACTACCATTAGTGTAGATTTCTCTAGGAACATCTATCCAGCTGAGAGATCAAATAAGTGGAGGAAAAGGCACATAAGCCCAATAAGAATTGGGCAGGTAAATCAGTGTGAGAGGAGACTGGTGAGACAGAAAGTATAAGGAGGAGAATCATTAAATAAAACCTAGTGTAAGTGAAATTTAGTTCTGAAGGAGGAAGGGAAGAACAGAGGGATGTTATTTTCAGACTAATAGAAATGGTGAGATTTTTAGGTTTGTAAGGAGAAAAAGAAAGGTAATCAGAAGTGTGATTAGTTAGATGGGTCTCCATTGCCATCAAAGAGGATTGATTTACACCCATTGTGATATGGTGTGCCTGTTTCTGAGGAGTCAGCACAGATCTCACCACATCTGAAGGCAGTCTCTGACACAGATGTCTTTTCGTTGTGATTTTCATTGTCAGTATTCATCCAAAGCTTGAATCTTTTGGTGGGTACCCAGACAGGGGATTGATGATCTCCTGCTGAAACAAAAGCATATCCTCTTCCCCACATTATAAGTGTGCCAGGTTCCCAGGTATTTGTTTGGGAGTTTTTCCATAACACTGGATTGCCTCTGTTTAAGGAAAATTTTTTGCCTGTATAATGGCGTTCGGCTGCAGTTAGAGTATTTTCTTTAGGAACATTGAAAAAAATTAAAATAAACAATGCCAAATGTATTTGGGAGTGTGGAGTAGTTAAATCATCTTTTGGTTATTAAGACTGTTTGGAAAATTGGGTTTTTAAAGTGCAATTGGCATGTTCCACCACAGTTTTCCCTGAGGATTGTAAGGCATTCCAGTAATATGGGAAATTCCCCACTGTTGCATAAATGAATCAAAAGCCTTGCTATCATATCCAGGGACATTGTCTGTCTTTATTTGATATGGAAGCCCCATAACTGCAAAGCAAGAATACAGATGCTTTTTAACATGGGCCGTGCCTTCCCCTGTTTGGGAAGTAGCCCAGATAAAACCTGAGAAGATATCTACAGAGACATCCACATATGACAGTCTGCCAAAGGAGCTAACAACATGAGTCACATCCATTTGCTATAAAGCATTAGGAGTTAGGCCTCTAGGATTAACGACAGGTATGAAGAACTGGCAGTGAGGGCAGCTGTGAACAATAAACTTAGCCTGTTTCCAGGTAAAAGCAAATTTATCTTTTAATCCAGAGGGATTGACATGAGTGAGATTATGGAACTCCTGAGCTTCTTGGGTTGTAAAAGAGACCAAACAGTCGACTTTACATTTACCGGCAGATATGGGTTCTGGTAAAGTGATATGAGACCTAATATATGTAATATAGAAAGGGTGTCTACATTGGTGAACTGCCTTTGTAACCTTGAAAATAAAGAAGCCAATTCAGAATTATCAATATGTTTGATAGTAGCAGTTTCTATATTTTTAGTGGCATGTACAAGATAAGTAGAATCTGAGACAATATTTAAAGCTATGGGAAAATCCTCTGAGGGAGTAATCACAATTATCTCTGCCTTTTGAGCAGAAGTATAAGAGGTAGAAATAAGTTTGTCTGTAAGACCCATATAGCCAGCATTGCCATTACTGGAGCCACCAGTGAACACTGTAATGGCCTCAGGAATGGGATGATTTTTTTTAATTGAGGAACTGCCCAAGACGTCATTTTTATAAAATCAAACAATTTGTTTTTTGGATAATGATTGTCAGTAATGCCAATAAAATCAGCCAAGTGAATTTGCCACAGTCAGAATGTTGAAAGATGGCTTGAAATTTGAGCCAATTTAAAGGAACTACAATAATATTTGGATCAAATCCAGAAATTTGAAGTATTCTGCACTGAGCCTGTCCAATTAATATGTCTATTTGGTCTAGATAAACAGACAGTGTTTTTGACCGAGAATGAGGAAGAAAACACCACTCCTCTAAATCATTATGTTGAACTATTAGTCCAGTAGGGGAGTGTGGTGAAGCAAAAATCAGAAGCTGAAGAGGCTGAAATGGCTGTACTCTAGATAACTGGGTGTTCTGGATTGTTTCCTCTACAAAGTCCAGTTCTAGTAAAGCCTCAGGGGGCAAAGTCCTGGCGCTATGGAGGTAGGAATTTCCCCACAGCATAGTGAACAAGTTAGCGCATAGGTTGGAATGCCTAAAGTAGGTCTTAAATAATTAATGTTACCCAAATGTTTTTGGAAGTCATTTAAAGTTTTAAAAGAATTTCTCCTAATGTGAACTTTTGAGGTTGAATACATTGTTTATCGACCACAATTCCTAAATAATGAACAAGAGTAGTCTGTTGAATTTTATCCTGAGTGAAGTGTAATCCAGCCTCTGTAACACAGTGGCTTAAAATTTGGTAACAGTCAATTAGTTTTTTATCAGTGGGGGCAGTAATTAAAATATCATCAGTATAATGAAGAATATAGGCCTCGGGAAATTGGGCTTAAACTGGTGAAAGCTCTTGTCCAACATAAAGCTGGCAGATTGTAGGACTATTTAGCATTCCCTGAGGAAGTACTTTCCATTGATAATGAGCTGTGGGCTCCTGATTATTGATAGATGGTACAGTAAAAGCAAATTTTTTCACATTCTGATTTATTTAAAGCAATATGAAAAGAACAATCTTTAAGATCAGTAACTATGAGAGGTATTAAAGCAGGGGCAGGTATGTCAGGTTGGACAGCCCCCATAGGTTTAATTACAGCATTAATGGCCCTTAAATCTGTTACCATCCGCCATTTGCCTGACTTCTTTTTTTACTAGGAACACAGAATTCCAAGGGGAAAGGGAAGGTTCCACATTTCCAAGTTGCAACTGCTCAGAAATCAATTGATTTGAAGCCTCCAGTTTTTCCTTAGAAAGCAGCCACTGCTGAATCCAGACGACTGGTTGAGGAACCAAAACGACAGGAGGATGAGGGGCTGTAGTGGATGGGGGAGAGCCTGCAGAATGATAGGTAAGTTGTAGTTTGGTCCTGGAGATATTAGCTGATGTCAAAAGGTTTGAAGAGAAGAGAGTTAGCTTATCTATGGTACTGGGCCCTGTGAGCCACTACCATGGGAGTTTCAAGTACTGGCTATTCATGAAAGGAAGTGAGATCAGTAGGGAGTAATGTTAAGCCAAAGTCACCGAATTTAGACTTTGAATTTTCGGGGAGGAGTAGCCAAAGGGAGAGTCTGGTCAAATAATGAAGGTTGTGAGGGAGAGGAAGGCTGAGGAAAAGACAGAGAAACTGAGGAAAACGCCAAAAGCTGCAGGAATGGCAGGGGGTCACAAGATCTGCACACCACTAAGACAGCATGTACCAAGGCCCAACCACCCCACAGAGTGCGGGAATGTAATACTCTGCCAAGATCAGTTTCCAGAATGCTGTACCAACACAATTCCACAATTTTATATACACAGTTCCTTTTTCAGGAAAACAAGGACAGTATTTCACCATTGTCCAAATAGAGTGGCCATATTTTTCATGGTTACTCGGACACCACCCTGTTTTAATAGGAGTTTAATGTACCAGACATAACCATGATGTTTAGACTCCTCATGACCCATATTTAAAACAGACCTCACACAGACTACTCACCACTCATAAGGGAGTCTAACACGCGTATCTGCAGCCAAGCCGATTGACGTTTCACTGCACCTACCAAAGGGAATCAGGTTCCCTCACACACTTAGGAAAAAAAGAAAGACCACATGGGCACCAGATATTGGGGAATCTGCTCCAATATTGATGTAGGTTCTTTTCTACTTTCCTGAAGCATCAGCCAGCTTGAGAAATAAAGAGTCAGAGGACAAAAGAGAGAAATTTAAATCTGGGCATCTTGGGGAGACATCACATGTCAGTAGGTTCCATGATGCCCCACAAGCTGCAAAAACTGGCAAGTTTTTATTAGGGAGTTTCAAAATGGGAGGGTGTGTGCGAATAGCTGTAGGTCACCGAAATCAAGTACTTTACAAGGTAATAGAATATCGCAAGGCAAGTAGAGGCAGGGCGAGATCACAGATCCACAGGACTAGGGCAACATTATAATTGCTAATGAAGTTCCAGGAACTATTGTTATTGATAACATCTTATCAGTAGACAGGGTCTTGAGATCAATCGGTCTGACCAAAATTTATTAGGCAGGAATTTCCTTTTCCTAATAAGCCGGGGAGCACTATGGGAGACTGGGGTCTATTTCACCCTGCAGTCTCGACCATAAGAGATGGCCATGCCCAGAGAGGCCCGTTCAGAGACCCATCCCCAGGTTTGCATTCTCTTTCTCAGGGATATTCCTTGCTGAGAAAAAGAATTCAGTAATATTTCTCCTATGTGCTTTTGAAAGAAGAGAAATATGGCTGTGTTCTGCCTGGCTTACCAGTAGTCAGAGTTTAAGGTTATCTCTGTTCTTTCCTAAACATTGCTGTTATCCTCTTCTTTTTTTCAAGGTGCCCAAATTTCATATTGCTCAAACACATGCTGTACAATTTGTGCAGTTAATGCAATTATTATAGAGTCCTGAGGCAATATAGATCCTCCTCAGCTGATGGGATTAAAAGATTAGAGTAAAGACGGGCATAGGACATCAAAAGGGTATTGATTGGGAAAGTGATAAGTGTCCATGAAATCTTTACAATTTATGTTTAGAGGTTGCAGCAAAGCAGGCATAATAAATTACAAAAGTATTAATTTGGGGAACTAATAAATGTCCGTGAAATCTTCACAATCTATGTTCTTCTGCCATGGCTTCAGCTAGTCCCTCTATTTGGGGTCCGTAACTTCCCACAACAACTTCACTAATGTTTGAGACACTTCCCATTTCCAGCTGCAGCTCCCCAACCTGCCTCTTCAGTTTTCATGGCTTGCGGGGGAACAACTGTCCCAAAAACATGCTGTTCTAAGAGAACACAGACAGCCTTCTCCAAATCCGTCTAGATCTGCTGTTAGTCTCAGTCAGCAAATGTCCACTGACTACTCTAGTATGAGACGGACAGCACTTCTCCCTGACCACACCAACAGAAAGCATTCAGGTTTGCTTGATGATTTCATAAGGGGAATATATTGAGGTGGAAGAATGTTCCCTACATGCTTGTTTTGCAGCTTCCCAGATCGGGCAGGCTCCAGTGAAAATCATGTGATTAGGGAGCCCAGACCAATGGCAGACCCAGGGCCCACTACTCTCCTCCAAATTTGCTAGGCTTCCATTGTCACGGCTCACAGGAAGCCAAGAAGAACACCAGGGACAGATGGCAGATATCCTGACATCCTGAAAAGGATGGGTAATTGAATATAGCTAGGTTACATTAATCATCCAGGGTCAGAGAACACAACAAGGAAAGGAGAGAGGAGAGAAATCAGTCCCGCCTTTCTGGTCAGTTGGCACAGGAGCAGTGGCACAAAATGGGTTTATGTGGGGGATTTAGCTCACTTAATCTCTATCAAGGCACCCCCTCCTTGCAAATTGCCCCAAAGATACATACAACTTCAATTCAAGGCCAGCCCCAGCCTCCCCTCTGCTGAGATTGCTGCCCTGAGTTGTTCCTTTATAGAAATGCTGGCAATACCACGTCTACTCAGCCACCTATGGTTTAGGGGGACCATACAGGCTTGCATTAGCACTGCTGGATTCAGAGGCAGGAAGACCCAAAACGCAGGGATAGTCTCCTAGATTTAACTATTCACAGGGATTAACTGGTCATTATCTCGTCTGGGATGCATATTCTGCAGACCCTGCTTTCTATTTGTACCTCTCATCTGGCCCTGCCCAGGATTGATTTCAGCAACCATAAATTTGGAGGGAGCTGTCCATCTTGGAAAAGATTCTGGAATGGAGACCTGAAAGCAAGGAGGAAACATGTTTCCCAGGAACCAAATACAAACAATTTTCAAATACAAATCATTCCTGACCACTCCTTAGGCTTCTCTGAGTAGGTTACAAGACTACAGGCTCAGGGAGCTTCAGGAGATGTGCACCGTCGGGCCTCAGTGAACAGAATCTGTAGGGAGTTGCCACATGGCCTCTGACCTTGTGTATGATCTAGGTGAAGATACATATTTTTCTCACAATATGACAGACAGCATGAAGCTAGAAGCAGATACACTTGAGATGACAGAACCACGAATCCAAAAGCTAGTGTAAAATAAGTCTAAAGTGCTAATTAAAAGATGAAATTTATGAATAGCAGGAACAGATACAGTCTTGCACTTTGGTCAACAACATTAACAAAACCAATCAAAGGACCCTGCCCAGGTTTAGATTTTTGTCACTGTTACCCTCGGCACAAAACATAATCTTGTGAAGTCCAAGTTCCTAACTTGTAAAAGTGGGATAATAGCCCCTACATTATGATATTGTTGCGAGAATTAAATCAGTTAATGTAGGCAAAGTGCTTACTTATGGTGATGATGATGATCGTGATGATGGTGGTAGTGGTGGTGGTGATAATGGTGATGGTATGATGATGGTGGTGGTGAAGATGATGGTGATGATGGTGATGGGTGATGGTGCTGGTGATTATGGTGATGGTGATGATGGTGGTGGTGATAGTGATGATGGTGATGGTATGATGATGTGGTGACAGTGACGGTGATGATAGTGTTGATGGTGATGGTCATTATGGCAATGATGGTGGTGGAAGTGATGGTGATGATTGGTGATGGTGATGATGTTAGTGATGATGGTGGTAATGGTGATGGCGGTATGATGATGATAGTGATGGTAATGATGGTGATGGTAATACTAGTAGTGATAGTGATGGTGATGGTGATGGTGTTGATGATAATGTGATGATCTTGATAGTGGTGATGGTGATGAGGATGGTGGTGATAGTGGTGATAGTGATGATGATGGTGATGGTGATGATGATGGCAATGATAGTGATGGTGATGATGATATTGATGATAGCAATGATAATGATGGTGATGGTGAAAATGGTAGTGATAGTGATGGTGATGGTGGTGACGGAGATGCGATGATGGTGATGGACATGATGGTGATGGTGATGATGATGGTGGTGATAGCGATGGAAGATTATGATGATGATGGTGATGTGTAACACATGGTGCCAATCATAGTGCTTACCACTAGGCAGTCTCATTCCAGAGCCTATGTTCTTAACCATCTTGCTGTACTAATTCTCATAAGAGTTAAGTATAATTATTATAATTATTACTGACTAGGAAGAAATGTGGCTGATCCACCACATGTGCAAAAATGACTTTAAGGATAACAGCTGACACTAATTACAACCTGAGTCACGTAAAGACTATCCGTAATCAGGTGGTGACAGTACCAAGCTACTTTTGCAGCATGGATATCGCAAGAGTAGAGGCCTAAAGACACAGCAGGATCAGAGGGAAATGACTATGGCCGGGTGTGGTGGCTCACCCCTGTAATGCCAGCATTTTGAGAGGCTGAGGGAGGTGGATCACCTGAAGTCAGAAGTTCGAGACCAGTCTGGTCAACGTGGTGAATCCCCGTCTCTACCAAAATACAAAATGGTGGTGCTGGGCATTTGTAATACCAGCTACTCAGGAGGCTGAGGCAGGGGAATTGCTTCAATCTGGGAGGCGGAGGTTGCAGTGAGCCCAGATCACGCCATAGCACTCCAGCCTGGGCAACAAGAGTGGAACTGCATCTCAATAAATAAATAAATAAATAAATAAATAAGAAAAGAAAGAAATGACCAGAATGACCAAACCATAGCATAAGAACATTAGTGAAGACCAGGTATGGTGGCTTATTCCTGTAATCTCAGCAATCTGGGAGCTTGAGGCAGGAGGATCACTTAAGACCAGGAGTTTGAGACCAGCCTGGGAACATAGTGAGACCCTGTTTCTAAAAAAAATTAAAAAATAATAGCCTGAGGACCTGGCATGTTTTGCCTGAAGAAAATAATTGAGGGACATTCCAGCCTCTTTCTAAGGCATTAAGCCTGCTACATAAAATCCAAGGTCCAGAACTAGGCCAGGTGAATATGGGTCCTTGGCAGACAGATCTCAGCTCAATATAGGAAGTCCATTCTGAAATGTTGACCCAAGATGAACAGGAAGCCTCGTGTCCCAGAAGCATCTGAGTGCTGACAGAATCCAGAAATCTAGGACTCAAACACTGTATAGAGGAGTAGCTATTTTACAGGCTCTAAATAGCTCCTCCTAGTGTGGAACTAGGAACATCTGATGACCACATGCATCACCCAGGGGGTTTGTTAGACACATTGATCCAGAGTCTCCACCCCAGCCACTAAGTCTGAATCTGTATTTTTCACAAGTTGTACAGGTGATCTGTGTGCACTTGAATGCTAACAAACACTGATGTGGAGATCATCTGAAAAAGACCCAGATCCAGGTGGGCTGCAGCTATGAAAAGCAATAGAGGGGAGAAACAGTGGGGCAAGGAAGAGTGCGTGGTTCTAGAGTCTTGTCTTTATGGGGACAGCCCAGCTGTGCTTCCAGCCCAGCTGCTCCAATTATCCCTGTTTTTTTATCTACTGGGGCTCAGAAGAGTCTGTCTTATTTGCATAAGGAGGCCTGAGGTAAAGGGGCTTCTGGGTACAGGTACTCATCTGACACCTCATTAAGCCATCTTGGTAAATCATCTCTAGAATGCCTGTTGTTATTTTAGGAAACAACATAAAGGGAATGATAATTAAAAGTAACACCCTGAGTGGAAATTTCTACTTCCTTCCAGTGGTTGGCAAGTAAAGCACTTTGGTAATTTTTTGGTAAGGAAACATTTCTATATGTTTTCACCAATCACACATCATCAAAGCTTGTCTATATTGAAGGTGTTTTTCCCTTTCCTTTCCTGGTGCTTTGGGTTTGCAGTTTTATTCTATTACTGTCTTTTATCTTCTCTTGTTTTTTTTTTTTTTTCTTTCCATTGAACATTTTCTGATTTTACTTTGACTTGCAGTGGGAGAGGGTATTGCTTCTAGATGTTACATGACATCCGAAGCATAAAATGGTAAACGAAGCTGCAGGTCGTTTTCAGCTGAAAAGGCAATTATATGATTCATAGTTATGACCATGCCAGAGTATTTTTTTATCTTAGGTCTCCATCGGGATTTCATCCAGGGATTTGCTGTCCAGTAGAAAGTTCACCTTTGAATTATCCATTGTCTGCAACCTTCTAGCCTTGCTGCTTTCCTTCACAAGTGCAAGGGCATTCCTGTTAGACCTTCTCCCTTCTTGGAACTTCCAGGGCCCTGGTGTTGCCGTATTCACCTTGTTTTCAGGGCCCTTTGTCATGCATCTTTCCAGTCCCTCATGACCCTCATTGCCTACCTGCTTGGCCCACGGTCTAGGACCTTAGCCCCTTAGTAACACTCCTTAATCTGCCTTACACACTCTCCTCCTAATCCTCCTCTCTGATAAAACCCGAACTTCGAGTCATCCCACCATATGCCTTCTCTGCTTCTGACTCCATCCTGCTGAGAGAGGAGAAAGCGCACAGAAGCACCAGCTGAGGCCACCACAGTTTCATGGTCTCAAGCCTTCCTTAGATTCTTGTGCTCGCCAACAACTGTTTTAGTTGTCCTAAATCCACTCTTCTGGAAAAAAACAAAATAAAACAAAACAAAACACAAAAACTGTCATTTGGCCCCCCTTCCCAGCCTCACAGAGAAGACTTCTCTTTGTTACAGAATGTTGACAGCTCTTTCAATACCAGTATTTTTGTTAACTCACTGAGGCCGCTTTTAGGATACTGAGACAGGTTCCATGGCCCTGTGATAAAGCAAATGAATTTGAATCTCTCAGGTGTGGCCCAGGGTTCTTTTTTAGTTACTTTTGTTATCATTTTTTTTTTAGAGATATCATCTTTCTCTGTCACCTAGGCTGGAGTGCAGTGGCATGATCATAGCTCACTGCAGCCCGTAACTTTCTGGGCTCAAGACATACTCCTGCCTCAACCTCCTGAGCAGCTGGTACTACAGTTGCAAGCCACCATGGCCGGTTATTTTATTTTATTTTATTTTATTTTTGAAACAGAGTCTTGCTCTGTTTCTTTATTAAAAATTGAATACTATCTAGGAGAGACCTATCATACAATAAACAGCTCTGGGGTAAACATATTTCATAAGGTCCAATGTCATGAGTTTAACTCTTTTACTGTTATCCAAGTACTTTCTTACCTGTAGCCTTTTTTTTTTTTTTTTGTCAGAGTCTTTCTGTGTCACCAAGGCTGAGTCCAAAGGCACAATCATAGCTCAATGCATCCTTGAGCTCCTGAGTTCAAGCAATCCTCCACCTCAGCCTCATAAGTGGTGGCACTACAGGTGAATGTCACTGGGCACAACTGTTTTTATTTTTTATTTTTTTCATAGTAGAAATGGGGTCTCTATTTCTCAGCTTCTTGAACTACTGGACCCAATCAGTCCTCCTGTCTTAGCATCTCAATGTTCTGGGATTCACGGCATGAACCACTGTTCCCAGCCTCATTTTTTTCTTTTTTTTAATTTTGCTGGGCATGGTGGGGTGTGCCTGTGATCCTAGCTACTTAGGAGGCTGAGGTGGGATGACTGCTTGAGCCCAGGAGGTCAAGGCAGCAGTGAGCTATAGACTGTCATTACCTTGGAAGAGAAAAAAAAATAAGAAAACCCCCTCTGTGGACCAAGGTGATGTAGCCAGCTGACATAGGATTTTACTTAGAATTAATTTTACTTATTTATTTATTTATTTTTTGGGACAGAGTTTCTCTTTGTCTCCTAGATTGGAGTGCAGTGGTATCATCTCAGCTCACTGCAACCTCCTCCACCTCCAGGGTTCAAGCAATTCTTGTGTCTCAACCTCCTGAGTAGCTGGTACTACAGGCATGTGCCACTACACCAGGCTGATTATTTTGTATTTTAATAGATACGGGGTTTCACCATGTTTCCCAGTCTGGTCTTGAACTCCTGAGCTCAGGCAATCCGCCCATCTCTGCCTCCCAAAGTGCTGGGATTATAGGCATGAGGCACGCACCCGGCCTTGGATTTTAGATAGAATTTAAAAAGCTCGTGATCCCCTTGAAGTTCTTTCATCATCTTCCCAGACATACAGGAAGCCTAGGTAAAAAACACCAGGGTTAGAGGTTCTCTGCGGTCTTTGAATCAGGGTGAAAGAAATGGACAGGACCTCAGAGTTCAATGAATATAATCCTCATTAAAATCAGATATTATAATTCAGTCAGTGAGACCCAGAGAGTTTTCACAGCTGACTCCTAGCATAGCTGGAGGAGACCTGTATCTTGATTTTCTGAATCCCAGTTCTCACAGAGTGTTGTGTGTTAATATATTGTGTTAAAAAGAAATGTAAAGAAGGAGAGAGTACTATGGAGAGAATGGCTGGGGGCAAAAATAAGAAGCAATAGTTATTCCCAGGATGTATAAGTTTGCTATTACTTGGTTTGTTTTGCATTCAACATAGATCAGTTTTCAAGCTTCAAACCCCCCAAAAAAACAAGCCTGAAGCTCCCTTCTAGCTCCTCACTTTGGATCTGTGACTAAATCCTGATGGATTGTCTGAGCAAGATATGTGGAGAGGTAGATAGTGGGGCCTAGGCACATCATGAGTTCTAAATGGCTGATGTCATTACAAAAACCATAAGCAAGAAAGGACCTACTGTTTCCAGGAAGTGGGGGGAAAAGTTTCTAAGGAGAAAGTATGAGTATTGAAGAAGGAGCATAAGGGTTCTGTAGCAAAGAAGAGGTTATTGGGTGGTCCCTGTAGGTTGCGAGTGGAAGAGGGGTGCACAGCAGGGCGGGGTGTGAGTGAGGTATGCTCAGAGATCATTTTTGTTTTTGTTTTTTGACCAATAAGGTGTTCAATTTTTTTTAGTTTTAAAACTTTAAAATTTTATTTTATTTTTTTTTGATCAGTGAAATGAGAGATGGTTTTGGGGATGTTCGGGAGCCATCTAAGAGATTTATTAAGCTGGAGATTATCAAATTAAAATTTGCATTTTAGATAGATGCTTTTACATGGAAGATAGATCTAAGATTTTGTTTCAGGTAAGAGTTAGAATGCAGTTGCTGAGATTATGAATCATTCATTCATTGATACAAATTTATGTAGTTCATAATGTAAGTCGGTCACTGATCTAGAAAAGAAAAGATAGTCCAAAGCAGCACAGTGACAATGGATATGGAGTTATATAACCAACAACACATACAGAGAAGACAGATTTGAGAAATACTTAGGAGATAAAAATCAGTAGGACCTGAAAACTAATGAGGGCAATGAGACGTGGAATGAAAGGAGTAAGAATGTTGACAGATAGTTGAGACAAATATGTCCAATATTTTAGAATTATATAATAAATTTAAATAAATTTCCTGTCAAGAGCCCCAGAAGCATTAAAACCCAAATGCTAATACATAAAGATCAAAAAAGCCTTCATTTGAAACATCTTTGAATGAGGAGACTACTTTGGACTTTGTTATTTCTCCAAGGCAGAGATACAGGCCTGCTAAAGGGAGGTAATAATATCAACTACCAAAATGTAGGTTTAACTGAGAGAGGTTGAAATGAAAAGTACTAAAGTCTTGCTGGGCCTCTTTCAACAGCCTCATGGTAAGCCATTCCTACCAGAATTCTGATTTCATCGTAGTGGGGTTGCTTTCATGTAATTTTGGAATAAGCTTTTAAAAACCGAGAGCAACAAGAACAGCATGTGAACACACATGTGCTGGGGGGCAGAGTGAATTGAGTAAAGTTTATACAAATAAAAAAAAGGGGGATTTTATGAATGCTACTTTAAAGGCAAAAGACTAGTCAAAGCACCTATTTTTGCTTTCTTAATTCCTTACCTGCCACTACAAATAAAGAGCAGCAAAGTTAAAAGAAAAAAAAAGCTATGTGCTGCAAATGCCTTTAAAGACACTTCCTTAGCAGTTCATTTTGTTGTGTACATCATAATGTCTTGCTAAGCAGGCTGCCCAGCTCAACTTCTAATCTCATGGTTCTTTGAGATGAAAAGTGAAATGTAGTATTTACAATCCTGGGAATGAATTAATCCCTGGTAAAATAGAAGGATTTAATTTTCTCATCTGCTCATATCTAGCTGGCTTTTTATCAAAGCAGGGTACCAGGGATCTGTTTCTACTTGTCGCCACAGGGCAGGGAACTAGAATCAGCTCCTGAAGCTAAATGCCTGAAATGTCTCAGACAAGCAAAAAATGACAGAATTCATCACCACTAGGCCAGCCTTACAAGAAATTCTCAAGGGATTCCCACATCTGCAAGTGAAATGATAATTACTATGAAGAAAACACACAAAAAAAGTATAAAACTCACTGGTAGTACACATACACAAAGGAGAAAGAGAAAAGAATCAAACTTTATCACTACAGAAAACCACCAAATTACAAGGATGAACAATTAAGAGGGGAAGAAAGGAACAAAGGATATATATCTATATATATATAGATATATGTATATATATACAGAAAATAATTAACAAATGAGAGATGTCCTCACCTATCATAATAATCTTGAATGAAAACTGATTAAACTTCCTCCCTTAAAATATATAGACTGGCTGAATGGATTGAAAAACGTGGCCCAACTATAGGTTGCCTACAAGAAACTCACTTCTTCTGTAAAGACACACATAGACTGAAAGTGTGGAAAAAGATAGTCCATGCTAACACAAACCAAAAGCAAGTAGGGTGGCTGTACCTGTGTCTGATGAAACAGACTTGAAGTCAAAAATGATTTTAAAAAGACAAAGGTTATTATATAATGAAAAAGAGATCAATTCAGCAAGAGGACATAACAATTCTAAATATTTATGCACTCAGCACTGGAGCACCCAAGTGTATAATATAAACCAAATATTATTAGATCTAAAGGGAGACACAGAGTCCAATACAATAGCTGGGGAATTCAACACCCCTTTCTCACGCTGAACTGATCATCTAGATAGAAAATCAACATCAAAACACGATTTATACTGAACTTTGGACTGGACACAGTGGCTCACACCTGTAGCCCCAGCACACTGGGAGGCTGAGGCAGGCAGATCCCTTGAGGCCAGGAGTTTGAGACCAGACTGGCCAACATGGTAGAATGCTGTCTCTAATAAAAATACAAAAATTAGCTGGGTGTGGTGGCTGGCATCTGTAATCCCAGCTACTTGGGAGGTTGTGGCATGAGAATTGCTTTAACATAGGAGTGAGCTGGAGGTCGCAGTGAGTCAAGATCATGCCACTGGTCTCCAGCCTGGGCAGCAGAGACTCTGTCTCAAAAAAACAAAAAAGCAACTGCATTTTAGACTAACAAAGAGATAATTACAAAACATTTCATCCAACAGATGCAGAAAACACATTCTTTCATCAGCACAAGAAACATTCTCCCTATTCTGGTCTATTCTACCATACGTTAGGCCACAAAACAAGTCTCAACAAATTTAAAATTATTGAAATTAGATCGAGTATCTTTCCTGACCACAATGGAATAAAACTAGAGTCAACAACAAGGTGAACTTTTGAAATTGTACAAATACATGGAAATTAAACAGTATGCTCCTGAATGATCAATGAAGAACATTTTTAGTTTTCTTTTCTTTCATTTTCTTTTATTTTTTCTTTTTTCTTTTCTTTTATTTTTATTTATTTATTTATTTATTTATTTATTTATTTATTTATTTATTTTTTGAGTAGCTAAGAACAATTGTTCTGAAGACGCAAAGCTAAACTAACTTCTGACATTCAAACACAGCCTGACAGCGTAGCTACACACTTTGCTCCTGATCCATGGGTAAAAGGAGCTCTCAGCTTTGAGGAAGCCTTCTATTTGTGCCGCCTGCCGTGCGACAGAAAAGACGCACCTGTGAGCAAGAGCCATACACTCAATATACCACTGCTTGCTCCTAAGTGCCCAGAATTTCATCCAGAGAAGTAGCTTTAGAAGTTAGGTGATGAATTCTATTCATTTATTTAAAAATTTTGTATATATAAATATAATAAATTTGTATGTTATATTTTTATATATTTTTAGGCAAAGTCTTGCTCTGTTGCCTAGGCTGGAGGGCAGTGGTGTGATCTTGGCTCACGGCAACCTCTGCCTCCCGGGTTCAAGCGATTCTTTTGCCTCAGCCTCTTGAGTTGCTGGGATTACAGGCATCTGCCACCAAGCCTGGCTAAACTTTGTATTTTTAGTAGAGATGGGGTTTCACCATGTTGGCCAGGCTGGTCTCGATCTCTTGACCTTAAATGATCCACCTGCCTCAGCCTCCCAAAGTGTTGAGGTTACAGGCGTGAACCACCGTAAGCAGTCATCTTTTTTTTCTCAAGCAGAAGAGCAAAGATGAGGGGGTCTCCATCCTAACAGCACACCAAGGATATTATCTGCCTGCATTAGGAAGCGTCCAGGGCATACAGGATGACAGGAACTTCCAATGCGGTGAATGAGAGTGTCTTGGAGTTACTTGATGGGATCCCTTTGGATGCTTCTCATACCTCCACCCTTCCTGAGGCTTTGCAGCTGGGCTTGGGAAGAGGAGGACCCTTTAATATTTAGGAGAGCAGAGAAAGAGGGAGAATGGAGAAGCCACATACTATAGTCTTCTGTGTTTTACTGGCTAAAAGGGCTGTAGATATTTTACATGCCCCCCATATTGTCAACAGACCAGGCAAGGTGACTGACACCTGTAATCACAGCACTTTGAAAGGCTGAGATGGGCGGATCACTTGAGATCACGAGGTCAAGATTAGTCTGGGCATCATGGCGAAACCCCATCTCTACTAAAAATACAAAAAATCAGCTGTCCGACTGGGCGCCGTGGCTCACGCCTGTAATTCCAGCACTTTGGGAGGCCAAGGCGGGCGGGTCACGTGGTCAGGAGACCGAGACCATCCTGGCTAACATGGTGAAACCCCATCTCTACTAAAAATACAAAAAAATTAGCCGGGTGCGGTAGCGGGCTCCTATAGTCCCAGACACTCGGGAGGCTGAGGCAGGAGAATGGCGTGAATCCGGGAGGTGGAGCTCTCAGTGAGCCAAGATAGCGCCCCTGCAGTCCGGCCTGGGTGGCAGAGAAAGAATCCGTCTCAAAAAAAAAAAAAAAAAAAAAAAAATCAGCTGACCGATGTGGTGTGCACCTGTAGTTCCAGCTAATTGGGAGGCTGAAACAAGAGGGTCACTTGGACTCGGGAGGCAGAGGCTGCAGTCAGCCGAGATCGCACCACTGCATTCCAGCCTGGTGACGAAGTGAAAGTCTGTCTTAAAAAAAAAAAAAAGAAAAGAAAAGGCCTGGCGCGGTGGCTCACGCCTGTAAATCCCAACCCTTTTAGAGGCTGAGGTGGGTGGATCACCAGGTCAGAAGATCGAGACCATCCTGGCTAACATGGTGAAACCCCGTCTCTACTAAAAATACACAAAAAATATTAGCTGGGCGTGGTGGTGAGCGCCTGTAGTCCCAGCTACTCAGGAGTCTGAGGGAGGAGAATGGTGTGAACCTGGGAAGCGGAGCTTGAGGTGAGCCCAGATCATGCCACTGCACTCCAGCCTGGACAACAGAGTGAGACTCCGTCTCAAAAAAAAAAAAACAAACAAACAAAAAAACAAAAACAAAAACAAAAAAACCCCAAATTGCCAACAGGAAGAAGGCAGAAACAAAACAGGTGCTCACAGCTGCCAGAGATTTGTGGGCCCTGCCTGGGGTATAGGTCTAAATGCCGGCTCTGCATTGAAGACATGAGGGAATTTCTTTGTCTTGTTCTTGCTGCAGCTCCGTGTAACTGCATACCATGATATCTCTTTCCTTTCTGGGTGATAATGTCCCATCCATAAGCAGGTTACTAACAAAATGGAGGACAGGACTTCACTCTTCCCTGAACACCTACATGGGGAAGATCCCTTTTACTGAGCACCATGGCTACAATTTTAACAGTTACTGCAAAATAAAAGTTGCTACATTCTCATGATGATGGGTTTTCCTAACACCTGAAAAAGTAGTTCACCGTGTGTCTGTAGCCAGGGTGAAAAACACTTTTAAAGTTTATATATGCCTCAGTATTTCCCTCAAAATAGCACAGGCTGAAACTTTCACAAAAAGAAAACCAGAATAAGAACTTGAAAAACACATAAGTATAAATTAACAGCCACAAAATGGGGAAGTTAGAGACTATGAAATAGATTTGTCTTGCGGAAAGATACAATCTGAGAAGCAATTCTGTAGGACTTAGCTGAAAGTCAATGGGAGACTGATCAAATGAAGTGGTAGAAGCCATGTAATTTGTCAAACCACTCATCTGTGACAAACCCACATAGAATCCAAGGAATGTAGGTGATCTGACAAAAGGCCTCATGTTTAAAATTTGCCCTATGTTTCCCCAAATCCACCAAAAATTTCCCCACTTGAGCCACTTTTTCAGATACAGTTTAGCTGTCTGTTCTTGTGACACTAGGTGCCTTTAGAGAATTCTTGGGAGCCGCGTGTGGTAGCTCACACCTATAATCCCAGCATTTTGAGTGGCTATGACAGGTGAATCACTTAAGGTCAGGAGTTTGAGACAAACCTGGCCAACATGGTGAAACCCCGTCCCTACCAAAAATACAAAAAATAGCCAAGTGTGGTGGTATGTGTGTGTAATTCTAGTTACTCAGGAGGCTGAGGCAGGAGGACTGTTTGTACCTGGGAGGCAGAGGTTGCAGTGAGCTGAGAGTACACCACTGCACACCAGCCTGGTTGACAGAGCAAGACTCTGCCTCAAAAAAATAAAAGAACATAAAAATTATTGGGTCTGGGTGCAGTGGCTCATGCTTGTAATCCTAGCACTTAGGGAGGCTAAGTTGGAAGGATGGTTTGAGGTGGGGACTTTGAGACCACACTGGGCAACATAGTGAGACACCATCTCTGCCAAAAAATAAAATAAAATAAAACCGATGTTAAGATATTTTTGTGTAGAAAAAGAAAAAAAAACCAAAACAAAACAAAAAAAACGACCTGGGCATGGTGGCGTGCACCTATAATCCTAGCTCTTGGGAGGCTGAGACTGGAGGATTGCTTGAGCTCCAGGAGTTTGATGCTGCAGTGAGCTAGGATTATGTCACTGTGTTCCAGCCTAGGAAATAGAAGGAGACACTATTTCAAAAAAAAAGAAAAGAAAAGAAAAAAAAGCTAGACACAGTGGCTCAAGCCTCTGATCCCAGCATTTTGGGAGACCCAGGCAGATGGATCACCTGAGGTCAGGAGCTTGAGAATAGCCTGACCAACATGGTGAAACTCTGTCTCTACTAAAAATACAAAATTAGCCAGGCATGGTGGCACATGCCTGGTGGCTACTTGAGAGGCCAACGCAGGAGAATAGCTTCAACCTAGGAGGCAGAAATTTCAGTGAGCTGAGATCGGGCCGTTGCACCGCATTTTGGGCAACAAGAGTGAAACTCTTACTCAAAAGAAAAAAAAAGAACTACTTTTTTTTACTGTTACAATGAAAATAATAGAGGCTTTTCTCTCGAGGAGCTCTATACACATAGGCTGGGTGCGGTGGCTCACACCTGTAATCCCAAAACTTGGGACGCTAAGGCAGGCAGATCGCTTGAGGTCAGGAGTTCAAAACCAGCCTGGCCAACATGGTGAAGCCCCGTTTCTACTAAAAATACAAAAATTAGCCCAGCGTGGTGGCATGTGCTCTTGCTGGGTTCAAGCGATTTTCCCACTTAAGCCTCCTGGGTAACTGGGATTACAGGCACCTGCCATCATGCCCGGCTAATTTTTGTATTTTTATAGAGACAGGGTTTCACTATGTTGGCCAAGCTGATCTTGAACTCCTGATCTCAGATGATCGGCCCTCCTCAACCTCTCAAATTGCTGGGATTACAGGCATGAGCCACCGCCCCTGGAGAGTTCTCTTTTCTTTGCGAAGGGCAAGACGAACTGGAATGGATTCATCGGAGAGACGTGCGCATGCCCTGGAAAGCATTATAGTTAGACCTATGGGAGACAGGTTAGTTTTACTGTCTGTGTTCCCCATGTGTTGTTGCCCATATGTTGCTCCCATGGTAATCCTGCTCAGTAGGAGAGAAATCACAGGTTCGGACATTTGGTGTATGTCCTTGCCTGAGGAGCCAATCGGGTAAAGCTACCATACGCGGGATTAGTACTGAAGGACTCTAAGTCAGAATCCCACCCAGGAGGACCGATACGGCAGCACCTCGGAACCTTTGTTGGCCTCGGGTAGGCGGTCTTCTGCAGTCCCCTCCAGGGGGCCGCTCCGCCCCGTGCTGGGCAAGTCCTGCAGTGCTCTAGGAACCGGAATCCGGTGCAGAGAGCCCCTCATCCTGGGAAACAGGCTGCTGCCAGAAAAGCGGTCACCCCGTGACCCATCACATAACGTGTTTGTGGGGAACCTGATGCTAAACTATTCGTAGACGTCTTGCTTCTGGGTCAGGGTTTTCTTTGGAGCAGAGCAGCTCCCTGGATGCTATCTATTGAAAGTCAGACCTCCACACAAGGTCCTGTGCACCCGTGTGCGCGGGGGAACTGGTGATGTGGCGTGTCCTGTGTAATTCAGCCCTTGACATATGCCTTCCTTCCTTTCTCCTGTTCCCGAGAACCTCGTTCCCTGGCGCGCTCATGCCCAGCCACCCCGGAGCCCTGGAGCACGCAGTGGGTGTCCCTCGCGAGAGCTCATCGGCTCCCGCAGTACATTCGGGAGGCGCCCGTCCCCACCCTCGGGCTTTCCAAGGTGCCGCACCAGGGATGGCTGAGGTAGGGGTGGCGCCCCTGCTCGTCTTTCCACCTCTCCGATTCCACCTCCTTCCCACACCCCGCTGGGAACTCCTCCAGGGCCTGAGACTGGATTCATCGAGCCTGGTGAGAATGACTGAGGAGTGATTGTCGGAGGGTGTGCCCCTGCGGTTCCTGTCCCACTAGTGTTCACGCGTGCCCAGTGGTGGCCGTTGGGGTCACGGCCTCTCTGTCTACCCCAGGAGCGCGGGGATGGGATATGAACCAGTCACTCTTGTGCTTTCCTCCTCTCTCCACTCTCCTGGTCAACCAGCGGACAGTGGGGAACTGCGGGCAGGTCGGCGGAGTTAAATGGCATCAAAGGTGGGCCGCTTGCTGTGATAAGGTTCCAACTGGGTCCCTCCGCGAGCCCTGGGTCCATAAGATGTCGGCGGGGAGCGTTGGACTTGACCATCAACTCGGGATTTCTAAGGTAGAACGGATAACTCTGGTCAGCAGCACTACCACCTGCATCTACTAGGTGTCGCTCTTTCACTACGTCGTTTCTTCCTCTTCAATTGTTTCCACAGTATTTTCAGTTGTTCTTCAGTTTGTTTTTCTTTTTCCTTTTACTTTTCTTACTCCTTTTTCTACACACTGAAGTTGCTGTGGTTTTACATTTACTTCTTCTTCTTCTTTTTTTTTTTTTTTGAAAAGTTGGAGTGTGAGAATGCAATCTCGGCTCATCACAGCCTCAATGTTCCTAGTCTCCCTCAAGTGATCTTTCCATCTCAGCCTTCCAAGTGGCTGAGATTGCAGGAATAGCTTGATTCTGGGACGTCGAATCTGCAGTGAGCCATGATCACGCCATTGACCTGCAGCCTGAGTGACAGAGAAAGACCCTGTTTCAGAAAGTAAGAGAGACAGGTTAAAGAAATAACTTCTTGAAATCACTACAATTAATTGTGATCTAAATTACCTTTTACATTTTTATATTTTTCACTCTCTCACTAGTTTGTTTATTATTATTGCTGTTCTTATTATTTCTTTGTATTATTGTTTGTTATTATTGTTATTGTTTTTATTATTTAGTTATTTAGAGATGGAGTCTTGCTTTATCACCCAGACTGCAGTTCAGTGGCATGACTTTGGCTCACTGTAGCCTCAAATTCCCGGGTTCAAGTTCAAGACCAACCTGGGTAATATGGCATAACATCCATGTCTACTAAAATCTGTCACTGATATCCCCAGGGCCATTGAATATGGCAAGTGCAATTTCGGAGGCTGAGGCAGGCACTTGGCTAGAGTTCGGGAGTTTGAGGCCAGCCTGGACAACAGGCTGCAGTGCATTCGACTGACCAAGGCCCAACACAGCCTCCACCTCCGGAGCCCAGGTGATGCTCCCACCTCAGGCTCCAAAGGAGATGAAACTACACGCTCCTGCCATCACACTCTGCTAACATTTTATTTTATTTTTTTAAAGTAGAGACATGGTCTCACTGTATGGCCAGGGCTGGTCTCAAACTGCTGGGCTCAAACAATTCTTCCACCTCAATCTCCCAAAGAGTTGGGATTATAGTTGTTAAGCCGTGATGCACTTCCCTCTTTCTTATTTCCTTCATTTTTCTTTTTTCTTCCTCTTTCTTTCTTTCCTTTTCTTTCTTTTCTTTTTCTTTCTTCTCTCTCTTTTTCTTCCTCCCTTCTTTCTATCATTTCTTATTCTCTTTTTCAGTTTCTCTGTCTTTCCATTTTCTTTATCTTTCTTCCCTTTACATCTGTCTGTTTTTCTTTACATTTATTTTTCTTCATCTTTTTTGCTGTCTCTCTTTTCTCAATTCGTTTCCTGCCATCCCTCCATCTGTCTGTCTTTGTTTGGATTCTGGAAGGGTCTCCTAATTCTGTATCCCCCTGTGTATCACAAGCCTCTGAGACTTTCGCTTTGTTGTTTTTCCTCCTTGTTCCATAAAATGCATTCACTCTTCTTTTATTTACATACTCTATGGATGGTCAAGGGCTGGAAAGAAAGAGATGGACCATAAATGTGATTGGTTTCACAAGAGACATGGGAGACTGAAGAATGCACGATGAGTACTTTTCTAAATATCCTGTTTATTCTCCCAACTGGGCTCATAAAAATCTGGATGCATTCAGTGGGTTGAGGGATCTCTGTGTAGTCATGACCCTGCAATTTTACTTGACAAGAGTGGCGATGACAGACGGGTGCCACAGAAAGCTACCCTTCTTTGGCACCAATTGAGCATGGTGACAACAGATTCAAAATGACCTGTGTATGAACTTGATGGTCCTGTTTTTCTGCTCTGGTCTTTTGGAATGAGTGGAGCCTTCCTGTGTCCCACCATTTCCTTGCATTTTTTTTTTTTTTTTTTACATACATTCATTCACTTATTTATTTATTTATTTATTTTAAATATAGTCTTGTTCTCTAGCCCAGGCTGTGGTGTTTTATTGGCTAGCTGCAATCACCGCCTCCCTGGTTCCAGCGATTCCCCTGCCTCAGCCTCCTGAGTAGCCGGGATTACAGGCATATGCCAACCTACTCACCTAAATTTTGATTTTTATTAGAGACTGTGTTTCACCATGTGACCCAGGCTGGTCTTGAACTCCTGACCTTCAGGGATCTGCCTGCCTCAGCCTCCCAAAGTGGTGGGATAAAAGGTGTGAGTCACTGAACCCAGCCTAAATTGCAATTTTTCAAAATTAATTTGTGTTTTGTTTTGTTTTTCAAATAAATAGGTCGTCATCTAATGGCCACTGTTATTGAAAGGCCACTGTTATTGAAAGTGGCCACTGTTATTGAAAGGTGGCCGTGAGGGAGGCCTGGCCAACTTCACAGAGCCTCAGGCAACTGCTTTCTCTCCTTCTCTTCTGGAGGCCCCTCCTTGTCTCCCTCACTGCCTAGGGAAACTCCATCCTTGTGGGGACCCTGTTGTTCTTTTATCCCTGTAGGTAAATTGTGTCTTGTTCTCTTGCCAAGGTGGTGGCATAGTATCAGCTGGCTGCAGTCTCCATCTCCTTGCTTCCAGTGATTCTCCTGCCTCAGCCTCCCAAGTAGCAGAAGTTACAGGTGTGTGCCACCGTATCCAGCTAATTTTTGTTTTTTTAGTAGAGACAGGGTTTCACCGTATTGACCAGGCTGATCTCACAATCCTGACTTTGTGTTCCACCAGCGTTGGCCTCCCAAAGTGCTGGGATGACAGTCATGAGCCACTGGGTCTGGCCACCATCATTGGTTTTAACTGGAGATTCAAGACTCAAGGCATATCTCATTCTATGCCACAGAATGACTTCTTTATCCTGCCAACCCAAGAAAGCCGGGCCCCTTGTGATTCATTTCAAATGGAGAGTCACTTCATGTTTGGAAAACAGATCTGCTCCCAAGTTCAGTGGGTGGATGTGGCATGTAGGAGGACGGACTGTTCCTTCTGACTTAGTCTGCACGGTGTGGCCTAGTGCTGGAGCTCAGTGCAGATAGATGGCTCCCTCTACCTTGGGTTCCATTGTCCCCACCCTGGAACACCAGCCTTGGCAGATCCTGGAGTTTCCTGGCCATTAAGATCTGTCAGAAACCACATCCCAAGCTTGGATGCCCCGAATGACTGTGGCTCACACCTCTCTGGAAACATTTGAAATCTATCCTCTATGCATGGCCACCTAAAACCACAGGAGCACAGGACACTCGACTACCATCCACTTCACTGGTTTGTGGAGAGAATGCTGAAAGTCTCTTGCTGACTCTCTCTTAACTCGAGTTCTTCAAGGGCATGTGGTCAGGACATACTGAGACCAGATATATTAAGTCAGGCTGGGTGTGGTGACTCACGCCTGCAAACCCAACACTTTGGGAGGCTGAGGTGACAGGATTGCTTGAGCCCAGGATCTTGAGACCAGCCTTGGACAACACAGCCAAAACCCGATGTGCATGCCTGTGGTCTCAGCTACTCAGGAGGCTGAAGTGGGAGAATCACCTAACCCTAGGGTGGCTGAGGCTGCAGTGAGCTGTGATGGTGTCACTGCACTCCAACCTGGGCTACAGACACAGAGAGACCCTGTCACAAATGGAAAGACAGACAGACAACACCTATATTATGTCCTTCTCAGGGTAGGCTGAAAAACTAACAGAATACAACACTTACGAATTTTTTACATTTTAAATTTAAAACTATTTATTTATTCATTTGTGAAGATTGTGAAGCCAGCTAATTTTTGTAATTTTGTAGAGATGAGGTTTCACCATGTTGCCAAGGCTAGTCGTGATTGCCTGGAATCAAGGAATCCACCCTCTCTCCGGCTCCCAAAGTGCAGGGATTAAAGGTGTGAGCTACTGCTCCTGACAACATTGTTTTTTTTTTTTTTTTTTTTTCTTTTTTTTTTTCTTTCTTTTCTTAATTGTTTGTCTTTCCAGGAGTTTTATGGCAGGGTGTTTAGCTGGCTTGTTTAAATTAATTCTAAATAAGAACTGAGGATGTCAGCTTCTGGCCTCATGGACTCTGGGCTGAGAAGTCCCCAGGTCTGTCTATCATGGTACTGTACACGTAAGAAGCAAACAACTCGTAATGTTTAAAATAAATAATTTTGTTGTACAGAAATATACGGATGCACCCCAAACACAGAAATGATTATTTAAAAAGTTGTCTTAGTCCTGATGAGTGTGGAAATTATTATTTTAGGTTTGGAGCTTGACTGAGAGAATTTCCAGTCGGTCTCTGGACGGAAGTTCCACATGATCCAATAGGTGTGGACTTAGGCTGTGTCCCCCCAGGGACCCTGGTTGATTAGTTATGGGGACTGTCTGCAAGGGTTTCGTGACCCACTGTACTGTGGGGGCCTCCATCCTTCCCTTCCTTTACCCCCTCCGGGTGATGACAATTCATTGAGGGCTGACACTCTCATTGGCAGAAGTTGGGCATCACCTGGCGGCCATTGTTACTCTGAAAATGGAGGCCTCAATGAGGAAGAAAGCTCGTGGCTCCCAGGCACACCCCGGGGCAACTGTGTCTTCTCCAATGCCCCCACCCCCACCTCTAAGTTTCTCCCTCTCTTGTTGCCTAGGGAATTACCACCCTGATGAGTGGGTCTGATTGTTCTTTGATCAGTTAAAAAAATAGATAAACATGCCGGGCATGGTGGCTTACACCTGTAATCCCAGCACTTTGGGAGGCAGAGGCAGGTGGATCACCAGGTCAGGAGTTCAAGTCTAACCTGGCCAGTATGGTGAAAACTTGTCTCTACTAAAAACACACAAAAAAATAGCCAGGCATGGTGGTGTGTGCCTGTAATCCCAGCTACTCGGGAGACTGAGGAAGGAGAATTGCTTGAACCTGGGAGGTGAAGGTTGCAGTGAGCCGAGATAGCACCACTGCACTCCAGCCTGGGCAACAGAGTGAGAGTCCATCTCAAAAAAAAAAAAAAGAAAGAAAGAAAAATAAAGAGTCCAGGCACAGTGGCTGACGCCTGTAACTCTAGCATTTTCAGAGGCTGATGCGGGTGAATCACCTGAAATTGGGAGTTTGAGACCAACCTGACCAACATGGAGAAACTCTGTCTCTACTAAAAATATCAAGTTAGCCGGGCTTCGTGGCACTTGCCTGTAATCTCAGCTACCTGGGAGGCTAAGGAAAGAGAATTACTTGAACTGGGGAGACAGAAGTTGCAGTGAGCAAAGATTGCACCATTACTCTCCAGCCTGGACAACAAGTGCGAAACTCCATATCCAAAATAATATTAATAATAATAATATAAAAATAAGTGTGTTACCAGGAAAAAAAGAAAAAAAAAAAAAACAACAGTGACATAAACAAACTCCTCTGTCCTTTCAAGGCAGCAATGATGCTATAAAGTGATCCATCTCTCTCAGCTTCCCAAAGTGCTGAGATTACATGTGTAAGACACTGCACTCAGCTATGTGTAATTTCTATGTGTACTTTGTTTTTTTAATTTAATTTAATTTTTGTTTGTTTTGAGACAAAGTCTCACTGTGTCATCCAGGCTGGAGCACAGTGGTGCACTCGTGACTTGCTGCAACAGCCACCTACCAGGTTCAAGCAGTTTTCCTGCTTTAGCCTCCTGAGTTGCTGAGACTATTGGCAGGTGCCACTGCACCTGACTAATTTTTGTATTTTTCATAGAGACAGGGTTTTGCCATGGTCGCCAGCTGGTCTTGAACTCTTGATCTCAAGTGATCCACCCATCTCAGCCTCTCAAAGTGTGAGAAAGAGTTTCTGGGGTGCCAGATGGGTTAGTCTCCCCTGTGTGAGGCATTCATTTGGAGCCATGGGTGCCTCTGAGGAGAAATGTCTCCTTATTGCCTTCATGTCTTTATGCCCTGAAAGCATAGCAGCTCAGAGGCATTCCACAGGTTGACAAGGGAGGTACCACTCCCTTGAAGCAGTGGCGTATAGTCAAACATATTGTCTCCTCCTGAAACCCACTCCCACCCATTTCAGTCCTGATAAGTTAAAGATCTTGAGTAGTTACACACACGCCTTTGCTCAAGGAAATTCACAAAAATCTCTGCTGCTATACATCTTATTGAATGACACTGATTAATCCTTTTCCTCATCCCTTTCTACCCCTCCCATCTGCTTAAGAACAAACGGCTTGTAAGTCAATGAATTCAGCAGAGCTCCAGAGCTCTGGGCTGTGAGCAAGCCTCCGGAGCTCCGGTCCCCTGGACCCGCCATTTAAACATTTATTTTGTCTCTTTCCAATTCCACTGTCTCTGCCGGACTCGGGGTACCCACCAGCTGTTGTGGGGCTGGTTTCCCCAACACAAAGTGCTGACGTTACAGGCATGAGCCACTGTGTCCGGCTATGCGTAATATCTTAACTCAGCTCATTTCTTGACTGGGTACCATGGGCATTTCGGCCACTTTCTCATGGAACTTACTTGTGCCTCAGGATCTGTTCGCACCCAGTCAGGTCCACAACACTTCCGTGTCATGCTGGAGTTCTGCTGTGCACACCCACTTACGCCCAGTGTGTGATGAGCAGCTCAGATCACTAACTTTGTGGCTCCATGGTTGGGCATTTGGTTTCTACTAAAAGCCAGAGGCTAGCTGAGAGAGCCTGTAGCTAGAAAGAATGGTTATCTGCAGATAATGGCAGGGCCTTGCTCCAAAATCCTCAAGACCTCCATTGTGATTTGGAATAGGCTCTGTCTCAAATGGTTGGTCCTGTTTTTCTGCTCTAGTCTTTATGAATGAGTGGAGCCTTCCCGTGCTCTGCCACCTCCTTGCATTTTTTTACATTCATCTATTCATTTATTCATGTATTTTTCAGAAACGTGGCCTTCCTGTGTCTCCGAGGCTGGAGTGTAGTGGTAGGATCATAGCTCACTGTGACCTTGAGCTGCTGGGCTCAAAGTGATCTTCCTCTGCCTCAGCCTCTGGAGCACCTGGGCCTACAGGCATGGAGCGAGCCATAACACAGCACAATACCCCGCTAATTATCTTCAATTTTTTTTTAAATTGTTTTCTTCTTTTCTGAGACAAAGTCTCCCTCTGTCACCCGGGCTGGAGTGCAATTGTTCCCGGACCAAACTGAGGGTGGGGCTGCTTATTCTCACGACCTGATAATAAGATACGGATGAACTAAAAAACAGGGAGTTTTCATTTCTGTTACCACTTACAGGGAGAAAGCCTGGAAATATCACCAGACCGACTCAAAATTACAAAGGTGTATAAAGCTTATATACCTTCTAAGCTACCTGCGTAATCTTAAGAGTGCATGCATCCAAAGGTGGAATCAATTTATTTTATTTTATTTATGTATTTAGGTATTTATTTATTTATTTATTTATTTATTTATTTATTTATTTTGAGAGGGAGTCTTCCTCTGTTGCCCTGGCTGGAGTGCAGTTGTGAGATCTCAGCTCACTGCAACCTCCACTTCCTGAGTTTAAGTGATTATCTTGCCTCAGCCTCCTGAGGAGCTGGGATTACAGGTGCCCACCACCATGCTGAGCTAATTTTTTGCATTTTTTTAAATGACGGGGTTTCGCCATGTTGACCAGGCGGGTTTGGAACTCCTGACCTCAGGTGGTCTGCGGGCCTCGGCTTCCCGAAGTGCTGCGGTGACTGGCTTGGGTCATCACGCCCAGCCTGCCTGTTTTGCACTAGAAATGGGCTCTCTCCTTATCACGGTATAAACGCGTCTATATTGTGGAATATGGCGTGCGTGTGTACGTGCGTAGGCGCATGTGTTTCTCCATGTTTTCCAGAGCCATGGTGATTCTTCCCCCGCAGGGGCTCTGGTCGATTAGTTGTTGGGAGCTCCTGGGAGGGCACCGGGCTGATACTTCCATCTGTTGTCATCTGGCGTCATCTAGATGTCACCGTTTTTGAAGTCTAGGAGGCGCACAGGACGCTGTGGCCGCCCGCCCATGGTAAAGAGTCAGTGTGGCTTCTCTCAGCTCCTTCCAGTCCTATCCTGACCCTCGGAGGCCCGCCCTACCCCCGTCCCTTCATCCCCTCCCTCTTTGCCCAGAAAACCTGTGGAGATTCTGGCTGGACCAGATTGTTGATCTTTTTCATCAGTTGCTTCCTTTTCTTTCTTTGTGTGTTTGACCCTCGTGGACTCTTCTGCCTGAGTTTTACAGACGGCAGCTCCACCCTAGGCATTTTCATTAGTGGGGACTTTTCTGATTCTCCCCAGATGTTGTGAAAGCAGGTAGATGTCAAGCATGTTGTACTGAATGACATTTCTCAGAAATAACCAAATGAGTGTAGAGGAAGAAGCATGCACTGCATAACTTTCAAATCAGCGATGGCAGCACTATGAATTCGGTGTCTTTTCTGGAATCAGCTTGTTTCCTGGGTTGCTCTCCGTGTCCCCCCACCCACCCCAGTCTAGGAAATTTTCCAGAGTGAACTACTGTGCCTCCTTCCCTTCCCCCTCCTGTTTTGTCCCCTCCCCCTCACCTTGGTTCCTCTCCTTGGAGGCTGGCAGCTTTCCTCTTCCTCTCTCCCTCCCTCCTTAGGGAAACTCAACCACCTTGGCTTAGTCACTTGGCTTAGTCACTTGGCTAAGTCACTTTTTGCCGTTACGTTATGTTTGATATTTTTTTTTCCCCAGCCAGCATATTGATAAAGTGGAAAGTGCATCATAGCCCCTCTCTGGGCCTTACTATTTTTTTAGAGTTTCTTTTTCTTTTCATCTTTCTTTCTCCTTTCATTTCTGTCTTAAAATTTATTTCTCCATTTCTTTCTTTCTCTTTCTTTCTTTCTCTTTCTTTTTTTCTTCTTTCTTTCTTCTTTCTTCCTTCCTTCCCTTTCTTTCTTTCTTTCTTTTTTCCTTTGTCTTTCATTCTCTCTTCCCATATTTCTCTCTTTCTGCTTCTTTTTTCATTTTCTTTCTTTTTTGACTTTTCTGAGACGGAGTCTCGCTCTGTCACGCAGGCTGGAGTGCAGTAGCGCTATCTCAACTCATGGCAACCTCCACCTCCGGGTTCAAGCGATTCTTCTGCCTCCCCCGCCCCCCTCCCGTGGGTAGCTGGGACTACAGGCGCACACCATCATGGCTGGCTAATTTTTGTATTTTCAGTAGAGACAGGGTTTCGCCATATTGGCCATGCTGGTCTCGAACACCTCAGACTCCCACATTGCTGGGATTACAGCCAAGAGCCACTGCACTCCCTCATTGTTTCTTTTAAAGGTATTGTTCCTTTCGAAATGTGACCTCCTTCTGGGTTTCCTTTATATCTTTTTCTTGCAGGACTCGCAATCTTTATTCGTTCAAGTTTTTCAGATGGAGTCTTGGTCTGTTACCGGAGCAACAGTACATTGGCCTGACCACGGCTCACCACACAGCCTTGACCTCTCGATCCCAAGAGATGGTCTTATTTCAGCCTTTCGAGGAGTTGTGACTACAGACGCATGTCCTTGTGTCCTGCAAACTTCCCCCCTCCCCTTCCCCCTTTTCTTTCTCTTTAAGTAGAGACAGGGTCTCGCTATGTTGCCAGAGCTGGTATCAAACTCCCAGGCTCAGGCGATTCTCCCACCTAACCTCACAAAGTGTTGGGATTATAGAATTGAGTCACCATGCCCTGCCCTTTTTGTTACTTTCTCTTTTTTTCTTTCTTTCTTCTCTGTCTTTTATTCTTTCACATTTTCTCTTCCTTTTTTCTTTCCTCTCTTTTTTTCCTCCCAGCTTTCCACCATTTATTTCCTCATTCTTTATCTGTTTCATTTTTGTTCCATTTCTATGTCTCTTTCTCTCTCTCTGTTTCTTTTTTTTTTTTTTTTTTTTTTTTTTGACAGAGTCTCTCTCTGTTGTCCAGGCTGGAGTGCAGTGTCACGCGTGGCGCCATCTCCACTCACTGCAAGCTCCGCCTCCAGGGTTCACACCATTCTCCTGCCTCAGCCTCACGGGTAGCTGGGAATACAGGTGCCTGACACCGCGCCCCGCTAATTTTTTGTATTTTTAGTAGAGACGGGGTTTCACCGTGTTAGCCAGGATGGTCTCGATCTCCTGACCTCGTGATCCACCCGCGTCCACCTCCCAAAGTGCTGAGATTACAGGCTTGAGCCACCGCGCCTGGCCTCTCTATTTCTTTATATTTCTTTGTCTAGATTTTAAAAATTCTGTCTCTCTCTGTTTCTCGTTTCCTTCTTCCCTCCTTCACTCGCTGTTCCCTTCCCTCCCTCCTTGTTTTCCTCCCTCTGTCTCTTTTCTCCATTCCCTTTCTCCCTCTCTCCCTCCCTTCCTCTGACTGTCTTTGTCTGGATTGTAGAAGACTCTCCTCATTCTGTATCTTCCTGTGTCCTAACCGATCTGTAACCAAGTTCCGTTTCTTCTTTCTCATTCCAAGATGCATCTTCATAGTCCCATGCGCCACGGGTTGTCTTTTGACTCTGTCGCAGTCCATGCAGAGACATGTTTGGGGAAAGGTTTCTGTGAAGTTGAGGAGGAGGGGCTGTGTTTTCCGCCTCTTTGAAAAGACTTTGACTCATGGTTTGGGTTTCCCAGTCATGGGCTTCCTTGCCATCTGGAGCTCACTTGTGAGTCAGAGCTTGGGCGTTGCAGGGCTTTGTTGGGGGAGACTGTCGCCGTGCTTCCGTGCCCAAGGGCAGTGCGGGGCTGCCCTCGCTGGTAGAACAGCATGCCACAACTCCTGAGTCTTGGCCCGAGATCCACGCGGACGTATTGGGCATGGCGCTGGTGGCTGGGGACACCCTTCCCAGCCCGGTGGCCAGCCAGCGCAGGTCCTGGCCGTCTGCTGCTCCTGCTCGGCCCTAGTCCCTCTGCCCTGATCTTTTTTTGAAGTCTCCGTGTACAGTCAGAGAGCAGTCCCTGAGCATGCATGTTGTCCGAGAGGTGGCACCTGGCTGAGCTTTGGACCCTCATGTGATCAGTCATGCTAGGTGCCGGCTGAAAATGACTCCGTCTTGCTCTGGAAAAATGGGCCAGCCCTTGCATTGCACGGGTGACTGGGAGGGTGTCCCTGGCCCTCTGCTTCTCATGTGTGTGTCCTGGGGTTGACCAGAGGGCCCTGAGTGTTCTGTGTCACGCTGCCATGGTGGCAGTTTTTGAGAAAGATGTCCAGGTCATGCTTTTCTGGGCTGGTGGTGTGGTCGCTGACTCGACACCCCGCCACCAGGCAAGGTATATCTTTCACTCCGAATTGGCATTTTGGGCCACCAGGTTGTTGCTGACATGCAGTCTGGCAATTAGATTGGGCCTCTAGAGGCCTGTGAAGCTCTGGTATACCGGTAACCCAGCTAACCGGCCCTGTTCCAGTTTTAGCTGATTGCTGTGACCTGTGTGCCTGCCCTCACGCATCCTAGTGTCACAAATGTCCGTGGCACCCCAGGTCTCTGGGCCTTTGACCCTGGCAGGGAAGGCAGCTTGAGCTCCCCTGACCCGTGTGCTCCCCGCTGTGGGCACAGGGTGGTCAGAACAACCCCGTCCTATTGGCTCTGTGCTGTGCATGTCAGGCATTCCCCTCCTTAAATTATCTGCTGTCTCCATCCCGGAGTGAGGCTGGCTGGGCTGTTATGCTCATCAGTTTCCTCAAGACTAACCCCAGCTCAACCACCGCCTGCTATGGGGCTTTTCACGATTGATGTGGTGACTTCACGCTCTCCCAGGCTGTCCAGGAAAAGACTTCCCACGGAGGACACAGCCTTCCCAGCAGCCTCTGTGCCAGAACCAGGGAAGTCGTGGAGTTCCTGGCTTGCACTCAGCGTGCGTTTCTCATCCACGGGGGGCACCGCCAAGCGGCAAGAAGGCCATAGGAGGAAGGAAACAAGACGCCAAGCTTGAAAGAGGACGTTCAGACAGCATGAGGAAAAAAGCGGCGAGCCGGTGACGTCACATGGATGACAGTGCCTTTCTGGCAGCCCCTGCACCGGGACGGTGTGTGGAGGGGGGGGGGGTCGTGGAGTCCCTGGCTTGCACCCAGGGTGCGTGTCTCGCCTATGGGTAGCACCGCAAAGCTGCAAGAAGGCCCTCGGGGAAGGGGACAGCACATCAGACATGAAGGGGGAGGTTGAGGCAGCTCGGCGGAAAAAAGCAGCGAGGCTGGGGTTGTCCCACAGATGACAGTGCCTTCCCGGAAGCCCCTGTTGCGCGCCTGCGTTTGTCGCGGAGTCCCTGGCTTCGCCGCTTTTTTCCCCGTTGATCTCTCCTTACAAGCCTGGCATCCGACTTCCTTCCCCCGGAGGCCTTGTTAGCCGCTTTGGGGTACCCCCAGTTGGCGCGACACGCACTCTGGATGCAAGCCAGGGACTCCACGACTTCCCTGGGTGCAGCGTAGAGGCTGGAGTCTTCCCATGGACAACAACGCCTTCCGGGCAGCGCCTGTACCGGGACCAGGAAAATAGTGGAGTCCCTGGCTTGCACCCAGGGCGCGTGTCTTGCTCGCCTGGGGCTCCCTAAAGCGGCAAGAAGGCTCCCTGGAGGGGGGGACAGGAGGGACACCACGTGAAGCTTGAAGGGGGACGTTGAGTTAGCCCGAGGAAAGAAGCGGCGAGGCTGGGGTCTTACCATGAACGATAGTGCCCTAACATTAGCCCCTGCGCCGGGACCGGGTGGTCGTGGAGCCCCTGGCTTGCACCCAGGGTGGGTGTCTCGCCGACGAGGGACACCCCAAAATGGCAAGAAGGCCCACAGGGGAAGGAAACAGGACGCCAGGCTTGTAAGGCGACGTTGAGGCACGCCGGAGAAAAACTTCCCGCCCACGACAATGCCTTCTCAGCAGCCCCTCCACCGCACCCAGGGAAGTCTTGAAGTCCCTGGCTTTCACCCAGGGTGCGTGTCGCATCTAGTGGGGACAAGCCAAAGCGGCAAGTAGGGCTGCGGGAAAACGAAACAGTACGCCAGGCTTGAAAGGAGACGTTGAGTAGGAAAAAAGCAGCAGGACTGCTTACTCCCACAGACAACTGTGCGTTCCCCCAGCCCATGTGCCTGGCCCGGGACGGTCGTGGAGTCCCCAGCTTGCACCCAGGGTGCGTGTCGCACCCACAGGGGAATCCCAAAGTGGCAAGAATTATTCTGGGGGAAAGGAACATGATGCCAGGCTTGAAAGGGAACATTGAGATAACACAGGGAACAAAGCGGTGGGCCGTAGTCCTCCCACGGACGACAGTGCCTTCCCAGCAGACCCTGCGCGGTGCTTAGGGTGGTCGTGGAGTCCCTGGCTTGCACCTAGTGTGCGTGTTGCGCCCCCGCGGGGCACCCCAAAGCGGCAAGAAAGCCTCCGGGGTAAGGAGAGGGGATGTTGAGGCAGTACTGGGAAAAATTTTCCACGGAGGGCTGTGCCTTCGCGGCAGCCTCTGCATCATTCCCAGAGAAGTCATGTAGTCCCTGGCTTGCACCCAGAGTGTGTGTCGTGCCCACGGGGTGTGGGGGCACCCAAAGGGGCAAGAAAACCTCCAAAGGAAGGGAACAGGATGCCAGGCTTGAAACGGGACGTCGAGGCAGCACGGGGAAAAAACCGGCGGGTCAGAGTCACAGCACGGGTGACACTGCCTTCCCGGTCTCCACTATGCCGAAACGTGGGGGTGGTAGTGGAGTCCCTAGCTCGCACCCAGGTTGCGCGTCGCGCCCACGGGGGGCACCTTAAAGCGGCAAGAAGGCCCCCGAGGGAAGCGGACAGCATGTCAGGTTTGAAGGGGTACGTTCACGCAGCCTGGGGAAAACAGCGGCGAGGCTACGGTGGTCCCGCGGACAAAAGCGTCTTCCGAGCAGCCCCTGGGCCGAACTCGTGTGTTTTGCTGAGTCCCTGGCTTTCACCTAGGGTGAATTTCTCTTCCACGGGAAGCACCCCAAAGAGGCAAGAAGACCTTTAGGGGAAGGAAACATGACGCCAGGTTTGAAATGGAAAGTTGAGGCAGCACCGAGAAAAACGCGGGTGGTCGAGGTCCTCCCACGGATGACAGTGCCTTCCCGACAGCCCCTACCCCGGGCCTGCGGGAGTCGTGGACTCCCTGTCTTGTACACAGGGTACACTTCTCGCCCATGGGGGGCACCCCAAAGCGGAAAGAAGGCCCCTGGGGAAAGGGAACAGGAAGCTAGGTTTTAAATGAGACATTGAGGCTGCCCCAGGGGAAAAGCAGCCGGCCGGGGTCATCCCATGGATGATATTGCCTTCCCGGCAGCCCCTGCGCCTGGCCCCGGGGAATCGTGGATCGCTCGCTTGCACCCAGCGTGCGTGTCGCACTTAGACATGGGGTGCCCCCAGGGATGCGACCAGCACCCTCGGTGCAAGCCACGGACTCCACGACCACCCCGGGCCCGACTCACGGGCTGCCGGCAAGGCACTGTAGTCCATGGGACGACCCTAGTCGGTGGCGTTTTCCCCCAGACTGCCTCAATTATCCCTTTCAACCCTGGCGTCCCATACCCTTCCCTCGGTGGCCTTCTTGCCACTTTGTGGTGCCCCCCTGTGGGCGAGACATGCACCTTGCCTGCAAGCCGAGGACTCCACGATGTTCCCAGACCCACCGCAGAGGTTGCCTGGAAGACGGCGTTATCCATAGCAGAACCCCAGCATCCCCTGTTTATTCCCAGGGCTGCCTCAACGTCCCTGTTCAAGCCTGACGTTCTGCCTCCTTCCCCTGGGAACCTACTTGCTGCTTTGGGGTGCAACCGTGTGCCCCTCGGTGTAATCCTGGGACTCAACAACCCCTCCGTGTCCGGCAAAGCGGTTGCACCCCAAAGTGGCAGGAAGGCCTCCAGAGGAACGGAACAGGAGGCCAGGCTTTAATGAGGACGCTGAGGGAGCACGGAGAGAAAAGAGGCCAGCCGGGTTCCTCCTGTGGATGACAGTGCCTTCCCGGCAGCCCCTGCGCGGGGCCCGGGGGGATCGTGGAGTCCCGGTCTTGCACCCAGGATGCGTGTGTTACCCACAGGAGGCACTCCAAAGCTTCAAATAGGCCCCCAGGTGAAGAGGACAGCACTTCAGACTTGAAGGGGGACGTTGAGGTAGCCTGGGATAAAAAACGGCGACGCTGGGTTCTCCCACGGACGGCAGTCCCTTCCTGGCAGCCCATTCGCTGGGCCGGGGTAGTCCTGGCGTCCCTGGTTTGCACTCAGGGTGCGTGTCTCGCCCACAGGTGGCACCACAAAGCATCAAGAAGGCCCGGGGGGAAAAGTACAAGACGCCAGGGTTGAAAAGTATAGTTGAGGCAGTCCGAGAAAAAAGCGGCGGGCCTGTGTCCTCCCAAGGACAACAGTGTCTTCCCAGCAGCCCCTGCGCCGGGCCTGGGGTGGTCGTGGAGTCCCTGGCTTGCACCTAGGGTGCGTGTCGCGCCCACAATGAGCACCCCAAAGCGGTTAAAGTTCCCCGGTAGAAGGGAACAGGACGCCGGGCTTGAAAGGGGACATTGAGGCAGTCCCGGGAAAAAATTCCCATTGAGAACACTGCCTTCCCGGCAGCCTTTGCGCAGTACCCGAGTGGATGGTGGAGTCCCTGGCTTGCACCCAGGGTGCGTGTCTTGCTCACGGGGTGGACATGAAAGCAGCAACAAGGTCCCCTGGGGAAGAGGAAAGCACCTCAAGCTTGAAGGGGGAAGGGGGACATTGGGGCAGCCCCGGGAAAAAAGCGGCGAGGCTGCTGTCATCGCACAGACAACAGTTCCTTCCCGGCAGCCCCTGCGCTGGGCCCCGGCGTCGTTGTTTCTGGCTTGCACCCAGGGTGCATGTCTCCCTATGGTGTGCACCCCAAAGCGGCGAGAAAGCCTCCGGGGGAAGGGAACAGGACGCCAGGCTTG
Organism: Pongo abelii; assembly: GCF_028885655.2. NCBI lineage: Eukaryota > Metazoa > Chordata > Mammalia > Primates > Hominidae > Pongo > Pongo abelii. The sequence goes on from NC_072009.2 coordinate 49,990,931, forward strand.
AAAGGGGGCGCTGAGGCAGCGCGGGGTAAAAAGCAGTGGGCAGGAATCCTCCCACAGACGACAGTGCCTTCCCTTCAGCACCAGCGCTGGTCCCGTGGGGTGTCGTGAAGTCCCTGTCTTGCACCCAGGTGCGTGTCTCGCCCAAGGGGACACCCCAAAGCGGCAAGAAGGCCCCTGGGAAAAGGAGCGGGAGGCGAGGCTTGAAAGTGGACTTTGAGGCAGCCCAGGAAAAAAAAGCTGTGAGCCTGGGATCCTCCCAGGGACGACAATGCCTTCCCTGCAGCCCCGTGGCCAGGCCTGTGGGCCTGGGGGAGTTCCTGCCCCTGGCCCGGGGCGGGGGGGTGTCGTGGAATTCCTGTCTTGCACACAGAGTGCGTGTCTCACTTAAGGGCGCACCCCAAAGCGGCAACAAGGGCCTGGGGGAAGGGGACAGGACACCAGGCTTGAAAGGAGACTTTGAGGCAGTCCAGGGAAAAACTTTCCACGGAGGACAGTGACTTCCCGGCAGCCCCTGCGCCAGACCCCGGGCGTTTTGGAGTCCCTGGCTTGCACCCCGGGTGGGTGCCTTGCCAACGGGGTGACACCCTAAGCGGTAAGGGAGCCCTCGGTGGAAAAGAACAGGATGCCAGACTTGAAAGGGGACATTGAGGCAGCCCCGGAAAAAATGGGGCGAGGCTGCGGTCCTTTCACGGGTGACAGTGCCTTCCCTGCAGCCCCTATGCCAGGCCCTGGAGGGTCGTGGAGTCCCTGTCTTGCACACAGTGTGAGTGTCTCGCCTAAGTGGGGCACCCAAAAGCGGCAAGAAGGCCACCATGGGAAGGCAACAGGACGCCAGGCTTGAACGGGGACGTTTAGGTAGCCCAGAGAAAAAAGCAGCGAGGCTGGGGTGATCCCAGGGATGACAGTGCCTTCCCTGCAGCCCAGCGCTAGTCCCGGCGGCATCATAGAGTCCCTGGCTTGTACTCAGAGTGTGTGTCTCGCCCACAGGAGGCACCCTAAAGCGGCAAGAAGGTCCCCGGGAGAAGGGGACAGGATGTTAGGCTTAACAGGGGACCTTGAGGCAATCCGGGGAAAAAAGCAGTGAGCCGGGGTCCTTCAAAGGACAGTGCCTTTGCGGCAGCCTCTCGCCCTGCCCAATGAGGTTGCGGAGTCTCTGGCTTGCACCCTGGTTGTGTGTCACTTCCACGGGGAGCACGCCAAAGCACCAGGAAGGTCTCCGTTGGAAGGGAAGGGGACGCCAGGCCTGAAACGGGACGTTGAAGTAGCACGAGGAAAAAAGCAGCAGGCGCAGACGTCCCACAGACTGCAATGCCTTTCCTGCAGTCCCTGCGCCAGGCCTGGGGTTGTCGTGGAGTCTCTGGCTTGCAACCAGGGTGCATGTCGCACTCACGGGTGTCACCTCAAAGCGTCAATAAGGCCTCCGGGGGAAGGAAACAGGACCCCAGGCTTGAAAGGCGACGTTGGGGCAGTCCGGGGAAAAAATTTCCCATGGATGACAGTGCCTTTCCGGCAGCCCCGTTGCAGTGAATGGGAGTGGTTGTTGATTCCCTGGCTTGCACCCAGGATGAATGTCTCCCCTATGAGGGGCACCCCACAGCGGCAAGAATGTTCCCGGGGGAAGGGGACAGCACATCAAGCTGGAAGGGGGACGTTCAGGCAGCCCCAGAGAAAAAAAGCGGGAATACTGAGGTCCTCTCATGGACGACACTGCCTTCCCGGCAGCCTCTGCGGTGGGCCCGGGAGCTTCATGGAGTCCCTGGCTTGCACCCAGCGTGCATGTCTCGCCCACGGGGGGCACCACAAAGATGCAAGAAGGCAACCGGGGGAAGGATACAGAACATCAGGGTTGAAAGGGATAGTTGAGGCAGTACGGAAAAAAAGCGGAGGGACGGTGTCTTCCCATGGAAGACAGTGCCTACCCGGCAACCCCTGCTCCAGGACCGAAGTGATCGTGGAGTCCCTGGCTTGCACCCATGGTGCGTGTCGTGCCCACAAGGGCACCCCAAAGTGGGAAGAAGGCCTCCAAGGGAAGGGAACAGGACGCCAGCCTTTAAAGGGGATGCTGAGGCAGCACGGCGAAAAAAGCGGCGAGCAGGTTTCCTCCCGTGATGACAGTGCCTTCCCGGCAGCCCCTGTGCTATGCCCGGGGCGACGTGGAGTTCCTGGCTTGCTCCCAGGGTGCGTGTGTCTCCCATGAGGTGTACCCAAGAGCGGCAAGTAGGTCTCTGGGGGAAGGGGAGAGCACCTCAGGCTTGAAGGGGGACATTGAGGCAGCCCGGGGAAAACAACCTGCAGGCTGGGGTTCTCCCATGGACGACAGTGCCTTTCTGGCAGCCCCTGCGCCGGGTCGAGGGTTTCATGGAGTCCCTGGCTTGCACCAGGGTGCAAGTCTCACCCACGGGGGCCACCCCAAAGCGGCATGAATACCTCCGGGGGAAGGGAACAGGATACCAGGCTTGAAAGGAGACGTTGAGACAGTCCGGGGAAAATACCCCATGGAGAACAGTGCCTTCCTGGCAGTCTCTGTGCCGGGCTTGGGGTGGTCGTAGAGGATCCCGACCACGGGATATCAAGCGGGGTATCACATTACTTTTCCCCGGGGGAATTATTGTTGCCGTATGGTGCCCCCTGAGGGCGAGACACACAACCTGTGTGCAAAACAGGGACTCCAGGAGACCCCCAGCACGCCGCAGGGGCTGCCCAGAAGGCACTGTCTTCCCTGGGAAGTTCTTCCACGGACTGCCTCAACGTCCCATTTAAAGCCAGTTCCCATCCCCCAGTGCCTTCTTGGCGCTTTGGTGTGCCCCCGTGGGCGAGACACGCACCCTGGGTGCAAGCCAGGGAATCCTCGCCTGAGGCCTGGGTCTCTCTCCTGTCCTCGCGACGGGAGTTTACACGAAGTCGGTGGCCATGGGAATCCGGGTTCACAAGGACGTTTTCCTGGTAGCTGGCAAAGGCAATATCCTTCCCTGGAAAAAGCAGCAAGTGCGTTCTGGAGGAGGTCTTGGCTGGCGTCTGTGGGACACTCTGCCCCTGCCCTCCCCTTCCCCAGGCTTGGACGTTTGTGGTGGCGCCAGATGAGTAAATTAAATTATCTCTGCCTTCCTGGAGCAGGAAGACAACCAGGAGGGCAGGGAACCTGGGCCTGCGCCTTTGAGGTCTGGAGATGTCCTGCCTTGCCCTGCCTAGGGCTGGGGACCTGGTGGAGCTGCAGCAAGGCAGAAGAGGTGGGATACTGCTGCCTGGCGGTGCACGAGGAGGTTCTGAGGTGAGGTGGGGATGCAGGCAGCTGCAAAAGGGGTAGCAAAGTCGGGGGGTGTTTTGGAAGCAGGGCGACAAAAGGGAGAAAGAGGGAGCTGGAAGCCAAAAGCCTGCAGCAGCTGGTATACCCAGGCGGCCTCATTTCCAAGTACTGAATCAGGCCGCACTCTGCTTAGCTTCACAAGCCAGAGGAGATCAGGTGTCTTCAGGGCGGTAAGGCCTTAGACACCCGCAGTGATACCTGGCTGACACAAGAGCCTGGCCCACCATGCCCGCCCGACTCCAGGCGTCACCGCCACTCCAAGGCAGGTGCTTGCTTTTTTTTTTTTTTTTTTTTTTTTTTTTGAGATGGAGTCTGGCTCTCTTGCCCAGGCTGGAGTGCAATGGCGTGATCTCCGCTCACTGCAAGCTCCGCCTCCCAGGTTCACACCATTCTCCTGCCTCAGCCTCCCGAGTAGCGGGGACTACAGGCTCCCGCCACCACACCCGGCTAATTTTTTGTATTTTTAGTAAAAATGGGGTTTCATCTTGTTAGCCAGGACGGTCTCGATCGCCTGACTTCGTGATCTGCCCGCCTTGGCCTCCCAAAGTGCTGGGATTACAGGCGTAAGCCACCGCGCCCGGCCGAAACTTTCTTGTATTTATTACTTTTGTTTGGTTTATTATTTAGTCTTCCTACTTAGAATGAGTAGTTTACACACCACAGCTATAGTGTTATAATATTCTGTTTTGTTTTTACAGTTACTATTATCAATGAGGTTTTTTTTTTTTTTTTTTTTACCTGAAGGTTGATTATTTCTTTCTCATCAATGTCCTTTTCTTCCTGACTGAAGTACTCCCTTTAGCATTCCTTGTAGGATAGGCATGGTATTGATGAAATCCTTCAACTTTTGTCTGGAAAAGGCAGTATTTCATCTTTTTATTTGAAGGACATTTTTCACTGTGTATGCTATTCTAAGGTAAAGTTCTCTTCGTTTAGCGCTTTAAATATTTATTGCTTCTTTCTGCTGGCCGGTAGGCTTTCCTCTGTAAAGTCTGCTGCCAGACGTGTTGGAGCTCCCCTCTATATTATTTGTTTCTTTTGTCTTTCTTTTGTAGAACTTTTCTTTTTCTTTGACATTTTGAAGACTGGTTATTGAATGTTTTGAAGTAGTCTTTTTTAATCTGTTTAGTGTTCTATAACATTTTTGTAGTTGCACTTGGATATCTTTCTCTAGGTTTGGAAAGTTTTCTGTTATCATCCCTTTGAATAAATATTCCTATCCCTGTCTCTTTCTATACATCTTTAAAACCAATAACTCTTAGGCCTGTCTTTGTAAGGCTATTTTCCAGATCCTGTAGGCATTATTTGTTGTTTTCATTCTTTTTCTTTTGTCTCTTCTAACTATATATTTTCAAATAGCCTGTCTTCAAGATCACCATTTCTTCTGCTTGATCCATTCTGCTATTAAATGGTTCGAATGCATTCTCCAGCATGCCAATCGCATTTTCCAGCTCCTGAATTTTTGCTTAATTTGCTGTAACTATTTCAATCTCTTTGTTGAGTTTAGCTGATAACATTTGGAATTTCTCTACTTTGTTATCTTAAATTTCTGTGAGTTTTTAAAATACAGCTATTTTGAATTCTCTGTCTGAAAGATTGCATATCACTTTTTCCCCAGGATTTGTCCCTGGTGACTTACTTAGTTCACTTTGTGAGATCATGTTTTCCTGGATGATGTTGATGTTAGCAGATGTTCTTCAGTGTCTGGACATTAAAACTTTGGCATGCAGCACCATAGAAGAGGTTAAAAAAAGAAATTTTTTAAGAAATTTTTTTTTTTAAAAGGTGAGAATTTATTGTAGTCTTCACTGTCTGGGGTTATTCATAGCCATCTTTCTTGGGAAGGATTTCCACATATTTGAAAAGGCTGGTGTTGTGATCTAAGGCATATCTGCTTTAGGGGACACCGTATACCCAAGAGTGCTGTAATTTTTGCTGACTCATAGATGTACCACTTTGACAGTCTTGGACGAGATCCAGGAGAATTTTCTGGATTAGTAGCCAGAGACTCTTGTTCTCTAACCTTATTTCCCACAAAGATACAGAGTCTTTCTCTCTATTCTAAGCCACCTCAAGTTGGGAGTAGAATGACACAAGCACCCCTGGCCATCACCACTATGACTATCCTGGGTCAGACCTGCTAGCATAGCACCGGGTCTTGCTCAAGTCCTGATGCCTGCACTTCCTAACAACTGCCTATGTTCACTCAAGCCCTTTGATCTCTACAATTGGCAGGTGTCAAAGCCAGCCATATCTGTGTTCTTTCCTTCAGGACAGCGAGTTTCCTCAGTCCCTGGCTGGTTCCAGAAGTGCCATTCAGAAGTCAGGGAGTAAAGCCAAAAATTTCAGAAGTCCACCAGACATTCTATTGAATTCCAGCTGAGCTGGCATTCAAACCACAAGAAACAGTCCTTCCTATTCCTCCTTTCCTTTTCCAAAGGCAGAGTAGCCCCCAGCACCCCAGGCCACAAGGAGTACCATCTTTGTTCCTTTAAGGCCCAAATCCTCTTTTCAGGTTGTGATGAATGTGGCCTGGACTAGGACTTGCCATTTTCATGTCGGTGGGCTCCCCACTGGCCCTGGGCAGGTCCATACTTGCCAACCAAAAATCAAGTCCCAGAATCAGGGATCCCAAAAAGCTTTCTTGGTGCTCTACCCACCGCTGGCCTTGCTGGTACTTAAGTGGCAAGAAAAAGTCCCTTTTACTTTTTCTTCTGCTTTTCCCAAGCAAAAGGAGTTTTGCCCTTTAGCCACCACAGCTTGTAATGTGCTGAGTCTCACCTAAATCTAGTAAGTCTATGAGGCTCACACCTGGTTCTTGATGTAGTATCTGGGTATGGCTGCTGGTTATTCATGGCCCAACGGTTGTTAAGTTTGCATATGATAAATGCTGCCAGCACTGGTTTCTTTCCTTCAAGGCAGCAGGTTTTCTTCTGGCCCAGGGTGTGTCTAGGAATATCTAGGAGCCGGAGCCTGGAAAAGAGGCCTCAGGACTCTGAGCAGTGCACTATCTTGCTGTGGCTGAGCTGGTATCTAGGATGGAAGACAAATTCCTCCCGACTCTTTTTCCTCCTCTCCTCAAGCAGAAGGATGGGGTCCCTTTTGGAGCTATAAGCTGTGCAGCCTTGTATTAGGAGAGTGATAATTCCAGAACACCTTTGACTGCCCCAGCTGGTGTCTCAGTATGTTGCATGCCCTCCCTCCCCAGTTGACTGTTCCTGGGCCCAGTTCAGCCCTAGGTCTCACGTTAGAGTTGCAGTCCTGATGGCCTAGGCTGCCTTTCAAATTTTCTTAGATACACGGAGCTCTGGAGCCCTCACAACCCGCATTTCCAAATGTTCAATTTCCAACAACTGGAATCTCATTCCCCTCTGGCCAGGGCTGGTTTAAATAATCCCTCTTTGGATGGGCTTTAACTGCATTTGGTCTGGTTTTCCTTTTTGGTCTTACAGGACAGCACGGAGTTCAATGCCTTACAATTGCTGTGTTATCCCTCCTGCAGAATCCAGTGTTGATCTCGGCACCAAACCATCACTGCTGGGGGTGAGGAATTGGTGCCTCTTTCAGTGATATGAAGCTAAAACCAGATACTTTGAGTACTCACCTGATTTTTGGTTCTTATGAATGTATTTTCTATGTAGATATTAATAGTTGTTCATCTGGTGTCCTTGCAGGAGGGAAGATCAGTGGAGACTTCATTCTGCCATCTTGCTTTACCTTCATGCCCAGGAATCAGAATGCAGAACTTTCAATAAGAAAAGCTTTCAGAACTCAGGAAGGACATAGAAATGTCCTGTTTCTGTACATTTAACATTAGAATGTTTCTTCAACTTAGGTGCATAACAGTGACTAATCTGAGATTATCATAGCTAATTTGACTTGGACCATGGAATTCATTCAAATACTTTGTCTAGACAACATAAATACGGCTGATTTGGCACAAAAATCTGACACACTATTTTCTTGGTATTCAATTGATTTTTACTCTGTTTTGGGTAGTAGTTTTATAAACCAGTCAGTCTCTTCATTAAAGTTCTGGGAATTCTTACTCAGTTCAAATGATATGATTCTAACGGTGCAAAAAATCTGTATTCAAGAATACTTCTCAGGACCTTTTCCATCCTTTCAAGAAACTCCTTAAAGATACAATATTTTATAAGTTTGCAAGCTTGTAAAGTTTTCAGAAACTGCCTCAGAATTAAGCAATTTACAGTGGAAATGATTTTAAATCATCATAGACACAACTGAGAAGAAAATTTTATTATTTACAGGAGTGAGCCACCGCACCCAGCCTCGGAAGTTAATTTAATAAAATTTTATAAATAAATTTATCAAATGTGTCGTCTTTTAATCCCAGATTTTTGTGAACCTATGCTTTGGATTTTCTTGGATTTTCCCCCAACTTTCTCTAGTTATCTAGTTTTATCTATTTTTTACTTCTTCACTTTGAAATCTTTAAGTAACTTCAAAAAATTAAAACACATTTTTATGCCTTTCTAAGTTTTCTAATCAAAAGTTTATCTTCACAAGTCTGTAATCCCAGCACTTTGGGAAGCCAAGGCAGGTGCATCACTTGAGGTCTGGGATTTCAGACCAGCCTGGCCAACATGGTGAGACCCCATCTCTACTAAAAATACAAAAATTAGCTGGGTGTGGTGGTGAGCCCCTGTAATACCAGCTACTTGGGAGGCTGAGGCAGGTGAATCACTTGAATCTGGGAGGCAGAGTTTGTAGTGAGCTGAAATCATGCCACTGCATGCCAGCCTGGGCAACAGAACAGGACTTGGTCTAAAATAATAATAATAATAATAATAATAATAATAATAATAATAATATCTTGCTTTTTTATACAGTCTGATTACAGACTTGTTTCTTTCATATCTAGTAGTTTAGTCTTAGTAACCCCAATTTTCAGTGAAAACCCTAAAAAGTGATTTTCAAATATCTTATATCAGTATATTTAGATAAAACAATTTTATACTTTTAAAGAAATATAGTTCTTCAAATTATTGTTTATTAACAGAACCAAAGATATTCAGGTTTTCTATACCATATACAAGTAATATGTCATAGCATATAGATCTAATTTTTAGTGGTGAATATTTCATTATTTTAGCTTACAAATGACTCAAGTCATTTTATAATTATCTATTACTTAATTTAATGTTACTTTAAGGTTTTAAATTATGGAACAGAATTTTGGAACTATGACACAGGCAGCATCAATAATGTCCTCCCCCAGTAATTCTAGGTCCCAAGTAGCCCCATGGCACCTCGAAAAACTGTGAAGATCATGGTCTGCTTGAGTCCATTAGGACTAAAGACAGAGCTGTGAAGGCTATACCTGAGTATCCAATCCCTCCTAAAATAGCCAGGAAGCAATATAGGAAAAGCATAGAAAGAACAGACAAATTGGGCTTGACTCCAGCTTATAACTGCTGGTCTAGACATGGAGAACATGTCTCCAGACTTCATGATGGACACCTATCATGACCCTCTGATTCCAGAAACTCTTAACAAAAGACATAAGCTCACAGTTAAATAAAGCAAGTACCTAATTATATTCAACTGATAATTGTAAAGCCATTTCTATTTTACTAATGATGTAAGAACTAGCTTTATTTAAAAAATATCACATATATGTAACACATATAGACATACAAACACAGAGGAACAGATCTTATAGCTTTCATGAAGGATTTATTTTTTTTTTATTTTGCGTTTGGGGGTACATGTGAAGGTTTGCTAAATAGATAAGCTCATATAACAGGGGCTTGTTATGCCGATTATTTCATAACCCAGATATTAAGCCTAGTACTCGATTGTTATGTTTTCTGTTCCTCTTCCTCCTCCCACCCTCCTCCATCAAGTAGAATCCCATGTGTATTGTTTCCTTCTTTCAGTTCATAAGCTCTCATTATTTAACTCCCACTTATAAGTGACAACACGTAGCTGTGCAGTATTCCATGGTGCATATGAGTGTTCTGTGTGGAACATGTGTAAGGAGAGAAGAAAAGAAACACACAATACTTTTAAGGGTAAACAGACTTTATCCCAAGTATATGGCAATACAGGTATAATAAACAAATCATCTGATAAGCCAGTGATATAATAAACAAATTGCAATGGGAAGGGGAGAAGGGAAAACACATATTATATATATTACATATATAATATTATGTATATATATATTATATAATATATACATATACATATGTGTGTGTGTGTGTGTGTGTGTGTGTGTGTGTGATGGGGGATTCATCACCAGAGAGGGAAGCAACTACCTGGCCTCCAGAATTGGCCACTAGTCCATGCACAGATGAAGAGAGGTCCCATGAAGCTTCAGCATGGTCTTGGAAACTAGCTCTTTTTCTTAAAAGTTGTTTGACATGAGGCCCAGTCATGAGGGCCCTTCTTGAGTGGGCTCAAGGAATACAAAAAGGTCATCAAAAGCATACCTTCAAAAGCCTGTAGTTCCAGCACTTTTGGAGGCCAAGGCAGATGCATCGCTTGAGGTCAGATGTTTGAGACCAGCCTGGTCAACATGGTAAAACCCCACTATACTAAAAATACAAAAATGAGCCCAGCGTGGTGGTGTAATTGTTGTTGAAATGTCTATTCTTTTTCAATAAGTATTTCTCTGAAAGAGTGCTGAATGAATGTCTCAAGGGGCTCACACAACTCGTTCCAAGTCTTAGTAACCATTGTTTGTGTCCGTGTTCAGTTGAGTTCAAATTTAATAATTAAATTTTGCTCCATAATGTCCCACATTATCTTTATTCAATCTATCATTGATGAGCATTTAGGTTGATTCCATATCTTTACTTTTCTGAATAGTGCTTCAATAAACATGTACATACTTGTGTCTTTATGATAGAATAATTTATATACCTCTGGGTATATTCCCAGTAATGAGATTGCTGTGTCAAGTGATGGTTCTAATTTTAGCTCTTTTGAGGAATTACCATACTGCTTTCCAAAACGGTAGGACCAATGTACACTCCAACCAACAGTATATGTGTTATTTTTCTCCACAACCTTGCCAGGATCTGTTCTTTTTTGACTTCTTAATAATGGCCATTCAGACTGGTGTGAGATTGTGTCTCACTGTGCCTTTAATTTGAATTTCTCTAATGACCAGTGATATTGAGCGCCATTCCTGAGTTACTTAACTTACATTAATAGTCTTCAATCCCATCCAGGTTGCTGCAATAGCCATTGATTCATTTCTTTTTTCTGTCTGAGTAGTATTCCATCCTACATATATACCACAGTTTCTTTATCCACCAATTGACTGATAGGCATTTGGATTGGTTCTACATTTTTGCAATTTGAAATTGTGCTACTATAAATATGTGTGTGCAAGTATCTTTTTTGTATAATAACTTCTGTTTTTCCTCTGGGTACTGAGTACATAGCCAGTAGTGGGATTGAGGGGTCAAATGGTACTTCTACTTTTAGTTCTTTAAGGAATCTCCACACTGTTTTCCATAGTGATTGTACTACTTTAAATTCCCACCAGCAGTGTAGAAGTGTTCCCTTTTCACCACATTCACACCAACATCTATTATGTTTTTATTTTTTTTATTATGACCATTCTCATGAGAGTAAGGTGATATTGAATTGTGGTTGTAATTTGCATTTCCCTGATTATGAGTGATGACGAGCATTTTTCATGTTTGTTGGCCATTTGTATGTCTTCTAAGAATTGTGCATGACCATACTGCCAAAGGCAATCTACAAATTCCACGCAATTGCCATCAAAATACCACCATCATTCTTCACAGAACTACAAAAAACAATTCTAGAATTCATATGGAACCAAAATAGAGCCCGCATAGCCAAAGCAATACTAAGCAAAAAGAACAAATTAGAAGGCATCTCATTACCTGATTTCAAGCAATAGCATAAGACCATGGTCACAAAGACAGTATGGTTCTGGTATAAAAGTTGGCACATAGAAAAATGAAACATAACAGAGAACCCAGAAATTAACCCAAATATTTATAGCCATCTGAACTTTCAGAAAGCAAACAGAAACAAAGTGGGGAAAGAACACCCTACTCAACAAATGATGCTGGGATAATTGGGAAGCCATATGTAGGAGAATGAAACTGGATCCTCTTGTCTCACCATATACAAAAATCAACATGAGATGGATCAAGAATTTAAATCTAAGACCTGAAACTATAAAAATTCTAGAAGATGACATCAAAAAAAAACCTTCTAGACATTGGCTTAGGCAAGGATTTCATGACCAAGAACCCCAAAGCAAATGCAAGAAAAACAAAGATTAATAGGTGGGATTTAATTAAACTGAAGAGCTTTTTCACGACAAAAGGAAGAGTCAACAGAGTAAACAGACAATCCGCAGACTGGGAGAAAATCTTCACAATCTGTATATCTGACAAAAGACTAATATCCAGAATCTACAACCAGCTCAAACAAATTAGCAAGAAAAAAATCAAATAAAAAAGTAAGCTAAGGACATAAGTAGACAATTCTTTCGCCACCCTTTAATAGGGTTGTTTCTTTTTCTCTTGTAAATTTATTTAAGTTCTCTATCTTGAATATTAGACATTTGTCAGATACATAGTTTGTAAATAGGTTTTCTTATTCTGTAGGTTGTCACTTCACTCTATCAATAATTTCTTTTGCTGACCAGAAGATTTTAAGTTTAATTATACCCCACTTGTCAATATTTGCTTTTGTTGTAATTGTTTTTGGTGTCTTTATCATTAAATCTTTGCCTGTTTTTATGTCCAGGACAGTATTGCCTAGGTTGCTTTCCAGGGCTCTTCTAGTTTTGAGTTTTACATTTAAGTCTTTAATCCATCTTGAGTTGATTTTTGTATGTAGAGTAAGGAAGAAGTCCAGCTTCAGTCTTCTACATATGGCTAGCCAGTTATCCCAGCAACACTTATTGAATAGGGAGACTTTTCCCTATTGCTTGTTTTTGCCAGCTTTGTCAAACATTAGATACTTGTAGGTGTGCAGTCTTATTTCTGGGCTCTCTACTCTGTTCCTTTGCTGTGTGTGTCTGTTTTTGTACCAGTACTCTGCTGTTTTGGTTACTGTAGTGCTGTAGTATGGTTTGAAGTCTGGTAATGTGATGCCTCAAGCTTTGCTCTTTTTACTTACGATTGCCTTGGCTACTTAAGTTCTTTCTCGGTTCTATATAAATTTTTAAATAGCTTCTCTAGTTCCGTGAAGCATGTCATTGGCAGTTTAATAGGAATAGCTTTGGGCACTATGGTGATTTAAATGATATCATTTCTTTCTCTCCATTAACATGGAATAATTTTCTTCATTTCTTTGTGTCTTCTGTGACTTCTTTCAGTAGTGTTTTGTAATTTTCATTCTAAAAATCTTTCACCTCCCTAGTTAGCTGTATTTCTAGGTATTTTATTCTTTTTTGTGGAAATCATGAATAAAATTGCCTCTCTGATTTGTCTCTCAGTTTGGCTCTTCTTCATTTATAGGAATGCTAGCAAATTTTGTACATCGATTTTGTACACTTAAACCATGTGGAAGTTGTTTATCAGCTTAAGGAGCATTTTGGGTCACAAGAATAGGGTTTAGATTATTGTGTTGTCAGCAAACAGAGGCAGTTTGACTTCTCTTTCTATTTAAATACCTTTATTTCTTTTTTTAATACCCTTTATTTTTTTCTTTTGTCTGATTGCTCCAGCAAGGATTTCTAATACCATGTTGAATAGGAGTGGAGAGAGAGGGCATCCTTGTCTTGTATGGGTTACAAGAAGAATGCTTCCAGATTTTGCCCATTTAGTACAATGTTAACTGTGAGTTTGTCATATGTGGCCTTTATTATTTTCAGGGATCTACCTTCAATACCTCATTTATTGAGAGTTTTTAACATGAAACATTGTTGAATTTTACTGAAAGTCTTTTCTGTATCTATTCAGACAATCATGTGGTTATGGTCTTTAGTTTTATTTATGTTATGAATCACATTTTATTGATTTGCCCATAATAGACCAACTTTCCATTCCAGGGAAGAAGCCTACTTCACTGTGGTAAATTGCCTTTTGATATGCTGCTGGATTCAGTTTGAGAGGATTTTTTTTTTTTTTTTTTTTTTGTAGATAATTGAATGGACATTCATCAAGGATACTGGCCTGAAGGTTTCCTTTTTTGTTGTGTCACTGCCAGGCTTTGGTATCAGGGTGATGCTGGCCTCATAGAGGAAGCTGGGAAGAAGTCCCTCCTTCACTATTTCTTGAAATGGTTTTAGTAGGAATGGTACTAGCTTTTCTTTGTACATCTGTTAAAATTTGACGGTTAATTTATCAGGTCCTGGGCTTTTATTTTCTTTTTTTTCTTGGTTTGTAGGCTGCCTACTACTGATTTAATTTTTGGAGCTCATTATTGGGCAGTTCAGAGCCTGAATTTCTTCCTGGCTCAGTCTTTAGAAGGTGTATGTGTCCAGGAATTTATTTATCTCTTCTAGGGTTTTTTGTTTGAGTGTGTAGAGGTATTCCTAGTAGTTGTTGATTGTTATTTTTATTTCTGTGGGGTCAGTAATAACATTACCTTCATCATTTATAATTGTGTTTATTTGAATCTTCTCTCTTTTCTTCTTTATTCATCTAGCTAGTGCCTATCTATCTTATTAATTATTTCAAAAAACCTTGAATAAGTGATCATTTGAACAATTTTTTATGTCTCAATTTCTTCCACTTCAGCTCTGATTTTAGTTATTTCTTGTCCTCTGAAATCTTTGTGGTTGATTTCCTCTTGCTTTTCAAATTCTTTCAGTTGTGATGTTAGGTTTTTAATATGAGGTCTTTCTAAATTTTTGATGTGGACATCTTATGCCCTACACTAAATTTTCTCCTTCTCCTAGAAAACTCAGAACCGTGCTTTCTAAACCATTTCAAGCTTTCTCAGTGAATCAACCTGATCACCCTGAGGCAAAGTTAGCAATTTTCCATTACACGTGTTTCTTTTTCTCTTTAATAATATCTGATGCAACAATTCAAGTGTTTCTTGCCTCGTGGATATTTGGAGAACTCATTTTTTTTCTGAGACCAAGACTTAAAACTTTGTTCTTTAAACATTAATGAAGATCTATTTAGAAAGTCTCCATTTTACAGCAAAGGTACACAAGTACCAATGAAAATAAATATAAAATTATATGACATACAATTATATTGTGGAAAGATTGAATAAACAAGTGAAATAAGCTCAAAGAAAAAAAGAAGATGATATAAAATGATACATAAATGAAAAATCTGGGCTAGTATAGCATTAATTTATGTACCAGTAAAGTGTGTACATTGTAGAAGTGGCAGGAAAACTGCATACAGAGTGAGACCTGACCAAAAATTTTAACGAAAGTTCAGATCTCTGTATGGAGATTGGTAGGGGAGAAAAGGACAGGCCAGAAAAATATAAATTGTTTGATCTATACCCTTAAAAGTGATTAAAGTGGACTCAGGAAAACATGCTCCGCTTTAGAAGAAGGACACATGTTCAATGCTGTCCAAAGTTCAGAGTAACCCTACCTTCTCCAGGAGGAAAGGGGAGGCAAAGAGCAGGCAGACAGCAGTACAGCCAGGTCAGTACAGGGCTCCTAGGCCAAGCCAGTTGGGCTACGTTGTACAAGTAGTGAGGAGCCACTGCAGGCTGGCCTTTACTCATTAGTTTGTTATGTTTTCTTTAGTAACTAAGACATATGATCAAAGTTGATCTTTGTAAATATTGCTGCAGCTGAACACAGGATGGATAAAACCAGTGTTTAAAAAATTATGTTGTATAGAACACTAGCCTCAGTGAGATATTAGTGGAACACACAGGTGCGTGCACACACATAAACACACACACATGCACACGCTCACACTGAGCCCAGATTATTCTGGCAAATGCTGGGTTAAGCAAACTAAAAGAAACATCTTTAGTGCCGGACATCTCAGAACCTGGAATGTGGCTATATGACTCATAAAACAGCAATATTAAGACAGAGTGTGTGATTTTGTTTTCCAGAAATGTTGAAACATTTTCCTTTCCTTGGCTTCAGTGTCACCTTCTTTCTCCTCATTCTCCATCAACCTCTGTGGCTGCTCCTTCTTGGTTTCCTTGTTGGCAATCTGCTGCTGTTCACCCATTCATTCTCTTTTCATTCCCCATGAATTTCTCAAGTGTGTTTCTATTCCTGCAGATCTTTCCTTGTTTTTCCTGACACCTCTCCTTGTCTGACCCTCCCCCACTCTAAGGCACATGTTCCATCTGTGTGCACTTTTGGCATCCTGGGATGCTCCCAGAGTGTTCCCTGCCATACTCCAACAGGTTTTCTCCCCCAGACTCTGTGAGGGCAGTAGCATTGTCTCCACTGTTGCTTCAATACTCAATACACAACACAGACGCTGATTCCAAAACATTTACTGGGCCAACTGAGACTAAATATATGTTCCTCCAGATCTTAAAAAGTTACAATAATAAACATAGCACAATAGTCCAAAAAAGTCTCTTCAGTCATGAATTCTCTATATATGCACAAGAGTTTTAAATCATTATGAGGAAAATTTAAACAGAAACTGTCACAAAGTTCCCTAAGATAAATTATTTTTCTTTATGCTTCAGTTCATCAGATGAGACTCAAGACCATGTGTTATTGTAAATATTTCTAGCTTACAGCATAACAACCTGATGTGTATTGTTTGAATTAACACAATATAAATCTGTTAATTAAAAATTGCATAATCATTTCAAATAAAATTCTGCCTAAATTTTATGTTATTCATATATTGAAATGATAATGAGCTCATAGGCTTTTCCAGTACCTCAGTCAAAACATTGCAGTGATTCCAGCTGTGGGAACAGCATCTGAGAGTTATGTTACAGATGGGGAAAATGTACTTATGTGACATTGGCCTTTGCACTACTGTGCCCTTTTGATTCAGGAAAATGCTGTTTCCTTAAAATTCTAAAATCTGTTCTGCCAGGTCTGAATTGTATGTGGGAAACCCAGTTTTTAAAATTTTAACCACAGATGTTTTATTCCTTGATGAAAGCAGTGAATAGATAAAGGCCACCAGAAGAGCCTCTGATTTTGCTTCAGAAGCAGTGTGACAGAGAGCATCTTCCTGAAACACTCCCTTATGTCTGCCCAAAATCATGTTAGGTAGGAAAGTCAAAACTTAGGAGGCTGTGGAGATCCAAGGGGATCATTGAGCTCTGAGGCTTATGAGAGAAGAGAAGAGAGAGAGGTCTAAGACTTTCTGTGTATAAATTTATTGGTTACAAGTGCAATTTTCTGTAAGCATAGATTGTGTAATTGTGAAGTCAGGGCTTTTAGGGTATCTATTACCTGAATAATAGACATCGTACCCATTAAGTAATTTCTCACTCTACACCCCTCCCATCCTGTCACCCTGCTAAGTCTCCATTATCATTCCATTCTCTATATCAGTACCTAGACATCTTTAAGCACCCACTTATGAGTGAGAATATACGATGTTTACTCTCTGTCTGGTTGTTTCACTTACAATAATGACCTCCAGTTCCATCCGTGTGTCTCCAGCAGTTATGATTTTATTCTTTTTTATGCCTGAATAGTATTTCATTGTGTATATTTTCTACATTTTCTTTCTCCAAACATCTGTTGATGGACATTAGGTTGATTTATATCTGTGCTACCGTGAATAGCATTGCAGGAAACATACAAGTACGGGTATCTTTCTGATACATTTATTCATTTTCCTTTGTGTAGCTACCCAGTGGTGGAGTTGCTGGATCAGACAGAGCCAATTGATGATCAGTAATGGTGGCCAATAATCAGCTAGAAACAAAGCACTTACCAGGGCCTAAAAATGCCAAAACTCTGAGACCACTTACCTTGAAAAACTTCAACAGCCCTGAGTTAAACATCCAGACACATTTATCCACCATTTAAATACCCTTTATTGCCTGTCCCCTGTGCATCTCAGAAGTCTCTTTTTACCACACTGTATATACAGCATTAGCCATTTATATGAAACTCCAAGGCATGTTATACTAAATAGTCAATCATGTATCCATAGTACCTAGCACAGTCCTGGCATATAGTTTCCTACTAAACATTTGAAGAATGAAATAATTATCTTCTATGCAGGTTCCAAGTTTTAAGGGGACTTCTCAGTAAAAATAAAGTATTACAGTTCACAAATAATCCACTTCCTTTTTTGCAAGTGGGATATATTTTAATCGTATCCTCTAATAACATTATTTTCATTTACTTCCATCTAAATATACTGTCCTAGGAAAGCAGTAAGAAAAAGAGTTAAAGCTGGAGCTTGAAGAATTGTACATTGTCCACACTGTGCCCTGGCGTTCATTGCTCCCCTGAGCTTCATCTGTTATGTATTTCAGGGAAGATAAACAGTGTGAAAGTGGCCTCAACAAAGGACCCCAGATCTCTGGCTTCCCCATCTGGAAAGTACACCTCTGTGAACAAAGTCTTCAGAGCCTGATGACAAGAATGGCCCAAGCAGTCCACCAGGGAAAACTGGGCCATGTGTACATCAATGCAGAGCATCAAGCAGCAAGTAACGTGTAACTGAAGGAGACAGCAGGAGCAACAAGGAGGGACAACCATGACCTACGAAGGCACCATTCCAGAGATGCCTGGACACCACAATAGGCTCAGTGCCCATTAAACTCTTGGGAACCAGTGCTTTCCCTTGCCATCACTTGGCATATTTGGCAATTTTGCTACTTAAAATAATGATTTTAGTGTTCACCTTTCCTAGGAGACAGGCAGATCCTGTGACACTACAGCTTCTGGCACACAGTAGGTACATCACAAACATCTGCTGAGTTCACACACTCTTGCCTTCTCAAAGCTTCTTGTCAAATCTTCAGTGAAGAGGAATTGCCGATTGAGAAAGAATTAAACTTCTAGAGACTCCTGGATCCACTGAAGTTTGAGGCAAGGTGAGATTTGTTTACTGCCATATTCCTAGCTCATAACATACTGTAGTCACTTAATAAATGTTTATTAAAAAAGTGAGTGAATTGACTCATACATCTTACTTAGCAATATGTTTTCTGTGTAAAGTTGATATATGTAATAGTTTACTTCTGGTATAATTTTACATTACTTATTCAACAAATCTGACAATTCAACTAGGTGCCAGGCACACCACTGCTGAAGAAAAAGAGGTATAAGATACAATTTCTATCTACAAGAAAGCCACAGTCTAAAAAGTAGAAACATATGAATGAATTTTTACAATAAATTGGCTAAATTCAAAACAGGAATGGTTTGTTTCTATTTTAAACAGCCCTAATCAGGAAATGTTAGAAAGTTCTAAGTACAAAATATTTCAACACACCATCTAAGCATGAAGCAGAAACCAACCATAAATGAGTTTGCTACCACCAACCTCAACAGTAAGAATTCCAATCCTGCTGCTGCAAATTAAGTGCCACTCTGATTTTATTATCTGATTTTGCTATCTGGAGAACAAATTAGTTATTTTGTGAGTGAGTTTGATGAAGGATGAGTTTGGTCCCGATTTTCTGTTCATCTCATGCCCTTCACCGTATAAGGTCAATCTGCCATGTTGTAACATAGAAAGAAGATCTCATGAGGTGCAGCCCCTTGGACTTCCCCACCTCCAGAACCATGAGCAAAATAAGCCTTTTTACAAATTACCCAGGCAGTGGAACCATGTTGTTTCAGCAGCAAGTGGACCCAAAGACTTTATTATTTTTTCTTCTTTAAAGAACTAAATTACTTAACTTACAAAGGAGCACATCAAATTTCCTTACAAATAATCAAAAAGCCCACATATATTTTTATAGGAAGTAGTACAACAGTCTGACACTGAAAGAAAACATCATTTTACTTTTAACTATACTTTGAGAAATAAAGAAAAAGCAAACATATAAGTTGTCATGCAGTTTTATTTTTCAGTAAGATAATTGCAGATATTTTTAGGGTTTTTTTGGTCTATGTAAATGTTAGTCTCTGTTGTCATGCATAATCTGATACTGTTTTAATGGAAGATCATTTGTAATTAGGGTGATATTTGTCCAGTTGTGATGGTTGAAGATCTGGCCTGGAATGAGGCACAGCTGATGTATCAGGTATCGTAGGCATTTGCAACCATGGTTTGCCTACTGGTAGCAGGTTAGGATGTGGAGCCTCGTTGACTAATACCACAGGATATCTTGTTGGAAGAGCAGATGGTTCCACTATCAGCCCCAGAAAACAGTTTTGCAAGGGAATTATGTTGTGGTATTGAGAAGTTGTGGTTGTAATGAAATTCACAATGTGGCCACTTGCTTGGATGCAGGTGCTATGAGAGTGCATATGAATAGAGGTCAACTGATTTAAAATAGCATGCTGATCTGTTGCAATTTGTTGAGACAAGTGACAATAACAAACACTTAAAATATCAGATTTCTGTTTCATCACACAAACTTAATATCATCAAAAAATTCATGAATATGGTTTACTATTTTCAAGAATGTGCTTTTGGGAAAAGAGCACTAAAGTTGTTAAGCCCTCAAGTGAAAACATGGTATATATTAATAGTAACATTGCATTAAGTGGCTTTGGTACATTTATTTTGATTTCACTGGTAAGATTCAAAGTTGTTAGCAAAATTTCTTAAAATGCTGGAAGGTTAATCCTCAAACTGAACTCAATAATTTCAAAAAAAATTAAAAAATTTTTACCTTAGCATTTTATATAATTTTCAAAATCTGGTCTTACTTCATGTATTAACATATTTACTGATGTACAAAGTAAAATTACATATATACTCTATGTAAAGTGGTAACTGAAATATATTAAATATCTTGCTTAAGACAATGGATTCATTCTCTCCTGCCAGAAAGGTGGCTACAAAGGCAGATCTTTGAAAATTCTGTCAAATTTTACTAAATCCATAAAGGCTGAGATGTCAAACAAAACTTTTGATACTCTCAGCTTGAAATATTCTGTAAGGAGACTTTCTATCCAAAATTTCTTTCTTGATGAGTTCTTCATTAATCACTATGCAAGTTCCATTCCCATCCTATAGAATAGACTTGAATTGGTCACTCTCAAATATTTTCTGATATTTCCTGGGGAAGGTCAGAGAAAAAAAAATCATTATCTTTATCTGGCTCAGAAACACACACTGTGTCACATGGCCATTTTAACAAGGATTCTTGTGAAAAAACCTGAACAGCATTTTCTTCAATCATTGACCTTAAGTCTGAGTCCCCGGGGAATGTGAGTTTACACAGTGGAGATCTAGTGGAGGCTTCTGAATCAGTTAATTCATCTCTGGGAGAAACAACTTGAGTTTCTGAAGAAACATGTGCCATCTCAAATAAATATTTCTTTAGATACTCTTCCAGCCTGTATGGTTTTCAAGACTGAAGCTTCAAACGCAGCTTCAGAAGGCTTATGCAGGTAAGGCAATCTAAAGCATCACTCTAGTATATGTCAAGCTGAGTAGCAAAGACATCACAAGAGGACTTTAGTCTCCTAGCAATCAATAAAAATCTGGCCAAAAGTATTTCCTTCCCAGTCTGAGAAATGTAGCCAGTGAAAATAAAACATAGACTGCTCACTTACACATTGTAGGCTGCAAAATCACATCCCTGTAGCAGCATTTAAATAAATAACAAAATAATGTCCTCAATCCCTGAAATAAATGTAATTCTCTCCCTGACACAGACACTCTTACTAGACTGGTGAGAGGAGCATAGGTCCTGGTAATTGCAAAATGAAAAAAAAAAAAAAAAAAAGAGAAAGGAAAAGGAAAACAAAAGTGAACGATTTTAAAACCTCTATGACTTTGGCATGTTGGATTGAAAACTGTTGCGGTGCAAAACCAATGTGGTAAAAAGACATAGCCATAGAGAAAAAAAGTAGGTTACTGGTTATCAGAGGCTGGGAAATAAAAAGAACTCTTTAGTAGATATGGAGTTTCCTGCTGGGCAATAGAAATGTTTAGGAACTAAAGATAGATGATGATTGTACGACATCATAAACATATTAAATTCCATTGAATTGTACACTTAAATGTAATTTTTCATTATGTGAAACTTACCTTGATAAATCAAGGGGAGAACAATTGTGAATAAAACTAACTAATTACATTTCAGAATAAAAAGTTATTTATATGCATATCTCTTCAAAACCTTTTTCAGTCATATCAGAAAAATAAATAATGATTTTATTTGGTATGTCTGTAAATATCTGACAAATGTTAATGATGAAAGAGATTTTAAAAGAAGGTGATTTACTTGTAAGGAGATCCCAAAGAGTAGGAGATGTAAATAAATAATAATAACAATAAAAATAATAACAACAAGAAAGTGTTGTAAGAAAAGTAAGCATGTATGTTTGTCTAAGCAGTAAAATTTTTATTTGGCTCCAAGAACATAATCTCTATGAAAAAAGATTTTGTAAGGAATAATCTTTGTGTCCTGCAAATAATTGTTAACATTATTAAGCAGGATTTGAATTTATAAAGTAATGTTACTATTGAATAAAATAGCAATGCTGCATTAACAGTAAGACTTTTTATATCTTCATGGTTGAAATTTGACATATTAAAATTTGAACTCTTTGACATTGATAAGTGTTGAATACATGTGGAAGAAAGAAATAAAATATTGATATTTCTCATATCGTAGGAGTTAGTTCTCTCATACTGGGAAGAGGTGTCATTGTTAGAAGATTGTCTTTGTCTAACATCCTTTAGGTTTTGGTTTTTTTTTTTTTTGGAAAACGTAGACTTTAAATAACTGCTTTTATCAACAGGTTAATCCATGCAGTTACAAAGTAGTTAGAAATTTCTGAAAGGTGTTATAGTTAAAAAAAAACAAAAAAGCTGATTCTTACACATGTATTATCTAGCACTTCATGGGGACACTACTGTTCAAAAGGCCCTGGCAAAATAACTCCCAAATGAAACACTCAACCCAAGGTTGTTTTCAGCTCTCTGTTAGTGAAGCTGGGTGCAGAATGGAAAGCCTCTAAAAGGAGAGGATACAAAGTCAGGTGAGTAGGGGCAATTGGCAATGCTCAGAGCCTGCCAGACTCCAAACAGGGAGCCAAAGTGGTTTTTTTCTGGGACATTCTACTTGAATTATAGTTTAGTCAACCATAGATCTTCAAAAGAGAACAATTAGTTAACATGATAAAAAGTTTCCTGCATTCTTTGGACTATGTGTCTTAATTATAGTAAGCAAATTCTGATGGTTTTAACGAAAATAGCCTCCAACATTTTGCATGTATGAAGAAAACTTAATTATCCACAGGGCTTTTAATGTTTGCTGGACAACAATACATGAATGATAAGCTATAAATAATACTCATTTATGATATAAAAATACTAGTTTTTTTCATTTATTATTTTTATAGGCATTCACTGTTTGAGTCAAGGTTAGGCTTGTTAAGTGATTAAAGACAATTTTATTACAGCAGCATGTACTTATTCTATTCTAAAATAATAAAATTTGTAAACACAAACAGCTTTTATATTTGTTTGCAACCTGCAAAATTGAGTTATTTTGCTGATATAAAATACTGAGAACTCACTTGAGGACCATGCCACCTTCTGAAAAGGCCACACACCTACTTCTTAAATGTGTTAAAGTTACAGCATATCCCAGACTCATCCAGAGCAAAATAAGTAAGCAACTGACTGCTCTTGACTGTCCCTTCCCCAGCACTAGCACTGATTGCATTGGGAAAAGCCACAGAGCAAGGCTGCACAGCCAGATGGAGGAGGCTTTTTATTTGAAGGCAAAATACCAAAATGGCTCTCTGGTGTAGGGGACTTCTACTTTCACACTCAGCTTGTACATGATCCTCTAACCTTAACTTATTTCTCCTTAATGGGCTGATTTGGACTGACTTGTTGAGAATGGTATCCATTATTAATGAGTAAGGAGAGAAAGGGATTTCTGTGGTTGCATGTAAACTTGTGATAGGTCTGCAGAAGTTACACGTGAAGAAGATAGTGAGGAAGTCAGCCATGATCCATCTATGTGAAGGTCAAACCAGCTTCATTGTATACTTTGAAGACTTTCTCAATGGTATTGACATAGGCAGCTGTTCTCAGGTCCAATCCCAGGTTAAACTTCCTGGCTGTGCACATGATTTGCCTGGCAAAACACTCCATTGTGTATGCCAAGCCAGAGTGCATGATGTCTTTCTCAGATGCACCCGGCGTCCTGTCTTGGAACTCTGCCGTGGGTACAATGAGAATAGTTCCACCATGCTTTCCAAATTGTCTTTCTAAACTCTCTTGAACAGACAAAAGCAAGTGGTAGTTAGAATCCCTTTCATACTTGAAGGTCAAACGGCTACAGCTGACATGATTTAGATTCTTCAGCCACTCAAAGTAAGATACTCTCATTCCTCTAGCATTCAAGTAGAGATCTGGAATAACAATTATGTTTCTCTCCAGGAAGATCTTGTCAGCTTCTGGAGTTGTTTGCCCCTTGGCACCTTCAGCAATGATCTTGGCTTTGACTCTGGATTCATTGGATTTGGTCAACTGATTCTCACAGGCAGCTGGGATCAGTATGTCACAGTTGACCTCCAAGATGCTTCCTTCATACGGCTTTGCCTTGGGGAAGCCCAGAATGGACCCACGTTGCAATTTGAAGTCTTCCACTTCCTTTGGGTAAATACCACCTGGATTCCATATACTCCCTTGAGACTCACCAACAGCAATACATTTAGCACCAAAACCATGTAAATATCTCATAGAGTGTAGGCCCACATTACCAAATCCCTGAAGGACAAATGTTTTATCTCCAAACCCTGGTGTCATTCCTAAAATGCTCATGTAAGAAGCTTCATTGATGATGTTTTCAATCCCACGGAAGACACCATGGCCAGTAGCAGAGATGCGTCCATGGATTCCCCCTTGGCTGATGGGTTTACCAGTAACACGGGCTTGTGCATTAATGTCATAGTGCTCTATGGTACTGGCAAAAGCATCAGCGATCCAGGACATCTCCCGCTCACCTGTGCTCATGTCTGGAGCAGGCACATCAATGCCACGACCAATAAAGCCTTTCTTTGCCAGCTCCTTGTGATCTTTTCCAATTCATTACTAGTATAGTTCTTGGGATTGTTCTTAACAACCCCAAATAGCACATCAACCACTGCACACTTGTATGTCATCAGAGAAGCCAAAGCTTTTACTTCATCTACACTCACATCAGTGCTGTAATGGACACTTCCCTTGCAGGGCTTGCGGTGCTGGCTGTGCTGGGCCGTGTAGCCTTAGATGACCTCCCAGGAGCCGTCGTCGTGCCCGATGCGGAAGGAGAGACTCAGCACATGGTTGCAGGGCTTGATGATCCACAGGATGCCGCGCAGCCTGTTCCCCTTCTGCTCCTCACTCTCCCAGGTCCTCAGGTCCTCCTCCAGCTTGTCTTCCACGATGCTGGCGCCGCGATTGAAGAAGCCCTCCACCATCTTGAAGAAGTTGGGGTAGTCCTAGCGGTCGGCCACCGCCTCGCTGTAGTGGCTCCATTCGGCCAATGCGAGCCCCGACTGCGGGGTGGAGGCGGAGTGTCCCCGGGCCTGGCC
Organism: Pongo abelii; assembly: GCF_028885655.2. Classification (NCBI taxonomy): domain Eukaryota; kingdom Metazoa; phylum Chordata; class Mammalia; order Primates; family Hominidae; genus Pongo; species Pongo abelii. Next base: position 50,015,794 of record NC_072009.2, read on the forward strand.
CAGCAACGCGGCCGTGTGGGCGGCCGCTGAGCCCAGGGCAGCGGGCCAGGCCAAGGAAAGCAGCAGGGCTTCACCCCAGGTTTTGCGGTTTTTTGTTCTTGTTTAATTCAGATTTTTTTCTACTAATATTATGTAACAAAAATGTTCACATCAGTAAATTCTTTGTGAAGATAAAACCCGTCTCCTACCAGATGCATGTGGTTCCTCAATTTTGACCTTTTTTTAAAATTAAAAAAAGTGCAAAATTAAAATATATATATTTTTAATTTTTTACTTTTCTGGAGAATTTTCATATCGCTCTATCTGAATGGAGTATACGCTTCTTTTGTGATGGGAGGGGATGAATGATTACTGACAGTAGCAAAAGATGGTAGATGAGTGTGGAGAAAAGAGAGCGTTAATGGGAGGATCAGAAGACAAAATCACATTAAATGTAGGACAATCTAAGTCAAATTCTGGCTGAGCATTTTGGGTTGCTAAGATGGGTGACTGTGTAGGGAAGGAGTATGCCTTGTGTTTTCAGGGGGAGATGACTCAGCTAAAGCTGTCTTCTGACTCCAAACTACAAGCCTACCTATAGTCATAAAAAGGCAAGAAAAGAAGCATTTTTACATGAAAAAGGTAAACGTAAAGTAGGCTGTATCCACTTAGCTACGTAAAAGAATCAGGTATCTGTCTGATCTCCTTAGTGGCAGCCTGTGATACGCATGCTCTTGCAGCTTCAGCCTCCCAGTTAGCAGGTTCTCCAGGAAAAGGCCAGTAGGCTCAGATAACTATTCAGTTTCTTTAATTATTTTAATATTTTTTATAGACAGAGTCCTGCTATATTGTTCAGGCCAGCCTCACTTTATAAGCCTGAAGTGATCCACCCACCATGGACTTATAGATTGTTACGGTTACTGGTGTGAGCCACCATATCTTCCTGATTTGTAAAAACTTTTGTAGAGATTGTGTTTCACTATTTTGCCAAACCAGGTTCAAAATTCTTGGCCTCAAGTGATCTTTTTGCCTTGGCCTTCCAAATTATTGGAATTATTATTATGAGCAAGAAAACCTCAGCTAAAATACGTTATTATCTTTTTAATTATTACTTAATATTTTATTTAGAAAAGGTAAAGATTCATACTTAATGATACACTGGAAAAAGGTGCAATACAAAGTTATTGGAGTAGGAACCAATTTTGAAATAATAAACACACACTTAGATTACACAATTTTAAGTTTACGAAGAATTCTCTCACAATTACTGCAAAAATGTTTATTGTATATTTAAAATTTGAAATAATATTTTTATGGTTATGAAAATGTAAAGAAGTATAATAGACAACCAAACCAATTATAAGTTCCCTATGAATAAAATCCAAAGCCATATACCAGTCACTGGCAGGAACACAAATTAGTTTTTTAAAATGTAAAATACAGTGATAATGAGGAATGTAGCAGCAATCTGTGTACTAATCATAGTAATTTATTTTGATTCAGGCAGAAAAATAATTCTGCTCTTTAAATAAAAAGTACCTATACAGTCAGTTGTATTTTCAAGCTGTTTCTTAACATAATTCTTATTAGTTAACACTAGTTTTTACTGACGATCTTACCACTTCACTAACCCACATTTTAAACTAATGCTTGAGTAAAAAATAATAACTGGTGTAATAAATAAATGCTTTTCATATATCCATACATTAAGGGCCACTATTCTAAGGTGCAGATATCTTAAATTTTTTACTTTAAAATAACTAAACCAGAAACGAAACACATTCACATAAATTAAGGCTAATGATTCTATGAAAAAAGCAAACAGAAGACTGAAGAAAAGTATTAAAAACATGTTGATACCTTGTAAAGAATCATAGAAGCCAAGCACACATTATTTTTGTTACTAAGAAGCTAATCTAAAAGCTTAGCACGAGCAGGGTTTAAATAAACACCATTACAAGTAAGCAGTTCTTTCACAAACTGCAAATACTCAATTTTATTGCTTTCACTTAGGATTAAATGTCATTTTTTTTTTTTTTTTACCATACACTTTTCTCGAAGGCTGGTGACATGATGATATGATGTGGTCTTGCAACAGTTAGCCATAATATATGTTTTATCATCTCATCTTCTTCACTAATCATGTCCATTTGTTTATTATTTCAAAACTATGTAAGCATTTTATCCCCTCTTCTGCTGTCTATATGACATGCACTTCAGCATGTGATCAAATACATTCATGTACTCTCCATCAAAACACTAATTTTTAAAATTTCTTTTTTTATCATTACACTTAAAGTTCTAGAGTACATGTGCACAATGTGCAGGTTTGTTACATATGTATATATGTGCCATGTTGGTGTGCTGCACCCATTTACTCGTCATTTACATTAGGTATATCTCTTAATGTTATCCCTCCTTCCTCCCCACTTCCCCCATTCCATGACAGGTCTCATTGTGTGATGTTCCCCATTCTGTGTCCAAGTGTTCTCATTGCTCAATTCCCACCTATGAGTGAGAACATGTGGTGTTTGGTTTTCTGTCCTTGGCTATAGTTTGCTCAGAATGATGGTTTCCAGCTTCATCCATGTCCCTACAAAGGACATGAACTCATCATTTTTTAATGGCTGCATAAGTATGCCATGGTATATATGTGCCATGTTCTTAATCCAGTCTACCATTGATGGACATTTGGGTAGGTTCCAAGTCTTCACTATTGTGAATTGTGCCACAATAAACACACGTGTGCATGTGTCTTTATAGCAGCATGATTTATAATCCTTTGTGTATATACCCAGTAATGGGATGGCTGGGTCAAATGATATTTCCAGTTCTAGACTCTTGAGGAGTCACCACACTGTCTTCCACAATGGTTGAACTAGTTTACAGTCCCACCAACAGTGTAAAAGATTTTCTATTTCTCCACATCCACTCCAACACCTGTTGTTTCCTGACTTTTTAATAATCACCATTCTAATTGGTGTGAGATGGTCTGTCATTGTGGTTTTGATTTGCATTTCTCTGATGGCCAGTGATAATGAGCATTTTTCGATGTGTCTTCTTGCTGCCTAAACGTTTTCTTTTGAGAAGCATCTGTTTATATCCTTTGCCCACTTTTTGATGGGGTTGTTTGATTTTTTCTTGTAAATTTGTTTAATTTCTTTGTATATTCTGTATATTAGCCCTCTGTCAGATGGGTAGATTGCAAAAATTTTCTTCCATTCTACAGGTTGCCTGTTCACTCTGATGGTAATTTCTTTGTCTGTGCAGAAGCTCTTTAGTTTAATCAGAACCCATATGTCAATTTTGGCATTTGTTTCCACTGCTTTTGGTGTCTTAGACATGAAGTCCTTGTCCATGCCTATGTCTTGTATTGCCTAGGTTTTCTTCTAGGGTTTTTATGGGTTAGGTCTAACATTTAAGTATTTTCAGAGACTACTATAAACACCTCTACACCAATGAACTAGAAAATCTAGAAGAAATGGATAAATTCCTTGACACATACACACTCCCAAAACTAAACCAGGAAGAAGTTGAATTCCTGAATAGACCAATAACAGGCTCTGAAATTGAAGTAGCAGTTAATAGCCTATCAACCAAAAAAAGTCCAGGACCAGATGGATTCATAGCTGAATTCTACCAGAGGCACAAAGAGGAGCTGGTACCATTCCTTCTGAAACTATTCCAATCAATAGAAAAAGAGAGAATCCTCCCCAACTCATTTTATGAAGCCAGCACTATCCTGATACCAAATCCTAGCAGAGACATATGTACAAAAAAGAGAATTTCAGACCAATATCCCTGATGAATAGCGATGCAAAAATCCTGAATAAAATACTAGCAAACTGAATCCAGCAGCATATCAAAAAGCTTACCCACCATGATCAAGTGGGCTTCATCCCTGGGATGCAAAGCTGGTTCAATACACGCAAATCAATAAATGCAAACCATCATATAAACAGAACCAAAGACAAAAACCACATGATTATCTCAATAGATGCCGAAAAGGCCTTCGATAAAATTTCTCATCATCATCAATTTTAAATCCTGTTAAATCTTCATCATCAAATTTATACCAGGAATCTCAGTCATCATCCTACCATTTTTTGAATAATATAAGAATATTTATGCCCACTGCTTGCTTGACCACAGAATACAGGCACACTTAAAAGTCTGCATTTTGTGATCTTTGTAGTTTTATTTTCAGGTTACTCTTTCTGTTAAATCAACTGATTTTCTGATTGGACAGTATTCTCTTCCAGCTTTGCAACGCCTGCTTCTGTGTAAGGTCGCGTATCCAACTCCCAAGGAAATTCAAAATAATCACTGAATGTAAATGCACATTTTTATTCATACTCAAATCCTTTCTGTTGGCCAAAAAAAAAAAAGAAAAAAAAATTATTTAAATAGCAAGTGCTTAATTATGTTAACATACCATAGACAGACAACATGTAAAATGTTCACATTCCCTGAGCAAATATTAAAACAATTTAATAATAATATTAGGGCTTATAATCTTTTAAATTTATTTATAAAAGTATAAGTAAATAATAATTAACATCATTAGGGTGATTATGCCATCGCTAACTTGAGCAATATTTTCTTACCAAAGCTTAAAATATTTACATATAGCAATCCTTTGATAGTTATAGGGGATTGGCTCCAGAAGCCTCTTAAATACTATAATTTGTGTCTGCTCAAGCTTCTGATTTACAATGATGGAGTATGTAAGTATAATTCACATCCTTCCTCTTGTGTAGTTTACTTTTTCCCTACATAAATATTTAATAAAATGTAAATGCTCCATAGGCAGATAATATACTCTAACAGCTTTAAATTTGTTACATTTTACAGTCGTATTGATTTGTTTTTGTTTTTGTTTTCAAACATCTTAATATACGTTTGCAGAAATCCGGTTGCAGAACCTGTGTATGTAAAAGTCTCTTATTTGTTGTAAATCAGAAAACATTACTGACACAGACACTGATGGCTATGTGCTCTGAGATAAATAACTTATGAGGAATAAGATAGTTTGTTCTCCTAGAATTCAGAGTTCTCTTGTGAGTATAATGTATTTTTACAGATTTCATGATATAATTTATGTGACATATTTGGAATTATTACCGCACAACAAATATGGCTGTTAAACTGGTTGTGGATGGAATGAGAACATACACAGGAACTCCAAATGTCATAATTTCCTTGTAGCTACAGAGAAAAATAACGTTATCTTACACATATCTATCATGTTTCTATATGTTTTTCTCTACACCTGAGGTTATTGATACAAAAAGAAACAATATCCAGTTTATGCACTGATGAAGTTCGTCGCATAGAAAAATTAGCTAGGCAGACATGCACGCCACAGTGAAGTGCTAAGAAAACATAAAGCACAAGCAACCAAGAGCAAAGATGGAGACTTTATTAGAATTTTATATTCTGTCTGCCTCATTCACTTTTTGTCAGTATAATTATCCATCTTTATCTGTTTTAAATTCAACACCCTAGAGGTAAAACCAACTACAATACCAGGACTTGAATTTTACATTTTTGTTGTTGTTGTTTGTTAGTGGCTGTTAATCAAGTGTTAGTGAACATCCCATATGGAGATTCTAATAAAAGAAACACTGCCAAGGTTGCAATGACTGCATGGTGTGATCTATCAGATCTAGAAAGGCAGAGGAAAGTTTGTGTTTTAATCTCCATTGATGATAAGTGCTGAGATGCTATTTGAAAACCAAACAATTTCTGATCACTGAGGAAGATAAACAGAAATTTAAGAATTATTTACTACAGTTAAAATATTCTAATTTATTTAGTTTCTGTCAATATCTATGCAAAAAAGTAAAGGAAGGATAAATTACTTGAGTACAAACATTTCCAAAATTAAAGTATTCTGGGTTCACTTACTTCACAGCTGTATCTTAAATATGCAAACTGCCACTAAAACCTAACATTTTTTTCGGCTTTATTTCGAACCAGATGCTTTTTATTTTCAACCAGATGCTTTTATACTCTTAGCAGCCTGATTTTAATAGTTATATCATGTTGCTAATGGGTCCATGTAGCATTATCTCAAAAACAATATTTTTCCTTAGCAGAAAAACCTTAATTTGAGAAAAATATTCAGAGAATCCTAAAAATAAGTACAGCTTATATGACACAGACAGAACAACAGTAAAAAAAAAAAAAAAAAAGAAAAATGCCTACTTTAAAAAACAAAATGTGAATATAATTATTAAAAATTAAAGGCCCGGCATGGTGGCTCATACCTGTAATCCCAGTGCTTTGGGAGGCTGAGATGGGTGGATCAAGAGGTCAGGAGACCACCCTGGATAACAGTGAAACCCCATCCCTACTAAAAATAGAAAAAGAAAATAGCCGGGTTTGATGGTGGGCTCCTGTAGTCCCAGCTACTTGGGAAGCTGAGGCAGGAAAATGGCGTGAAGCCAGGAGGCAAGGCTTGCAGTGAGCTGAGATTGCATCATTGCACTCCAGCCTGGGTGAGAGAACGAGACTTCGTCTCAAAAAAAAAAAAAAACTTCTCATTATTCGAAGGCTGAATTTCATTTACCAGGTCATAGAAATGTGACTACATCTAGCATGGTTTGAAAACAAACAAACAAAAGTGGTAATTATTATTAACTAAAATTTCAGGGGAGGAGCCAAGATGGCCTAATAGGAAGAGCTCCGGTCTACAGCTCCCAGAGTGACTGACGCAGAAGATGGGTGATTTCTGCATTTCCATCTGAGGTACCCTGTTCATCTCACTAGGGAGTGCCAGACAGTGGGCACAGGTCAGTGGGTGATCACACCGTGCATGAGCCAAAGAAGGGTGAGGCATTACCTCACTCAGGAAGCACAAGGGTTCAGGGAGTGCCCTCTCCAGGGGTGACAGAAACCACCTGGAAAATCGGGCCACTCCCACCCAAATACTGTGCTTTTCCGATGGGCTTAGGAAATGGTGCACCAGGAGATTATAGCCTGCCCCTGGCTCAGAGGGTCCGACGCCCACGGAGTCTCGCTGATTGCTAGCACAGCAGTCTGAGATAAAACAGCAAGGCGGCAGCAAGGCTGGGGGAGGGGTGACAGCCATTGCCCAGGCTCGCTTAGGTAAACAAAGCAGCCCGGAAACTTGAACTGGGTGGAGCCCACCACAGCTCAAGGAGGCCTGCCTGCCTCTGTAGGCTCCAAGTCTTGGGACAGGGCACAGACAAAGAAAAAGACAGCAGTAACCACTGCAGACTTACATGTCCTTGTCTGACCACATTGAGGAGAGCAGTGGTTCTCCCAGCACACAGCTGGAGATCTGAGAACGGGCAGACTGCCTCCTCAAGTGGGTTCCTGACCCCTGACCCCTGAGCAGCCTAACTGGGAGGCACCCCGCAGCAGGGGCAGACTGACACCTCACACAGCCGGCTGGGTACTCCAACAAACCTGCAGCTGAGGGTCCTGTCTGTTAGAAGGAAAACTAACGGAAAGGACACCCACACCAAAAACCCATCTGTACATCACCATCATCAAAGACCAAAAGTAGGTAAAACCACAAAGATGGGGAAAAAACAGAGCAGAAAAACCGGAAACTCTAAAAAGCGGAGTGCCTCTCCTCCTCCAAAGGAACGCAGTTCCTCACCAGCAATGGAACAAAGCTGGACGGAGAATGACTTTGATGAGCTCAGAGAAGAAGGCTTCAGACGATCAAATTACTCTGAGCTATGGGAGGATATTCAAACCAAAGGCAAAGAAGTTGAAAACTTTGAAAAAAATTTAGAAGAATGTATAGCTAGAATTACCAATACAGAGAAGTGCTTAAAGGAGCTGATGAAGCTGAAAACCCAGGCTCGAGAACTAAGTGAGGAATGGAGAAGCCACAGGAGCCAATGCGATCAAATGGAAGAAAAGGTATCAGCCATGGAAGAGGAAATGAATGAAATGAAGTGAGAAGGGAAGTTTAGAGAAAAAGGAATAAAAAGAAAAGAGCAAAGCCTCCAAGAAATGTGGGACTATGTGAAAAGACCAAATCTACGTCTGATTGGTGTACCTGAAAGTGACAGGGAGAATGGAACCAAATTGGAAAACACTCTGCAGGATATTATCCAGGAGAACTTCCCCAATCTAGCAAGGCAGGCCAACATTCAGATTCAGGAAACACAGAGAACACCACAAAGATACTCCTCGAGAAGATCAACTCCAAGACACATAACAGTCAGATTCACCAAAGTTGAAATGAAGGAAAAAATGACAAGGGCAGCCAGAGAGAAAGGTCGGGTTACCTTCAAAGGGAAGCCCATCAGACTAACAGCGGATCTCTTGGCAAAAACCCTACAAGCCAGAAGAGAGTGGGGTCCAATATTCCACATTCTTAAACAAAAGAATTTTCAACCCAGAATTTCATATCCAGCCAAAATAAGCATCATAAGTGAAGGAGAAATAAAATCCTTTACAGACAAGCAAATGTTGAGAGATTTTGTCGCCAGCAGGCCTGCCCTAAAAGAGCTCCTGAAGGAAGCACTACACATGGAAAGGCACAATCAGTACCAGCCACTGCAAAATCATGCCAAAATGTAAAGACCGTCAAGACTAGGAAGAGACTGCATCAACTAACGAGCAAAATAACCAGCTAACATCATAATGACCGGATCAAATTCACACAAAACCATATTAACTTTCAATGTAAATGGACTAAATTCTCCAATTAAAAGACACAGACTGGCAAATTGGATAAAGACTCAAGACCATCAGTGTGCTGTATTCAGGAAACTCATCTCATGTGCAGAGACACACATAGGCTCAAAATAAAAGGATGGAGGAAGATCTACCAAGCAAATGGAAAACAAAAAAAGGCAGGGGTTGCAATCCTAGTCTCTGAAAAAACAGAATTTAAACCAAAAAAAGATCAAAAGAGACAAAGAAGGCCATTACATAATGGTAAAGGGATCAATTCAACAAGAAGAGCTAACTATCCTAAATATATATGCACCAAATACAGGAGCACCCAGATTCATAAAGCAAGTCCTGAGTGGCCTACAAAGAGACTTGGACTCCCACACTTTAATAATGGGAGACTTTAACACCCCACTGTCAACATTAGACAGATCAACAAGAAAGAAAGTCAACAAGGATACCCAGGAATTGAACTCAGCTCTGCACCAAGCGGACCTAATAGACATCTACAGAACTCTCCACCCCAAATCAACAGAATATACATTTTTTTCAACACCACACCACACATATTCCAAAATTGATCACATAGTTGGAAGTGAAGCTGTCCTCAGTAAATGTAAAAGAACAGAAATTATAACAAACTATCTCTCAGATCACAGTGCAATCAAGCTAGAACTCAGGATTAAGAATCTCACTTGAAAACACTCAACTAAATGGAAACTGAACAACCTGCTCCTGAATGACTACTGGGTACATAACGAAATGAAGGCAGAAATAAAGATGTTCTGTGAAAGCAATGAGAACCAAGACACAACATACCAGAATCTCTGGGATGCATTCAAAGCAGTGTGTAGAGGGAAATTTATAGCACTAAATGCCCATAAGAGAAAGCAGGAAAGATCCAAAATTGACACCCTAACATCACAATTAAAAGAACTAGAAAAGCAAGAGCAAACACATTCAAAAGCTGGCAGAAGGCAAGAAATAACTAAAATCAGAGCAGAACTGAAGGAAATAGAGACACAAAAAACCCTTCAAAAAATTAATGAATTCAGGAGCTGGTTTTTTGAAAGGAGCAACAAAATTGATAGACCACTAGCAAGATTAATAAAGAAAAAAAGAGAGAAGAATCAAATAGATGTAATAAAAAATGATAAAGGGGATATCACCACTGATCCCACAGAAATACAAACTACCATCAGAGAATACCACAAACACCGCCATGCAGATAATCTAGAAGAAATGGATAAATTCCTCAACACCTACAACATCCCAAGACTAATCCAGGAAGAAGTTGAATCCCTGAATAGACCAATAACAGGAGCTGAAATTGTGGCAATAGTCAGTAGGTTACCAACCAAAAAAAGTCCAGGACCAGATGGGTTCACAGCCGAATTCTACCGGAGGTTCAAGGAGGAACTGGTACCATTCCTTCTGAAACTATTCCAATCAATAGAAAAAGAGGGAATCCTCCTTAACTCATTTTATGAGGCCAGCATCATCCTGATACCAAAGCCGGGCAGAGACACAACCAAAAAAGAGAATTTTAGACCAATATCCTTGATGAACATTGATGCAAAAATCCTCAATAAAATACTAGCAAACAGAATCCAGCAGCACATCAAAAAGCTTATCCACCATGATCAAGTGGGCTTCATCCCTGGGATGCAAGGCTGGTTCAATATATGCAAATCAATAAATGTAATCCAGCATATACACAGAACCAAAGACAAAAACCACAGGATTATCTCAATAGATGCAGAAAAGACCTTTGACAAAATTCAACAACCCTTCATGCTAAAAACTCTCAATAAATTAGGTATTGATGGGACGTAACTCAAAATAATAAGAGCTATCTATGACAAACCCGCAGCCAATATCATACTGAATGGGCAAAAACTGGAAGCGTTCCGTTTCAAAACTGGCACAAGACAGCGTTGCCCTCTCTCACCAGTTCTATTCAACATAGTGTTGGAAGTTCTGGCAAAGGTTATTAGGCAGGAGAAGGAAAGAAAGGGTATTCGATTAGGAAATGAGGAAGTCAAATAGTCCCTGTTTGCAGGCGACGTGATCGTATATCTAGAAAACCCCATCATCTCAGCCCAAAATCCCAAGCTGATAAGCAACTTCTGCAAAGTCTCAGGATACAAAATCAGTGTACAAAAATCACAAGCATTCTTATACACCAACAGCAGACAAACAGAGAGCCAAATCATGAGTGAACTCCCATTCACAACTGCTTCAAAGGGAATAAAATACCTACGAATCCAACTTACAAGGGATGTGAAGGACCTCTTCAAGGAGAACTACAAACCACTGCTCAAGGAAATAAAAGAGGATACAAACAAATGGAAGAACATTCCATGCTCATGGGTAGGAAGAATCAATATTGTGAAAATGGCCATTCTGCCCAAGGTAGTTTACAGATTCAATGCCATCCCCATCAAGCTACCAATGAATTTCTTCACAGAATTGGAAAAAACTACTTTAAAGTTCATATGGAACCAAAAAAGAGCCTGCATTGCCAAGTCAATCCTAAGCCAAAAGAACTAAGCTGGAGGCATCACACTACCCGACTTCAAACTATACTACAAGGCTACAGTAACCAAAACAGCATGGTACTGGTACCAAAACAGAGATATAGATCAATGGAACAGAACAGAGCCATCAGAAATAGTGCCACATATCTACAACTATCTGATCTTTGACAAACCTGAGAAAAACAAGAAAAGGGGAAATGATTCCCTATTTAAAAAATGGTGCCAGGAAAACTGTCTAGCCATATGCAGAAAGCTGAAACTGGATCCCTTCCTTACACTTTATACATAAATCAATTCAAGATGGATTAAAGACTTAAATGTGAAACCCAAAACCATAAAAACCCTAGAAGAAAACCTAGGTATTACCTTTCAGGACATAGGCATGGGCAAGGACTTCATGTCTAAAACACCAAAAGCAATGGCAGCAAAAGCCAAAATTGACAATTGGGATCTAATTAAACTCAAGAGCTTCTGCACAGCAAAAGAAACTACCATTAGAGTGAACAGGCAACCTACAAAATGGGAGAAAATTTTTGCAGCCTACTCATCTTACAAAGGGCTAATATCCAGAATCTACAATGAACTCCAACAAATTTACAAGAAAAAAACAAACAACCCCATCAAAAAATGGGCAAAGGAGGTGAACAGACACTTCCCAAAAGAAGACATTTATGCAGCCAAAAGACACATGAAAAAATGTTCACCATCACTGGCCATCAGAGAAATGCAAATCAAAACCACAATGAGATACCATCTCACACCAGTTAGAATGGCAATCATTAGAAAGTCAGGAAACAACAGGTGCTGGAGAGGATTTGGAGAAATAGGAACACTTTTACACTGTTGGTGGGACTGTAAACTAGTTCAACCCTTGTGGAAGTCAGTGTGGCGATTCCTCAGGGATCTAGAACTAGAAATTCCATTTGACCCAGCCATCCCATTACTGGGTATATACCCAAGGACTATAAATCATGCTGCTATAAAAACACATGCACACGTATGTTTATGGCGGCATTATTCACAATAGCAAAGACTTGGAACCAACCCAAATGTCCAACAATGATAGACTGGATTAAGAAAATGTGGCACATATACACCATGGATTACTATGCAGCCATAAAAAAGGATGAGTTCATGTCCTTTGTAGGGTCATGGATGAAATTGGAAATCATCATTCTCAGTAAACTATCGCAAGAACAAAAAACCAAACACTGCATATTCTCACTCATAGGTGGGAATTGAACAATGAGAACACATGGACACAGGAAGGGGAACATCACACTCTCGGGACATTTGTGGGGTGGGGGGAGGGGGGAGAGATAGCATTGGGAGGTATACCTAATGCTAGATGACGAGTTAGTGGGTGCAGCGCACCAGCATGGCACATGTATACATATGTAACTAACCTGCACATTGTTCACATGTACCATGAAACCTAAAGTATAATAATAATAAAATTTTTAAAAAATTCAAATTACTAGATAGTGAGCACAATAAATATGCCAATCATAGTATCTCACATATTCTAGCCATACCATCAAATTGCAGTCCTGATAAAAATCTCATGAAAGTACACTAATCTCAGGAAGAACAACAGTGTCTACTATCAGAATACTAAAAAACAATAATTAAAAGATACATTACAATTTTTTTCTCATCTTTGAACAATCAACATCTTTATCACTGCCTTTTCAATTGTAGAAAAACTGTTTCTGATGACTAGGATTATGTATAGTTTCTGGATCACAGAATTTATGTGAAAAGTAGCAGCAGCTTCTCTGAGTTCCACCAATCTTTTTGGTGGGCAGGATCCAACAGGGGGCAGATAGTCCTACTCTTTGAGTGCTTCACAAGCTATGAAAAAATAACACTTTTGCAACAAAAATAATGATTTTACCCATTGTTCTCTTAATTGGGTTGTGAAATTTATTCTGTAAGGTTAACACAGGCATTTTGAAAGAGTACTTTAAACTTTTATATCAGCAATGTGAGCCACTATAAAGACGATTAAATACAGAATTTTTAAGTCCACACTTTTTAATGGCATTGCTTTTGTAATAATTTTATTAGAAAGAGTCATACACGATGATATAATATTAAATTCTCATGTGTTAAACAGAGACTTAGCATTAATCATTATGACTTTACATATTAAAAAACTTTTGCACTTAAAATAAATCTATCCAATACACTTTCATCAGAACTTTATATAAGTAGAACATTAGGGTTTTCTCAGTTTTAATTGAACACTTCATTTAAATTATTGTTCCAACTCATAAAAACTATAACATTCACATAATTATCACTTTCTTCCTCAGCTAATAGTGATAATTGCTTTATATACGTTCACAGTTGTATTGTGAGAAGAATACAATTTGATGGTGTCTTTAAAATACCTGTGAAAATTTTAAATGCTACTTTTTGTAAAACTGAATACAGCTTACACATCACTCTGTCTTAGAGGTGGATGGCATAAATTAGAGCACATTGAACTGCAAGTTATGTAGCTACAAAAGAAAATTAAACAGATCTTCATGTATTGACAGGTGTGTGACTAAGTACAAAACAAAGTTTACCATAATGTATAGTGCATATGCTGATTTCTGTAAAAAAAAAAAAAATAGGTAAGGGTTTGGAGAAGTGCATATACCTAAAAGAAAATCTCTGGACCAGAAATATATTATTGGTGACAAGTTCATAGTTTTTACTGCATGTCCTCTTATATATTTGAAAATATATACTAATCACAAGAAAACAGTGGCTAAATAGTTTAACAAAAATAGTGTTTGGTTAAATTTATATTTACTATTCCAATACAATAGTAAAACAAAATAACAAAAAAAAAGTGCTTTCAAAAAGGAAATTCTTCTGTCTACATAGATCCTACAGAACACATAAAGATCTGAACTTTCAATAAGTGAGTTTAGCTAGAAACTCCTACAATGTACTAAAAAATATACTCATACAGAAGAAACATAAACAAATATAATTTCATATTTCCAATTAAATATCTGTACAGAATGCTGTTGTTAATTATATTCTTAACCGTCAGGTTTCTCTTCAAATTAATGAAATTTCCTGTTCGTACTTTTTAACTTACTTACATTGACTCCCACTCTGAGTTTCAGTTTTGTGTAAGATTTCAACATTGCCACCCATTTTGCTTAACTAATATGGACATTTAAAAGTAACAAAATGCACTCAAATGTTCTCTTCTCACATTATGATTTTTTAAAAAGATACCTCTCAGAATATAATTAAAATACATTAAGCAACTTTAACGTTTCGGTTGTGAAAATCTTTTAAATGAATATATTTTAATATAAAATTTTGTAGCATTAAATTAGATTTCTTTTACTCTAAAGGATTAATATTTTTTTTTCACATATGACTAAATAAGACCAACTGTGGTAAAGTACCAAAACCAACTATAGGAGAGAAGTTAAGAAATACATGCTTGTTAAAAAATTAATGTTCTCTTACTTAAATGGTTTTAATTATATACCTGGTGACTACAAAATGGTAAACTAGTTAACCCAAAACAGAGGAAACCCTGAGTTAATTTTTCTAAATGAAACAATAGAATTTTAAACAAAAGTATGATTAATGAACAAAACTGCTTTATAATTTAAAATACTCACAGTTTTTACTTTGTCTATGTAAAATGTTTCAGTCAAACAGTCTAGCATCACTGTGAGATTTTTTACACAGCCAATAGCTGGTGCTGCAGGTAGCTCAAAACCAGGGTTGATGGTAATGGGTGACTTACGGACTGGAACAACCTTCTTGGTTAACAGTTCTTTGCTTCTCATATATTGCAGTTGAACTCTAGGTGCAGGGAAAATGAAAAAAATTAATTTCTAGTATGTTAGAAAAAAATAATCACATATTATTGGTAGAAAATATAGCTTATAAAAACTTTCTTTTCAAAGACAATACCTTTAAGTTTATTTCACCTAATTGAACATCTCAATGTATCTTGAAGCAATTTTGAGTTTTCTTACAAAAGAAAATCCTGAGGAAAATAACCTGAGTACAATGAACTAATGTAATTAATTATCCAAATTAGTTTTTTAAAGAAATTTCTACAACCTCATAACTTTACACACAGCCAAAAAAAAAATCATGCTAAATATACTTACTATTTTAATTACATATTAATAAAAATAAATTCATTTTCACTTACAAGAAAATACATTAAAATTATACCATTTTATTTATGAGACATATAAAGAAACACATCAAAAAGATAATATGGAAAATAAGGTTTTGCAAGACAGATTTTTTTTGAATTAGAAATTCAGTCAGAGGCCAGGTGTGGTGATTCACACATGTAATTCCTATACTTTTGGAGGCCAAGACAGGCAGGGTACTTGAGCTCTGGAGCTTGAGACAAGCATGGCCAATATGGTAAAAATCCATCAGGTGTGGTGGTGTGCATCTGTATTCTCAGCTATTCAAGAAGCTGATGAAGAATAAACACTTGAAGCTGGGAGGCAGGGGGTTGCAGTGGGCTAAGATTGCAGCACTGCACTCCAGCCAAAGAGACAGTGTGAGATTTCTTTCTAAAAAGAAAAGAAAAGAAATTCAATCAGCTAAAAATTGAGATATGCTACTTATTTGCTTTTCAATGAAGTTTGTGACAATGCTGATTTGTAATTACAAAATGTTTTAAATAAAGTTTGGCACACATTTCAAAGCTACTGTAACCTCACATCCAGAAAAAAAAAATTATTTGTGTTTAATTAATTTAGTATTGTTTTATATTAAGTTCCATGGTACATGCAGGACACCCTGGTATATTTCACAAATGACAGAATGTTAGAATAGCAGCAAGTTAGAGAAAATTTCAGGATGTTAGAATAGCCAAAAATTAGAGAAAAATGAGATCTCATATAAAATTTCTGCACTTTTTTTTTTAAGACAGTGGTTTGCTCTTTTCATACAGGCTGGACTGCAATGGTGTGATCTCAGCTCACTGCAACCTCCACCTCCCAGATTTAAGCGACTTTCCTGCCTCAGCCTCCCAAGTAGATGGGATTACAGCTGTCCACCACCATGCCCAGCTGATTTTTCTATGTGTGTATGTTTGTAATTTTAGTGAAGACGAGGTTTCACCCTATTGACCAGGCTGGTCTACAACTCTTAAACTCAGATGATCCTCCAGCCTCAGTCATCAAATGTACTTGGACTACAGGTGTGAAGCACCACCCCCCGGCCTCTGCAAAATTTGAAAATGTGGTTTTTAATTTCTTCTTCAGAACTCTCTAGAATAGTAAATGTCAACAATTTATATTCCATGAGACAAAAACATATTAGGGTATTTCAACCACAGAAAATGGATGTTACTATTGAATTTAGCAGAAAACGTCAGACATGCTGCTCATCATATTATAATCCTGAGCAAAAGTGACTCTCAATCAGAAATTATATAAGTACAAAACATCAAAGTCCAGGAATTAGAAATACTCTTTCATAAGTAAGCTTCATAATCTACTAGGAGAATGCTAATCTGGTTTTCAATGTCATGCTGGGCACCGTGGATGGTGCCTGTAATTTCAGCTCCACAGGAGGCAGAGGCAGGAGGTACAGTGAGCTGAGAAAATGCCATTGCACTCCAGCTTGGATGACAAAACTGAAACTCTGTTTTAAAAAAAATGCAGTGTACATAAGATGGATCAGGTGATTCAACGCAAATAATCTTTCAAATTTGATTTTGTAAAAATTTTGAAATATAATCATTTGCAAAAGACGTTAAAAGATACCAAAATGTAGGACACTGAATAGTCATTATATCAAGAACCAAAAGAAGTAAGTCATTTAAAAATAACCAGCTATGCTTTTTTTGCTATGGGATTTTAGGGGCATCAATTTGCCAGATGAAAACCTCTGTGGCCTGTGGTGCCTTTCCCTGAGCTTTAATCAGACCTGCTAAGTTGTTCTACACACACTATCTGACATGCTGCACTCATCTGGCATTAACAGCCAGGATTTATCACCTGCCAAGGGCAAACATGGATTAGTGGTGAGGGGTGTATGAGCAAGTATGGGCTCCAGCTGCTAAACAAGGTCAGTCATGCCAGCTGTATCAGGCCAGGAAGTTTTAGTTGCCAACAGAACTGCTAGATCATTGAAAAGCTGCAGCTGGACCAGTCCTACTGCAAGCAGCTTCCACAGCTGATACTGGGGAATGTACTGAAACCCAGAAGCTTGGAGATGCTGGAAAACGCAAAGCCACAAAGGGTGTGACAGCCCACCCTGGCTTTGAGAGCTCCTAGGTCTGTGCACACTGAAGGGCCACAGCTGTTGTTTTATTTTTGTCTTACCATAATGTGATAAGACAGGGGAAACTTTTATCCCTGTTTGAGTTCCAGGTCATTCAGCCCTGCCATTCAGATAATCTCAAATTATGTTTCTGCATCCAGGAAGAATGAGATTCATACTGCCATCAGCCTTTTCACCTGTTTCTGCAGAGATAATCACCATGCTGATTAGGCAACAGTGATGGCCTCTCCTAGAAGATGCTTGAGCTTTCATTCTACTCAACAGCTAGAATTCTCTAACCCTGGCTATAATCCTTGAAATCTCGGTTTCCATTTGGCTTGGTTATTGTAAAATCTCAGCAACTTTTATGTCATAAGAAACATTTAATATTAGTCTTATGACAATCATTATGCCCAGTCTGTATGCATAATGAAGTGCACAAATGCACATATACAAATCTGTATTCTGTATGACTTCCAGTTGTATTCAAGATTAGTTCTATCCCAAAAGCCATTGAGTGTTGTCCGTGGTATCCCAAAAATAGTGTGCCTAGGGTTTTATTTTCCTATATTAGTGTTTTACAGAAATATTTTAAAGTAACGTAAAAGAAAGGGGGAGAAAAAATGAAATAGTTTACTTTTTTTTTTTCGGAGATGGAGTCTTGCTCTGTCACCCAGGCTGGAGTGCAGTGGCACCACCTCAGCTTACCACAAGCTCCACCTCCTGGGTCCACGCCATTCTCCTGCCTCAGCCTCCTGAGTACCTGGGACTACAGGCCCCCCTCACCATGCCCAGCTAATTTTATTTTTTATTTTTTTATTTTTAGTAGATACAAGGTTTCACCATGTTAGCCAGGATGATCTTGATGTCCTGACCTTGTGATCGGCCCACCTTGGCCTCCCAAAGTACTGGGATTATAGCCACTGCACCTAGCCTATAGTTTACTTTCTAATCATTGATTAACTGAACTGACTTCACTTTACTAATACTTACCCTAACTTGAATCAACTGAACTTTAAAAGAGCTTCTTAAAATCCTTCTGATTTACAGAAACCAAAGATTGAGTTAAGTAACGTTGAAAATATAAAATCAATATTTTTTAAAAGTATGCTTCTTTTTTTTTTTTCACAATTTTCTGGAGAGATGGTTCAATACCGTTAATTTCTCAAAGGTGCTGAGACTGGATTTTAAGGTATTCAACAGCATTTCTAGCCTCTTGGCACTAGATGCTAGTAACAACCTTACCACTTCCACTTCCAGTCATTAACTTGGCTTAAAGTGAAACTAAAGTAAAATATACTGACCTATGGAAACCCTAGATAATCACAATGACTGTGTGTTACCCCTATAATCTCATTGTCTACAGTCATTTTCCTTCCACAGTCTGCTCCATGCACAGTGACCTGGTTGTTTTTCAAACAATTTATTCAGGCTTCTGTCAGAGATCGTCAAACTTGTAGATCTTGCTGCATGCCTATATAATTATTCCATTATTGTTTTATTTAGATATGTACTTGAAAGTCACTTTGGAAACAAATAGTTGTATAAATATTTTATATGAAACCAAGATGTAATTCATAATAGAGAATATTGCCCTTGCCTTTTATATGAAATTGATAACATCAGTTAATTAAAAGCAAACAATAAACTTCATACCATAACCACCAAAACAAAAACCTAACAATTATAAACACAAATTAAAAGTATAAAATTCAATTTAACTATTTTAAACAATATTTTCATAGGACAAATCATAGATCACCTAAAAAAAAATAATCTCTGAGAGTTTAAAATAATCAGTGCTTCCCAAATAAAAATAAAGGCAAAACTGCAGGGTTGGCAGCTTCAAACCATTCAAAGAAACATCAAACTAATCAAAAACTCTCCGTACCCTGTAAATCAGTAGTTTGTATCAACAAAGCAAAGCATCAAAAGAGACAATTTTAAAGTAGTAAATATTTTTTTGCATTGCCATACTGCCTCCCAGGCACAGGCGAAGCCTTCAAAATTGAAATCTGCATTTTCCATTTCAGGCCTTCATTCCTAATTCAGGGAGGAGTGAAGAAGCACTTGTGTGCTAATTTATTGTTTTTGTTGTAGTCTTTCTAGAAGGTAAATAAAGAATTGATGAAACATATTTTTATTTCTGTTTTGCTACACTCAGAAGTCACTCTTGGTTGAAAAATGCCTGGAATTGGTCACAAACAAAATTTTAAGTTGTTGAAAGCAAGAATACAGTTATTTCATACAATAGACAATACAACAGATTTGTTAATACAGATCCAGTTTTTTTAAATAATAGCTTTCATGTTGCTCTTATTCATAATGTTAACGTCTTAATGGAATGCATTCTAAGCTATCAATAACTAAAAAAAAACACGTTGGAGAAATGAAGAAAATCTATTTCTTGTAAAATTGATATTCAAGCAAAAAATGTCTAGATATAGAAAAGCTAAAATAATGTGTGATTAAACATTCCCTTAAAAAAATGAAAAATGCTATTGGAATCCTGGCAAATTTAGCTATTGCTATTACAGATTTCATAGGCAGCTATTACATAAAAAGTTACAAATTTACTATAATGGATACTCAGGGTGTACAGATATAATCTGAGACAAGTTATACTGAGAAAGATAGAAAAGAATAAGAGCAGCATATACTTATACTGTTGAACTTAAAATTTAGATTATTCAAAAAATTTAATATTATTCAAAGTCTATATTATTTTAGAATATAGTTAAAGTCCAAATATAATTAATTATCACATGAAAATACAGAAAAAACTTTTAAAAAGTTAACTTTTTTTAATGGACAAAGGAGTAATTGAGGATCAAATAAGAAAAAGAACATATAAAAAAGGTAAGTAAATGTCACAGTATGTAATTTTTTTACTTGTAATAACAGTTAATGTGAGCTCTTGTGTAAAAACACACAGACTGGCACAAATGTATCTTGGGAAGAAAAATTCACAGATGTGATGTCTATGCATGTCTTACTTTATGTTCAAAGAAACAGAGATTGAAACTGAAATAATACAGGTTCTTAGGAAAGCAAGAAAACTTATTTTCAAACTTAGAAAAAAATTCTGGGCCAGGTTCAGTGGCTCTCAGGAAAAAAAAAAATCTGGAGATGAAAATGAAACAACTGACATTAAAATTCACAGCTGGGCGTGCTGGCTCACACCTGTAATCTCATGACATTGAGAGACTGAGTTGGGTGAATCAAGAGGTCAGGAGACTGAAACCATCATGACTAACATGGTGAAACTCCATCTCTACTAAAACTACAAAAAAATAAATAAATAAATAAATTAGTAGAGGCATGCAATCGCAGCACTTCGGGAGGCCTAGGTGGCAGACCATAAGGTCAAGAAGTCATGACAATGCTGGGAAATATGATGAAACCCCATCTGTACTAAAAATACACAAATTAGCTGAGTGTGGTGACAAATATCTGTAGTCCCAGATACTCAAGAGGCTGAGGCAGGAGAATCATTCGAACCCAGTACGCAGAGGTTGGAGTGAGCCAAGATTGTGCCACTGCACTCCAGCTCGGTGACAGAGAAAGATTCCATCTCAAATAAATAAATAATTACTACAGACATTTAAAAGGGAGTTGAGCATATAGAACAAAATGTCAGCAAATTGAATAAAAGAGGCAAATGAAATTATTAAGTCAAGAAGAGAAAAAAATAAAGAAATGTGAAAACAGTCTAGAAACCATTGTGACACCATCAAGCAGACCTACTTATTCATTTTGGAAATTCAAGAAGAGACCAAGAAATAGGGAGACTAAAAAAGTGGTCAAACAAGTCACAAATTTAAGGTAATAAATACCTAAGAAACTCAACAAACTCCAAGTAAAATAAACTCAAAGAAACACACTCAAATGTACATGATAGTTAAACTGTCTAAAACAAAGACAAAGAGAATCTTCAAAGCAGAAAGAGAAATCTTGACTAGTAATGTACAAAAAACCCTCACAAATAATAGAGGAATTTCTTAACTGAAAATTCAGAGGACTCATATATTCCAAGTGCAGTAAGAAAAAGCTTTCAAAGATAAAAGTAATGTTTAAACAAAGTGTCCATCAAAAGTGAGGGAGAAGTTATGAAATTCCCAAATAAGAGTCACATTCTTTTGCCAGTAGACAACCATTTCAGAAATGCCTTATGGATTATTCCAGGGTAAAATGAAAGGACACTGAACAGCACTATTAACAAACAAAGAATAAAGTAAAGATAAATATAAGAACAATTATAAAAGATAAAAAGATTAACAATGTGCAGCTTCACAATATGTTCTCCACATAATTTAATACACTATTATATTAAAAAAACTCACTAGCTTCTGTTTTTGAGATAGAATGCATATTGTTATAATTTTGAGAACTCAATAACTGAAATAAAGCAGGCCATGGTATAAAGGAGTAAGGGTTTTTTATGTTAAGTGAGAATAAACTAATGTGATTTTAGAAGTGTTTTACTTTTAGAATGTTCAATATAATCACTGGAGCAACTACAAAACAAAGAGTTATAGCCAGGAAGAAAGATCTCTGCACCACACCAGAAAGTAGGAGTACCTGAGGCTACCTAGCCAGACACCTTGGCATGATAAACAGAAGCCTCAGCTGTCCCACCATGGAATAAGTTGGGAGATACTAAGGTACATAGCATAGCTGCTTCTTCACACAACTTTTACTACACCAGTGGCCACAAAGTGGAACAGGCTCATCCATACCCAGGGCTGGTGCAGCAATGGAGGCAGAAAGCAGTGACAACATGGAGACTCAACAGAAAGAAAAATGACACAGTAATTGCTCCAATCCTATCTCTTCCTTCATGGCATCCCAGGAGTTTGAGGTTGAAACTGTTGTTGACAAAGGACAAGACAAAAATGGGAAGACATAGTATTTCTTTCAGTGGAAAGGCTATGGCAAACAGAATGACACTTGAGAAGCAGAGCAGCAATTCGTAAACTGTGAAAAATGTATTTATGACTTTAACAGATGACAGATTAAAAAAACAGAAAAAGAAGGGCATGGTTGGCAAATAAGTAGAACATTTTGAACATTTTCAAGCAAGGCCAGAAAAGGAACTTCCAAATCTACCAACTCCAACTTTTTAAAGAACTTTCCTAAAATGCTAGTGACTTGCAAACACCACACATCTGAAACTGCCAGTTGTTTGCTACCAACCACAATGCTAGGAGAAACACAATTTTACCTCTCTTCGACCCAAGGAATATGGAGCTAGGAAATTAAACTATCAAGACTCTTGCACCTCAGAGCCCCTTTAACAGCAAGAACACAGTGGATTTCAATAACTCAGGAAACTGGATCCTATTTTGCTGGATCAGCAGGACACCACGGTGCTCAAGTTGGCAGCTAAGAATCCCTTCAGAGCTGTATTATATCCTGATGCAGAAAAGACTGGAGGAGAGAACAGGTGCAAGATATACCCACTTATGTCTCACGAGTCTGGCTCAGTTACTGCTTCCATGGTTACAGGCCTAGCTAGGAAGGATGGTACATTGGTATAAGCAATTCCATGAACAGCCAACAGAACAAAAAGCTTGCATATATTTGTTCTAAGTGTGAGACGGGGGCAAAGAAAGATTATTGATGATGAAAAAGACCAGCCTTTTATCAAAAGCATATATTTTACCATAAGGCTAACAGAAAATGCCAGTAGACTCGGAGACATTTCGATGAGGAAAAACGATGGCTTTACCCAGAAAGTGCTATCAACAGGATTGACTGAGAATAACTCACTAAATATAGAAGTAATGAAAAAAAAATGAGAATGTTCTGCATAGGGATGCTGCAGATGACAGGAAGCTTATGCTGCCCAGTGCAGCTGGCTGTGTCCTTTGCTGAGGTCTTGATTTTGTGTGCATTTAAGAAATGACAGAAAGAGAGCAAGTATTGAAATAGTGGATACCATAAAGAACATTGTGAATAGTTTCGTTCAGTTTAGGAAGCCTATTGTGTCAGCCAATAGCCCAGCCATTTGACTAACTGCATCCATACTGCCTCTTTGTGATTTGGTTAAAGCACTTGGTTTTAAACCCCTTATATGACTTTTGGACAGAACCCAGGTGGCTTGTTTACCATTAAATTTCCCAAGATGATGGGTGAAGCATCGGCCAAGGTAATGTTGATTGGTGGGAGAAAGCTTAAAGCATGGGAGCCATGTGCCAAAGAACTGGTCTCTCAGGTGTCTTGAACTGCAACTTTTTCCCCAAGTGGTTATGATTCAAATTAAGGGATTTGCTTCACATAATTCAGCTGTGCTAGAGAAAAGTAATGCCCTTATTTACTATAACATTAAAATGAAGTTGAAACAGGCCAATGAGAGAGTGTGATGTGCCAAAAGAATCTGAATCTCAGCACAAGGAATAGAATCTATGTTCAAGGATATGCAAAGGAAAATTGGTAAGTTTTAATCGTCAGTCTGTCTGCTCAGGACACAAAAACTGTGCTGAGCAAAATACATCATTAGCTGCAAGATGAACTAATTTGTTTTAATAGCCCTAAACAGTATCACCCATTCCTGCTATGGGTGAGCCAGGCACAGAGTAGGGAGAGATGCCTGAGTGAGCAACTTTTGAGTCCAGCCACGTCCCACCTCTAGGCAAGTCAGCAATGATAAGGTGAGATGTTCCAGGTGCCAGCTCAGGAGCCAGGTCCCTACATATATTTGGCTGAATCAGGCATAACACAAGCTGTTTCCTCCAGAGGGCCTGAGGAATGCAGTGGCATCCAGAAGCTTAGAAATTCCAGAAACTGCAAAGCTCCAAAGATGGTGTTACAGCCCTGGCTTGGAAAAGGTTGCAGCCTGGGTTCTTTAAGGGCTGAACCTCTTCTATCTTTTTTTTTTTCCTGTGACCAACAATTTTATAAGTGTGGGTTTCTGTGTTTCAGCCTTGTGCACCATTAAGTGGGTCCTGAGTTCTTGCTGCATATCCAGAGAGAATGAGGTATTTGGACAACAGCAGAATACTCAAGATCCTTTATTGAGTGAAGGTACAGCTCTCAGGAGAGAGAAAGTGGGTAACTCCATTTCAAAAACAGGACATAACTGCATCTGTGCAACACTTAGTGAAGACTGGACCAAGAGTGAACAGTTTCAGTGGAAAAGCAGGTTGTTAAAACATCTCTGAAGGCCTCAGTGGAGAGAAGTTTCAGAGTGGGTAGCTTCTATCTGTAGGAAGTTTGTTGAGATGTATCTGCAGATTTAAGTTTGGAGGAGACTTATCTATTTGCAGCCGTGCAATCCCAAGAAGTGTACAACCCACAAAGGAGAGGTGGCATATAATTTGTAGTTCCACTTTAAGTAAGGTCATTTCAAAGTCTGATGCTGGGCATGGTGATTCATGTGTGTAATCCCAGCACTTCTGGAGGCCAAGGCAGGTGGATCACTTGAGGTTGAGGTTCAAGACCAGCCTGACAAACATGGAGAAACCCCATCTTTAATAAAAAGACAAAATTAGTTAAGTGTGATAGTGGATGCCTTTAACCCCAGCTACTCAGGAGCTGAGGCAAGACAATCGCTTGAAACTGGGAGGTAGAGTTTGCAGTAAGCCCAGTTCACATCATAGTACTCCAGTTGTGGCAACAAGAGTGAAATGCCATCTCCAAAAATAAATAAATGCATACATACATACATAAAATGAATAAACAAATAAATAAATAATCTAAATAAGTATGGAGTACATATGAGCTTCAGAAGGCAGAAAGAGTGTGCTGATTGTGCCATGGGTTGAGATGGGTGAAAAAGACATCTAACCCAAAAATATCTCACAATTCTAATGCTGAAACACTAACAATAAACCTGAAAGCCTAACCCTAATCCTCACATAAACTCAACACAAACCATTAACAAAACATATGCCTAAACATAAATGTAACCCTACCTGAAACCATAACACTATACATACCCCTACACCTACACCAACCCTAAACCTACCCCTGACCCTAAATCTACCCTAAACCCTAACACTCACAAAAACTCTAACCTAAATACTAAACCAATCCCTAACTCTAACACTAACTTTAAACAATGAACTCTAACCCGTAACTCTAACTCTAACCCATAAAGCTAACTTCATACCTCATCCTAAATACAGCCTTAACACTAACCATAATACTAAAACTCAAACCTTAAAAATGTAACCTAACACCTAACCAATATCCCTAATCAAATCTTCTACCTCTAACCCTAATTCTAACCATGCATTGAACATACGCCTAACCTTAAAACCCTGACACTAACACTACTCCTAACTCTAACCCACAGCTCAAATGCAACTGCAACCATAGCTCTAACACTAAAACCTAAACTCTAACTATGATCCTATACAATAAACTCTATCCCAAATTTAACCCTAAACCTAACCCCACCATAACACTAAACCTAAACCCTGACATTAGGCCAAACCCTAACCTCTTCTCCTAACCCTAAACCGACTCTAATCCTAAGCCTAATTGCTAAACAGTAACCCTAAAAATAAAACTGAACCTTAAACACTAACCATAAAGCTAAAATGAAACCCTAACCAGGACATCAAACCTAAACCCTAAACCAAATCTTTATTCCTCTCGTAACACTAACCCTAAACCCAAACCCTAACACTAATGCACTAACCCTCTTACCTTAACCCTCACTGTCAACTCAACTTTCACCTTTGGTGCTAACCCAAATCCTCACTGTGATGTTAACCCAGAACCTAACCCTACACTAACCCCAACCTCTAACTGTAAGCCTATTTCTTACCCTAAACCTAAACATAACCTGACATTAAATGTAACATCTAATCCTTATTCTAACTCTAGTCTTAAACATACCACTAACCTTTACCCCTGTCCCTAATCCTAATCATAACCCTACTCCCACCACAACACTAACCTCTAATCCAATGCCAGACCTAACCCTCAAACTAAACTTATTTCTGCAATTGTAAACCCCTATCCCTAATCCCAAACTTTTATCCCATTCTTAATATTATCCTATAACCCTTCAAAAGAATTTTAAATATATCACCTGTGACTCTAATCTCTAACCCCTAATGCCCATAAGAGTACACTAAACCTTACCTATTATTAACTCCAATTGAAAATTGAATTAAACAGATGATATAACTGGGACAAAATGTAAATGTTAATAAATATGATAATTAGAGACATGTTTAACCAAATAATAGTACATGAAATTTGCTACATGGGGAAGACATTATGCACCTCAATGATTACATTCATTTTTTAAGAAAATTTAAGGTTTGTTTGTTTTTAACATTCTGAAGCCAACCATTTTCAATATACCATGTAAACTAAATGATGGGAAAACAGTACATGTTTATCTCAACTGTTACAGAAAATACTTAAAGTTAGTTAACATATTTAATTGTAACAACATCCAATAAACCATCCTTCAAATTTGTTTCACATGATGAAATGTCTTTATGCAATACCCATAACAATCAGCAACTGAATTTTTGGAAACAAAAGCTTTAAGATGAGGAGTACAGCACTGATTCTCACTTTCATCATTGTATTCGATACAGTACTAGATATTCCATCCAAAATAATTGGAAAAGAAAAATATATATGAAGTTATTCTTATGTGGTAAAATAAAAGTAAAAGTATCTACTCATGGATCTCATGGTCTCATGTACAGAAAATCTTAAGAAAACAACAAGAAATAAAATCTAGTAAACAAATTAAACAAACATACAGTATAAAATACAATACACTAAAATCTATTTCTATACACTAGCAATAAACCATATGAAAATAAAATTAACACAATAATTTTATTTGTAAAAGCAACAAGCTGTGTGTCATCCAACTTCCCTGGAACGCACAGGATCATGCAGCTAGGAGTGAAGGGTGTCCTTGGAGAGGAGTCTGTCCTGCTATATTGGGACCCATGCTGCACTGTCCGTGAGGCTAACAAGAAACCACTCAAACTCTGGGGGAGTCAAAGTAGCATCACTTAAGTACATAATGCATGAAGAGTAGAACATCTACAGTGGTTTTGAAAGCCCTAAAGCCACAATGTCAAATGGATATTTTCAGACTCATAAATTTGTGGTAAAAGAGAACATGCGTGAACATCAGCAACAACAAAAGTCATGTTGAGTGGCCCAGGTCATTTTGATGAGAAGAAAAGCATTGAGGTCAATTTGGAGGAATCCCTTCACAAGCGCTGCCAAATCATGGATGTATTTTACCTAAATATTTCACTACACCTACAGTTCCACAGAAATGTCTAAATTCCATTTCACATGAAACTGTAGTAGAACTGTTGATGGCAGTAAACTTTCAAGATTGTACATAAATACAATTGATTGATAGGATAAAATAAATTATAATAAACTTAATTTTTTTCAGTGTTTAAGATCTGTAGTTCAGTTAGTATTTTTTATAGATAGCACAAGGTATGTGTGCAAGGTAACTATAAAATTAAATGCAAGGTATGTATGCAAGGTAACTATCTAATTGAAAAGAAGATTCTCTTCTGTTTTTTGTATAGCAGAGTTGAAAATTTTTGCATTATGAAAAAACTAATGACATTTTCACAGAGAAATAAACAAATATGCCAATTCATAGGTGATTTTGCCTTATCCCTAGAATGTGACTTTAAAATGACTAATGTTGACACATAAAATGATGAAAATTAGGTATAAATAAAAAATTGCATTAATTACATGTTCGTAGCTTAGCCTAAAGATGGATTTTTATTATTATTATTATACTTTAAGTTTTAGGGCACAAGTGCACAATGTGCAGATAAGTTACATATGTATACATGTGCCATGCTGGTGTGCTGCACCCATTAACTCGCCATTTAGCCTTAGGTATATCTCCTAATGCTATCCTTCCCACATCCCCCCACCCACAACAGTCCCCAGAGTGTGATGTTCCCCTTTCTCTGTCCATGTGTTCTCATTGTTCAATTCCCATCTCTGAGTGAGAACATGCGGTGTTTGGTTTTTTGTCCTTGCGATAGTTTACTGAGAATGATGATTTCCAATTTCATCAGAGTCCCTACAAAGGACATGAACTCATCATTTATTATGGCTGCATAGTATTCCATGGTGTATATGTGCCACATTTTCTTAATCTAGTCTATCATTGTTGGACATTTGGGTTGGTTCCAAGTCTTCGCTATTCTGAATAGTGCCGCAATAAACATACATGTGTATGTGTGTTTATAGCAGCATGATTTATAGTCCTTTGGGTATATACCCAGTGATCAGATGGCTGGGTCCAATGATATTTCTAGTTCTAGGTCCCTGAGGAATCATCACACTGACTTCCACAATGGTTAAACTAGTTTACAGTCCCACCAACAGTGTAAAAGTATTCCTATTTCTCCACATCTTCTCCAGGACCTGTTGTTTCCTGACTTTCTTTTCCCAACACACAGAAGTGATACTTTATTTTTTTATTTTTTTCTTTCATTTTTCTTTTACTATTATTATACTTTAAGATTTAGGGTACATGTGCACAATGTGCAGGTTTGTTACGTACGTATACATGAGCCATGTTGGTGTGCTGCACCCATTAACTCGTCGTTTAGCATTAGGTATATCTCCTAATGCTTTCCCTCCCCACTCCCCCCACCCCACAACAGTCCCCGGCATGTGATGTTTCCCATCTTGTGTCCATGTGTTCTCATTGTTCAATTCCCACAATTGAGTGACAACATGCGGTGTTTCGTTTTTTGTTCTTGCGATAGTTTACAGAGAATGATGATTTCCAATTTCATCCATGTCCATATAAATGACATGAACTCATCATTTTTTATGGCTGCATAGTATTCCATGGTGTATATGTGCCACATTTTCTTAATCCAGTCTATCATTGTTCGACATTTAGATTGGTTCCAAGTCTTTGCTATTGTGAATAGTGTCACTATAAACATACGTGTGCATGTGTCTTTATACCAGCATGATTTATAGTCCCTTGGGTATACACCCAGTAATGGGATGGCTGGGTCAAATGGTATTTCTAGTTCTAGATCCCTGAGGGATCGCCACACTGACTTCCACAATGGTTGAACTGGTTTACGTTCCCACCAACAGTGTAAAATTTTTCCTATTTCTCCACATCCTCTCCAGCACCTGTTGTTTCCTGACTTTTTAATGATTGCCATTCTAACTGGTGTGAGGTGGTATCTCATTGTGGTTTTGATTTGCATTTCTCTGATGGCCCATGATGATGAACATTTTTTCATGTGTGTTTTGGCTGCATAAATGTCTTCTTTTGAGAAGTGTCTGCTCATATCCTCCACCCACTTTTTGATGGGGTTTGTTTGTTTTTTTTTTTGTAAATTTGTTTTAGTTCATTGTAGATTCTGGATATTAGCCCTTTGTCAGATAAGCAGGTTGCAAAAACTTTCTCCCAGTCTGTGGGTTGCCTGCTCAATCTGATGATAGTTTCTTTTGCTGTGCAGAAGCTCCTGAGTTTAATTAGATCCCATTTTTCCATTTTGGCTTTTACTGCCTTTGCTTTTGGTGTTTTAGATATGAAGTCCTTGGCCATGGCTATGTCCTGAAAGGTAATACCTAGATTTTCTTCTAGAGGTTTAATGGTTTTAGGTCTAACGTTTAAGTCTTTAATCCATCTTGAGCTAATTTTTGTATAAGGTGTAAGGAAGGGATCCAGTTTCAGCTTTCTACATATGACTAGCCATTTTTCAAGACTGATTTTTATCTACCCCTAACATAAAAATTTTATTAATGCCTATAATCTCAGCACTTTTTGAGGCCAAGACAGGCAGATCACTTGAGTCCAGGCATTTGAGACATGTCCAGGCAATATGGCAAACCTTTGTCTCTACCAAAAAATACAAAAAGTTAGCCAGAGATGATAGCTGAGTCTAAGGCATAGGATCAGTTGATCTTGGCAGCTAGAGGCTGCAGTGAGCCAGGATGGCAATTCTGCATTCCAGGCTGGGAAAAAGAATGAGATCCTGTCTCAAAAAAAAAAAAAGAAGAAGAAGAAAAGGAATAATTGTTGAAAATTTTATGTCCTGTGATAAACTTCAGTATTGTTTAATATTGTCTTCATTTTGTTTACTACTACAATTTAAGAAATTTACTTAAAAATAACTTTGGAAGGTTACTAGATACAGTATTTGAAGAAGAAACAGAACTATACCCAGATGGTCAACAATTCAGCTCTATGACTTACAAGCAAAGCATCCCTGACAACTTTAAAAACAGAAATAATAAAAAATCTGCCAAGGTGTGGTGGCTCAGATTTTTTAGTTTATTTTTTTTTTTTTTAATTTAAGGAATCCTTTTTTTCCTCTTAGACTAATTATAATGTATATCAATTTAATAGGTGACAGTTTTGTAAATAGAAGTGAAACATTGTAAAAAAAAATTAACTCTCATGTCCCCCCACCCACCACAGTCATCTGAATGGACCCCACATTTTGACCAAAGGCATTCCAAAAGTGGTCCAGTTCCCGCCAGGAAAGAGGGACACACATGATTCATTACACGCTCCTCCCTTTTGAACTTTAGAAAAAGTTGATCATCATTAACAGCAACATATACCTTAAGTCTGATAAGCAACATTTACCTTCTATTCTCTCAAGCCTGCTACATGGAGTCTTCATCATCATGGTAAAACTATGGTCTCTACAGTCCTTACTATTTATTGTAACCCCGTCATTCCTATCTTTTGATTTTAGGTTTTTAGGTAATAACTTAACTCTTTCAGACAACTGCCATTGAAAACATATTTAAATCTACCTGTAACTTGAAAGTCCAGCCCCACACCATCGCTGTTTCCAAGTTGTCCATCCTTTCTCGACCAAACCAACGTACATCTTACATATGTTTGATTGATGTCTCCTGTCTCCCTAAAATGCACAAATATAGGCTGTGTACACAAAACATGGGGCACATGTTCTCAGGATCTCCTGAGTAGGGCTGTGTCATGGACCATTTGTCAATCATATTTGGCTCAGAATTCTTCAATAAATTTTATGGTATAATATTAAAATTTGATACTGTTAGTACATCTCACCTAATGTAGGATGTCAATCTTCATAAAATGGACATTTTCATCACCATTAGAAATCCACTCTCAATTAAACTGTGACTGTCTCAGGAAAAGAAAATTGTTGCTAACCAGTCATATATCATATATTTAAACTTAAATAATAATTCAAGTTCTCATATACCTACTTAAAAATGTTTCTATATTGTTTGAACTACTTTAGTTCTCTAAGGAAAATGAGTCATTAAAGCATGAAAAAAAGTGTTGGAGGTTGTGATTTCTCCCCTGGTCTCAGCCAGTCATAGTGGTTCCACTCAGCCCCTCCCCTTTCTCTGTACCAGAATCTCCCCCAGAAACAAGCTCAGATCTTCTGCAAACCACACTTTGGTAGCTGTGACAATGCGTGGTCACTGACTCACTCAAGGGACACTTTCGTATAGTCAGAATTGGAAGCTAGGACTGGGAATTAAGGCTCAGGGCAGTGCTCCTCCTCAGTTCTGGGTGCTGCAGACAGGGAGTCTTTTCCTCATGTGGCCACTAGATGTCTGAATGCCATGTCCTCTCCTGGGAGTGTCCTGAGGTGACGATTTTATTCTCAGCTCATCATAGCACCAGATCTCTTGTAGCAACGGCCACTCCTGGACATGTCCAGAAGAGAAAGAGGCTTCATCTTCATGGTGGATGCGACCCCAGGTGTACCAAAGCTGCGGCCGCACTTAGGCGGGTCCTGAGATGAAGGAAGCTAAGTCTTCACCATGAACGTGCCACCGGTGTCCCCAGGTACCCTAAAACAACAGCCTTTCTCCGGTGTGTCCTGAGGAGAAGGAAGCACTGTCGAGGCACTGTGAGGACACCCTGCTCCTCAGAGAGTTGGTTTGCGGGCTCTGCGGACTCAGTGCCTAGGGTCCGTGCACCCTCTGGTGGTAGCCCGGGAACATCTCTGAAATTCGGGGTGGGTTCATACAGGAGGTAATCTCAGGAAGAGGAAGTGAAATAGAGCCAACTTTCACATACCTGAATGGAGATAAAAAGAAACAAAGAAGACGGGCAATTGAGTTTTTGTATATCAGTAATAATGAATAGAAATCATTGGAATTTGAATATTAAAACACCACTTACAATACTACCCACAAAATTGAATCCATTAAGTATAAATGTAATAAAATATGCAAGATTCATTCAGTAAACAACAAGTCACCTTTGAGAGAAATCAAAAGAAATGCTAGTAAATGCAGAGAGGCCTGGCATGTTGGCAGATGCCTGTAATCCCAGCACTTTGGGAGGCTGCCACAGGCAGATCACTTGAGCCTAAGAGTTGGAGACCAGCCTGGGGAACAGGGTGAAATCCATCTCTACCAAAAATACAACGCCTGTAGTCCCAGCTACTTGAGTCATTGAAGTGGGAGAATCTCAGTGAGTTGAGATAGCAGCACTGCACTCCAACATGGGTGACACAACTCTTTTTCAATCAATCAATCAATCAATAAACAGATGTTTCTCGTTCTGCAGAAGTACATTTATGATTATTTCAGCCATATCCCAATCAAACTCCAGGTAAATATATCAACAAACTCTTCCTAAACCAAGAATAGATGAAATAAGACTGAAGAAGAACAAAGCTAAGGGACTTGCACATCTGGATATGAATACTTACACTAAAGCTAACGTAATAAAGAAGAGTGTGGCATTCATAATTTAATAGACAAGCAGATAAGTGGAAGAGAATAGGTAGCCCTAATACCATCCCAAGTCAACTGATTTTGTCAAAAATGCAAAGCATATTCTTTGGAAGAGATAAAGCTATTTCACAAGTGGCAAGAAAACTGCTGGAAACTATATGGAAATAAATGAACATAGACAAAAACTTTACAGTTAAAAAATTTGTCAAAAATACCCATACATTAAATTTATTCAATGCAAAGTTGTAATTAGAAAATATCTGCATGGGCCTGGGTTTCATAATGAGTTATTAGCAAGTCCATGAAAGAAAAAGAATGGATAATATGAACTTTATTGGAAGTTGAAATCTCTACTCTGTAGAACACCCTGTTACCAGTGGACATGGCAGTTCAAGCCTGTAATCTCAGCACTTTCGAAGGTGAAAGCAGACAGATCACCTGAGGACAGGAGTTCCAGATCAGCATCGTATACATGGTGAAATCACGTCTGTACTAAAAATGCAAAAATTTAACTGGGATTTCTGGTGTGCGCCGGTAATCCTAGCTGCTCGGGAGTCTGAGCAAGGAGAATCCTTTAAACTTGGGAGTTGGGGATTGCAGTGAGGCTAGATCTGGTCATTGCACTCCAGCCTGGGTAACAAAATGAGACTCCACCTCTAAAAAGAAAAAATCTGGTAAACAGAACCAAAAAGCCAGCCACAGATAGAAAAATTTAGCAAACTCATCGGAAAAGTGACTCGTATGGACAATATATGAGGAAACTCTCAAACTCAAAAAGATAAGCAATGCAATTCCAAGGTAAGAACCTGAGTAGATACATCACTAAGGAAGATACAGAGATGGAAATCAGGCAGGCACACCAAACACTGCTTGCGGAAAGCCTGCTGATTCTGCTGAAGGCTGAGACTCCAAGTTATCCATGGGGAGCAGCAGTGGTTGCCAGAGTGGCAGTGGCTCCAAAGGCTGCCCCCACCTACCCTATTTCCACCCTTTCTCCAGGGTCCAAGAATCCCCAAGGCACTGAGCATCCTCTCCCAGAAAGAGCCTGAAGTTGGATATTTTGTTTCTCTGCTTTCCTTAAAGTTCTGGAGTCTGCCAAATATCCTTAGGTTGGAAGTTTTATTATTATTCTAAGTACCTTGCAGCACTGGCAAGCATTAGGAGAGTTGGTTTTTAATCCACACTTGTCTTCATCAAGAGATAAAAGAATTGGCTCCAACTGCTTTTTAGTAAATTCTTCTAAAATGTTCGGTATAATATATTTTTATTTTGTTTTCCTGGAGACACAAAGCACAGACAAATTATAAAGTAAAACCCAAACAGGGAGTAATCATGAAATCATAGATACTATTTAGTCTTCATTTAACCTGACTTATTTTCATTATAATTTAACTTCTAGGATACATTTGCAGATCAAGCAGATTTGTCACATTGGTGTACATGTGACACGGTGGTTTGCTGCACCCATCAACCCATCATCTAAGTTTTAAGTCCTGCATGCATTCGGTATTTGTCCTAATGATCTCCTTCCACTTACCCCCTACTCCCTGAGAGGCCCCATTGTGTCCTCATTGTTCCATTCCCACTTATGAGAGAGAACAGGTAGTGTTTGCTTTTCTGTTCCTATGTTAGCTTGCTGAGAATGATTGTTTCCAGCTTTATTCATGTCCCTGGAAAGGACATGAACTTATTCTTTTTCATGGCTGCATAGTATCCCATGGGATATATGTTCCACATTTTCTTTATCCAGTCCATAATTGATGAGCATTTGGGTTTGTTCTATGTCTTTTTTGTTCCTGAGTAGTGCTGCAATAAACATATGTGTGCATGTTTCCTTATGTAAAATGATTTATAATCCTCTGGCGGTATACGACATAATGGGATTGCTGGGTCAAATGGTATTTCTGGTTATAGATCATTGAAAAATCACCACACTGTCTTCCCCAATGATTGAACTAATTTACACTCCCACCAGCAGTATAGAGCATTCCTTTTTCTCCACATCTACACCAGCATCTGTTGTTTCTTGACTTTTTGATGGTCACCATTCTGACTGGTGTGAGATGGTATCTCATTGTGCTTTTGATGTGCATTTCTCTAATGACCAGTGATGCTGAGTTTTTTTTATACATATTTGTTGGCTGATTAAATGTCTTCTTTTGAGAATTGTCTGTTCATATCCTTTGCCCACTTTTTGATGGGGATTTTAATTTTGTTGTATATTTTTAAAAATTTCTTGTAGGTTTTGAATCGTAGACCTTTTTCAGATAGATAGGTTGAAAAAATGTTCTCACATTTTGTATGTCACCTGTTCACTCTGATGATATTTTCTTTTGCTGTGGAGAAGCTTTTTAGATTAGTTAGGTCCCATTTGTCAATTTTGGATTGTGTTGCCATTGTTTTTTGGTCTTTTGGTCATGAAGGCTTTGCCCATGTGTATATCCTGAATGATATTGTCTTGATTTTCTTCTAGGGCATTTAGGGTTTTAGGTTTTATGTTTAAGTCTGTTAATTCATCTTGAGTTAATTATGTGGTGTGAGAAAGGGATCTAATTTCAGGTTTCTGCATATGGTGAGCCAGTTTTCCCATATCAGGGAATTCTTCCCCAGTTGCTTGTTTTTGTCAGGCTTGTCAAAGATCAGATCACTGTAGATGTGTGAGTTACTTTAAGCAGTATGGTCATTTTCATGATATTTATTCTTCTTATCCGTGAACATGAATTTTTTTTTTTTCCAAATTTTGCTGTCCTCTCTTATTTCTTTGAATGGTGGTTTGTAGTTCTCCATAAAGAAGTCTTTCATGTTCCTTGTAATTTTTATTCTTAGATATTTTATTTTCTTTGGAGCAATTGTGAATTTGAGTTCATTCATGATTTGGCTCTCTGTCTATTATTGGTGTATAGAAATGCTTGTGATTTTTGCACATTGATTTGGTAGACTGAGATTGCTGGAGTTGCTTATAAGCTTAAGCTAACTCATATAAAAGACAAGTTTCTTGTCTATTGTTAAGGAGTTTTAGAGGTGAGATAATGGGGTATTCTAAATATACAACTATGTCCTCTAAAAACAGGCAAAACTTGATTTCCTTTATTTTTATCTGAATATCCTTTATTTGTTTCTCTTGCCCAATTGCCCTGGGCAGAACTTTCAATCTGATGTTGAATAGGAGTGGCGAGAGAAGCCATCCTTGTCTTGTGCCCTGTGTTTTGTGTTTTCAAAGGAAATGTTTCCAGCTGTTGCCCATTCAGTATAATATTGCCTATGGGTTTGTCAAAAATACTTCTCTTTAGTTTCTGATACATTCCATCAATACTTGGTATATTGAGTGTTTTCAGTAGGAAGGGATATTGAATTTTATCAAAGGCCTTTTCTGCATTGATAGAGAAAATTATGCGGTTTTTGTCATTGGTTCTCTTCACATGATGAATTACGTTTGTTTATTTGTTTATGCTGAAACCAGCCTTGCTGGTTGGAGCTGATC
The DNA here is from genome assembly GCF_028885655.2 of Pongo abelii. Taxonomy (NCBI): domain Eukaryota; kingdom Metazoa; phylum Chordata; class Mammalia; order Primates; family Hominidae; genus Pongo; species Pongo abelii. The sequence continues at coordinate 50,052,421 of NC_072009.2, forward strand.
TGATCGTGATGGATAAGATTTTGATGTATTGCCGGATTTAGTTTGCGAGTATTTTATTGTGAATATTCACAATGATGTTCATTGGGGATATTGGCCTATTTTTTTTTTTTTTTTTTGTCTCTGACAGGTTTTGGTATTAAGATGATGCTGGCCTCATAAAATAAGTTCAGAAGGCGTGCCTCTTTTTCTATTGTTTGGAATAGTTTCAGAAGGACATGGCACCAGCTTTTCTTTGTACTTCTGTAGAAGTCAGCTGTCAATCTGTCTGGTCTGGGCATTTTATGGTTGGTAGGCTATTAATTACTGCCTCAACTTTAGAATCTGTTGGTCTCTTCAGGGATTCTACTTTTTCCTGGTTTAGTCTTGTATAAGTGTATGTGTCCAGGAGTTTATTTATTTCTTCTAGATTTTTTGCTTTATTTACATAGAGGTGTTTACAGTATTCTCTGATGGTAGCTTTATTTATGTGGGATCACTGGTTTCATCCCCATTATCTTTTTTTTTACTATGTCGATTTTATTTTCTCTTTTTGTCTTCTTTATTAGTCTGGCTAGCAGCATATCTATTTTGTTAAATTTTACAAAATAAAAAAATACACTCCTGTATTCATGAATTTTTTGAAGGATTTTCCTGTGTCTAACACTTTCAGTTATGTTCTGAAGTCAGTTATTTTGTGTTTTGTCTCAGCTTTTGAATTTGTTTATTCTTGCTTCTCCAGCTCTTTTTCTTTCTTTCTTCTTCTTCTTTTTTTTTTTTTTTTTTTTAGAAGGTGTCTTGCTCTGCCATGCACACTGGAGTGGAGTGGTGCTACCTCAGCTCACTCTGGCTTTTAACTTTTGGGTTCAAGAGATTATCTCAACTCAGCTTCCCGAGTATCTTAGATTATAGGTGTGTGCCCCCATGTGCGGCTACTTTTTTTTTTTGTATTTTCTGTGGAGATGGAATTTCACCATGTTGGTTGGCTAAGCTGGTGTTGAACTCTTGAACTCAGGTGACCTGCCTATCACAACTTCCCAATGTGCTGAAATATCAGGCATGAGCCACTAAGTCTGTCCCTCTAGTTTTCTTCATTGTGATTTTAGGGTGTTGATTTTAGATCTTTCCCACTTTTGATTTGGGTGTTTAGTGCTATAAATTTCTCTCTTAACGCTATTTTAGCTGTGTTCCAGAGATTGTGGTAGGTTGTGTCTTTGTTCTCATTGATTTCAAACACTTCTTTCTTAATTTTGTTATTTACCCAGTGGTCAATCAGGAGCAGGTTTTACAGTTCCCATGTAATTGTGCTGCTTTGAGTAAGTTTCTTAATCTGAGTTCAATTTATTCCACTCTGGTGTGAGACAATGTTTGTTTTCATATCCGTTCTTTTGCATTTGCTGAGGAGTGTTTTACCTCCAATTATGTGGTCAATTTTCCAATAAGTGCTACGCGGTGATGAGAAGAATGTATATTCTGTCGATTTGGCATGGAGACTTCTGCAGATGTCTATTAGGTCTGCTTGGTCAAGTCTGCGTTCCCTTCCTGAGTATTCTTGTTAAAATTCTGGCTCATTTATCTGTGCAATATCAATAGTGAGGTGTTAAAATCTCCTGTTACAATTGTGTGTGAGTCTAAGTCTGTGTAAGTCTCTATGAACTTGCTTTTTAATCTGAGTGCTCCTGTATTAGGTTCATATATATTTAGGATTGTTAGCTATGCTTGTTGCATTGATTCCTTTACCGTTATGCAATTCTCTTCTTTATCTTTTATGATCTGTGTTGGCTTAAAGTTTGTCTTAGGATAGACTACAATTTCAACCCCTGCATTTTTTTTTTTAACTTTCCATGTGCTTGGTAAATATTCCTCCATCCCTTTATTTTGAGCCAATGTGTGTCTTCACCCAAGAGATGTGTCTCCTGAATATAGCACACTGAAGAGCCTTGACTCTTTATCCAATTTGCCAGTCTCTGTACTTTAATTGGTAAATTTATTTCATTTACATTTAAGGTTAATATTCTTAAGTGTCAATTTCATCCTGGCATGGCAATGCTAGCTGGTTGTTTTGCATATTATTGATCCACTTTCTTCATAGTGTTGTTGTTCTTTATATTTTGCTATTTTTTTCAATGGTGAGTACTAGTTTTCTTTTGTTTTTTTTTTTTCGTTTGTTTGTTTTTTGAGACAGAGTCTCACTCTGTCGGCCAGACTGGAGTGCAGTGGTGTGGACTTGGCTCACTTCAAGCTCCACTTCATGTGTTCCTGCCTTTCTGACTCAGCCTCCTGAGTCTGAGTAGCTGGGACTACAGGCACCCACCAACATGGCCAGCTAATTTTTTTGTATTTTTAGTAGTGACGGGGTTTCACTGTGTTAGCCAGGATGGTCTCCATCTCCTGACCTCATGATCCTCCTGCCTCTGCCTCCCAAAGTGCTGGGATTACAGGTGTGAGCCACTGCACAAGGTGAGTACTTTTATTTTCTTTCCATATTTAGTGCTTTCTTCAGGAAATTTTCTAAGGCAGGGATGGTGGTGACAAAACCATCTACATTTTGGTGTCTGTAACAATTTTATTTTTCTTTTTTATTTTTTATTTTTATTTTCTTTTTTATTTTTCAATTTTATTTTTTATAAGGCTTAGTTGGGCTCAATATAAAATTCTAGGTTGAAATTCTTTTTCTTTAAAGTTGTTTTATATTGGACTCCACTCTCCTCTGGCTTGTAGGGTTTCTGCAGAGAGATCATCTGTTCGTCTGATGGGTTTCCCTTTGTAGGTAACCTGATCTGTCTCTCTGGCTGTCCTTAACATTTTTTCTTTTTGTTCAACCTTACAGAATCTGACAGTTATAGGTCTGTTGCACCTCTCAAGGGGTATGTTAGTGTGTTATCTGTGTTTCCTGAACTTGAATGCTGGCCTGTCTTGTTTCATTTGTGAAGTTCTCCTGGATAATTCATTGACGTGCATTTACAAACTTGGTTCCATTTTTCCCCATCACTTTCAGGTACACCAATCAATTATAGGTTTGGTCTATTTACATAGTCCCATATTTCTTGGAGGCTTTGTTTGTTGCTTTTCTTTCATTTTTCTCTAATCTTGTCTTCATGCTTTATTTCATTAAGTTGATCTTGAATCTCTGATACCCTTTTTTCCTCTTCATTGATTCAGCTATTAATACTTGTTTTTGCTTCACAATGTTTCTTGCACTGTGTTTTTTAGCTCTATGAGTTCACATACGTTCTTCTCTAAACTGGTTATTTTAGTTAGCAGCTGCTGTAATGTTTTATGAAGGTTCTTACCTTCCTTGCATTGGTTTAGAACATGCTCCTTTAGCTCAGATAGTTTTGTTATTACTGATCTTCTGAAACCTACTTCTGCCTACTCATCATCCTCATTCTCCATCCACTTTTGTGCCCTTGCTGGAGAGGAGTTGCAGTCATTTGGAGGAAAAGAGGCCTTCTAGTTTTTTTGAATTTTCAGCTGTTTTGTGCTGGCTATTCCTCATTTTTCATGGATTTATCTACCTGTGATCTTTGATCTTGAATGTCTTTGTACTGGGATTTTCTGTGAGTGTCCTTTTTATTGATGTTGATGTTACTGTTTCCTGTTTGTTAGTTTTTCTTCTAACAGTCAGTCGTCTCTTCTGCAGCTCTGCTGCAGTTTGCTGGTCTACTGCAGATGCTGTTTTCCTGGTTATCACCATATGAAGTTGCACAAGAGCAATGATTGGAAGATTGGTCCCAGAGTGATACCTGGCTGGTGCCAGCAACAGCTCTTCTGTAGAAAGTATCTGAATGTCTTTGGATTGGGATTATGTGTGAGTGTCCTTTTTGTTGATGTTGATGTTACTGTTTCCTGTGTGTTAGTTTTTCTTCTAACAGTCAGGCATCACTTCTGCAGCTCTGCTGCAGTTTGCTGGTCTACTTCAGATGCTGTTTGCCTGAGTATCACCATATGAAGTTGCACAACAGCAATGATTGGAAGATTGGTCCCAGAGTGATACCTGGCTGGTTCCAGACACAGCTCTTCTGTATGAAGTGTCTGTTGACCCCTGCTGGAAGGGGTCTCCTAGTCAGGAAGCACATTGTTCAGGGGCACACTTGAAAAGCCAGAGCAGAGCTTGAGCACTGTCCTGGGAGATACACTGCTCTCTTCAGAGCAAGCAGGCAGGAATATTTAAGTCTGCTGAAGTTGCACTCACAGCCATCCCTTTTTCCAGGTGTTCTGTCCCAGGGAGATGGGAGTTTTACATATAAGCCACTGACTCAGGCTGCTGTCTTTCTTTCAGAGATGCCCTACCCAGTAAGGAGGAATCTAGAGCACCAATGTGGCCACAGTTGTTTTGCATGCTTCTGTGAGTTCCATGCAGTCCAAACTTCCTGGCAGTTTTCTTAACACTCTGAGGGGAAAACCTTTTGCTGAAGTCTCAGTAATGGTGGTCAACCCTCTCCCAACCAACCGTGATCATTGTAGGTTGACTTCAGGCTTCTGTGTGGGTAAAGAGAACTTGAAGCCAGCAGTTATCAGCTTGCTGTTGTCCATGGGTGTGGGGCCTGCTCAGTGAGAACACTTAGCTCCCTGGCTTCAGCCCCTTTGCAGAGGGGTGAATGGTTCTGTGTCACTGGTGTTCCTTGTGCCACTGGGGTACAAAAATTATTTTGCAGCTAGCTCAGCAACTGTGAAAGCAGTCACCCAGGTTTGTGCTTGAAACCCAGGTCTGTGGTTATGCAAGCACACTAGGGAATCTCCTGGTCTGTGCATTGTAAAAAACCATGGAAAACCACACATTATGGGCTTGATAGCACAGCCCCCAATTGCTTTCCTTGGTTAAGGGAGGAAGTTTTCAGCCCCTTGCACTTCCTGAGTGAGGCAACACTCACCCTACTTCTGCTTGCCTTTTGTGGGCTGCACTCAATGTCTAACCACTTCCAGTGAGATGAACTGGGTGACTCAGGTGGAAATGCAGAAATCACCTGTCTTTTTTGTTCATCTCGCTGGGAGCTGCAGACCAGAGTTGTTACTTTTCAACCATATTGCCAGATGCCCACCACCTTTTCTTCTTCTTTAAAGTGTGCACTACTGAAATTACCAGAAGTTTCACTTGTAATGTCTCAAAGCAAATGGGAAAGAACAGTGAGAAATGTTTTAACAAATTAATCTCTGTCTTAAAGTGTCAATCAAAAGCAGTGCCATGTTGCAAAAGGTGAAGAAAAATGAACAGACCAAAAACATGTGATTTCACATTTTGATTCACTTTTGAAAAAGCAGATTTAAGAAGGTAAACCTCCAGATTTCTAATCTCTATCAATTATGAAGCATTGCAAAGTATGTACTAAAATTGAAATCAATGATTTCTTCAATTTTCACAGAAACGAATTTGTGCTCTAGAAATTCCTGTTGTTGCTTTCATATCTGTGGGGGTTCAGTCAAGATGGTGGGGAAAATTAGCAGATGCAAACCTTCTTGCAAGGCCTAGGGGGTAGGCACAAGCTCCAGTAATAAACTTGCCTGAAAATGGCCTTTTCCCTTTATTTAAGTAAGTTAGAATAGAAACAAATGAATATGGGATGTTTATCTAACTAGCTTGCTTACTCATGTAGTGCTAAGGTTAATTTTTGACTTAGTACAGTGCTAGATTGCTTTCTAATTGGGAAGTCCACACTGTCAATTACTCTTTAGTGGTGTTGACTTGAGCCTTGGTCAATTAATCTTTACTGAATTAATGCAAGTCTCACTAGGTGATTGGGGCCACAGTCAAAGCTCTGCAGTGAGCAGAGACCACACAACTGCACTCCAGCCTGGGCCACAGAGCAAGACTCCATTTGAAAAAAATAAAAGGCTCCTACTCACTCTAGGAAAGAAGGGTCTTGTTTTTTTCCACATGGAACTGTTTCAGGACCAGTTCTCAGGAAGCCTTTATTGTATGTGTTAAAAGAAACATAACATAAAATTTACTAATCTAAACATTTGTACATGTATAGGTAAGTGGCATTAAGTATGTTTATGTTATTGTGCAACCATCACTACCATTTCACATTCTCACCAGAAATGCAGAAATGTTCCAATTTCTGCACAAACTCTCCAACTCTCCCTTTTTCAAAAAAAAAAAAAAAAAAAATCTTGTGGGTATAAAGTAATCCCTCTCCTGCCCCACTCACACCTGTTTAAATATCTGTAACACACTCGCTGGTCATTTCCAGGTCACTTTTTCTATGCTGCCTATCCAGATACCCAGTGATCAGTGATGTCTCCTCAGGGCTTACAATTTCTTCCACATCTTGCTCTAATGTAATCCAGACCTCAGCATATAATATAAATGCATTGTTCCACATAAATAAAGGGAAATTAACATTTTATGAGCACCACCACGTGCAGATGACTTAGTATGACTAAATGAGATGGAGCAAGACAGAAAGCAGGGAATGGACCAAACACTTAGCACAAGGCCCAGTGGTTCCTTAGCAAGGTTGAAACAGACTTACCATGACATGATGTGACCACTGCACTACTAGGAATGAATGATGAGAAATGAAGGCAAATTTACAGGCTACATACATAAATAAATATTCAAGACATCCTTATACACAATGTTCCCAAACCAGGAGCTCCCAAATGCCCATATGCAGAAGAAGGGTGAACAAGCTGTGGCACATCCACACCATGGCATGTGGCTCAGCATGAAAAGGAATGGACTGTTTATGCACTCAGAACAGAGTGACTCTGCAAGTGGTTCTGCTAAATAAAAGAAGCCAGATCAGAATGATGCAGAAAGACCCAAGTACATATTGTATTTACATGTAATTCTATAAAATATCTGCTAAATTTTAGTCAAAGAAGCAGATCTGTGATCTGAGATTGGCCAGGAAGAGATTGTTATTGCTGGGAGGAAGGTACGTTTTCATGACCTTCATCACACTTCTGGCCTTGTGGTAAATGATATACTCACATGGAGAAAACCACCAGTTCTTCTATCTGCACATGTGCAGTTTACCATACGCCAATCACACTTCAAGGAAGCTGTTTTTAAATAAGGAATAACTGTCCAAAGCTTAGAATATGGATGAGCAGGAGATCTGAGAAGGTAGATTCTTTTCTTTTCCTAATTTATGACGCTATACAATGAGAATTAAGTTGGCCCTGAGCTCAGATGCAGAACAGACCTGAGGGAAAGTCTCACACAGTTCTTCCTTCTGCACAGAAGAGTGACCATCTAACATAGTACCCAGTTGCCCTTGAGGACCTTTACAGGTCAAAGTGACTTTCCTGTCCTTGTGTCTATTTTCTGGTATTTCCTCTTTCATGCAGAATCTTACATGCCCTCTGATGTAGAGGAAATGATGTTCAAGTTCTAATATGAACATTCTGGTTCCATTACAGTAGAGAAATGGGTTGCATTGTCTCTCTTCAAGACAAAGAGAAGGGAAAAGCCATGAGCACAATGTCCATGGTTGTGCAGTCAGGTTGCAAGTGGAGGAAGAATATCGCCATGCCAAGGCAGCAGCAGGACAACTGAAGGTGAAGGTTTCTGCAGAGGAAACAAAGAAGCTTAGGGATTACCAGAGGAATTCATCCTTCCCATGTGCAGACCCCTGGTTTGAAGGCCTGTTCCTCTTGTCCCAATGTGAAATGAGCCTGTGACCACCCTCATTTCAGCCTAAGTACTAATTGCACAGGCAAACATGAGTGTTCAACAGTTTTAAAAAATGTGAAAAATAAAAGACAAATATGATCAAACACACAACTCACCTCCAGAGAAATGAGTCTTTAAGTTCCTTTTTCCTTCTGGCCCCATGCCCTCTGTTCAAGGAAATTTCAGAATTCATGCTCCATATCGTCTCGAAGAAGTATAAAATATTGCATCCATAGAAAGTAACAAAATTTAGGAAGATAATAAGAAAATTCTGAGATTAGGAAAGACAGCTTGAAATTCTCTTAAAATGTGAAACTCTCAAAAAATGGAAGACAGAATCTAAAAAATATTTCAAAACCACATACAATTAAAAAAATAAACCATAAGAAAAGTGGTTAGCTCTCTGAGAGATGAGTCCCAGAGTTGCAGTAGTGAAATAGCATTTGACATGTAAAAACCAAGGGAGGCAGTTATAAAAGTCCTTGGAATGACAGCTCAATTCCAGGCCTAGAGAGATGTTGGTTGGATGGGAACAGGAAAAGGGAAGGCATCCAGCAGTGACTTTTCAGGTGGGAGGTTAGAAATGAGGGAAGATGTTAAGGATGTGATAAAAGGAGACAATTTAATTTTAAATAGAAAGAGAGAAGAAAAGGAATAGAAACTTCAAGAAAATAGAAAGCTAAAGAAAAAATTTGCCATAGAATACCAAGACCTGTATGTGAATTCACAGTGATAATATACTTCCTACAAGAGGAAAGTCACAAGATTATATTGTATTGGATCAACAAAATATATATCTAAATATTTATATTCTACAGTTACCTACAACTTCAATGATAACTAAGAAAGAAAATAAAATCATGGTATTCCTATCATTGGATGAGGGTGGAGGAAATGTAGGAGTGTAAGAAACTCAGTCATCCTCTGTGGTACCTGGTTGTTAACAGGTAGTTCGGTGACTAGAGTGAGGTGCACATGGTGGCAGCTCCTTCTGTGTAACTCTTGGCTCACCTCTGTATTTTTCAGTCATCTGCATATATTTTTATTTTCAAAATAAAATACATGAGAAATGATATGTGGTATCAGAGATTCTAGGAACAGTCTCTGTTCCAGGTGTACATGTTCCAAGTCTAATTAAATGTCACAGATTCCAGCAGAAAATCCTGTCTCTACCCACACTTCCGCTGCCTGAAACAAGACCCAAGTAACCACCAGATCCAGCTCAAAAACTTAAGATCTGTCTAAAGCAGATCCACATGGGGGCATCAACAAGGGTATCAATAGACACAACCACAGAGGTATCTGCAGTGTGCATCATGAAGTCCAGCCCCTAACTGTAGACCAACTTCCCAGTCTGGAAGGAAATTTCCTTAGAGGATGCCAGTGCTAGTGGCATCAACCACCACTCAGGTGCAGCCATAGAGTGGTCCAGCATGTAACTATAAGCAGCCAGAAGTCAGACAAAAGGAGAAACAAAGATGAAAGGGAGGGTGGTGACAACATGGTTGTGCCCCTACTGCTACATCTCACTACCCTGCAGTGGCCTGGGGGACACAAAAAACACCATATTTTGGTGGGCAGATGCTCTCTCAGGTCAGAGCAGTAGTACTTGGAAAGAAACTGAAGCCAAGCTGATGAATGTGGTCTCCTGTTTCAATTTGGCCACTCATGGCTATGGGTCCCAGGATATCACAAATTGCAATGCCTTTCCCATTTTCTCTGTGGCTGCAAACACTTGGCTCAGGTTCTGATTGACCTGGCACCCTTGAGGCACTTAATAATGCCTATTACTTGAAATTGATAATACGTTAGCACTTTATTTACAATGACTTTCAATGAAGTATTGTTCTCCAGTATTGAAACTAGGAAAACAATTAACGAGATCTTGATAGTTATGTGAATAAATGATGGTTGATCCTAAAGAACAATTAGGCAGTACTTGATAATAAAGAATTTGTATTTTATAAATGCACACTGTGTCTCAATGGTACTCTTAGGCTTTTGATAACCACCCCCACTTAATCTTTGCAACAATCCCCATGGCAGGTCCTGGCACCATCCCCATTTTAGAGGTGAGAAGTCACATTAACCTGCCTAAGGTCACATACCAGGGCAGAGCAGGATGTAAATAAAAGCAGGCAAAATAGGTACCAAGAAAGGTGATAATATCCTTATGGTATGTGGAAAGGAGAAAAAGTGCACATGGTGTGAAGGCCAGACAAGATGTAGGCCAGCCCCAAATGTAGACTAGATGCACAGCTGGCCAGCCTGTACTTTTCTTGTCTTAAAAGGTCCTCCTCAACAAAAGAAGATCACAGAGTTCAGGGAGTGTGCTCAAAAGACACTGATATGTATCAGAAACATGAGAAAAGAGAAACAAACAAAATACCAAAAATAAACACACCAGAATTACAACAGGGTTTGTCTTTAGGTTACAGGCCTGCAAGTGTCTTTTCCTAAGTCTGTTTTCTCCATTCTCCAAAATAGACATAAATTCCGGTGATGAGTCAGGCTGCAGGAGTAAGCGTAGGGTCAGAGGAAACTTCTGCCCACACCTGGCCCCTGACCTCAACTCCTGGCTGGAGGCTTCTCCTTCCCTGGGGTCTGTCCTTATCCCATAGACAGGACCCTGTCATCTGTCATCCCTACACTCATTCCATGCCTTAGTCCCCAATAAAGAGTAGAGGGGAAGTGAACAGTGAAATTGTCTCATGGCCCATGGGATGATAGTACCTGGCAGTCAGTGGCATTCAAATTGTCTTGTCTCCAGGAAAGTCCAAGCCCAAGTCCTTGAGAGCTTTCTTGGGACTGTGGAGGCCCATTTTATTCATGTCCCTCCAAAAGGGATCAGATGGAAGAAGTTTTGTGGGACTCTGAGGCCCAGCCTTCTTTCCAGAAGGTAAAGCAGGACTGCTGGCTGGAAAATGCTGTCACCACATGGCCACCCCAATATTTTTGTTTATCTCTTGTCCTGTCTTTGGTCCAAACCAAAAACCCGTAATTACTAACTGTGGAAAAGAGAGTTTCTGTGGTGCCAGTTGTGTTGGTCTCCCCTGTGTGAGAAAACCATGGGGCACCATAGGGAGCCCCTGAGGAGAAAAGTCTCCTTATTGCCTTCACGTATTTATGCCCGAAGTGCATAACTGCTCAGCAGCACTCCACAGGTTGTTCAGGTAGATAACACTCTCTTGAAGCAGTTGAGTATAATCAAACATTTTGGCTCCTCCTGAAACCAGCTCCCACATGTTTCAGTCCCAATAAGTTACAGATCTTTAGTAGGTTAGACACAGGCCTTTGCTCAAGGAAATTCACAGAAACTGACAGTGCCAAACCTCTTATTTAATGGGTCACGAGTTCTCCTTCACTGATTAATCCTTTTCCTTATCCCTTCTTCCCCCTCCCAGAGGCCCTGAGAACAAGGAGCTTGTAAACTAATAAATTGGGTGAAGCCCAAGAGCAATGGGCCATGAGCAAGCCTTCAATGCTCTGGTCCCCTGGACCCACCTTTTAAATGTTTATTCTGTCTCTTTCTAATTCCTTTGTTTCCTCCAGACTCAAGGTACCCACTGGATGGTGTGGGGCTGGTTTCCTCAACACTAACCTGGTACCTTCCAAATCTTGCTGCTTGTATTGTCTCTCAAATCAACTCAACAAGGCCTCCTCTGGTGACACAATAGCCATTTCTGTAGCCAAACCTGACCCTACCATACAGTGACCTTGAAATGCAGGCAGGCAGCCACAACACTACTTGGGCCTGTCCTGAGCCTCAGATCTCTGGTTTCAATGACCTCGCAGCCAGCTGATTGACAGGGACAAGGAAGTGTGTGGAGGAAGCACTCTCCACACCACTGAACTCCAGCCTGAGTGACAGAATAAGATTCCGTCTTAAAAAAAAAAAAAGAATTACCTTTAAAATGCATCCTATTTTTTCCTGGGGGTGTTCCAAGATGGCCAAATAGGAACAGCTCCAGTGTGCAGCTCCCAGCATGATCAATACAGGTCAGTGATTTCAGCATTTCCCACAGAGGCACTTGGTTCATCTTATTGGGACGGGTTGGAGAGTGGTGCAGCCCACGGAGGTGGGTGCAGCCCATGGAGAGTGAGCTGAAGTAAGGCGGGGTGTTACCTCTACTGGGAAGTGCAAGGGGTTGGGTAATTTCCCTTTCCTAGCCAAGGGAAGACATGACAGACTACCTGGAAAAAAATGAGTATTCCTGTGCAAACACTGCACTTTTCCCAAGGTCACGGCATCTGGCAGAACAAGAGATTCTCTCCGTTGCCTGGCTTGGTGGGTCCCATGCCCACAGAGCCTTGCTCAGTCCTAATGCAGCAGTTTGAAATCAACCCCGAAGGTGGCAGCCTGGCTGGTAGATGGGCTTCCACCATTGCTAAGGCTTGAGTAGGTAAACAAAGCATGCAGAATACTTGAACTGGGCAGAGCCCACCACAGCTCAACAAGGGCTATTTCCTCTAGATTTTGCCACTGTGGGCCAGGCATAGCTGAAAAAAAGGCAGCAGACAGCTTTGGCAGACTTAAACATCCCTGTCTGACAGTTCTGAAGAGAGCAGTGGTTATCCTGGGATGCCATTTGAGCTCTGAGATTGGACAGACTACCTCCTCACATGGGTCCCTGACCCTTGTGTAGCCTATCTGGGAGACACCTCCCAGTAGATGCTGACCTCATATAGGCAGCTTCCCCTCTGGGACGAAGCTTCCAGAGGAAGGATCAGACAGCAATATTTGCTATTGTGCAATATTTGCTCTTCTGCAAACTCTGCTCATGACAACCAGGCAGACAGAATCTGGAGTGGAACTCCCCCAAATTACAAAAGACCTGCAGCTGAGGGACCTCATGGTTAGAAGGAAAACGGACAAGCAGAAAGAATAGCTTCAACATAAAAAAAAAAAATTTCATTTACACCAAAACCCTATGTGTAGATCAACAACATCAAAACCCAAGGTTGATAAATGCACAAAAGTGGGGAGAAACCAGAGTAGAAAAGATGAAAATTCTAAAAGTTAGAGCACATCTACTCCTTCAAAGGATCACAGCTCCTGACAAGCAATGGAACAAAACTGGATGGAGAATGACTGTGATGAGTTGCCAGAGGTAGGCTTCTGAAGGTTGGCAATGACAAATCTCTTTGAGCTAAAGTCACATGTTCGAACCCATCACATGGAAGCTAAAAACCGCAAAAAGTGATTAAATGAATGGCTAACTAGAAGAAAGAGTGTAGAGAAGACCTTAAGTGACCTGATGGATCTGAAAACCCTGGCACAAGAACTTCATGACACATGCACAAGCTTCAATAGCTGATACGATCAAGTGGAAGAAAGGGTGTCAGTGACTGAAGATCATATCAATAAAATAAAGTGAGAAGACAGGGTTAGAGAACAAAACAATAAAAAGAAACAAACCAATCTTCTGAGAAATATGGGACTAAGTGAAAAGACCAAATCTACATTTGACTGGTGTACCTGAAAGTGATTGAAAGAATGGAACCAAATTGGAAAACATTCTTCAGCATATTATCCAGGATAACTTCCCTAACTTAGCAAGGCAGGCCAACATTCAAATTCAGGAAATATAGATAACATCAGGAAGATGCTCCTTGAGAAGTGCAACCCCAAGACACATAACTGTCAGGTTCACCAAGATTGAAATGAAGAAAAAGTGTTAAGGGCAGCCAGAGAAAAAAGTTGAATTATTCACAAAGGGAAGCCTGTCAGACCAACAGTGGATCTCTTAGAAGAAACCGTACAAGCCAGAAGAGAGTGGGGCCAATATTCAAGATTCTTAAAGAAAAGAATTTCAATGCAGAATTTCATATCTAGCCAAACTAAGCTTTATAAGTGAAGGAGAATTAAAATCCTTTACAGTCAAGCAAATACTGAGAGATTTTGTCACCACCAGGCCTGCCTTAAAAGAGCTCCTGAAGGAAGCACTATACACAGAAAGAAACAAGTAGTACCAGCCACTACAAAAACATGACAAATTGAAAAGACCTTCAATGCTATGAAGAGACTGTATCAACTAATGGGCAAACTATCCAGCGAACATAATGACAGGATCATATTCACACATAACAATATTAACCTTAACTGTAAATGGGCTAAATGTCCCAATTAAAGGACACAAACTGGCAAATTGGATAAAGAGTTGAGACCTATCAGTGTTTGGTATTCAGAAGACCCATCTCTCATTCAAAGACTCACATAGGTTCAAAATAAAGGGATGGAAGAAGACCTACCAAGCAAATGGAAAGAAAAAAAAAAGCAGAGTTTGCAATCCTAGTCTCTGATAAAACAGATTTTAAACCAACAAAGATCAAAAGAGACAAAGAAGGCCATTGCATATGGTAAAGGGATCAATTCATGAAGAAGAGTTAAGTATCCTAAATATGTATGCACCCAATACAGGAACACCCAGATTCATAAAGCAAGTCCTTATAGACTTACAAAGAGACTTACACTACCACACAATAATAATGGGAGACTTTAACACTGCACTATCAATATTAGACAGATCAACGAGGCAGAAAGTTTACAAGGATATCCAGGACCTTAACTGAGCTCTGCAACAAACAGGCCTAATGACATCTATTGAACTCTCCACCCCAAATCAACAGCATATACATTCTTCTCAGAACCACATCACACTTATTCTAAAATTGACCACATAATAGGAAATAAAGCACTACTAAGCAAATGTAAAAGAACAGAAATCACAACAAACTGTCTCCCAGACCACAGTGCAATCAAATTACAACCCAGCATTAAGAAATTCACTCAAAACTACAGAACTACATGGAAACTGAACATCTTGTTCCTGAATGACTGCTGGGTAAGTAAAGAAATGAAGGCAGAAACACCAATGTTCTTTGAAGCCAATGTGAACAAAGACACAACGTACCATAATCTCTGGACACATTTAAAGCAGTGTGTTGAGGGAAATTTATAGCACTAAAAGCCCACAAGAGAAAGCAGAAAAGATCTAAAATTGACACTCTAACATGACAATGAAAAGAAAGAGAGAATCAAGAGTAAACAGATTCAAAAGCTAGCAGAAGACAAAAGATATGGAAAATCTGAGCAGAAATGAAGAGATAGAAATACAAAAAACCTTTCAAAAAAATCAATGAATCTGGGAACTGTTTTTTTTTTTAAAGATCAACAAAATGGATAGATCCCTAGCAAGAATAATAAGGAAGAAAAGAGAGAAGAATCAAATAGGCATCACACTACCTGACTTCAAACTATACTACAAGGCTACAGTAACCAAAACAGCATGGTACTGGTACCAAAACAGAGATATAGACCAATGGAACAGAACAGAGCTGTCAGAAATAACACCACATATCTACAACTATCTGAACTTTGACAAACCTGAGAAAAACAAGCAATGGGGAACGGATTCCCTATTTAATAAATGGTGCTGGGAAAACTGGCTAGCCATATGTAGAAAGCTGAAACTGGATCCGTTCCTTACAACTTAAACAAAAATCAATTCAAGATGGATTAAAGACTTAAACGTTAGACCTAAAACCATAAAAATGCTAGAAGAAAACCTAGGCATTACCATTCAGGACATAGGCATGGACAAGAACTTCATGTCTAAAACACCAAAAGCAATGGCCACAGAAGTCAAAATTGACAAATGGGATCTAATTAAACTAAAGAGCTTCTGCACAGCAAAAGAAACTACCATCAGAGTGAACAGGCTACCTACAAAATGGGAGAAAATTTTCACAACCTACTCATCTGACAAAGGGCTAATATCCAGAATCTACAATGAACTCATACAAATTTACAAGAAAAAACAAACAACCCCATCAAAAAGTGGGTGAAGGAAATGAACAGACACTTCTCAAAAGAAGATATTTATGCAGCCAGAAAACACCTGAAAAAATGCTCAACATCACTTGCCATCAGAGAAATGCAATTCAAAACCACAATGAGATACCATCTCACACCAGTTAGAATGGCAATCATTAAAAAGTCAGGAAACAACAGATGCTGGAGAGAATGTGGAGAAATAGGAACACATTTACACTGTTGGTGGGACTGCAAACCAGCTCAACCATTGTGGAAGTCAGTGTGGTGATTCCTCAGGGATCTAGAACTAGAAATACTATTTGACCCAGCCATCCCATTACTGAGTATATACCCAAAGGAGTATAAATCATGCTGCTATAAAGACACGTGAACACGTATGTTTATTGTGGTATTATTCACAATAGCAAAGACTTGGAACCAACCAAAATGTCCAATAGGGATAGACTGGATTAAGAAAATGTGGCACATATACACCATGGAATACTATGCAGCCACAAAAAATGATGAGTTTATGTCCCTTGTAGGGACATGGACAAAATTGGAAATCATCATTCTCAGTACACTATCGCAAGGGCAAAAAACCAAACACCGCATGTTCTCACTCATAAATGGGAACTGAACAATGAGAACACATGGACACAGGAAGGGGAACATCACACTCTGGGGACTGTTGTGTGGTGGGGGGATGTGGGAGGCATAGCATTGAGAGATATATCTAATGCTAGATGATGAGTTAGTGGATGCAGCACACCAGCATGGCACATGTATACATATGTAACTAACCTGCACATTGCACACATGTACCATAAAACCTAAAGCATAATAATAATAAAATAAAATAAAAAATAATAAAATAAAGGGGATGTCACCACCAGTCCCTCAGACATACAAACTACCATCAGAGAAAACCATAAACACCTCTATGCAAATAAACTAGCAAATATAGAATAAATCGATTAATTCCTGGACACATACATCCTACAAAAACTAAACCAGGAAGGAGTTGAATCTCTGAATAGACCAAAGACAGGCTCTGAAATTGAGGCAATAATTAATTGCCTACCAACCACAAAAGTCCAGGACCAGATGGATTCACAGCTGAATTCTACTGGAGGTACAAAGAGGAACTGGTAGCATTTCTTCTGAAATTATCCCAATCAATAAAAAAAGAAGTAATTCTCCGTAACTCATTTTATAAGGTCACCATCATCCTGATACTAAGGCCTGGCAGAGACACAACAAAAAAAGATAATTTTGGACCAATAGCCATGATGAACATCGGTGTGAAGATCCTGAGTACAATACCAGTAAACTGAATCCAGCAGCACATCAAAAAGCTTATCCACAACTATCATGTCATTTTCATCCCTGAAATGTAAATGTGTTTCAACTTATGCAAGTCAATAAGTGTAATCTATCACATAAACAGAACTAATGACAAAAGCCACATGATTATCTCAACAGATAGAAAAAAGGCCTCTGACAAAATTCAATAGTCCTTCATGCTAAAAAACTCTCAATAAACTAGGTATTCATGGAGCGTATCTGAAAATAATGAAAGCTACTTACCACAAACCCACAGCCAATATCATACTGAGTGGGCAAATACTGGAACCATTCCCTTTGAAAACTAGCACAAAACAAAGATGCCCTCTCTCACCACTCCTATTCAACATAGTGTTGGAAGTTCTGTGCAGGGCAATCAGGCAAGAGAAAGAAATAAAGAGTATTCAATTAGGAATTGAGGAAGTCAAATTGTTCCTGTTTTCTGATGACATGATTGTATATTGAGAAAACTCCATTGTCTTAGCCCAAAATCTACTTAAGCTGATAAGCAACTTCAGCAAAGTCTCAGGTTATGAAACCAGTGTGCAAAAATCACAAGCATTCCTATACACCAATAACAGAGACCAAAATCGTGAGTGAATTCCCATTTAAAATTGCTTCAAAGAGAATAAAATACCTAGGAATCCAACTTAAAAGGGATGTGAGGGACCTCTTCAGGGAGAGCTACAAAACACTGCTTAACAAAATAAAAAAGGACA
This sequence comes from Pongo abelii, assembly GCF_028885655.2. Classification (NCBI taxonomy): domain Eukaryota; kingdom Metazoa; phylum Chordata; class Mammalia; order Primates; family Hominidae; genus Pongo; species Pongo abelii. Next base: position 50,069,903 of record NC_072009.2, read on the forward strand.
CAAACAAATGGGAGAATGTTCTATGATCATAGATAGGAAGAAACAATATCTTGAAAATGGCCATAGTGTCCAAAGTAATTTATACTTGCAATGCCATTCTGATCAAGCTACCAATGACTTTCTTCAGAGAATTGGAAAAAAACTACCTTAATGTTTATATGGAACCAAAAAAGAAGCCACATTGCCAATACAGTCTTAAGCAAAAACAACAAAGCTGGAGACATCATGCTACCTGACTGGAAACTATACTACAAGGCTATGGTAAACAAAACAGCATGGTACTGATACAAAAACAGATATATTGACCAACGGAACAGAAGGCAGACCTCAGAAATAACACCACACATCTGCAATCATCTCATTTTTGACATATCTGACAAAAAGAAGAAATGGGGAAATGATTCCTTATTTAGCAAATTGTACTGGGAAAAGTGGCTAGCCATTTGTAGAAAGCTGAAATTGGATCCCTTCCTTACACATTACATAAAAATTAATTCAAAATGGATAAAACACTTAAATGTTAAACCTAAAACCATAAAAAACCTAGAAGAAAACCTAGGCAATACCATTATGAACATAGGCATGGGCAAGGACTTCATGACTAAAACACCAAAAGCAATGGCAACAAAAGTGAAAATAGATAAATAGGACAGTGAAAAAACTGCCATCAGAGTAAACAGGAAACCTACAGAATGGGAGAAAATTTGCAATCTACAAATCCAACAAAGAACTAATATCCATAACCAACAAAGAACACAAACAAATTTATATGAAAAAAAAGTCATCAAAAGGTGGGCAAAGGATAAGAAGAGACACTTCTCAAAAGACGACATCTATGCAGTCAACAGAAGCAGGGAAAAATGGTCATCATCACTGGTCATCAGGGAAATGCAAATGAAAACCAAAATGTGATACCATCTCATGCCCCTTAGAATGGTGATCATTAAAAAGTCAGATGCTGGAGTAGATGTGGAGAAATTGGAATACTTTTACACTGCTGGTGGGAGTGTAAATTAGTTCAACTGCTGTGGAAGAGAGTGTGGTGATTCCTCAAGGATCTAAAACTAGAATTACCATTTGATTCACCAATCCCTTTACTGGAAATACACCTAAAGGATAATAAATCATGCTACTGTAAAGAAACATGCATATGTTTGCTTATTGTGGCACTATTTACAACAGCAAAGACTTGGAAACAACCCAAATATCCATCAATGATAGACTGTATTAAGAAAATGTGGCACATATACAAGATAGAATCCTATGCAGCCATAAAAAAGGATGAGTTTATGTCCTTTGCAGGGACATGGATGAGCTAGAAACCATCATTCCCAGCAAACTTTCACAAGGACATAAAACCAAACACCACATATTCTCACTCATAGGTGGGAATTGAACAATGAGATCACTTGGACACAGGGCAAGGAAAATCACACACCAGGGCCTGTCAGGGAGTAGGGGGTAGGGATTTGGGGGAGGATTAGCATTAGGAGAAATACCTAATGTAAATGATGAGTTGATGGGTGCAGCAAACCAACATGGCACACGAATACCTATGTTCAAACCTGCACACTGTAGACACTTACCCTGGAACTTAAAGTATAATAAAAATTTAAAAATAAATAAATAAATAGAAATGCATCCTATTATGTTCATTTCAGATGTACAACATATACTATGGGATACATATTGCTATTTCAAAGGATACTATACTGGAACAAATTCACATGTTTCTAATCTCACATAGTTATTGCTATAGTTCGGATATTTGCTTTTACAAACTATGCTGAAATTTGATCCCCAGTGTTGGAGGAGAGGTTGAGTGAGAGACGCTCAGGTCATGGGGGTGGATACTTTATGAAGAGCTTAGTGTCATTCTTGTGATAAGGAGGGAGATTCTTTTTTATTAGCCTTTGAGAACTCACTAAAAAAAAAAAAAGCCTGGCATCACCCTCCCTTCTGTTGCATATGTGTGATTGTAAATATTTTTCTTTCTGTGCCTGGTTTATTTCACTTAGCATAGTTACCCCCAAGATCCTCCGTGGTGGGGCAAATGGCAAGATCTCATTCTTGCTTAGGGCTAAATAATATTTCTTTGTACTGGACAATACGGTTGTTTCCATATTTTAGGTATTGTTAATAATGATTCAATGAATATGAGAGTGCAAATATCTCTATGAGGTAGGGACTTCCTTTGGTTATATGTCTAAAGGAAGAGTTGTTGAGGCATAAGTAGTTTTATTTTTAATTTTCTGGAAACCTCCATACCAATTTTTATAGTTGCTACACATTACCAACAACACTGTACATGAGTTTTATTTTCTAAACATCCTAGCCAAACTTTGTGATCTTTTCAGTTTTTAATAATAGCCATCTTGATGTGAGTTATGTAACGTCTCAAAGTACCCTTGATTTAAATTTTTTCTGATGATTAATGATGTTGAATATGTTTTAAATACCTGTTACCCATTTAAATATGTTCTTTGGAGAAATGTCAATTCAGAGCTTTTGCTCAACTTTTAATATGTTTATTTGTTTTGCTACTGTTGAGTTGTACAATGTTGGGGAAAACAGTCCCACAACACCCCGCAGGTACCCTGAGTCTGGGGGAGACAAAGGAGTTAGAAAGAGAGAGAATAAGCATTTAAAAGGCAGGTCCAGGGCGCCGGAGCATCAGAGGATTGCTCACTGCCCAAAGATGTCAGGCTCCACCTAATTTAGTGGTCTACAAGATCTTTGTTCTTAGGGTGGATAAGAGCGGGAGGAAGGAATGACGAAAAGGATTAATCAGTGAAGGAAAACTCGTCAGTCATTGAGTAGGATGTATAGCACTGGTGGTTTCTGTGAATTCCCTTGAGCAAAGGCGTGTGGCTAATCTCCCTGAGCAACCAGTGGAATGCACTGTGCGGTTGTGCTCTCAGGGAAAAAGACATGTAGGCAGTAAGGAGATTTTCTCCTCAGAAGCCAACCATGGCTCCCCGTGGGTGTCTCACACAGGGAAGATCAAATCAACCGGCACCTCAGAAACTTTCTTTCCCACATACAATTTCTTCATAAACATTAGATCCTAACCCATCATCAGATATATAGCTTGAAAATATTTTCCCCAATATTTAGGCTATTGTATTTGGTCGACTGATTCCTTTTTCATTTGATGTAGTCTTGCTCATTTGCTTTTGTTTATGTGGACTGAGGTTTTAATATGCTATCTAAAATAATTATTACCAAGGCCATCGTTCATGAGCATTTTTCTATGTTCTCCTCTAGGTGTTGTAGAGGTTGCAGTCTTACATTTAGGAATTTTCAACTTATCTTCATTTGATTTTTGTGTATGATGTAAAATGTGGATCCAATTTTGTTATTTTGTGTGTGGAAATCTAGTTCTCCCAGCACTACTCATAGAAAACATGATCCCTCTTCTCATTTTATCATTTTGCTGCAGATTTCAAAAACTAATTGACTACATATGCTTGGATGTTCTGTTCTGTTCATTTGGTCATGTTTCTGTGTTCATGCCAATTTCAAATAAGGTCGTGTGATTCTTCCCAGTTCTTTTTCTTTCTCAAGAATTGTTTTCACAATTTATGGCTCTCTATATAGCTATACAAGTTTTGTACTTTGTTTTCTATTTCTGTGAAGAATGCCATTGAAATTTTGATGGATCACATTGCATCTGTGTATTGCTTTTGATGCTATAAATATTTTAACAATATTAACTCTCCCAATCCATAAGCATAGAGAATCTTTCCATTTATTTTTGTCTTCTTAAATTGCTTTTATCAATGTCTCATAGTTTTCAGTGGAGAGATCTTTTACTTTCTGGTTACCTTTTTTTTAAGTATTTAATTTCTTTGATATGCTTATAAGTCAGATGAGTTTCTTGAATTCTTTTTCAGTCAGGTAATTATTTGTACAATGACATTACCAAATTTTTTCATTGGTTCTAACAGTTTCTTAAATAGAACATTTGAACTGTCTTTACATATAGGAGTTTGTCATCTGCAAAGAGAGATAACTTTACTTATTGCTTTATAATTTGGCTGCCTTTTTTTTTTTCTCATCAGATGTTTATGTTCCCTATTTGATTTGTTTCCGTTTTAATTATTATTTTATTAATTGTGCCAATTTTGAAGTTCGTTGTTTTTCCTTCTAGATTCTTAGATACAATGAGATGTTGCTTATTTGGTATCTTTATTTTTTTAATGTACTCATTTATTGCTGTAATGTTCCATCATAATGCTGCTTCATTGCACACCATAGGTTTAGGTATGTTGTGTTTCCACTATTATTTGTCTCAAGATATTTATGAATATTTCTTTTATGTTTATTTTCAACAATTCATTGTTAAGGAGCAATGTTTTAAAAATGTCATGTAGGCTGGGGGGCAGTGGCTCATGCCTGTATTCTCAGAACTTTGGAGGCCGAGGAGGGAAGATCATGAGGTAAGGAGATAGAGACCATCCTGACTAACACGGTGAAATCGTGTCTCTACTAAAAATACGAAAAATTAGCTGGGGGTGGTGGCAGTCACCTATAGTGCCAGCTATTCGGGAGGCTGGGGAAGGAGTATGGCGTTAACCTGGGAGGCGGAGCTTGCGGTCAGCTGAGATTGTGCCACTGCACTGCATCCTGGGCAACAAAGCGAGACTCTGTCTCAAAAAAAAAAAAAAAGTTCATTATTTGTGAGTTTTTTTTTTTTTTTTTTTGATTTCTCCTCTTACTGATTTTTGGTTTGCTACCATGACAGTCTGAAAAATATTAAATATGTTTTTAGCCATCTCACTTTTTTAACACTTATTTTATGGCCTAGCACATGGTCTATCTTAGAGAATCCTCCAGGCGTGTTACAGCAAAATATATATTCGGCTGCTACACGATGAAAAGTTCTGTATATGTCTGTGGGTTCATTTAGTTAAAATTAAAGTCTGGCATTTTCTTATTAATTTTCTGTCGAGTTTATCTATTCCTTGTTTTAATTGAGGTACTGAAATTTCCTACAATTATTTGATTGCCATTTTCTTCTTCATTTCTATTTATATTTGCTTTAAATATTTAGGTGCTCCAATGTTGAGTGCAGATGTATATATATAACTGTTATAACATTTTGATGAATTGATTGCTTTATTATTAAATGATGACCTTCTTGGTCTTATGACAGGTTTTGAATTGAAATCTCTTTTATACATGGGAGTATAGCCACTCCTAATTTTTTAATTACCATTTGCATAGCAGTATCTTCTTCTATTCCTTCATTTTCAGCCCATGTTTGTCCTTAAAGATTAAGTGGGTCTCATGGGTAACATGTAGTTGAATCCCGTTTTTAAAATCCATTTGGTTACTCCACATCTTTTAATTACATAATTTAATTCATTTGCATTCAAGATAATTATTGATAATTAAGTTCTTACTACTGCTATCTTGTTAGTGGTTTCTGATTGAGTCATACATCATTTTTTCCCTTCTTCCTCCCATGTCTGCTTTTAAATGTTTAGCATTTAAATATCTTCAGTAGTGATAAGCTTTGACTGCTTTGTTTTTATCGTTAGTGTTGCTGCTGTAGTTTTTGATGGTCTTCAAATGCTCAGAGAAAACATCTTATAGTTAATAATCAACTAGCTTAAGCTGACAACTTTTGTCACATAAAAACCCTAGACACTTATCCTCTGTTCCAATGATGTTTTTGACATCACAATTTATATCTTGTAATACTGTGTCTTCCTTAAAGTCCTATTGTTGACAAGTCTTTTCCAAATGATTTCGAGCTCCTCCATTTTTTTGTTTATTTTCCCTTGGTGCTTTTAGAATTTTCTTTATTTCTCAACCTTTGAGAGCTTGATTCTCTTTTTTGGCAGCACTTTTATTTTTCCTTACACAATTATGTGTTGCTGAGGCCTAACGTTCTCACATAACAGTAGAAAACAAAAATTTGTTGTCATCTCTTTACAGAATCTAGAATTTCATACAAAAAACCTTACATAAATTAAAAGGATGAATACATTTACAAGTGTAAATGCAAACTGCTTCCAAATCAAGGCAAGTGAGAGTCCACCGTGTTCTGGAAAAAACATCAGCTGAGAAAGGAAACTGGGTCCTATGGCTTGGACTTTCCAACCGTGACAGACAGGCAGGACAGAAGAAACTAGGTCAGGAGTCCTTGCCAGCCTTTAGAGAAATCCCAGAACACTCAGCCCTGATACATTAATACCCTGCACAGATCAGAGACTGCTGGCCATGCAGACACACCAAGCCACAGACTTGTCTTCCACAAGTACATTCTTACCTCAGTCACGAAGTGACCACTCCAGGTGCACTAAAGTTTGAACTCAAAGATATGTACACAGTATTAAACAAATACCAAGGGGAACAATTAACTTGAATTCAAGGTCAAAATCAGCAACAAGTTCTATGATCCAGTGCTGGTATCAGATACAAGCTTCAAGGACAATTTCTTCTCAAAGGCTTATTCCAATTTCATGAGGCTAGCATGAGGTGTACGCATTTGCCAAGGGCAAATTTATACTTCTGTATTAACGCATGCAGCAAATGCTACACATCTGCTCAGTCCATTTAGAAGCATTTGTGGTGGATGATGGAGGAGCCTGACTCATCATACTCCTGCTTGCTAATCCACATCTGCTGGAAGGTGGACAGTGAGGACAGGATGGAGCTACCAATCCACACTGAGTACTTGCGCTCTGGGCGTGCAATGATCTTAATCTTCATGATGCTGGGCGCCAGGGCAGTGATCTCCTTCTGCATCCTGTCGGCAATGCCTGGGTACATGGTGGTGCTGTCAGATAGTACCGTGTTGGCATACAGGTCTTTGCGGATGTCCACGTCACACTTCATGATGGAGTTGAAGGTGGTCTCATGGATGCTGCAAGATTCCATACCCAGGAAGGAAGGCTGGAACAGCACCTCTGGACACCGGAACCGCTCCTTGTCAGTGGTGATGACCTGGCCATCGAGCAGTTTGTAGCTCTTCTCCAAAGAAGAGGAGGATGTGGCAGTGGCCATCTCCTGCTTGAAGTTCAGGGAGACCTAGCACAGCTTCTCCTTGATGTCATGCATGATTTCCCACTTGGCTGTGATGGTGAAGCTGTAGCCTAGCTTGTTGAGGATCTTCATGAGGTACTCAGTCAAGTCCCAGCCAACAAAGTCCAGAAACAGGGTGGCATGGGGAAGGTAGTAGCTCTCCTAGAAGGGCACCGTGTTGGTGACCCTGTGTCCAGAGTCCATGACAATGCCAGTGGTGCACCCAAAGCCATATAGGGACAGCACATCTTGGATGGCCACATACATGGCTTGGGTGTTGAAGGTCTCAAACATAATCTGAGACATCTTCTCTCTGTTGGCCCTGGTGCTCAGGGGTTCCTTGATTAGCAGCACTGGGTGCTCCTCTGGGGCCCCATGCAGCTTATTGTAAAAGTGGTGCCAGATCTTCTCCATGTTTTCCCAGTTGGCAATGATGCCATGCTTGATGGGTTACTTCAGGGTCAGGATGCTGTGCTTGCTCTGGGCTTTGTTGTTCATGTAGGAGTCCTTCCGGCCCATGTCCACCATCATTCCCTGGTGTCGGGGGCACCCCACGATGGAGGGAAACATGGCTCAGGGAGCGCTATCCCTAGCAAAGCCAGTTTTGCACATGCCAGAGCCATTGTCAGTGAGCAGCATGGCGATCACTTCTTCTATTGCGATGGGCAGAGGAGTGGGATAGCGGAGCCACAGAAGAACAAGGTGAACGAGCTGGCAGTGGTGACTGGAGCGAGAGTTTTATTCTTGTTTGTTGTGGGATAGTTTTATGTGGTATTAATCTTTTTTGTTGACTACGATCTTTCTGATCCTATATATTTATATTTCTCTCAAATTTTTGAAAGTTATTATTCACCTGAATATGCTGTATATATCTTCCTTTTGCTGAACTCTTTCACGAATATTGCTAAATCTTAGATTTGCTTATTTAAGGTAATTCTGTATATCTGGTAAATAGTCTTCATTCTTTTTGATTGTTTTTCTGTTTTGTTCTTTGTGAATTTCTTAATAACTTTTGTTAATTTATTTTATTTTCTTTTTTCTTTTGCCATTTTTTTTTTTTTTTGGACAAAGCCTCTCTGTGTTGCCCAGGCTGGAGTTCAATGGCACTACATTGACTCCCTGAAATATCAGGGTTTCACCGTCATGTCCAGACTGGTGTTGAACTGCTAACCTCAAGTGATCAACCCATTTCAGCCTCCCAAAGTGCTGTGATTACAGGCCTGAGCCTGCACAACTGTTCCTAATAACTCATTTTAGAGCTCACTGATTCTTTATTCTGTTTGATCTATTCTGCGGTTGAAAGCCTTCTGATTTTTCCACTTCAACCAGTATATTTCTCAGTTCCAGGATTCTTTATTTTTAAATAATTTCAGTCCATTTTTAAAAGTTTCTTTCAGAATTGTATCAGTTCCTTTTCTGTGTTGTTTTAGAGATCTGAGTTTCCTGAAAACTGATAACTTGAATTCTTGATCCAATAAACACTGATAGCCATCTTATTAATTAGCATTGGTCAATGGTTTATGCTTTGTCCATTTAGGGAGGTTAAAATTTCCTCTTTGGTATTATTTCTTGTGGTTATACATCTATATCTTTTTATTGAAGGACTAGTTATTTAGTTTATTGTTCTCTCTGTCTTATTTTGCATTTTGAGTTTTCTTTAAGACATAAGTATTGTGGGGTATTGTTTGCTTGATTTTGGCTAGGTCAATGCCTCTGTTTTGGCAGTAGATGGTGCCTTAAGCCCAGGTTTATCTCAGCTCTAACAAACTTTGAAACACAGCCAGTCTCCTATATGAGAGATTTTGAAAGAGATATCCTAAGAGTGTGGGAAGGCTCTCTATAGGTTTGTGATCAAGGAAATTATGCAATATACCTCCTTCCTTATGGTAATGCTGTACAGGCACTCAGGGTTGACATCTCCTGTGACTGAGATATCCAGGCTGGAGATGGGAGTCCTGCCTTTCTACTTCATGCCTGGTTGTCCTCAGGTTTTTTTTTTTTTTTTTTTTTTTTTTTTTTTTTTTTTTTTTTTCTCTTTTCAGAGCTCACAGGGCTTCCTTGGGTGAAGATAAGAATAAGTCCCCTGCCAGGGAAAACCCAGTGATGGGGAATCTTTCCATCCACTTCAACTTTATTTTATTCAGTGTAGTAACCAAGAGTCAGAGGATTGTTTTGTTTTTTGTTTTTATCTTTTTTTCCTTTTTTTATGTGAGTATAGAAGAGTATTTTATTTTATTCTATTCTATTCTATTTTATTTTATTTTATTATACTTTAAGTTTTAGGGTTCATGTTCACAATGTGCAGGTTAGTTACGTATGTATACATGAGCCATGCTGGTGTGCTGCACCCATTAACTCGTCATTTAGCATTAGATATATCTCCTAATGCTATCCCTCCCCACTCCATCCAGCACACAACAGCACCCAGAGTGTGATGTTCCCCTTCCTGTGTCCATGTGTTCTCATTGTTCAATTCCCACCTATGAGTGACAACATGTGGTGTTTTATTTTTTGTCTTTGCGATAGTTTGCTGAGAATGTTGATTTCCAATTTCATCCATGTCCCTACAAAAGTCATGAACTCATCATTTTTTATGGCTGCATAGTATTCCATGGTGTATATGGGCCACATTATCTTAATCCAGTCTATCGTTGTTGGACAATTGTGTTTGTTCCAATTCTTTGCTATGGTGAAAAGTGCCGCAATAAACATATGTGTGCATGTGTCTTTATAGCAGCATGATTTATAGTCCTTTGTGTAAGTACACAGTAATGGGATGGCTACTCACAAACAGTGTAAAGTGTTCCTATTTCTCCACATCCTTTCCAGCAACTGATGTTTCCTGACATTTTAATGATTGCCATTCTAACTGGTATGAGATGGTATCTCATTGTGGTTTTGATTTGCATTTCTTTGATGGCCAGTGATGATGAGCATTTTTTCGTGTGTTTTTTGGCTGCATAAATGTCTTCTTTTGAGAAGTGTCTGTTCACATCCTTTGCCCACTTTTTCATGGGGTTGTTTATTTTTTCCTTGTAAATTTGTTTGAGTTCATTGTAGATTCTGAATATTAGCCCTGTGTCAGATAGGTAGTTTGCAAAAATTTTCTCCCATTTTGTAGGTTACCTGTTCACTTTGATGGTAGTTTCTTTTGCTGTGCAGAAGCTCTTTAGTTTAATTAGATCCCATTTGTCAATTTTGGCTTTTGTTGCCATTGCTTTTGGTGTTTTAGACATGAAGTACTTGTCCATGCCTATGTCCTGAATGGTAATGCCTAGGTTTTCTTCTAGGGTTTTTTATGGTTTTAGGTCTAACGTTTAAATCTTTAATCTATCTTGAATTAATTTTGTATAAGGTGTAAGGAAAGAATCCAGTTTCAGGTTACTACATATGGCTAGCCAGTTTTTCCAGCACCATTTACTAAATAGGGAATCCTTTCCCCATTTCTTGTTTTTCTCAGTTTTGTCAAAGATCAGATAGTTGTAGATACGCGGAGTTATTTCTGAGGGCTCTGTTCTGTTCCATTGGTTTATATCTCTGTTTTGGTACCAGTACCATGGTGTTTTGGTTACTGTAGTCTTGTAGTATAGTTTGAAGTCAGGTAGCATGACGCTTCCAGCTTTGTTCTTTTGGCTTAGGATTGACTTGGTGATTTGGGCTCTTTTTGGTTCCATATGAACTTTATAGTAGTTTTTTCCAATTCTGTGAAGAAGGTTATTGGTAGTTTGATGGGGAAGGCATCAAATCTATAAATTACTTTGGGCAGTATGATCATTTTCACGATATTGACTCTTCCTTCTCATGATCATGGAACGTTCTTCCATTTCTTTGTATCCTCTTTTATTTCATTGAGCAGTAGTTTGTAGATCTCCTTGAAGAAGTCCTTCACGTCCCTTCTAAGTTGGAATCCTAGGTATTTTATACTCTTTGAAGCAATTGTGAATGGGTGTTCACTCATGATTTGGCTCTCTGTTTGTCTGTTATTGGTGTATAAGAATGCTTGTGATTTTTGTACATTGATTTTGTATACTGAGACTGCTGAAATTGTGTATCAGTTTGAGGAGACTTTGGGCTGAGACAATGGGGTTTTCTAGATATACCTTCATGTCGTCTGCAAACAGGCACAATTTGACTTCTTCTTTTCCTAATTGAATACCCTTTATTTCCTTCTCCTTCCTAATAGCCCTGGCCAGAAATTCCAACAATATGTTGAATAGAAGTGGTGAGAGAGGGCAACCCTATCTTGTGTCAGTTTTCAAAGGGAATGCTTCCAGTTTTTGCCCATTCAGTATGATATTGACTGTGGGTTTGTCATAGATGGCTCTTATTATTTTGAGATACGTCCCATGAATACCTAATTTATTGAGAGTTTTTAGCATGAAGTGTTGTTGAATTTTGTCAAAGGCCTTTTCTGCATCTATTGAGATAATCATGTGGTTTTTGTCTTTGGTTCTGTTTATATGCTGAATTATAATTACTGATTTGCTTATATTGAACAAGCCTTCCATCCCGGGGATGAAGCCCACTTGATCATGGTGGATAACCTTTTTGATGTGCTGCTGGATTCGTTTTGCCAGTATTTTATTGAGGATTTTTGCATCAATGTTCATCAAGGATATTGGTCTAAAATTCTCTTTTTTTGTTGTGTCTCTGCCTGGCTTTGGTATCAGGATGATGCTGGCCTCATAAAATGAGTTAGGGAGGATTCCCTCTTTTCCCATTGATTGGAATAATTTCAGAAGGAATGGTAGCAGTTCCTCCTTGTACCTCTGGTAGAATTCAGCTGTGAATCCATCTGGTCCTGGACTCTTTTTGGTTGGTAAGCTATTGATTATTGCCACAATTTCAGAGCTTGTTATTGGTCTATTCAGGAATTCAACTTCTTCCTGGTTTAGTCTTGAGAGGGTGTATGTGTCAAGGAATTTCTCCATTTCTTCTAGATTTTCTTGTTTATTTGTGTAGGTGTTTTTAGTATTCTGGGATGGTAGTTTGTACTTCTGTGAGATCGGTGATGATATCCCCTTAATCATTTTTTATTGCATCTATTTGATTCTTCTCTCTTTTCTTCTTTATTAGTCTTGCTAGCAGTCTATCAATTTTGTTGATCCTATCAAAAAACCTGATCCTGGATTCATTAATTTTTAAAGCATCTTTTGTGTCTCTATTTCTTTCAGGTCTGCTCTGATTTTAGTTATTTCTTGCCTTTTGCCAGCTTTTGAATGTGTTTGCTCTTGCTTTTCTAGTTCTTTTAATTGTGATGTTAGGGTGTCAATTTTGGATCTTTCCTGCTTTCTCTTGTGGGCATTTAGTGCTATATATTTCCCTCTACATGCTGCTTTGAATGTGTCCCATAGATTCTGGTATGTTTTGTCTTTATTCTCGTTGGTTTCAAAAAACATCTTTATTTCTGCCTTCATTTCATTATGTACTCAGTAGTCATTCAGGAGCAGGGTGTTCAGTTTCCGTGTAGTTGAGTTGTTTTGAGTGAGTTTCTTAATCCTGGGTTCTAGTTTGATTGCACTGCAATCTGAGAGACAGTTTGTTATAATTTCTGATCTTTTACATTTGCTGAGGAGAGCTTTATTTCTACCTATGTGGTAAATTTTGGAATAGGTGTGTTGTGGTGCTGAAAAAAAATGTATATTCTGTTGATTTCGGGTGGAGAGTTCTGTAGATGTCTATTGGGTCCACTTGGTGCAGAGCTGAGTTCAATTCCTGGGTATCCTTGTTAACTTTCTGTCTGGGTATCCTTGTTAACTTTCTGTCTCATTGATCTGTCTGATGTTGACAGTGGGGTGTTAAAGTCTCCTATTATTATGTGTGGGAATCTAAGTCTCTTTTTAGGTCAAGCAGTACTTGCTTCATGAATCTGGATGTTCTTGTATTTGGTGCATAGACAGTTAGCTCTTCTTGTTGAATTGATCCCTTTATAAGTATGTAATAGTCTTCCTTGTCTTTTTTGATCTTTGTTGGTTTAAAGTCTGTTTTATCAGAGACTAGCATTGCAACTCCTGCCTTTTTTTATTTTCCATTTGCTTGGTACATTTTCCTCCATCCTTTTATTTTGAGCCTATATGTGTCTCTGCACATGAGATGGTTTTCCTGAATACAGCACACTTATGGGTCTTGACTCTTCATCCAATTTGCCATTCTGTGTCTTTTAATTGAAATATTTAGTCCATTTACTTTTAAAGTTAATATAGTTATGTGTGAATTTGATTCTGTCATTATGATGTTAGCTGGTTATTTTGCTCATTAGTTGATGCAGTTTCTTCCTAGTCTCAATGGTCTTTACATTTTGGCATGATTTTGCAGTGGCTGGTACCGGTTCAGCCTTTCCATGTTTAGTCCTTCCTTCCTTCAGGAGCTCTTTTAGGTCAGTCCTGGTGGTGACAACATCTCTCAGCATTTGCTTGTCTGTAAAGCATTTTATTTCTCCTTCATTTATGAGGCTTAGTTTGGTTGGATATGAAATTCTGGGTTGAAAATTCTTTTTTTTCAGAATGTTGAATATTGGCTCCCAGTCTCTTCTGGCTTGTAGAGTTTCTACCAAGACTTCAGCTGTTACTCTTATGGGCTTTCCTTTGTGGGTAACCCGACCTTTCTCTCTGGCTGCCCTTTACATTTTTTCCTCATTTCAACTTTGGTGAGTCTGACAATTATGTGTCTTAGAGTTGCTCTTCTCAAGGAGTATCTTTTTGGCATTCTCTGTGTTTCTTAAATCTGAATGTTGGCCTGCCTTGATAGATTGGGGAAGTTCTCCTGGATAATATCCTGCAGAGTGTTTTCCAACTTGGTTCCATTCTCCCTGTCACTTTCAGCTTCACCAATCAGATGTAGATTTAGTCTTTTCACATAGTCTCATATTTCTTGGAGGCTTTGTTCATTTCTTTTTATTCCTTTTTCTCTAAACTTCCCTTCTCACTTCATTTCATTCATTTCATCTTCCATCACTGATACCCTTTCTTCCAGTTGATTGCATTGCGTTCTGAGGCTTCTGAATTCTTCACGTACTTCTTGGGCCTTGACTTTCAGTTCCACCAACTCCTTTAAGCACTTCTCTGTATTGGTTATTCTAGTTATACATTCATCTAAATTTATTTCAAAATTTTTATCTTATTTGCCTTTGGTTTGAATTTCCTCCTGTAGCTTGGAGTAGTTGGATCGTCTGAAGCCTTCTTCTCTCAACTCATCAAAGTCATTCCCCCCTCCAGCTTTGTTTTGTTGCTAGTGAGGAACTGCATTCCTTTGGAGGAGGAGAGGCGCTCTGCTTTTTAGAGTTTCCAGTTTTTCTGTTCTGCTTTTTCCCCATATTTGTGGTTTTATCTACTTTTGGTCTTTGATGATGGTGATGTACAGATGGGTTTTTGGTGTGGATGTCCTTTCTGTTTGTTAGTTTTCCTTCTAACAGACAGTACCCTCAGCTGCAGGTCTGTTGGAGTTTGCTAGAGTTCCACTCCAGACCCTGTTTTCCTGAGTATCAGCAGAGCAGCAGATTTTTGTGAACCGCAAATGCTGTTGTCTGATAGTTCCCCTGGAAGTTTTGTCTCAGAAGAGTACTTGGCCATGTGAGGTGTCACTCTGCTCCTACTGGGAGATGCCTCCCAGTTAGACTGCTTGGGGGTCAGGGGTCAGGGACTCTCTTGACGAGGCAGTCTGCCCATTCTCAGATCTCCAGGTACATGCTGGGTGAACCACTGCTCTCTTCAAAGCTGTCAGACAGGGACATTTAAGTCTGCAGAGGTTACTGCTGTCTTTTTGTTTGTCTGTGCCCTGCCCCCAGAGGTGGAGCCTACATAGGTAGGCAGGCCTCCTTGAGCTGTGGTGAGCTCCACCCTGTTCGAGCTTCCTGGCTGCTTTCTTTTCCTAAGCAAGCCTGGGCAATGGCGGGCGCCCCTTCCTTAGCTTCACTGCTTCCTTGCAGTTTGATCTCATATTGCTGTGCCAGCAATCAGTGAGACTCCATGGGCTTAGGACCCTCTCAGCCAGGTGTGGGATATAATCTCCTGGTGCGCCATTTTTTAAGTCCATCAGAAAAGCGCAATATTAGGGTTGGAGTGACCTGATTTTCCAGGTGCCATCTGTCACCCCTTTCTTTGACTAGGAAAGGGAACTCCCTGACCTGTTGCACTTCCTCAGTAAAGCAATGCCTCTCCCTGCTGTTACACTTCCTCAGTAAAGCAATGCCTTGCCCTGCTTCGGCTCATGCATGGTGGGTTGAACCCACTGTCCTGCGCCCACTGTCTGGCACTCCCTAGTGAAATGAACCCAGTACCTCAGATGGAAATGGAGAAATAACCCTTCGTCTGTGTCACTCATGTTGGGAGCTGTAGACCAGAGCCTTTCCTATTTGGCCATCTTGGCTACCCACCTTTTTTCTTTTTTTTTCACACTTGGTTGTCAGCAGACTAGGGGAGAAGTGTCATGAATATAAAAGGCCAATTTTTTTACCCTTTGCCTGGTTTCTTCACTTCTCTGTCACCCTAGGAATATCCTTATTCTCAATTTTGAACCCTGCGTTATTGATGGTGATAATCTCAGCTCTATACTCGGTTTTTCTGTGGGTGTTCTAGGAGGATTAGGGTTGGAGGCAATTGATTGCAGCTTCCTTTACTATACCATATTTTTTATAAAAGCACTCTAGTTTACACTTTTTCTCCTTTTTGTGTACATTTATGTTATAAATTTTACATTTCTTCTTTTTTATCTATATGTTTATGCATATATATTTCTCAACATTGATTTAGTGCATTTCAGAAGCTTTAGTATGTTTTAATTTTTCTTTTATTTGTGAAAATTATTTAATTCTTTGCAGATTCTTCAGGTAACCATAGGTTGTTGAAGAGTCTATTTATTAGTTTCCAAACAATATGTATTTTTCAGTTTTTAGAAAATGAGACTCAGTCTGGCATGGTGGTCATGCTTATAATCTGAGCACTTTGAGAGGCCAAAGTGGGTGTATCACGTGAGGTTAGGAGTTTGAGACTAGCCTTCTCAATACAGTGAAACTCTGTCTCCTATAAAACTATAAAAATTAGCCTAGCATGGTGGTGTGTGCCTGTAGTTCCAGCTACTCAGGAGTATGAGGCAGGAGAATTGCTTGAACATGAAAGGTTGTGGTGAGTCGAGATCACACCACTGAATTCCATCCTGGGTGACAGAGTGAGACTCCAATTTATTTACTTATTTATTTTTTAAAAAAGAAAGCAAAAAAGAAATAAAGAAAAAGAGGAAATGATCCTTTAGTTTTATTCCATTGTGGTTGGAGAAAGCATTATATGTGATTTCAATAATATTAGGTATAATTAGACTTGTTTTGTGGCCTACCATAAAGCCTGTTCTGAAGATAGCATAGAGAATAACACATAAGCAGTTTAGAGGAATGTGTAGTCAGCTTGTGGACTGTTTTGTATATGTCTGAGAGACTTATTTGTTTGATACTGCTTTTCAAGACCTTTGTTTTCTCATTGAACTTGGATTTGGTCATTTCACACATTGTTGAACGTGGGGTGTTGAAATCTCCAACTATTATTATTATTGCAGAAAGGTCTAGCTCCTCAAATCTATTCGTTTTTGTTTCATATATCCTGAGGATCTGTTATTAGGTATATATGTAAGTGATATATCTTCTTGATCAATTAAAGAATTTTGATATTTGTCTAGAAATTCTACCTCTATCTTGGTTACTGTTTGCATTATTTTTTCCCTCACTTTTAAAACATTTAAAAAGTTATTCTGCCAGTCTTTGACATTTAACTGGACTTTATTTGGACTGAAATTAATTGCTGACAAGAATTTAATTTCCTATTTTTGTCCTTTTTTTCTACAAGTTTTGTTGTTGTTATATTTCATTCCTCCAAAACTGTTCATATTTGCATTTGTTTTTCTGGGGTACAATTTTGACTCCTTCATTTCTCTTCAGTATATTGAACAGTTATTATCCTATTGGCTATTAATGGTATTATAATTAATATCTTAAATTTATAATAATACAGTGTGAATTACAATAACTGAGTATTGACATTATAGAAAAGTCATTTTCCTATATTGCTCTCCCTACCTTTCTACCTTTTTTGTCAGAAATTTTTGTTATACAATATGTAGTAACAACCCAGATATGTAATTATTGTTTTATTTTTGTCATTTCTTCATTTTATTATTGACTTTTATTTTACTTCATTGAGAGAGGGGTTCAGTCACATAGGCTAAACATGGTTCACTACAGCCTTGAGCTCAGGGGCTCAAGGGATCCTTCCACCTCAGTCCCTCATGTACCCAGGACAGAAGTGTATGCCACCACAGCTGGCTAATTTTGTAGATTTTCTGTAGAGACAGGGTCACTCTTTTTTGCCCTGACTGGTCTCAAACTCCTGGGCTCAAGGAAATCCCCATCCTTGGTTGTGATTACAGTTGTGAGATACTGTGCCTTTCCTCTTGTCATTTAAATCTAGTAGAAAAATGAAGTCACAGAAACCCCATATACAATGATATTGGCTTTTTTATTTCCTGGTGTAATTACTTTATTGATGTTCTTTATTTCATTTCTTATTTGCACATGATATAGTAGTAATCTACTCTTTTTAATTCTGTTTGCTTGGAAATGCCTCACTTGTTCATCAATTTAAATTTTGGTTTGGAAAGATATTGAGTTTATGATTGACTTAATTTTATTTATTTCAGCACTTTGAAGATCTCATCACAGTGACATTTCCTCCATAATTTTTAATGAGAAACTGACTGTTAATGTCATGGATGATAACTTGCATGTGATCAGTTACTTCTGTCTTGCTTCTTTTAAAGTTCTCTATTTATTTGTCTTCTGTCAATTTCAGTGCATGTGTTTCAGTGCGGATATCCTTGAGTTTATGCTTCCTGGAGTATTTTTTTTTTCTTTGGAGATTCTTGGATGAGTAGATATCCATCTATCAAAACATTTGTGAAGTTTCAGCCACTGTTCATTCAAATATTATTTTTCTTCCCCCCATATTTCTCTTTTTTCAGTGGAACCCCCATTATGAATATGTTGATATTCTTGATGGAATCCCATGTCAACCTTAGTTTTGTTCATTATTCTTGTTTCTCTTTTTGTTTCATACACTGAATAATATCAAACAATCCATCTTCAAGTTGTCTCATTATGCTGTTTGCCTGCTCACACAAGCTATTCAGTCTTTCTAGTTACAGATTATTGATTTCACTTTTTAAATAATGTATATGTCTTTACTGATATTTTCAATTTTGAATCACTGTTCTACTGGGTTCCCTCAGGTCTTTGAGAACATTAAAATGAAGAGAATTGAAAGATTTCCCTAGTTAGTACCATGCCTAGGCTTTCTGAAATAGTTTCTTTTAATTAGGTTTTCTTTGAATGTGCTTTTTTTGTGTTTAGCTTTGAATGCCTTTATTTTATTGTTGAACTTTGAACACTTTGTATATTATTCAGTATATTCAGATAACAAATTATTGACCTCCACAATTGCTTAGTTTGTGGGTTGTGTACTTGTTTAACAACTCTTTAAAGCTAGTTTTGTAGTCTGTGTTCTTTGTCATGTAAGGCCACTTAAACTGTGTTCTGTCATCATTTTGTTCATCTACTGTCTTTGAAACATTTAAAAAAAAAACAATACAAGGAAGGAAAAGAAAAAGAGGAAAAGAAATAAAAGAGAAACTTTCCAGAATGCATATGGACTCTTTCAGGGACTCTAGGGTTTAGTCCTAACTCAGGGAAAAGTGAAAAGTTTTGAGGTCTTTTCCATGCATGCCTCCAAAAATGGACATACTTACGTCCTTCTAAATATACCAGTAGGAGTCTAGGTGTGGTGGTTCATATCTGTAATCCCAGCAATTTGGAAGGCTTAAGAGAACAAATCACTTGAGCACAGAAGTATGAGACCAGCCTTGACAACATGGCAAGATCTATTCTTTATTAAAAAAATACAAAAATAAGCTAGATTTGGAGGCCCATGCCTGTACTGTGAAATGCTGAGGGGGGAGGATTGATGGAGCCCGGAGAGGTGAGATGCTCAAGAGGCTGAAATGGCAAGATCATGTGAACCCAAGGAGGTTGCCACAGCAGTAGGCCATGATCATGCCACAGGAATCCAATGTGGGCCACAGGGCAAGTTCTGTGACTATTTAAAACCCAATCCAAAATAAACAGCAGTAAACTGTAAGAGTTTTTCAAAGCTGATTTTCCTTATCAATTTTATTCACCAGCCTCTTCTTTCCAGGCATTTTGTTTGTCTACTGCTTGACCTGACTTATTCCTTGCTACTCGTGGCTCCGACTAGTATATATCCTTTCCACAAAGGCCTCCTGGGAGTCAACTTCTGCCCCCAAGGAAGCTCTGAGGTGGGCTAAAGAAAATCCTCTGAGCTAATAATCTCTAAGGGAGCCTCAGACATTTTAAATCACACAACCACAATTATTTGAGATAAGCTCCGTATTTCCACATGTGCATCAAAATCTGCATCTAGAATCTAATCTTCCTCACAGTTGCCATGAAGCCATGGAGTGGGTGATGATGGTCAGTTAAAATGCCAATACTGTCTTGCCCAAACTTAGAGTTCAGGTCTTTCTTCATTAAACACACCCCTGAGTTACGTTATTTGATTCCAGAGCTCCAAAAATCAAGTCTGAGGTTGTTTTCTCTTCCTTATATCTCTTCAGTTTTAATTCAATTGACTTTAGTGACAGCATAAAATAGAAACTTGGTTAAATCTGCCTTGCTTTTTACTGTTCAGGGAGGTTTCTTTTGAGACAGAGTGTCATTTTCTCACCCAGCCCAGAGGGCAGTGGTGCGATCTTGGCTACTTGCAGCCTCTTCCATTTTCAAGGGATTCTCTTGTCTCAGTTTCCTAAGTAACTGGGATTACAGGCATGCGCCCCCATGCCTAGAAAATGTTCTTATTTTTAGTAGAGAAGGGGTTTCACCATGTTGGCCAGGCTTGTCTCAAACTCTTGGCCTGAAGTCATCCACCTGCCTCAGCCTCCCAAAGTGCTGGGATTACAGTCATGGAGCCATCATGTCCAGACTGTTTTGTAAGACTTTATTTGACACTGCTTCCATCATTATCATGAAACCCATTCTGTCTTTCATGTCATAAGAAATGGTTAAGAATATATATTTATATTAGCAACTTTTAAATGATATGACTTGATTGTTTTATAAATTATTAAGAATTCAGTTACTTCATTTCACAACAATATGGTAGTTGTTATAATTAAGTTCCATATTGGGACAATTTAATCTCCCAGTCTCTAACTAAAGTATTTGAGTGTAAAAATTAACTCTCTAAATAGACTACATAATGTGCAGCTCATATATTATTATAACATTAGTGGTGTTTTATATAATTAAATGTAAGGGTGATATTTTACGACACTATCCTATTATCTTGTAGAGTCATACCCTCCTAAGAAGACAGAATTACACTGGGTAGATGTAGGCATATCAATATAGAATTCAAAAGACACTCCTCAGATTTCACTGGGAAATAAAAAGTGAAATGTTACAACTGTTCTCGAAATATGACCCTAACCAGTAAGGAGAAGGTTTCTGATCTCTATGATAAAAGGAACGATAAATAATGTATTACTTGAGATTTTTCCACATTTGTTTCCGGTATTCAGTTTTGAATAATAAAAAATGTAAATGATAACTGTAATGATACATTTAAGTAATAAAAACATTTAAATACATTTTAAATTTTAGACATTTAATATGAATTAAATGGTGAGCATACATTTCTTTATTCATATAACTCCAAGAGGCTCTCAAGTATAGAGAAGAATATGTCAAGTTCACAGCTCTAAATGTCTTATAGCTAGGATGGACAGAAATGGAAGGAGTGAGTGAAAAAATAGCATAAGTTTATCTGCAAGTCAACTAAAATATTGTTTCATGAATACTATATAGACAGTATTCAAAAATGTATTAATGAATTTACAAAATTGTATTATTTATTATAATATTAAACACATAGAGAGATGTTATTATATCTCAGATTTCTAGCTTAAAATGGTGGATATAATAGTAAATAACACTGAAATGGCTCCTCACTTCATAAAGTAACAGTTAATAGTAAAGCAGAAAGGAACAAGAACAGAAAAGAAGAGAAAAGAAATGTGTTTCATTCGTTGAAAAGTAGAATTATTCCAGACCCTCAATGAACAATAAATTGAACAGGGTAACACAGAAGAAGGAAGTAAATTAAGATGTTGATACTATCAATTAGGGAACAATAAATGATGACCTCACCTTTAATGTATAAACAGCAACAAGAAAAAAATTTGTAGATGGTAGATAATAAATAAATTATTGTTATAGATAAAATATGAAAGAGATGAGGGAAAATAATTGTATTTGGAATATCTCCAGTTTTTATGTTATATAGGTGATGTGCTTTTGGAAAAAAAAATGTGGGAAGAGAGAGGCATGTAGAAAGTGTAAAGAAGTTCAGGGGAAGTTTTAAATTTAGCTGTCTTAATCTTGGGGCACTCGTAAGAAAAAAAGTACAATGTATAGAAACTCAGAGATCATATCACTGGTTGAATTCCTTAGAACCACAGGTTTAAAACTTAAGAGGCTTTTGTCTCAAAACAACATCAATAAAAAGCCAGGTGTGATGGTGTGCATCTGTAGTCTCAGCTACTGAGGAGACGAATGCAGGAAAATTGCTTGAGCCCAGAAATTTGAGGCTGTATTGAGTCAAGGTCTCACTACTGCACTGCAGACTGGGTCACAGAACATGTTTTCAAAAAAGGAAAAGGAAAGAAAAGAAAAACGGAAGGGAAAAGGGAAAGGAGAAAGGAAAGGAGAAAGAGGTATTCTGTGTAGTTACATTAGTTTTCTAACCAACAGACATCTATTAGATAAAATGAAACAAAGCACACTGACAAATAAATAGAGAAATCAGATGAAAGTTGAGTCATGTAATCCAAAGCAAAATAGTATTTCAAGAATGAGGGTGTGAATCAGTTTTACAAATACACATGACTGTTTGAGTAATATGCAACAGACAAGTGATATATGGGATTTAGTGACAAGTAGAAGATATGACTCTAAAAACAGGGTAAATGCCTTAAGAAAGGAGAGTGAAGAAAAATAAAATTAAACCTTGTCAGGGCCAACTCTTTCCACGAGTCTTCCCATCGCAGAAAATAAATAAATGAGTTGACAATGGCATATCTGGGACTAAGACAAGCAGGATGTAGATCCAGTAAAGAAAATGATCAAACTGGGTGTGGCATCTCACACCTGTAATTGCAGCACTTCGGGAGGCTGATAGGATGGATCATTTGAGGTCAGTTTGAGACCAGCCTTGGCAACACAGTGAAACCCCAATACAGTTAAAAATTCTAAAACTAGCCAGGCGTGGTAGTGCATGCCTTAATAGCAGATACTTAGGAGGCTGAGGCAGGAGAATCACCTGAATCCAAGAGGCCAATGTTGCATTGAGCCAAGATTGTGCCAGAGACTCTCTCTCAAAAAAATTAAACTAAACTAAAATAGAAAGAAATGATCCTGAAGGTAGAATGAAGAAGTAATGGTACAAGGAGACAACAAATAATAAGTAAATCAGTGTTTTAATAAGCTGGGAAATTCAAAGCAAAGGCAAAGAGGGTCATAACAAGGAGCAGTAAAAAATACACACAAATCTATACAAGTTTTGTATTTGTTGATGATTTCTCAGGAGAAAGAAACACAAAAGAAAGTGGGAATAAGAAAGTTGTCACCATTGCTTTGGTAGAAAGAAAAAAAGGAGAAAGACCAACCACAACAAAAAAATGTAAATTATACAACATTAAGCTTTAGTGTTCTTCGTCCCTTCCCATGGTTATTGTTTCCTCAAGAAATAACAGAAGCCAAATATTCAAAATAGAAGAAAACTTTAGCATATATTACTGTCTGTGTATATCAAGTCATGTTTATTTTAACTGTAATTCATTCTTTTAAAATTTGTATTTTAAATTAACAAATATAAATATTTATGGGACACAAAGTGATTTTATAATGCATGTATATATTGCAAAATAATTATATTGGGCTAGTTACCATATCCATTACCTCACATACATACCATTTCTTTCTTTGTGGTAAGAATATATAAATTCTACATTTTAAACAATCTGTATTTTTGAGATAGAGTTTTGCTCCTGTTGCCCAGACTTGAGTTCACTGGTGCAAACTCAGCTCATTTCAACTGCCACCTCCCGAGTTCAAGTTATTGTCTTGCCTCAGCCACTCGAGTACCTGGGGTGAGAAGGGCATGCCACCAAACCTGGCTAATTCTTATATTTTCAGTAGAGACAGTGTTTCATCGTGTTGGCCAGGCTGGTCTTGAAACTCCTGACCTCTAAGGATCCTCTCTCCATGGCCACCCAAAGTGCTGGGATTTCAGACATGAGCCACCATGCCTGAACTTGTTTTATTAAACAATTTTGAAGTTGACATTTATTAACTGTGATCACTATTTGTTGCAAAGGATGAGCAGAACTTCTTCCTGTCTCAATTAAATCTGTTACCCTTTGTTACCCTTACTCTATACACTCCCATCACCACCCCACACTACAATCTCTACTTTTTGTGTTTGTAGAAAGAGTAAGGTCCTTGCTGCATTGCCCAGGCTGAAGTACAGTGACACAGCTATGGCTCACTGTGGCCTCAAACTTCTGACCTCAAGTTATCCAACCACCTCATCCTCCTATAGTGCTGGAGTGACAGGCATGTGCCACCACATCTGCCATATTCACAGTTTGAATGAGTTCAACCTTTTTAGATTTTACATATAATTGTGATCATTGTATACTTGTCTTTCTGTGCCTCTCTTATTACACTGAGCAAAATATCTTCCAATTTCATTCATTTGGTCACAAATAAATCAAAGATCTTTCTCCTTTTTTTTTTTTAATTTTTTTATTATACTTTAAGTTCTAGGGTACATGTGCACAACGTGCAGGTTTGTTACATATGTATACATGTGCCACATTGGTGTGCTGCACCCATTAACTCATCATTTACATTAGGTATAACTCCTAATGCTATCCCTCTCCCCTCCCCCCACCCCACAACAGGCCCTGGTGTGTGATGCTCCCCACCCAGTGTCCAAGTGTTCTCATTGTTCAATTCCTACCTATGAGTGAGAACATGTGGTGTTTGATTTTCTGTCCTTGCGATAGTTTGCTCAGAATGATGGTTTCCAGCTTCATCCGTGTCCCTACAAAGGATATGAACTCATCCTTTTTTATGGCTGCATAGTATTCCATGGTGTATATGTTTCACATTTTCTTTTTATTTATTTATTTACTTATTTATTTATTTGTTTATTTTTTTCTCCCTCCTCCCCCCACCCCACAACAGTCCCCGAAGTGTGATGTTCCCCTTCCTGTGTCCATGTGTTCTCATTGTTCAATTTCCACCTATGAGTGAGAATATGTGGTGTTTGGTTTTTTGTTCTTGCGATAGTTTACTGAGAATGATGATTTCCAATTTCATCCATGTCCCTACAAAGGACGTGAACTCATCCTTTTTTATGGCTGCATAGTATTCCATGGTGTATATGTGCCACATTTTCTTAATCCAGTCTATCATTGTTGGACATTTGGGTTGGTTCCAAGTCTTTGCTATTGTGAATAATGCCGCAATAAACATACGTGTGCATGTGTCTTTATAGCAGCATGATTTATAGTCCTTTGGGTATATACCCAGTAATGGGATGGCTGGGTCAAATGGAATTTCTAGTTCTAGATCCCTGAGGAATCGCCACACTGACTTCCACAAGGGTTGAACTAGTTTACAGTCCCACCAACAGTGTAAAGGTGTTCCTATTTCTCCACATCCTCTCCAGCACCTGTTGTTTCCTGACTTTTTAATGATTGCCATTCTAACTGATGTGAGATGGTATCTCATTGTGGTTTTGATTTGCATTTCTCTGATGGCCAGTGATGGTGAGCATTTTTTCATGTGTTTTTTGGCTGCATAAATGTCTTCTTTTGAGAAGTGTCTGTTCACGTCCTTCGCCCACTTTTTGATGGGGTTGTTTGTTTTTTTCTTGTAAATTTGTTGGAGTTCATTGTAGATTCTGGATATTAGCCCTTTGTCAGATGAGTAGGTTGTGAAAATTTTCTCCCATTTTGTAGGCTGCCTGTTCACTCTGATGGTAGTTTCCTTTGCTGTGCAGAAGCTCTTGAGTTTAATTAGATCCCATTTGTCAATTTTGGCTTTTGTTGCCATTGCTTTTGGTGTTTTAGACATGAAGTCCTTGCCCATGCCTATGTCCTGAATGGTATTGCCTAGGATTTCTTCTAGGGTTTTTATGGTTTTAAGTCTAACATTTAAGTCTTTAAACCATCTTGAATTGATTTTTGTATAAGGTGTAAGGAAGGGATCCAGTTTCAGATTTCTACATATGGCTAGCCAGTTTTCCCAGCACCATTTATTAAATAGGGAATCCTTTCCCCATTTCTTGTTTTTGTCAGGTTTGTCAAACATCAGATAGTTGTAGATATGTGGCATTATTTCTGACGGGTCTGTTCTGTTCCATTGATCTATATCTCTGTTTTGGTACCAGTACCATGCTGTTTTGGTTACTGTAGCCTTGTAGTATAGTTTGAAGTCGGGTAGTGTGATGCCTCCAGCTTAGTTCTTTTGGCTTAGGATTGACTTGGCAATGCAGGCTCTTTTTTGGTTCCATATGAACTTTAAAGTAGTTTTTTCCAATTCTGTGAAGAAATTCATTGGTAGCTTGATGGGGATGGCATTGAATCTGTAAATTACCTTGGGAAGGATGGCCATTTTCATGATATTGATTCTTCCTACCCATGAGCATGGAATGTTCTTCCATTTGTTTGTATCCTCTTTTATTTCCTTGAGCAGTGGTTTATAGTTCTCCTTGAAGAGGTCCTTCACATCCCTTGTAAGTTGGATTCCTAGGTATTTTATTCTCTTTGAAGCAATTGTGAATGGGAGTTCACTCATAATTTGGCTCTCTGTTTGTCTGTTATTGATGTATAAGAATGCTTGTGATTTTTGTACATTGATTTTGTATCCTGAGACTTTGCTGAAGTTGCTTATCAGCTTAAGGAGATTTTGGGCTGAGACAATGGGGTTTTCTAGATATACTATCATGTCATCTGCAAACAGGGACAATTTGACTTCCTCTTTTCCTAATTGAATACCCTTTATTTCCTTCTCTTGCCTAATTGCCCTGGCCAGAACTTCCAACACTATGTTGAATAGAAGTGGTGAGAGAGGGCATCCCTGTCTTGTGCCAGTTTTCAAAGGGAATGCTTCCAGTTTTTGCCCATTCAGTATGATATTGGCTGTGGGTTTGTCATCAATAGCTCTTATTATTTTGAGATACGACCCATCAATACCTAATTTATTGAGAGTTTTTAGCATGAAGCGTTGTTGAATTTTATCAAAGGCCGTTTCTGCATCTATTGAGATAATCATGTGGTTTTTGACTTTGGTTCTGTTTATATGCTGGATTACATTTATTGATTTGCATATATTGAACCAGCCTTGCATCCCAGGGATGAAGCCCACTTGATCATGGTGGATAAGCTTTTTGATGTGCTGCTGGATTCTGTTTGCCAGTATTTTATTGAGGATTTTTGCATCAATGTTCATCAAGGATATTGGTCTAAAATTCTCTTTTTTGGTTGTGTCTCTGCCAGGCTTTGGTATCAGGATGATGCTGACCTCATAAAATGAGTTAGGGAGGATTCCCTCTTTTTCTATTGATTGGAATAGTTTCAGAAGGAATGGTACCAGCTCCTCCTTGTACCTCTGGTAGAATTCAGCTGTGAACCCATCTGGTCCTGAACTTTTTTTGGTTAGTAAGCTATTGATTATTGCCACAATTTCAGCTCCTGTTGTTGGTCTATTCAGAGATTCAACTTCTTCCTGGTTTAGTCTTGGGAGGGTGTAGGTGTCGAGGAATTTATCCATTTCTTCTAGATTTTCTAGTTTATTTGCGTAGAGGTGTTTGTAATATTCTCTGATGGTAGTTTGTATTTCTGTAGGATCGGTGGTGATATCCCCTTTATCATTTTTTATTGCATCTATTTGATTCTTCTCTCTTTTTTTCTTTATTAATCTTGCTAGCGGTCTATCAATTTTGTTGATCCTTTCAAAAAACCAGCTCCTGGATTCATTAATTTTTTGAAGGGTTTTTTGTGTCTCTATTTCCTTCAGTTCTGCTCTGATTTTAGTTATTTCTTGCCTTCTGCTAGCTTTTGAATGTGTTTGCTCTTGCTTTTCTAGTTCTTTTAATTGTGATGTTAGGGTGTCAATTTTGGATCTTTCCTGTTTTCTCTTGTGGGCATTTAGAGCTATAAATTTCCCTCTACACACTGCTTTGAATGCATCCCAGAGACTCTGGTATGTTGTGTCTTGGTTCTCGTTGGTTTCAAAGAACATCTTTGTTTCTGCCTTCATTTCGTTACATACCCAGTAGTCATTCAGGAGCAGGTTGTTCAGTTTCCACGTAGTTGAGCGGTTTTGAGTGAGATTCTTAATCCTGAGTTCTAGCTTGTTTGCACTGTGATCTGAGAGATAGTTTGTTATAATTTCTGTTCTTTTACATTTATTAAGGAGAGCTTTACTTCCAAGTATATGGTCAATTTTGGAATAGGTGTGGTGTGGTGCTGAAAAAATGTATATTCTGTTGATTTGGGGTGGAGAGTTCTGTAGATGTCTAATAGGTCCGCTTGGTGCAGAGCTGAATTCAATTCCTAGGTATCCTTGTTGATTTTCTGTTTCGTTGATCTGTCTAATGTTGACAGTGGGGTGTTAAAGTCTCCCATTATTAATGTGTGGGAGTCTAAGTCTCTTTGTAGGTCACTCAGGACTTGCTTTATGAAGCTGGGTGCTCCTGTATTGGGTGCATATACATTTCAGATAGTTAGCTCTTCTTGTTGAATTAATCCTTTTACCATTATGTAATGGCCTTCTTTGTCTCTTTTGATCTTTGTTGGTTTAAAGTCTGTTTTATCAGAGACTAGGATTGCAACCCCTGCCTTTTTTTGTTTTCCATTTGCTTGGTAGATCTTCCTCCATCCTTTTATTTTGAGCCTATGTGTGTCTCTGCCCATGAGATGTGTTTCCTGAATACAGCACACTGATGGGTCTTGTGTCTTTATCCAATTTGCCAGTCTGTGTCTTTTAATTGGAGCATTTCGTCCATTTACATTTAAAGTTAATATTGTTATGTGTGAATCTGATCCTGTCATTATGATGTTAGCTGGTTATTTTGCTCATTAGTTGATGCAGTCTCTTCCTAGTCTTGATGGTCTTTACTTTTCGGTATGATTTTGCAGTGGCTGGTACTGGTTGTGCCTTTCCATGTTTAGCACTTCCTTCAGGAGCTCTTTTAGGCCAGGCCTGGTGGTGACAAAATCTCTAAGCATTTGCTTGTCTGTAAAGTATTTTATTTCTCCTTCGCTTATGAAGCTTAATTTGGCAGGATATGAAATTTTGGGTTGAAAATTCTTTTCTTTAAGAATGTTGAATATTGGCCCCCACTCTCTTCTGGCTTGTAGGGTTTCTGCCGAGAGATCCGCTGTTAGTCTGATGGGCTTCCCTTTGATGGTAACCCGACCTTTCTCTCTGGCTGCCCTTAACATTTTTTCCTTCATTTCAACTTTGGTGAATCTGACAATTATGTGTCTTGGAGTTGCTCTTCTCGAGGAGTATCTTTGTGGCATTCTCTGTATTTCCTGAATCTGAATGTTGGCCTGCCTTGCTAGATTGGGGAAGTTCTCCTGGATAATATCCTGCACAGTGTTCTCCAACTTGTTTCCATTCTCCCCGTCACTTTCAGGTACACCAATGAGACATAGATTTGGTCTTTTCACATAGTCCCACATTTCTTGGAGGCTTTGCTCATTTCTTTTTATTCTTTTTTCTCTAAACTTCCCTTCTCACTTCATTTCATTCATTTCATCTTCCAGGGCTGATACCCTTTCTTCCATTTGATCACATCAGCTCCTGAGGCTTCTGCATTCTTCACGTAGTTCTTGAGCCTTGGTTTTCAGCTCCATCAGCTCCTTTAAGCACTTCTCTGTATTGGTTATTCTAGTTATACATTCTTCTAAATATTTTTCAAAGTTTTCAACTTCTTTGCCTTTAGTTTGAATATCCTCCCGTAGCTCGGAGTAATTTGATCGTCTGAACCCTTCTTCTCAGGGGAGAGGAGCCAAGATGGCCAAACAGGAACAGCTCCAGTCTACAGCTCCCAGCACGAGCGATGCAGAAGACAGGTGATTTCTGCATTTCCATCTGAGGTACCGTGTTCATCTCACTAGGGAGTGCCAGACAGTGGGCGCAGGTCAGTGGGTGAGTGCACCATACGCCAGCCGAAGCAGGGGTGAGGCATTGCCTCACTCGGGAAGCCCAAGGGGTCAGGGAGTTCCCTTTCCAGGGGTGACAGATGACACCTGGAAAATCGGGCCACTCCCACCCAAATACTGTGCTTTTCCGACGGGCTTAGGAAATGGTGCCCCACGAGAGTATAGCCCGCACCTGGCTCAGAGGGTCCTACACCCACGGAGTCTCGCTGATTGCTAGCACAGGAGTCTGAGATCAAACAGCAAGTCTGCAGCGAGGCTGGAGGAGGGGCGCCCGCCATTGCCCAGGCTCACTTTGGTAAACAAAGCAGCTGGGAAGCTTGAACTGGATGGAGCCCACCACAGCTCAAGGAGGCCTGCCTGCCTCTGTAGGCTCCACCTCTAGGGGCAGGGCACAGACAAACAAAAAGACAGCAGTAACCTCTGCAGACTTAAATGTCCCTGTCTGACAGCTTTGAGGAGAGCAGTGGTTCTCCCAGCATGCAACTGGAGATCTGAGAATGGGCTGACTGCCTCCTCAAGTGGGTCCCTGACCCCTGAACCCTGGGCAGCCTAACTGGGAGGCACCCCCCCAGCAGGGGCAGACTGATACTTCACACGGCCGGCCAGGTACTCCAAAAGACCTGCAGCTGAGGGTCCTGTCTTTTAGAAGGAAAACTAACAGAAAGGACATCCACACCAAAAGCCCATCTGTACATCATCATCATCAAAGACCAAAAGTAGATAAAACCACAAAGATGGGGAAAAAACAAAGCAGAAAAACTGGAAACTCTAAAAAGCAGAGTACCTCTCCTCCTCCAAAGGAACGCAGTTCCTCACCAGCAACGGAACAAAGCTGGATGGAGAATGTCTTTCTCCTTTTTTTAAGGCTGTACAGTATATCTCCTTGTGTGTATGTGCCACACTTTATCTGTTGCTGCATTGATGAGGACTTGGGTTGTTACTGTATCTTGGCTGTTATGAATAACACTGAGATGAATATAGAAGTGCAGATATCTCATTGACATGTTAATTTTGTAACCTTTGAGTACATATTTGGAAGTAGAGTAGCTGGATTATGTGGTAATTCTTATTTTTAATTTAATTGTATTTTTGAAAACTCAATTCTATGACCCCAAAAGCACAGACTACAAAAGCAAAACAAAAAACAATTGGATCACATTACATCAAACTAAAGTGTTTCTGCACCACAGAGGGAAAACGGTGAAAAGAAAATGTTCACTGATAATGTATATGCTATATTACAAACACTTATTAAATTAAAGATATAGGTTCCAAAAATGTACTAGGTGAAAAATGTATTATGGTTATTTTTTCTGCTTAGTTTTTGGAGCCAGATGGAGTTTGGATTGTGTTTTGTTTAATAAGTTGTACAATTATATTTAAGAAAACAGAAATTATTAATGCATAGTGACATTAGAAAAATCAATTTTATTAGAAACTACTTCCAAGATTTTGTTGTTTATAATTTTTTATGAGTATCTTTATAAAGTCACACTCACCCTCTTTACTCGTTGTTCTGTGAAAGTATATATGGATATTGCATACTCGTTTATTGAACATATCTAACCCTTCTCCATGAGTGATAGTAATTCCTCAGCTGCTTACTTTTATTCTTTTAATGGAATTTTCTCCAGATGCTTACACAATATCACAGTGCTTCTAGATGATTTTCAGTATCTCCTGGCAATACTTTGCCTGACCACCTTGGTTGCAAATACTGACAGAAGAGGAGCATAAAGCCAATGGCTTATATGTAGGTTATGATGAGCTACACAGCAGTTACTGCATCACAAGATTTCAGTAAATTTTTCCTTCCAGAGAATCTAAATATCAATATTATTATCACATTTTCTAAAAACGGAAAGCTGTAGTGTAGGATTGTATGGCCCACCCCTGTCTCTTATCAGTTCCTCATTTGACAGCTGCAGTTTCACTGCTGACCAGCAGGGAGAATTGATGGCAGCATATAACTAGCCTGATTAAGATAGGCATCCGTAGTTACCCACCAAGCTGGAATTATTTTCTGTGTTGCTAGGAAGATGAGCTCCACTTTTCCAAAACTCCAGCCGTGGTGTCAACAATAACACAAAATATAAGATTAATAGAAAGTGTAAGCTCCCCTGTTTCAGAGATTCAGGGAAAAATGCCAGTCACTGCACATGAGATAATCACCAAGGAACGCCATATCATGACATAGATGAATTTTATCACCTGTAGCTTAAGGACAGCAAAGTCGTTGACAGAATGGATGGCCAGTATATTGCAGTGAATGGCACCTACACAACTGAGAAGAGGGAATATGTCATCAGCAATGCTATTAAAGATAAACATGAAAATGTTAGAGAATAATTTTCTTTAGTAATGGCCACTTTCTCTTTTAAACTTGCCATGTTAAGATATATTTCTCCCAACCCAGCTCCTTCAGAAAATAATTTACTTACAAAAAAGAAAAAAAAAATCTGTTATCTTTACATTATCAGGGATATAGTAAATATATGCATGCAAAACATATACTACACCTGGGAAAAACAAATAATAAGTGAATACACACATACCCAAATTTATAAACGTATATACACATTCCCTCAAAATAAAATAACTGGAACACAGGAAATTGGATAGAAACATTCATATCTGATGCTATAAGGTGTGAGAGCACCTAGAAAGAAGTCTCAATTAAGAACAAATAAAATTACCTGAACTAGATCTTGAAAAGGTAGTTTCTTTTTTAACAGAAAGTTAGAGTTTAAAGTAGGAAATTACAGTGTAATGGTGATAACAGGAAATCAGAAATAATCTGTGGAGTCCAAGAAAATTCTGGAAGTGGTGCTGCCAGATTTTGCTGAATGATGGAATACAAGGTGCTAGAGAAGTAGAAAAATTAAAAGTTTTAGAAATTAAGTGATATGTGTGGGCATGTTTTTGTTTGTGTGTATTTAGGTAATTTTATCAGAAAGTTTTTAAGAAGAAAATTAATTTAATTTTGACATTGTTATTCCAATAATTAGACTAATAGGCACAAGGAAGAAAACCAAAATTATGTAGTTGTTGAATAATCAGTTTAAAAAATCTTCTACTACATTCAGTTGAAAGAGTAAAAATTCATTTCATGTATACATGAGGGTTAAAGTAACACAGTCTTCATACACAATGAAATGAAGCCAGAAAACAAAAAGAGGCCAAATAGTCTTTACTCATCTAAAGTAATTATTCATTTTCTAACACCATTTAGAAAATGAATATCAAGAGTCCATTTATTCCTTCAGGAATACCCAAAGAGAAACTCAAAAGCAATAACATTCTTAACTGCATTTATGAGAAATAAGACTGAATAAAAAGAAATGATCTAAAAGTTAAATTTTAGAAAGTAAATTTTAACTGGGTGTGATGACTTATACCTGTAACCCTAGCACTTTATCAGGCTGAGGTGAGTAGATCACTTGAGCCCAACAAAACAACAACAAAACACCAAAAATGTTAGCCAGCCATGGTGGCACTTTCCTGTAGTCTCAATTTTTCAGGAGATGGAGGTGGGAGGCTTGCCTGGGCAAAGGAAGTAGGCATAGTACATTTTGCCTTGGGACTTTTATTTGCCTGTCCCCTTACCCCAGCACTTTATGAGGTTGATACCCAGGGGTAATCATGTAGACCAACGCTGGCAACAGATAAGAAACTATGACCACAGCAGAATGGAGCTGAGTTCCAGTCAATATTCCTGCTGATTGACTACAGTAACCTCAGGCACCGAATAAAGGTCAGAGCGGAGACCATGGAAGCTACAGGCCTTGAGTGCACCCAGTGCTCAACTGTGTGATGCATGTGCAACTTGGCACTGAGTCAACTTTGTCAGTCAAATTACTCCAGACATGAAAGTCTGCTTATTAATATTTCCCTTCATGCTACCAGGGCTGAAGCTATCATAGACTACAAGACCTTAATTTCCTTCTTCTCCTTGCCATGAATCTCTGGACAGCCTTACTGTGGAAGAAAGCTTCCAAACAAAGACAAACTAAAACACTGAATTAGGCACCTACATCACTGCCCAGACATGGATGCATAGTCACAAGCATTAGGATCAATGAGAGAAATATGATATCATCAAGTGGTCAAAATAAAGCTCTGGTGGTGACTGATCCAAAATAGATGGGCATGGACACATGGCCTGACAAAGAATTCAAAATACTTGTTTTAAGACAATGCAGTGAACTTCATCAAAACACAGATAATTCTGAAATTTATCAGAGAAACTTACACGTGAGATTAAAAAAATGGGAGGAAAAAACAAACAGAAATCTTGAAGAAAAAAACACAACAAAATAAAAAATGCAATTGACAGCAGTGACTATAGAAGTGGTCAAGCAGCAAAACTCAAAGACAGGTCAATTCAAAATGTATAGTCAGAGGAGAAAACATAAATAAGATTCATAAGATTAATGGGATAATCTCCAAAGAGCAAATGTATCAGACACTGGCATTCAAGAGTGTGGTAGAGCTGGGTGTGATGGCTCATGCCTGTATCCTCAGCACTTTGGGGGGCCAAGGTGGGTGGATCATATGTTGTCAGGAGTTTGAGAGTAGCCTGGACAATATGGTGAACTGGTTTATCTATCATAATAGAAAAATTAACCGGGTGTATTGTTGGACATCTGTAATCCCAGCTACTCAGAAAGCTGAGTCAGGAGAATCACTGGAATTCAGGAGAATCACTGGAACCGAGGAAGCTGATGTTGCAGTGAGCCAGAATCCCACCATTGCACTCCAACCTGAGAGACAAGAGCAAACCTCTATCTCAAAAAAAAAAGTATAAAAAAACAGTACAAAGCTTATTTGAAGAAATAATAACAGAAGCCTTCAAACTTAAAGAAAATATAAATGTTCTGCTGTAGGAATATCGAAGGCTTACAATCACATTCAATTGCAATAAAAATATCCCTACGATTTAATATTATCAAGCCACTAAACATCAAAGACAAAGAGAGGATACAGAATTAAGCAGCAGAAAAACCTAACATACTAAAACAGAAATTCATCTATATGAGTAATATATGCGTATATATAATACAAATGTTAATAGATCCACAGGAAGAAAAAAATGCAAGATAATACTGGAAAACTTCAGCACCTTACGTTCAGCAATGAATAGATAATGCAGACAGAATTTAATAAGTAAACATTGGATGAAAATGCCATGTAGAGAAAATGCTAAAAACAGTTATTGAACTATTCATCCAAGAGCTATAGAATAAACATTTTTCTCCACTGCATACATGAGACATCTTCCAGGATATATCATACATTAGGTAGAAAATCATATCTTAATGAATTTGGAAAAATCAAAGTCATATCAAGTATCTCTTCTGAAATCGTAATTTGTAAGTACATCAAAATTAAAAATGCTCCTGAATAACCAATGAGTCAGTGAAGACATTAAAGAGAAAACACCATATTTCTTGAGACAAAAATAGAAACACAGCACACCAAAACCTATGAGATTCAATCGAAGCAGTTTTAAGAGGGAAGTTATGGTAATAAATGCCTTCAACTACAAGAAGATATCAAATACACAACTTGATGTTTCAATGAAGGAATTAGAAAATAAAAATCTATACTCAAAAGTAAAAAAAATAAAAAAAACAAAAAAAAGAAACAAAAAAAAAACAAAGCCCCTAATAAAGGAAATCAGAGCCATAAAAGAGATACCATCACTGATACCCAGAAACAAATTAATAGTAAGAAATCAAATAAGCAATAAAAGGTCAACTATGAAAAAGAAGCCCAGGACCTGATGTATTCACTGCTGCATTCTACCTACCACAAAAAGAAACTACTGCTACTTTTTTTTTTAACCTAGTCAAAACATAAAACAAAAAGGAAGATATGGGAACTGTTCCAACTCATTCCACTGGGATTGCATTATGCTCATTACAAAACCAGACAACGATACAAGAAAAAAAGAGAAAACTATGGGCCATTATATTTGAAAAACATAATATAAAAATCCTCAATAAAATACTGGGAAAATGACTTATAATGACCATTTAGAAAATCATTCACTGTGATCAAGTGAGATTACAGGGATGAAGGAATGGTTTAATACACTAGAATCATTAAATGTCATACATTATATCAACAAATTTAAGAACAAAATCTATGCAGTCATTTCAATAAGTGAAAAAAATTTTGACAAAATTCAATGTTTTCACAATAAAATCTCTTAACAAATTATGTGTGGAACAACTGTAAGTCAACACAACAAAAGACATAGACCCAAATAACCAGATAACGTCATATATAAAAAGCCTTAGCTAATATCACACTCAAAGGGAATTAAAAGTTGAAAGCTTTTCTTTGAAGATATAAAGGAAGACCAGGATGTTCATTTTCACTACTTCTATTAATGTAACAATAAAAGTCTTTAGCCAGAACAATTAGACAAAAGAAAGTAAGAAAAGCTACCCAAATTAGAAAAGAAGAAGTAAAGTTGTCCAGATATGCTAATGACATACTATGGAAATCCTTAAACACACAACTAAAAAGTAGTTAGAACTAATACAGAAGGTCAGTAAAGTCTCAGTTTACAAAATCAACATATAAAGTTGCATAGCATTTCCATACACTAACAGCAACATATCAAAAAACAAATGGTTAAGACCACAATCTCATTCACAATATGTATGGGGGATAAAATGGAGTAAATTTAACCAAGGAGATAAAAAAATCTGCATTCTGAAATCTATGAAACACTAACAAAATGTTAAAATGACATAAGTAAGTAGAAAGATATTTATGTTCATTGACTGGAAAAAGCAATATGGTTAAAATGTTTTTATGATCCAAAGAAGTGCACAAGTTGAGTGCAGTCTCTATCAAAACACCAATGGCATTTTTCACAGAAACTGAAAAAAAGACCTAAATAAATATGAAATCACAAAAATAAAACCGTGAATAGCCAAAGCTATCCTGAAGATGTCAATGGGGTTGGCGATTGAATCCACACAACTGGGATGTCACAATACTATAAACCAATACAATAGAACACAATGAGCAAAAATAAATCTACACCTGTATAGTCAACTGATATTCTGCAGAGGTGCCAAGAAAACAAAATGAGGAAATGTCAGTCTCTTCAATAAGTGGTGCTGGGAAAACAAGACAACTATATGCAGAAGAACATAATTAGAACCCTATCTCTCACCGAATACAAAAATTAACTCAAATGAATTAAAAAGCCAAGTGCAGTAGTGTGCCTCTATAATTTTAGCTACTGAGGGGTCCCAGCAGGGAGGATCACCTGAGCCTAACTGTCAAACTATAGAATGAAACACTTATGCCACTGCACTAGGTAATACAGTGAGGCCTGACCTATAAGAATATATATTTAAAAACATTTAAAATTAAAGATGTAATGACAACACCAATCTGTGAAACTAGTAGAATAAATCACAAAACACATTTAATGACCTTGGTCTGGGCAAGAATATTTTTTGGATAAGACTTCATAAACACAAGCCAAAAAAATTACACAAACAAAAAAATGAGGTTACATCATACTACAAAAATGACTTACAGAAAAATATAGAAATAAAATAAAATAAATCACCAGACTAATATAATGAGAGCAAATATTTGCAAACTGTCCATCAGACAAGGGGTTAATCAAAATGTACAAGGAAAGAAAAACAGATTCAAAAGAACAAGAAAATAATAACCCAATTAAAAATAAGTATCTTCTGTTTACCAAAGAATACATATACACAGCTAACAGGTGTAGTGTGTATGTGTGTGTGTGTGTCTGTGGCTGTGTGTGCACACACACTATATATAAATATCTCAGCATTTCTCATCATCACAGAATTTCAACCTCTACCTTCCAGGTTCAAGTGATTGTACTGCCTCAAACTCCTAAGTAGCTGGGATTACAGGAGCATGTCACCACACCCAGCTACTTTTGTATTTGTAGTAGGGGTGGTTTCTCCATGTCATCTAAGCTGGCCTCGAACTGCCACCCTCAGATGATCTGTATGCCTTGGCTTATAAAAGTGCTGGGATTAGAGGTGTGAGCCACCATGCTCAGCCTATTGCAAGAAATTTAAGAAATATATAAAATTTCTTAAATTAGCCTTGTAACAAAGAAGAAATTTGCCAGGCACAATGGCATATGCCTGTAATCCCAACACTTTGGGAGGCCAATGTGGGTGGATCACGAGGTCAGGAGCTTGAGACCATCCAGGCCAATATAGTGAAACCCTATCTCTACTAAAAACACAAAAATTAGCTGGGCTTGGTGGTGTGTGCCTGTAGTCCCAGCTATTTGGGAGGCTCAGGCAGGAGAACCCCTTGGACCTGGGACTTGAAAGTTTCTGGGAAGTGAGATCATGCCACTGCACTCCAGCCTGGGTGACAGACACTGTCTCCAAACAACAACAACTAAAGCAACAAAACTAGGTGTGTTTGTACTACATGAGGATTTATTGGTTCTTATATTTTCAGGTGTTTTATTTATCTGTTGAGTTTTCTGGCTAATGTATTGTTCATTTTTTTCTTGTTTCTGCCTAAATCCTTTTATTTCAGGAGACTCAGTCAATTAAACTTAAATTATCTCCAGGGTATGGCCCGAAATCACTTCATGCATTATCACTGATATTAATTCCTTGGCTTTGCAGGAGTGTTTATTGCCCTGCTAGTGTCACCAATTGCTCTAGCTATTATTAATTTTTATTTGCATAGAAGATTAAATCGTGAGATTGCACACTTTTGAAAGTGTTTATAAACTTCTGCACTTACCTTTTAAAGAAAAGTAACACTTATCCCCAGTGACACTTAATTCTATAAAATGTATATATTTTCTACATTCTAGTATGTTAGAAGTCTAAATGCATATCTGAATGAAATTAGTTCTTAGAAAATTTATAGTACTCATGAAAATCAGTATAGTAGCAGACAGAAATCATATGGAAATGAATTGTTTAGCTAATTTTGATATTCCAAGTCACAGCTCCAAATTTAGGATGACTAGAAAATCTACCACTAACATGTTAAATCACATGAGTTGGCAAATAAAACTTGTGAGATTATTTTTGAGCCATACTCTCTTCTCTCTCACTCTACCCTCATTCCTTAATTTAAGGTTGTATTCGTATCCTTCATTACTATTTTGAATGCCCGTTAGGCTGAATGAGAATAATAATAAAAGGAGCAGAAAAAAACCACTAACTAAATCCCATTTTCATTTTTTAAAAACTATCATCTTATGACTGATAAAAATTAAATAGGAAAATTTTCAAAATTGTGAAAGCTAAATAAAACTGAACAGGGATGCATTTCAGTTAGAGGAATGATGATTACCCCATCCTTAATCTTGTTAGTGAACTATTTGTATTCTATTTACTTGTTGGAAACAGAATGGGAGATATTTGTGTCACTTACCTCACTGTAGGTCCTAAAGGAAGAACGTGCCAAAAAAAGTAATGCAGCTTTATTTCTTCTAAAGTCTTTGCTGGAAAACATTAGGAAGCAAAGCTCATATGGGGTCTGTGCCCAAGGACCAATTTTTCTTCCAAAGATAAAACTCCTCCTGTAATTTATTTATCAGTCTCTTCAAACATGGTGTCCATTCTCAGCATGCTGCTAAATCAAACCCTTCTTGTCAGTGAATCCAGTATATTTCCATATCAAATCCAAACAGAAGAAAACAAGATTCTGTATAATTCACTATACATGGAAAATGTAAACAGGTAAATATGGATCACTAATCACAATAAAAATACATATATCTGGTTTAGGAAATATTGAACCACGACTTGACATAATGCAGTCAATTAAAGCATTTGACATAATTTAGTCAATATGTCAAATATCTTGACATATTATTTCTTTAGCAAACATTGTTTCAAGGAAATAGACAATAAAACTTCTATGAGGTCTTAACTACCTCTTAACAGCAAGATGATACTCCTCTCTTCAAGTAGTAAGAAGAAAGGGATATATTTCTCATAAGTTTTCTTTTTGTGCTCTGCAGCCAATGTCTGCAGCTGACATTGACTACAACAAAACGGCACAAGGTCTAAGCCAAATCCAACCATGACACTAAGAAAACTATCTAGCAGATATTTCTGATTTGGAAAGGAATACAAAATAGTGAGCCCTTTAAGTTCCACTTATTGTTAGATGTTAGTTATTTTGCATTTAAAATACTGTTTCTTGGCTTGATGC
Organism: Pongo abelii; assembly: GCF_028885655.2. Lineage (NCBI taxonomy): Eukaryota > Metazoa > Chordata > Mammalia > Primates > Hominidae > Pongo > Pongo abelii. The sequence goes on from NC_072009.2 coordinate 50,109,506, forward strand.
GCTGAAGTTTTTAATCAAGTAAAGTTTCAATTTAAATAGAATGGAAATCTGGACTTAGCATGGTTATAGAAGATGTAAATTCTGTTTTGTTGTGGGGCTGTGTGAAGCAGGTCATAATAGGTTCTTTCTAGACAAACTATCAGAGAAATTAATGATATATTGTGAAGGTCAATTAGTCATTATGGGTGGGAAGCAACATTCAACAGAAATGAATAGGAAGGAAGACAAAAGGCAACAGTACTTTTAATTCAAGTAAATATTGGAATGGAATTTAGGCAGAAAACTTTTCTGACTAAAAATTCTGTTAATATAATAAAAAGACAAGAAATGTGTAAGAGTACAACGCAAATTATTAGAGAGAGAACATGATATTTCCCCAGAAGATGCTGGTCATTTGTTAAAATATCAATGGGAAAAATAGACGTAGTAGTTTAAAAAATTGGGAGGGAAGAATCAAGAAGTTATCTATTTTATTTTTATTTGATAAGATGTTCATTTCCTGAACTTTCTTTGCATTGCTTTTATTCTCATAACTTACCATAAACATCCTTTCCTCCAATTTGTTAAGTTTTAGAGTAGAGTATTAAATTCCTCAACGTCTGTTGTTTGTTATTCTGATCTAAATCACACCTTTAAATACATGCATGTATTTATTCAAAGACAAAACCTTTATCACATTTTAAAATACATCCTCCTGGACCCAATCAATCAATGTGATTGATTTTTTCCTCTTTAGTGTAATTTATTTTATTCTCTTCTTCACTGCCCTGATTTCTTTATCACACATATATAAAAACTCCATATTTTACGATCCACAACAGAAACTGTCTCTTTTGGTACTGACATTTTTCTCTACTTTTAATTTTAACAGAGAAATTCTATTAGCTATTTTATTTCCATCAGTTCATATTCTGTCTCAGGTTTTATCCCACAACAATGAAGTCACAGTCCTTTCTCAAAGGCCATGAGTGACACCCTAACTGCTAAATTTAAAAGGTTACATTGAATTTCAGGTGAATATTTTTTCCTTTGATAATATGCTCTCCTTTAAAAATTCCACTTACCTTACCAGTCAGGCCCTCTTCCCCAACAGTCTACCAAATATACTATACTTAAAATAATCACCTTTTTTTGTCAAATATAATATATATAATTTTTAATTTCTTGTCTTTGTTGTTTGTTTGTTTACTGAGACATGGTCTGTCTCTGTTGTCCAAGCTTGAGTGCAGTGGTGTGATCAAGAACTCACTGCAGCCTCAAACTCCCATGCTCAGGTGATATTTCCACATCAGCCTCCTGGTTGACTGTGACTACATGCCACCCAGTCTATCTAATTTTGGTAGAAACGGAGTCTCTCCCATGTATCCCAGTCTGCACTGGAGTTTCTAGGATCCAGCCATCTGCCTGCCTCAGGCTCCCAAAGTGCTAGCATTGGAGGTGCAATCCACCAGGCCTGGCCAAATATAAGTTACTTCTTAGTCACCCTCTTCCTTGAGCTATTCCTGATGAATTTGCTCTCAATCTCCCAGTTATCTCTTCCTGTAAGATGGATTTCTGAATGGTACTATGAATCCCAAATGGTTATCTCCAGCCAGCCTCTTACCAAAGACCAAATCATATATGACTGTGTTGCACATACTCATGTTTAACAGGCAATTTGATGTCAAGGCTATGCACTGAATTCAGATGCTCCTTCCAAACAACTTCCCCCAAGTGTATCACATTTCACCTGATAGTAATTACATCCTGTTGCAAAGGCCTAAAACTGTAAGATCATTCTTGACACTTTTCTTTTCATCTCCTCATTTCTATTAATCCTCAAATTCTGCATGTTTTCCTTTTAAAAGAGGTCCAGAACCTAACAACTTTTCCCTATTTTTCCTGCTGTCACCCAGATACAGGTTATCCACATTTCTCATCTGATTAACTCAGCCTCTTTACTGATCTCCCACCTTCCACTATTACAAGTATTACACTATTACCACTATTACAACTAGGTGAAGTATATCTCAGATACTATAAAATTAACCATTTTAAAGTACACATTCAGTGATTTGCAGGATATTCCCAATGTTATGCAACTATCACTATTATTTAAATATAGAATGTTGCCCTTACCTTAAAAAGTAACTCCACCTATGAGCATTCAATAGCAGCTTCCCTTTTTCCTAAGTTAAAACCATGGTCTTTATAATGTAACAAACAACCATATATTATTTTCTTCTCATTCTCTTTTGCATATCTTCTTCTACCATCCTCTTTCTTGTTCAGAGCCTCAGTATATACTATGACTTCAGTGGTTTTGTGCTCCTTGTTGTTTCAAGAAGTTTGCTCAAATCTCCTTTGAGCTTATACTATTCACCTGCTTATAAATGAACCCAAAATCCTTATCCTTCTTACATAAAAATAAAATCACTAGATGTTGTCATTACTTTCCACTAAAGTGAAAATGTAAGTTCCATCAGTACATGGATTTTTCTCTTTGCTCAGGTGAACCTGCATAAACAATAACTAATGCATTCACCGTTAATTTGATCTTTTCTTATTTTATTTTTTTTATTTTTGGCATGTGATTGGGATGTGATTAAATCTTGCTCTGTTGCTCAACCTGGAGTGGCAGGATATCAGTTCACTGCAACCTCTGCCTCTCGGGTTTGAGCAATTCTCCTGAGTCAGCCTCCTGAGTAGCTGGGACCTCAGGCACCTGCCAGCCCAATTGGCAGTGTTTTTTTTTTTTCTTTTTTTTGACATTTTTAACACACACTGAGTTTTGCCATGTTGGATAGCCTGGTCTAAAACTCCTGAAATTGAATGCAATATATTACATAGACAAAGCAATATCTAGTGAGTTTTTAAATTATAAAGCTGTTTTTGTTCATTAATAGTAGTTTACTTTGAAAGACTATTTTCATTTAGAAAAAAATTATCTCATTTTTGTTTTGTTTGTTTTCGATCAACTAGTTTAATATTTTGTAGCCATCAGGTATATATTTAAATCATTTATGTCAGACAATATTAAATTAAAAATATATGCATTTCTTAAGTGTTCCCTTATACTTGGTGTTGGTCACTAAACTGAGTTTTATTGAATCATATGTTGAAAAATACTGAAAGCTTAGTGTAAAAAGAAGCCGAATTTAAGGGTACAAAGTGTTTATATTTAAAATGTATTCATGAGAAATATTTGAATAAACCAAGCCTTGAAGTTGCTTAATGTTATTTTATTTAAAGTCTAAGAGAAGTATGGCTTTAAAAATCATAATGTGAGAAGAGAAATTTTGAGTGAATTGTATTACTTCTAAATGTCCCCCTCTGTCCAACAAAGTAAGTAGTAATGTTCAAATCTTACACAGAACTGAAACTCAGGGTGGGAAGTCATATAAGTAAATTAACAAATGATAAAATTTAGTTCATTTCAAGAGAAAACTGGGGGTTAAGAATACAATTAACAACACATTCTGTACAGATATTTAATTGGAAAATGGTGAAATTGTATTTGTTTATGTTTTTATCTGTGTGAGTGTATTTTCTAGCAAATTGCAGAAGTTTCTAGACAAACTCACTGCTTAAAAGGTCAGATCTTTATTTGTCTTGAGGGATCTATGTAGAAAGAAGAGTTTCCTTTATAAAAACACATATTTTGTTAATTTATTTACAGTTGCATTGACATAGTAAATGTATATAATCAAAAGATATTTTCTAAACAAAACATTTTTTAAAAAAACAAACAGATATAATGTCATTAAAATATGGACCTAGGGGTTCTGTAGTTAAATATCGGTATAGTCACTTGAATTGTTGTTAATATCAAAATTTAAAATATTCCTTCCAAAATGGCTGTATTGATAAATGAGTTGTTGTTAATATTAATTTGTCACTTGATGGAAAGGAAAGTGAACAGAATTATTTTCTTACTACAAGCATTATTTTTCCTTCTTATCCCAGGTTGTGAGCACTTTTTGAGTGGGAATATCTGCTCCCTCTTATATCTCACCCACCAGAAAAACTTGTGGGACTCAAAAACAATGGTGCTACTTGTCATATGAATTCTGTGATCCAACAGCCACATATATATGCATATTATATATAATATATAAGCATCTATCATATATTATATAAATTATATATACATATCTATATATAATATATATAGTTTTATATATTATATATAGTTATAAATAATATATGTAACTATATATAATATAGATAGTTTATTATTTTATATGTATAGTCTTATATATATATATTATATATATAAATAGTTTCCACCAGAAACAGTATTCTTGCAATTGAATGCATAGGTAAAAATATAGACAATGATTTTTCAAAGATGAGAAGCAGAACAATTAGGTAAATTCTAATTATTAATTACTATTACTTTGAAGATTTGGATAGCAGCTACTGCTTTCTCTCAGAAATTACTGTACTTTAAAAGAATTATGCCGGAAGTTCTTCTTCATAATATGGCTAAAATCTCTGAGATACTATGACTGACATATTTATTTTATCTGTTTCATAAGCTGTGCTTTTTAAAAATTCTCTCTATATTTTTCTCAAATGAGAACTTTTTCTGCTAAAGAAACCAATTTCTACTTCAAATTATGTTATGGGAACTTGTAAAAAATATTAGTTAAGAATTATCATCAAACTGCCTATGAAAAGTATTCATTTGAAAATAAAGCGGTAAAAAAGTTAGATCATAGTGGCAGGTGACCTATTTAAGTTAGATCATAGTGGCAGGTGACCTATTTAAGATACACCTCCAAATCAGAGAATATGGGATATCTAAATTTTGGTAATGTTTATACTGAAGCTCTTTATTATAGTTATGACTTTTTTTTTTACTTTTCTGTATAGATATTGATACAAACTAAATTTAAAAATTAGAATATTTTAAGTGTCGTAAATGGTTCTCCTACAATTTCTTCATTTTTTTCCTTTAAGTGGGCAGAAATCATGTGTCTTTCAGCTACTAGTTTCTCATCACTTATCATTTATAGGATTACAAAATGCACACTTTCTTTCTCTTTGCTAGATCCAGTAAATTATATCATCCAAGCATCACAGTCGTGGTAGCTTTACTTTTATTAGTCTTCATATGGGATGTTCACCAATACTTGGTTAACAGCCACTATTGGAAGAAAAATTGTAATGTAAGTTCTTGTACTATATCCCGTATGACCCGTAGGGTGTTGAATTTAACACATATAGCGATGTTTAGTCATACCAGCAAGAAGCAAATGAAATAGGCGGAATATAAAATTGCAAATTAGATATCTTACTTTTGGACTTGGTTGCTTGTGCTTTATGTTGTCTTGGCAACGTACTGTGGCACGTATATCTGCCTTGTTTCTTTTTCTTTTTTTTTATTATTATACTTTAAATTTTAGGGTACTTGTGCACAATGTGGACGTTAATTACATATGTATACATGTGTCATGCTGGTGTGCTGCACCCATTAACTCAAAATTTAGCATTAGGTATATCTCCTAATGCTATCCCTTCCCCCTTCCCCCACCCCACAACAGTCCCCAGAGTGTGATGTTCCCCTTCCAGTGTCCATGTGTTCTCATTGTTCAATTCTCTTTGTCTATGCAATCAGCTTCTCCAAAGCAGGAAGTGGGTATTGTTTCTTTCTTTGTCACAAACCTAAGACACAATTAAAAGCATGCAGAAGTGTCTTAGATACTTGAAATACAAACTGTATTTTGCTTTATGGCTATAACCATGCTTTGACTTTTGGAGCTTCTGTCTATGCTCGCCTTCCATCCACACCTGAGGTTAATAGGTACATTTATTGAGTGTTAATAATTCTGATTTAATCATGTAAATAATCTTATGTTATTTGGAAAATGCATTATTCTCAAAAGAAGATACTGAATCCTAGAAAGACTAAGTAACTTATTCCTCAAAATGTACTTATTTCCCCAAAGTTACTCATGGCAGAAGACTCACTTGTCTTTACTCCTGCCTACTTGACCAAACTTTACTATATTACGTCCAGTGTACATTATTATTTTATTGCTCTTTTATAATAACTTTTATGTCAACTCAGTTATAATAGCCCATGTTTGAAATAAGCAATAATCATAAAAATTAAAAAATAAATTAAGTGCTTTTAAAATGAGGAGTATAAACAGCATATCATTTTATTCATTAACTTTTGGTATTTGTTGTAACTTCTGCCCTTGTATTTATAAATTTAAATTAGTGCATTACTGATTTCTTTTGGTCTTTAAGTAAGACAGGAGATAGAAAACAGCACAATGTTAGTGTCCTAAGATGGCTTCAAGACATCTTTGTTCATTTAGCTGTTTACAAACTACAGTCCTATATACCCAAGGAATTTTGGTAACAGTTAAGGTAAATTTTAAGTAAGTGACTATTTCAGTTTTATAAAAACCTCAATATAATAACTAAACATTACTCAGAAAAAGGCTTCATATAAGGGACTTATGTTAAGTCAAAGGTAACATAAAAGACAAGGATTGCGTGGTTTTATTCATATGTGAGAAATAACAAAGTTGATCTCATGGAGGTAGAGAATAGAATGACAGATTATCATAGGCTGTGAAAGATATTGAGCAAACAAATAAGTGAGTGAGTTGATGGGTAAAAATACAGTTAGAAGGAATAGGATCTAAAGTTTGATTGTATAGGAAGGAGAATATTGATATGAATAATTTATTATAGATTTCAAAATAACTAGAAGTTTAGATGTGGAAAGTTGTTTAAACAAATATGTCATAAATGTCCCAAATTATTAATATAGCAATTACCAATATGCTATTTAAAAATTTGATCATAACTCATTGTGTGCATGCATAAAAATGATAGTTCTACTTTGTAAATATGTAAAATTATAATTTACTAATTTAAAAACCAATAAATTATGGTATATTTAAATAAGAAATTTCACTACATCTGACCACTTCTGAATGGTAAAATGCTCTTTCTCTGTACACATTGGGTCTTTGTGATCCAAATTCTGGTTTTAGAAGTACTTTCAACATGTTCTTGGGCAGATGGAGGTCATGGCAGAAAGCCTACACATGCTTTAGCATGAGCTGGAAATTGTGGTCCAGGGCACTCCTGGATGCCATGAAACAATATGCACCATTGGATAGATAATTACTAGCTTGTCTTGCCTTGGTGTTGAGACTGCTTCTTTGACTGAAGACCATATAATAATTATAAATCTTGCAACACCTATAATGTGTTGGGCAAATTAAGGAAATAATCTAATGAGGAAGTGCTCAGAAGACTTCAAAAATGCCATAAAAGATGGCCTTATAGAGTAAAATGTTACCAGGGAAGGAGATGCTCATCCTGTTCAAGAGCAAGTAGTCTGGTAGTTTCTAGCATCAAGTTTGGAACCACCTCAGGATTACTGGATCTCACTCTTAGATGGGCAATGCCCTTTAAAAAGCTCCTGATTAACAACAACAACATGCTTGGTTGATGAATGGAAGTTTCAAGGTGGATGAACAATGTCCTATTGGCAGGCTTTCATAGAGAACAGAAATGTAAAGACAAATTGAAGATGGAATGAGCAAATTAGCTCAATGATTAAACTGCATGCTGTTTTTTTTAAATGAATGATTAAAAACATTAAACCATTAATTTATAGAGGCAAATATTTGAATTCATTAGTAGTAAGTAGTAGTCAATATTCTGGCCATTTGAACAATAGAAAACTGGACTTTCAAGCAGATAGCAGTATGTGACACATGGACTTTCAATGGGCTGAGTCACATCCTGGAATCTGCTTAATAGTAATAATTTAAGTGGTACATTAAAGAAGGATATGTTGACTTCCATTTGAAGAATCCTCTCCAGGATGATTGGGAGGTTATTAGAACCTGGACAACATGATGCAATCACTTGAGGTAGCAAACTTATAGAGATGCTGCAGTAATGCAGAGATAAGATTAATCTACACATATTTCTCTTACACTCTCTAAGGAACAGAAATTCCAGAATCAAAGTCTAGGCCAGAAGAGAAACATAGACTGCAAACAGCAATAGGCCAAATAGGAAGGGCCATAACATAGTTGGATTACAATGTACCAATATCAGTAGACCTGATGGTATATTTATAGGTCTTGACAAATGTAGATTGTATTTTGCATTCATAGTGGTTGATGCTACTGCTTATGTACTATAAAAAATTAAAAACATAGTATATTCTAACCAATCTGAACAAATTGCTGTTCCTCAAGCTATGCAACACACTTCATATTGTATTGTTTCCCACAATGGGCATTGAGATATTAAATCAAATAAAAAATTATATGAATTATTTAAAATGAGAAGGTTCTTATATCTTCAGTAAACCCTACATCTAACAACAAAAGCTTTAACATAATATAGAAATAAACTAGGAGACTTACTGCTTTCAAGGAAAATTGTGACTGGCTAGCAAAGCAGTCAGAAATCTTGGCGCAAAGGTACTTGAAGGTACTGTGGATTCTGATAATATGCACTTCACTGGGATTAGATGAAACCAAATTTTAGAAGCATCACTTAATAAATTCTACCACAAAAGTGCCCCAAGCACAAAAATGTAATCTACTATGCTCCACACATTGTGACATATGAAAATTGTTTATATTGGTTTTAATATTTCAGACATTCTATTAAAAATATGTCCATAATCTTTATCTCAACAAGAAATTAAACTATTAAACATTAAATGGGAAGAACGTGTACCATGAAAATCTACTTGTTTTTACATTTTCCCCCACTTTGTATTGTTTCTGGTGATAAAAAATAAGGTTTCTGAGCAATACAGCTGTTATTCTGGGCAACTGCTGTAATTTAGGTAATTTCATCCCTTGGCTACATGAACTTGATGAGAAGTCATGCTATATGTTACAGCACAAGACAGGCTTTAAATGATTAACCTGGCCTGGTGCAATGACTCAGCACCTGTAATCCCAGGACTTTGAGAGACCGAGGTGGGTGGATTGTGAGTTCAGGAGATCCAGACCACCCTGGCTAACACAGTGAAACACGGTCTCTACCAAAAATACAGATGCATGCCTGTAATCCCAGCTACTTCGGAGGATGAGACAGGAGAATCACTTGAACTCCGCAGGTGGAAGTCATAGTGAGCCAAGATCACAGCCATTACACTCCAGCCCGGGCAACAATGTGAAACTCTATCAAAAGAGCAAACAAAAGAAAAGAAGAAAGGGAGAAAGAAAGAAAGAAAGAAAGAAAGAAAGAAAGAAAGAAAGAAAGAAAGAAAGAAAGAAAGAAAGAAAGAAGGAAGGAAAGAAGGAAAGACAGAAAGAAAAAGAAAGAAAGGAACAGAAATGGAAAGGGAAAGGAAGAAAAGAGGGAAGAAAAGAGAAAAGAGAAAAGAAAACTGCATTACTCACATTGTGGCTAATCTTCCCAGAATATTTTAACACAAATATTTGTTTTAAATTAGAAGAGCTCATAAATTGATTCTATATATATTTTGCTCAGTATTTGTTTTTTACAGTAAATTTTGTATTAAAGTTGGTAAAATTGTTAAGTTTTACTGCCACTGGAATTTGAGAAAGACTAAATAAATTACTTTATGCTCTTACTGAAATATCACACATTTTTATGAACTAGGACAAGGTTGTACCTAATTACAAAGAAAATATCACAAGGGTAAAATAAAACATGACCCTACTTAAACTATTCTTCTTCCAATCATCTTGCCAAAGCTGTCCTAGAAATTTTTTTTTTAAATTTTCAGTCACAGCTGATGCGTTACAAAATATGTAATAAAATAATAATTGAAGACAATATAAGTAAATCATCAAAATGAGTTTTCAAAAAGAAAATTGTTATTATTATTTAGCCTGTTGATACATAGCACCTGTTGAATGAGGATATAATGGAGCATCTTCTGTTGGGGAGGTCTTATGCCCATCTAAACATCGTGGTCAACTGTCTCCAAATTATAAATATTTAAAAAGATTGACAGTTTGATTATAAAAGTAACTTTATACCTTATATTTTATTTTCTTCATTAGAATAAACTCAAGAAATGCAAGAAAGCTGATATGTATAACATTTTTACAATTCCTGCAAATGATTTAGAATTTAGGAAAAAATCTGAATTATTTTAGCTACATAATTTTTAGGCCATTTCACACAAGTTGCTTCCAAAAGGAAACTACTTTTTAAGAACAAACAAACCAATTCTAATCATTTCACAAAATAAATATTTTTAAGGGCAATGTTAATACACAAACATTGGCTTATGCATTTAAAAATTACTTTTCTTTTTCCCAGATTTATCTGCTGCCTTTTGGAGGCTTCCCCCAGACACCTCATCTGGACAAAGTTCTCAAGCATTTGCAAGAGTCATCCTAGCACTATGTGATCTTTCTAAGAAATAACCATTTGATGTTTTATTGTTTTGTACTGGAGGTCACCAATTTTTGTAGGCATATAGAATTGTTTCCAGTATATGGTTTTCTTTCCATTTTCTATATCCACTAAATGACTCAATTTTCTTTTCTCTCTTTTTTTTTTTTCCCATGTGAAAGCACAAACACAGTCCTTCACTTCTGCAAATTATGCAGCTGAGTTTCCCACATTCGGGGAAATCTCATGTGTCAGCACATCTAGAGTGCCATAGATCGGCCTTTCCCTTGGAAAGCCACCTTCGTGATCATGGTATTTTCTCTGGCAGGGAAGTATCCATTTTCTTTTTAATACTTCCATTAGCCTTTGAAAGAAAATACAAATATAAATGTAATAGAATTTAGAATAATTTTCAGTATCAGCTTAAAATGTTAATTTCAGTCATCCATGATTATTCTCTTCTAAAAAAGTGCTTAATTCTGACATAGGCTTCTACAAAATTATAAGAAAAAACAGTATGATAGACAATGAAATGACTGCCAAATAAACCTACCATACATTTTATGCACTGATATGCTCATTTTTGATAGTGACTCTTAGAGCATTCTATTGTATCTAACAGCCATTCTCGGTCTTCTGGAATTTTATCGTGTGCACTATGAGCTTTAAAAATAAGCAGATGAAAATAACTTATAATATTAGTAGTAGCTAATATTTTACTGTCTAATATGTGCCATTAAGAACAAGTTATTGAGGTAATGTAATTAATATCAGAGTTAGTTTCCTAAGCGGGTAGCATTAGTAAATCAATGTAACAAATAAAAAATCAATTGCTGTTAGGATAAATAATTTGCCAATTCTTACAGATTTAGCCAGTTGAGGAGCTAGCTAGCAATCTGTCCCAAACGTCTGACCTCTTGGTGTATTACCAATTTAAAATGTTTTGGCTAAATATACTATCCATGCATTACTGCAAACAAATTAAAAGCTGTAATGCTATATTACTTTTCATAGTTCGATTTTTTGTTCTATACTTAGGATTATGCTCCATGGCCCAGGCTGGACCACAGTGACAAGATGATAGGTCATAACTCAATGAGGCCTCACACTCCAGGGTTCAAGGAATACTCCTGCCTCAGCCTTCCAACTACTTGAGATTAGAGAAATGCACCACCATGTCCCACTCACCTCATTATTTTTACTAAATACGAGTAGCATTTTATGACTATCTTTTTAAAGAAAAAGCAAAACTTGCTTGGTGTCCACTCATTTTTCAGAGACAACATTTTAGAATGTAAAGCAAGAATCTCATGATAATAGAACAGCAATATTAATTGGCAGTACAAAATTGATTTCAATTCTGATAGTAAATGAACACACACATGATGAGTAAAGCAATTTTCAATGGCAACAATAAAATTTGCCTGATTTGCTAATGATCAGTCATTTTCTTTCAGAGTGGGCTAAGATGCAACATATTTAAACTGCCAACTGTTTACTGTTCTTAGAAGTCAAAATTAAAAATCCCACACAAAAGACTTCTGTCTTTTTTGACATTAACATGACAGATAAATAAAATAGTTTTTTTCTTTCTACCATGTATTTTACTTAATAAAATAATATTTTATTCCAAGTCAGAGGCCAGGTTTTTTTTCTTTTTGCCATAGGAACATTTATAATATAAATTTCTTTTGAAAAAGGTAATTTTTATAATCTAATTTCAGGTAAAGAATAACATGGATAGGCTTCTTGTAACACTTAAACAGTACACATTTCATTATCTTATTCTCTTAAAAAATTTCATAAAGTGAAAATCATGTCCTTTGCCACATTATTAATAGTATCAAAAGTTTTCTTGTGAAATTTGGATTAATAAGATCTTTGCCTATATTATTATCTGCTGCCTTGAACAGTGTTGGTACTCAGCAGATGCTGATATATATCTGTTGAATACTGCCTACTGAATAGACTAAATGTTCATTAGACAAAACATTTCAAGCTTATCTTAATAAAGAAAATAATAAATTTATACATGAAACCCACATTAATCCATATCGACTATTTTCCACATTAACCCAACCTGTATACCTTTACTGTAATCACCTCCCTGGATGAGATGAGACTAAGACGTGATTTAGCTTTACTTTAAGCAAATACAAGAAGTTACATAGTAAACAATATATGACTACAAACAATTTTTAAAATGGTATAAATTAATTTCCATCGATAGGAACTCAATGTCTTTCATACAACATTTATTATCTGCTTGAAATCTATGATGGTGGACCAAAGAACAATTAGAAAAATTTAATTGCTAAAATTTAATATTCAGTTGTTTGAAATTTAAAATTAACTTTTGCCTTTAATTATTGTGTTCTACAGCTCCATAATAACTTTATTTTATTATCAGGTTTTCATTGTGCTTATTATAATGTCTATTGAGTGAAAATTGTGTGTTTTTGTGTGGGTATGTGTGTATAGAGCTTCCCAATATATAGTATGATTGTTTCTAGAATCCTATAACAGTAAAACTTTGAATCTCCTGGCAGAGTTGGAACACTAATTCTGGTGCAGTTCTTAGGTTTATTTTACTGCAGATGATGCAACTAAGAATTCTAGAAGAATGCTCAAGATCTGTGTTTAGCATAAACATAGTTCTTTAAAATTATCATTTTTCTTGAAACCAGTCTGGCCACGATTGCGAAACCCCATCTCTTCTAAAAATACAAAAATTAGCTAGGCATGGTGGCGGTCACTTTTAATTCCAGCTACTCAGGAGGCTGATGCAGAGAATTGTTTGAAGCCAGGAGGCGGAGGTTTCAGTGAGCCGCGATTCCACTCCTGCACTCCTGCCTGGGTGACTGCGAGAATTCCTCTTACACACAATGCACACACACACACACACACACACACACACACACAAATAATAGTAATAATAAATAAAAAAGAAAAAACTCTTCTTACATACTGATTAAACTAACTACTTAGAGGCTATGGATTGCTTTTGGATAACTTAATATTGTCTGCCATGATAACATTAACTTTTTAAAAAAGTTTCCATTCTGGGACATTACTTTCTATGACTGTTTTTCATTGTTACTTCTGTAGCAACACATGTATGCTTTCAGATGATTCCAAATTCTGGACATATGTATCCAACTCCCCATTACAATTTTTTATTTGGTGTCCCATATGTTTCTAAAAGGCAATCTGCTCAAACGGGTTCATTTTTTTCTATCAGTAAATGGCATTACTATTCTCTTAGCTTATCAAATCACATCCAGGACATAGGTGTTAACATCTCTTTCCTACTCCACTTTCTCAAATATCCAATTGCTAACACCTGCCTATTCTAACTCATTAAGAGCTCACAAATCTGTGCACACATAAGTTCTACATTGCCAGCTTTTCTAATATAGACCACCCACAATCTTTTGCTACAGATAATTTTGAACACTTCCTTCCTGTGGTCTATTGTGAAATTTTCTATGCTATAGCCAGTGAGATGTTACTAATATGTGCCACTTGTTATCCTCTGATGGTTTATCAAGTCACACTGAATATCTCACAAAATTGCTAAAAAGCCAAGTTATGTCAATACTTAGTCTGTACCCACTGTCTACTTAAAAAAAAAAATCAACTTAACAAAGCAACCCTTTTCAACTGCAAGATGCTTTCTACTCTCCAAATCTAAGTCACATATGCCCTATAATAGGCAGAAGATCACTTTGTATTGTATTTTTTTTTGTTTATTATGATGCTATGTATCCCACCTGGGCTGTTTATTCAGTACAGTATTTTCAAAATAATAATTAAGACAGATTCAAATTATTTTATCTGAAATTCAAAAAGCTCAATTAAGCAAGACTTTTTAAAATAAGATTTGTATGTAAATCTATATCTGATGCAATAAAGACTTAATTGAGAGATGCTGTTTCAGTCTGCATTCATGTACACTTCACCCTTAAAGGGAATAACCATTTCTCTTATAGAAACGTTAATATGTTTGATTCTTGAGTACTTTTGCGGGCCTTACAGGGAATGGTACACAAAGTGATGCAAATGTGTTGACTCAGTTTTCTCAAACGCCATAATTCCTAAAACTTAAAACACAATACCTAAATGCCTTAAGATGTATAAATGTATACTGAACCTTGGCAATTAAAATTAAACTTAGGTTATATCATAAATCAACCATGTGTTGTGTATGAGCAACTAAAATCTCAAGTTAAATTGTGCAAAACAATTTTTTTGTGAATTCTTAGGTTTGATACTTTTACATTTAAAATAAATATGGTATTTATGTTGTATAATATATGCTCCTACTCTAATAAAATTATCCCAACATCTCAGATGTAGTCAGGCTAGGCTGAGAAAAAGAAAGTACAGAGGTGGTCAGAGCAGGAAGAGTAAAAGGTAAAATTTATTTTCTCCTGAAGGTGTATATTAATAATACAAAAAATACTTTCATTACAGAAATGTGTGACCATAGAATTTAATTTTAGATAATAAAATATTTGAGATTTTAACAAGTTACTTAAAATGATTTGCTAATTGTCAGAGTCAATCATTCATATAAATGTGATCTCTAGCTCATCTTGCTGTTGAATGTTAGAGATAAGGCTGATGCATTCTAACCAACTCACACATATTCACAAAATCAACATGGACATGGAGAAGAGAATTAGTGTTTGTAGCAGTGTATTACTTACTAATAAAATTCAACAAGTGTATATGGCTGTGTCATTAGTTGATGGGAGATGGGAAAAATCCACTCGTGGAGGAGGAATATATTTTCTCAATAGTGGCACCTTACATTTATAAACTGTAATGGTTTACTGAAAATGTTTCTTTGATTTACATATGTAAATTAGGGAGCTAATAAATGAGATGACCAAGACTTTAATTATAATTAAAATAAGAAAATTGACTACGATAGAATTTATACTCGGATTTTTTTCCTGGAAAAATCAGATAATACTTTTTATGTGTACATGAGTTTTTTGCAATTAGCATTGTATTCTTGGTGAAACAATAATGTTAGATATGAAAGATTAGAATCTACCATATTTGTAATGCATTCTTATTTAATTTACTTCTTTATTCTTTTCAAAATGACTTAGCCTTGTTTACTTTCATTCTACATATCATTAGAATTATTCTCAGTAGCAATTACTCCATCATTTGTATGCCATTCATGAGCTTCTGCCACCATATATCATGTTTCAGAGCCCCAGGAGGAGGGAGGGCCAACAGTGGCACAAGGGTTGCTTCATACAGTCTGTCACACTTCCTGCTAAATTCAAGCTCTCCATGAATAAAAAGCCTTTCCATAGCCAGAGTTCAGTTTTAAGAAAAAGGCTAACCGCTGAACATGGAGAGAAGACAAATCTGCATTTGATAACTTATTTAAGAAATATAATGTGTCTGTAGAGGATACAAAGTTACAATTCCACTAATGGGATAGTTAATATTTGTGTTACTTTCTTCACCCTTGTGGAAAGCCTACTAGTTGAAGTTAAAACATTCCTTTTTCACACAAGACACAAGCTAAACTTATCACTCTCAGAGGAAATACTAAGAAGGATTGTACCTTGTCAGAGGGTAAATCAAGACATCTTTATTAGGCCATGTATTTACTTAGTGTCTCCTCTATTACTGAACATTGTTTAGTGATTTACTCTCAAGGAATTTATGTTTGTTTCAAAAAAGTCCTTGCTACAATGGTCAGACTTAATAAAGCAAATTGTGGCCTCTTGTGGATGTTCACATTCTGTGCAGTCGGTAACTATCTGATTCTATGGAAGCTAACCGAAGCTTGGACTGAATGTGGATGAGACTTGCCACTGGGGAGTGACAGAGGTATCAAAGGACATGCTGGGTGAGGGGAAGTGGCTGTCATATAGGGAGTGGAGTTTTGAACACTTACATCAAAACATTTCTCTTCCTGGCCCCACCCAATATTGTCATCTGGAAACATTTGATAAAAAATAAAATAGAAAATGGTAGGAGAACAAAGCAGGTGGTGAGTGTGGCAACAGGAGCAGTCAGAAGCAGCTGCAGAGTCACCCTGAACAGAAGAACCATAGATGATGCTCCACAGTTTGAAGGAAGTGTAGTTCCCAGTGGTACAGACGTTGCTCCATACAATCTGTCATATATCCAGCTAGTTGCAAGCTAAGAATGGAAAGCTTTTCCATAGAGAGAGTTCAGTTTATGGAAAAAGGCTAGCTACAGATCTTGAAGAATAGACAAATGTGCATTTAATAACATAAGTAATAATTATAGAGTGGTGAGTAGAGGATACAAAATAACAATACCATTCGAATTAAATAAATATTTTTGTTAACTTTCATATTTGGGGAAAGTTTCCTACTTGAAGATAAAACATTCCTACTGTTTCTTATCTTAGAACAAAACTATTTAGGTTTCTGTACAAACCTAAGTTTTCACTTTTATATTAAGACAACACCATGTAACTTTTATTGCAATAAACAAGTCATGCCGGGTAGTAAATTGATAAGTAGAGAAATGCCCCAGTGTGGTACCCAGTGAAAGGTGGTGTCTGGACAGTCAGTGCTTTCTAGAACTCTGGACCAACAACCAGGAAGTGTTGAAGTTACTGAAAAGTTAAAGATCACAAGTATAGCATGAGGAAAACAGAGATTGACAGTATCTCTGTCCATGCCAAAGGAAGTATCCTAGGAAATTTCAGCTATGACAAGAGAATGAAACTCCATATGCACATTTCTTCTGGATCACTTTTGGAGCACTAAAGCAGACAACAAACTTTGTGCTAATGTACATGTGCTAAGGGAGCCTGATTTTAATACTGACTTCATTCTTTCCTCATGTTAAAGAGCCTTCAAAGGACATTGCCTACTAGATCCAAGCTTTGCCAGCTTATTTTTCCTCATGATCAGCTCCTATCTACCAGCTGATATTTCTACTCATGTGCGGCAGTGCTCTTCTTCGCAGCTTCATGCCAGTAATACTGTTCTCTGCAGCCAACATAGGAGGTCTCACTTAATACTCCACTTTCCTTCCAGCTCCTTCAAAGAATTGGCCACACATGAAATTTGTCACTTAACTTTACTAATATACATCCAGGATGTGGATTACTAGCTCCTACATCACCTACATTAGCCTGGAGGAAAGGTTATTTTCAGAGTGCCACTGTCATGCAGCTGGGCCATGTCTTCCTATTCTCACTCACCCTGCTGCTCTTGGTTGGATTTCATCATAATCCTCAGGATTATATGCTCATTGAGGGCAGGAACAACCATATTAAAAAATATGTGCTTCCTGAAATTACTCCCAGATTTCTAGATGAGTCTTACCTTTTTCTGCACCCATAGCTCTGGGATTTAGTTTGTTTTAATATGAGTGCTACCTAACAGGTAAAGACATCATATTAGTTTGGGTACTACCAATAAGGGAAATAGAACAAAACTGCTGTGTTTGGCAGCACTTTAAAAATGAATGTTAAACCACCACAACCTTGAACAAATACTTTATTGTAAAAATTAAATAAGTGGGGTAAAAATGATGGTAGCTATTTCACACAAGGACACAAGACAAAAGCTTAGAATTACATGCTTAACGTTAATTCAGAATGGAACAAAATTGTTCAAGTGCTTAGCATTAGAACAGTTGTATAACCTGGTTTTCAATGGACATTACCTATTTTACAGTAAGATCTTGTTATAGGAACAAAGAGATGATTCCCAGCCTGCTGTGGTGTATCATCTCTGTCTCCCAAAATACTGAGATTAGAGGCATGAACCACCATGCCCAGGGCAATTCTAAACTTTTTATAAAAGTTCTGTGACTTCCTCCACCTTGCCTTCACCCACAAAACAAGCATTACTAAGAATTCCAATATATAATACAAATAAAGCACTGCCATGACCAAAGTACTACACTGATATGAATACGTATCCATGGTCTGTTCATTTTTTTATTGCTTTAACAGAGACCTTTGATGCATCTAAAAGGATGAATACAAATGTTAATGTAATCCTGGCTTTTTTCTGACAACTCTCCTGAAAACTGACTGACAACTTTTTCCAAGTATACGTATCAATGGTTTACTCTCTGACGGAAAGGAAATAATCAGAAGGACCACTATTCCTAACCACTGGCAGAAGCATATATGCAACACTTAGCACCATACATGTGTTTCCTTGGCTTCTTAAATACTCCTGTGTACACTGCCTATACATTTTTATAATATCTCTAAATGTATAAAAGAATTAATGTGAATGTATGTGCTATCACATTTCATTTCCAACTGCAGAATATGTTAGTTTTAAATCTATCTATCATATCTTGACTGTGACATTTATTTTTGGATTGTTACATTTAAATCAACTACCTGGGACAGTCGCCATGGCTCATGCCTGTAATCTGAGGGCTTTGGAAATCAGAGGCAGGTAAATCACCTAAGGTCAGGAGTTTGACACCAGTCTTCCTAACATGGTGAAATCCCATCTCTACTAAAAATACTAAAAAAATCACACACGGTGTTGGGTCCTGTAGTCCCATATACTACAGGCAATGAGGCAGAAGAGCCACTTGGACTCTGGTGGAAAAGGTTGCAGTGAGCCAGGTTCATGCCATTGAACTCATCTGGACAACAGAGTGAGACTTCCTAACAACAACAATAAAATCATAAATAAAAAACCGAACCAAATATACAACTTGCAACATTCTTCTTGAATGACTATTTGATCACAGAAAACTTAGTTCCTTCCAGGTCATGATCTCTATTTTTAGCACAGCATTTTATTTGAAAGTAGATGGAAAGTAGATGGAAACATTTCAGATTCCATTTTTATTTACTTTTCTATCAAGTTGCTTCCTTGCATGATGAGAAAATGTGGCCTGAAAGGTAAGCTGTGCAGCCTAAGGGAGTTACTTCAAAAGGCCAATTTCCTGATAAAGATCAAATTTTTTTTCTATCATCAGATTTTTAAAATTATAGAACATGCCCTAATTTCATATGTAAATCATAAACATCAGTACAGAAGTGATTTATTCCATCCTCTTGCCTTATGCCATGAAGGATAATAATTCTCATATGTGACGTAATTAAGGCAATGGTTTTCTTAGAAATAATAATTTAAAAAAGCAACCAGGTCATTGATACGATATTCCTCAAATTATTCAAAGGCCATGTATTTGTGATGAAAGATTTGAATACTTTAACTGGGTTTAAAATTAGCTTACTTTTACCAGAAAGAGAATGTAAGCATTCTAAGTGAAAAACTAACTACAAAATAAAGTAGCATCACCCTTGATATTATTCAGATGAACTTTTTGGTCGATGTGAGACATAGTTTTAAAATTAGCTATTCAATAAAATATTTTGTCCTTAACAAAAAAAAAGTAGTCCCATGAATGGAAACATTTATATTAATACAAATTGTGAAGTGTACAATCTCAGGGCCTGGCACCTGTCTTCCATCATCTTCTAGTTTGTGAACCCAAACATTAGTTAAATAACTTTACTAAAAAGGTAAAATTATGTCCTGAATAAAGAATGCTGACACAAACCACTTGCTGGAGTTGCCCCCACTTTTCAAGAACATGTTGATCAAAAGCCACATGTTCTCATCTATGAGGTCGAGAGCAGAATGAACTATGAACTGACGCAGATGATGATACTCATAAATGACTGTGTGAGCAACAACGGATTAACTTACCCACAAGGAATGAAGACAGTAAACATTTAATTCTGTAAATTCTGTGGATGGTTTTCTTGTGCAGAAATAGTAAAGTTTGACTTTGCTTTTTTTGTTATTTTCAAGAGACATACAAAAGGTCTGTTTTCTCATTATATCTAATTCTTTCTTTCAAAACCTAATTTTAAAATGACACCTCAGTTATGCATTGAAGTGTATTCTCTCCAAAATTCCTTTGTTGACATCCCAAGTGAACAGTACCACAGAATGTGTCTTCATTTGGAAGGAAAGGTTACATGAAGACATGGTTATTTCAAATGGTGTCATTTTACAGTAGGGTAGGCCCCTAACAAATCCACAAGTGTATTTAGAAAAAAGGATCTTTTGGAGATATACACAGGGAGAAAAATGACACAGGAAGACTGGAGTTACACTGCTGCAAGCCAGGGAACTTCCAGAAACTGGGAGATTAAACAAAAAGGTTCTTACCTTAAGACCTGCATAGGAAGCATGGCACCACTGACAACTTGATTGTAGACAGTGGGTCTCAGAAATGAGGCAATACATTTCTGCTGTCCAAAGCCACCAAATTTTTGGTACTTTTTAACAACTGCCTCAGGAAACAGAGACAGCCTCCTTGTTGAGGAAGCTGTTCCCAATCCTGAGCTGGAGGAGTGTGGCCCATTTTCTCAAAATGTCTCTGACATCTAAAGCGTGCTTTACTTCACACATGTTGTCATGACAAACCTAAGTGAATCTTTAGATAAATGGATGTTTTTGTGTGTAGTCAAGCAGTAGTTTCTTTTACAATGATGATCAATCCTGAAAGCTTAGGAACAAATTGTGAAAGTGCCTTAACAAGGTGAATGGTAACAGGAGAAAGAATTAAAATCAATGTATGCAACAAATTATTTTTATGTGTGATCCTTTGTCCACCACAGGACCAGTGGAGTGCACAGAAACTATACAGAAGAAGCTGCATCCCAGGAAGCAGTACTGCTACAAGTACGCAAAACAATTTTTAATGAGTATTGTTCTCATAATATGAGAAAATAATGTCACAACAACACCTGTTGCATAACCCTGTTTATCATATTTTGGTGACAAGTCCTGAATAGTTGAAAAGTATCACACAATTAAACATTATACATTACAAGCAACTTACAATATGAATTCCTCAAAAGTCATTAAAGCTGACTTGGGTGCTTGAGAGAAACAGGGCAAATGTTCCAGAAATGTATTAGAAACATAAATTGGAAAGGACTGGTCTCTTCTCATGACAAAAATCTATTGGCCTGTTTGCTCTGAATGACATCATGTTCTCGAGCCAAGCCTTGTTTCTGGAAATATTCTTGACAAGAAAGTCAGGTGGCATCATCTCTGGTGTTGCTTTTGAGCTTCCTGTGCATGGCCAAGGTGGTCACTGGGGAGGAAAGCATGCATGTATGACCCAGCCAGGAAGTGCCACTAGGGGTCACAGGGTCTTTTTGAACCCCGTAGGTCCTCATCAAAAACATGATTCATGGAAACTCTGAATTTTAATGGATGAAACCCAGTAGGTCCTGATGAAAAATGTGATTCATGAAAACTGCATGAACACTCATGGATGATATTTCAAGGCCCCAACTTGCTACAGGTGAACTAGGCTTTTAAGTGCTCAAGCAGCAACAATTCAGGGTGGATGACATAGTGAACTGAATATCATAGGAAAGTCAGAGGTCATGCTAGTCTGTGCTGAATTAAAGCATGAATAAACAACTCCCAGGATATTCACTAGCTGGCTTCTATCAGTCTCTGGAACTCCAGAGGAAGCCTCATTTAATTGTGTTGGATTTCATTTACCTCCTCTGTTCCAATTTTCCAGTTCTAAAATCACATTACACTATATTATTACAATATAATAAAAATTCTCATTAAATGTAAGCTTCTACATACACTTTGGATTCTGACTTCTGAGCTGGCAAAAACTCCATTTCAAAAACTGGATTATCATGGTGGCCAACAATTACAAAGTTGAAGCTGCTAGACATGGTCTTAAATGTGTGCCTACTGATGAAGTAAAAAATAGTGCATATTTTCAGCAGTTAATATTGAAATTCAAAGATGACTAATGAGAAGTGTAAAATTCTTCTTTTGTTTTGCTTTCTCACTTAAACTTGGAAGATGCCAGTAAGCTTGTCACCATTTCCCACGTACTAGTGAAGATGAATGACTTCTGGAATAAACAAATGATATAACTGTGTTATTTCTTGTAGAATCCTTTGTATTTCTGTTAGAAAACAAGAAGGCCTCTAACATAAAATCACAGACAACGTTCTCATGATCTGCAAGTATGGAACATTCAGCCCACGGGACCCTCAATGTCTGGTGGAGTAAGCTAGGCTTCACTTGGACTGGAACAGTTAGCACCAGCACTGAAATTTAGAAGATTTAATGGAGGTAGACAGTAAGTTAAGGACCATAGAGAGTGATGAGAAGACCAAGGAATTAATTAGCTTGCTTTAGAAATGTCCATTAGGTATCCATTGGGGGAAGCTAAAACCAAGTCTCCCTCATGTCACTTAGAAAAGAGAAGCAATGTAGCACTTTGTGCTCTATTTTTCTTCTTTCTACCTGAACAATGTGTGCTATAATATATGTCCTTGCAAATAATAGAGACTATGATATGCCTCTTGATGCACTAATTTATAAGAAAGGAAATCTTGTATGCTATAAGAGATGAAAGAAATATTCCATAAAGGAAGACATTTTGAGGTACTGAGAGAAATTACAATGAAGTTTCACAGATTGGGGCAAGTGTAATGGCTCAGGCCTGTAATGGCAGCACTTTGGAGTGCTGAGGCAGGCAGCCTGCTTCAGCCTGGGAGTTTGAGACCAGCCAAGGCAACAGCATGGAAGAAGAAATAATTCTCTACAAAAAATACCTCCCTAAAGAAATACTCAAACTTTCTGAACATGTTGGTGTGTGCCTGTAGTCCCAGCTACTTTGGAGGCTGACAGGAGAGAATTACCTGACATGGCAAAAAGCTGAAATATTCTGACTCAAAACAAAACAAAACAAAACAAAACAAAAACAAAAAAATTCAACAGATTCACAAAAGAAATGAACATATGAGAAACTGTGGAAAAAACATAAGCAATTCCATGGCTTCTAGCACAGATAATTAAAATACAGATGAATGACTGATGAGTGGGAACATGGATGGATATACGCAATGGTAACCCCACTGTGTGTGTTTTTAACACGAAGGATTTGAAATCAAACGAAGTTGGGTTCTGTCTACCTCTGCTACTTACTTGCAATGTGAACAGAGGGAGTCTTTAATCTACTATTGGTCTTTTCCTTTATGTAGTAATTTTGTATCACTTCAAGGTAAACTACCCAGCACAATGTCTGACTCACAGGATGTACTCCATTAATATTATCTACAATAACATGGAAAGGCCAAATACACACTGAGATGTGGGAGACTATAGCCTTGTCCACTTTCTCACTACCATCTAAGCTGCTCTGACCCTTCAATGGCACAGTTAAGTAACTGCAATCAGGGTTACCTGCAGAGCCAACAATATTCACTATCTGGTCTTCCAAAGAAAACCTCAGCTCCTGCTTTAGAAAAGAAATGAAAAATAGATGAGATAGAAAAATTGAGTAACAAAGGAATGATACAAAAGCCATGAAAAACTACAGGAACTGGCAATAATTCTCCAGAGAATGTGATGGGAGAAAGGATGGGCAGTAGAAAATTGAATAAGCTAAACAATGATGTCTTGAATTATTGCTGGGCTAAATTTTAGAGCCAAAAGAAGTGGTTGTTACTTTCTTCAGTGCAAACATTGAAACAGCAACAGCACTGAAAAAGGGTGGGCAAATGTGTGTGATTGGGTGTGTGTGGTTTAGTGTGGTTGTGTCAGTGTGTGTGTAAGGGAGATAACATACCTCCCCACACTAATCCCTATATGAAAAGCCACAAATGTGTGAGCAGCATGGTGCTAACTCAGCAGGGGTACAGACAGAAGGGAATTCAAAGAAAAATTGCATGAGGTAGCTGTTACCAACTACACAGAAGGGCAGAAGATAAGACAGAGCTTACTTTATATACATTCCGTACTTATTGTGAGTTGCTAATTTTGTTTTCCTTTTGTAAACAGCTGAAGAAGCAAGAAGGCTGTAATTTTTCATTCAATTTTGACAAAGGAAAACTGACAGGTGAAGGGGAAGAATTGGAAACCCTGGGAGAAAATGGCCCTGTTGCCACAGGAAGGGAAGGCAATAGCTGCAATCACTTAGCAAACACTTGAGGGTATTGGGAAAAGGTGAGACAGACATTACTATTCTGCACTGTCCAATCTGTGGAACTTTCTCCAAGGATGCAAATGTTGTACCTCTGTGCTGTCCAATATGAAAGCCAGTGAGTATTAGAAATGTGGCTACTGTAATTATAGAACTGATTTTTAATTAAACAAGAATAGCCTCATGTGTATGCTGGCTATGTAATAGGCAGCACAGGTCTAGATCAAAGATTCCCAGCCAGTGGCATGATCTTGGCTCACTGCAAACTCCAACTCCCAGGTTCCGGAGATTCTCCTGCCTCAGCCTCCTGAGTAGCTGGGATTAAGGGCATGCACCATTATGCCAGGGTAAATTTTGAAATTTTAGTAGGCACAGCGTTTTGCCATATTGCCCAAGCTGGTCTTGAAATCCTGGCCTCAAGTGATCGGCAGACCCCAGCAGTGCTGAGATTAGAGTCATGAGATTGTAAAGTGCTGAGATTAGAGCCCCAAAAGTGCTGAGATTAGAGTCAAGAGCCACCATGCCCAACCTAATTTCAACTTTTTTATATAAAATTTGTGTGACATCCTCCAACTTCCCTTCACCAACAAAACACGTATTACTTAGTATTCCAATATATAATACAAATAAAGCAACGGCCGTTCCTGACTTACCGGGATTGGCATGAATGTGCACTCATGGTCTGCTTGATTTTTCCATTGCTTTAAATAGGGGCTTTTGAAGAATCTCCAAGGAACATTTGTGCCAGAGGCCCTGATAAGGTAGCTACACAGAATTAGATGACAGATTAAATTGGGAAAATGAGGACAAGAGGAGAATCTGGGATAGTTTCCAAATGTCCAGCTGAGGGGACAAAACAGAATATGACCTCTTCTAAGATGCCCTCATCCAAATCTCTAAAACTTGTGAGCATGTGAGGGCTCATGGCAAAGAGAAATTGAGATTGTTCAGCAGTTGACCTTAAGATAGGAAGATTGCCCAGGATGATACAGATTTATCAATGCCATTACAACGTCCTTAAATGTAGAAGATGGAAGCAAAAGAGAAAAGTCAGGGGAAAATGACAGAAGAACGGTAAAATCAATGTGATGTTGATGGCTTAGAAAATGGAGGAAGGGGTTCTAGCTAAGGAATGAAGGAGGCCCCTAGAAGCTAGAAAGTACAAGGAAACAAATTATCCTCCAGAGCCTCCAAGAGGAGCACAGTTCGGTGCACACTTCAATCTTAGCCAAACAAGACCTGTATTGGACTCCTATGCTACAGAAGTGTAAGATGATACGCTTGTCTTGTATTAAGCCACTAAATTTGTAATAATTTGTTACAGTGCCTATTGTTCCACCTCTGATAGTTTTTGTTTATTATTATTATAATACTTTAAGATTTAGGGTACATATGCACAATGTGCAGGTTTGTTATGTATGTATACATGAGCCATGTTGTTGTACTGTACCCATTAACTCGTCATTTAGCTTTAGGCATATCTCCTAATGCTTTCCCTCCCTCCCCCCCTCACCCCACAACAGTCCCCGTTGTGTGATGCTTCCCTTTCTGTGTCCATGTGTTCTCATTGTTCAATTCCCACCTATGAGTGAAAACATGCGGTGTTTGGTTTTTTGTCCTTGAGATAGTATGCTGAGAATGATGGTTTCCAGTTACATCCATGTCCCTACAAATAATATCAACTCATCATTTTTTATGGCTGCATAGTATTCCATGGTGTATATGTGCCACATTTTCTTAATCCAGTCTATCATTGTTGGATATTTAGATTGGTTCCATGTCTTTGCTATTGTGAATAGTGCCACCATAAACAAACATGTGAGTGTGTCTTTATAGCAGCATGATTTATAATCCTTTGGGTATATATCCATTAATGGGATGGCTGGGTCAAATGGTATTTCTAGTTCTAGATCCCTGAGGGATCAGCACACTGACTTCCACAATGATTGAACTAGTTTACGGTCCCACCAACAGTTTAAAAGTGTTCGTATTTCTCCACATCCTATCCAGCACCTGTTGTTTCCTGACTTTTTAATGATTGCCGTTCTAACAAGTGTGAGATGGTATCTCATTGTGGTTTTGATTTGCATTTCTCTGATGGCCAGTGATGGTGAGCCTTTTTTCATGAGTGTTTTGGCTGCATAAATGTCTTCTTTTGAGAAGTGTCTTTTCATATCCTCCACCCACTTTTTGATGGGTTTGTTTGTTTTTTTTCTTGTAAATTTGTTTGAGTTCATTGCAGATTCTGGATATTAGCCTTTTGTCAGATGAGTAGGCTGCAAAAATTGTTTTCCAGTCTGTAGGTTGTCTGCTCACTTTGATGGTAGTTTATTTTGCTGTGCAGATGCTTATAGTTTAATTAGATCCCATTTGTCAATTTTGGCTTTTACTGCCATTGCTTTTGGTGTTTTAGACATGAAGTTCTTACTCATGGCTAGGTCCTGAATGGTATGGCCTACGATTTCTTCTAGGGTTTTTATGGTTTTAGGTCTAACAATTAACTCTTTAATCCATCTTGAATTAATTTTTGTATAAGGTTTAAGGAAGGGATCTAGGTTCAGCTTTTTCCACATGGCTAGCCAGTTTTCCCAGTACAATTTATTAAACAGGGAATAATTTCCCCATTGCTTGCTTTTGTCTGGTTTGTCAATGATCAGATAGTTTTAGATATGCAGCATTTTTTCTGAGGGCTCCGTTCTGTTCCATTAGTCTATGTCTCTGTTTTGGTACCAGTACCATGCTGTTTTGGTTCCTGTGGCCTTGTAGTGTAGTTTGAAGTCAGGTAACATGATGCCTCCAGCTTTGTTCTTTTGGCTTAGGATTGACTTGGTGTTGTGGGCTCTTTTTTGGTTCCATATAAACTTTAAAGTAGTTTTTCCAAATTCTGTGAAGAAAGTTCATTGGTTGCTTGATCAGGATGGCATTGAATCTATAAATTACCTTGGGCAGTATGGCCATGTTTATGATATTGATTCTTCCTACCCATGAGCATGGAATGTTCTTCCATTTGTTTGTACCCTCTTTCATTTCATTGACCAGTGGTTTGTAGTTCTCCTTGAAGAGGTCCTACATATCCCTTGTAATTTGGATTCCTAGGTATTTTATTCTCTTTGAAGCAATTGTGAATGGGAGTTCACTCATGATTTGGCTGTCTGTCTGTTATTGTGTATAAGAATGCTTGTGATTTTTGTACATTGATTTTGTATCCTGAGACTTTGCTGAAGTTGCTTATCAGATTTAGGAGATTTTGGGCTGAGACAATGAGGTTTTCTACATGTACCATCATGCCATCTACAATCAGGGACAATTTGACTTCCTCTTTTCCTAATGGAATACCCTTTATTTCTTTCTCCTGCCTAACTGCTCTGGCCGGAACTTCCAACACTATGTTGAATGGGAGTGGTGAGAGAGGACATCCCTGTCTTGTGCCAGTTTTCAAAGGGAATGCTTCCAGTTTTTATCCATTCAGTATGATATCGTCTGTGTGTTTGTCATAGATAGCTCTTATTATTTTGAGATATGTCCTATCTATATCTAATTAATTGAGAGTTTTTAGCGTGAAGCATTGTTGAATTTTGTCAAAGGCCTTTCCTGCATCTATTGAGATAATCATGTGGTTTTTGTGTTTGGTTCTCTTTATATGCTGGATTACATTTATTGATTTGTGTATTTTGAACCAGCCTTGCATCCCAAGGATGAAGCCCATTTGATCATGGTGGATAAGTTTTTTGATGTGCTGCTGGATTCAGCTTGCCAGTATTTTATTGAGGATTTTTGCATCAATGGTCATCAGGGATATTCGTCTAAAATTCTGTTTTTTTGGTTGTGTCTCTGTGCCAGGCTTTGGTAGCAGGATGATGCTGGCCTCATAAAATGAGTTAGGGAGAATTCTCTCTTTTTCTATTGATTAAAATAGTTTCAGAAGGAATGGTACCAGCTCCACTTTGTACCTCTGGTAGAACTTGGCTGTGAATCCATCTGTTCCTTTTCTTTTTTTGGTTGGTAAGCTATTTATTATTGCCGCAGTTTCAGAGCCTGCTATTGGTCTATTCAGAGATTCAGCTTTTTCCTGGTTTAGTGTTGGGGGGACATATGTGTCGAGGAATTTATCCATTTCTTCAAGATTTTCAAGTTTATTTGTGCAGAGCTGTTTATTGTATTCTCTGATGATAGTTTGTATTTCTGTGGGATCAATGGTGATATCTCCTTTATCATTTTTTATTGTATCAATTTCATTCTTCTCTCTGTTCTTCTTTAATAGCCTTATTAGCAGTCTATGAATTTCATTGATCTTTTCAAAAAACAAGCTGCTGTGTTTATTAATTTTTTGAAGGGATTTTGTGTCTCTATGTCCTTCACTTCTGCTCTGATCTCAGTTATTCCTTGTCTTCTGCTAGCTTTTGAATGTGTTTACTCCTGGTTTTCTAGTTTTTATAATTGTGATGTTAGGGTGTCAATTTTGATCTTTCCTGCTTTCTCTTGTGGGCATTTAGTGCTATAATTTTCCCTCTATACTCTGCTTTGAATGTGTGCCAGAGATTCTGGTATGTTATAGTTTTGTTCTCTTTGGCTTCAAAGAACATCTTTATTTCTGCCTTTATTTCATTATTTACCCAGTACTCATTCAGGGGCACGTTGTTCAGTTTCCATGTAATTGAGTGGTTTTGAGTGAGTTTCTTAATTCTGAGTTTTAGTTTGATTGCAGTGTGATCTGTGAGACAGTTTTTTATAATTTCTGTTCTTTTACATTTGTTGAGGACTGCTTTATTTCCAACTATGTGGTCAATTTTGCAGTAGATGTGGTGTGTTACTGAAAAGAATGTATATTCTGTCAATTTGGGGTGGAGAGTTTTGTAGCTGTCTATTAGGTCAGCTTGGTGCATAGTTGAGTTCAATTCCTGGGTATCCTTGTTAACTTTCTGTCTCATTCATCTGTCTAATGTTGACAGTGGGGTGTTAAAGTTTCCCATTATTATTCTGTGGAAATCTAAGTGTCTTTGTAGTCACTAAGGACTTGCTTTATGAATATGGG
This sequence comes from Pongo abelii, assembly GCF_028885655.2. NCBI lineage: Eukaryota > Metazoa > Chordata > Mammalia > Primates > Hominidae > Pongo > Pongo abelii. Next base: position 50,138,871 of record NC_072009.2, read on the forward strand.
TGTTCCTGTATTGGGTGCATATATATCCAGGATAGTTAGCTCTTCTTTTTGAATTGATCCCTTTACCATTTTGTAATGGCCTTCCCTGTCTCTTTTGATCGTTGTTGGTTTAAAGTCTGTTTTATCAGAGACTAGGATTGCAGCCCCTGCCTTTTTTTTGAGTTCCATTTGCTTGGTAGATCTTCCTCCATCCCTTTATTTTCAGCCTATGTGTGTCTCTGCACATGAGGTGGGTTTCCTGAATACAGCACACTGATGGGTCTTGGCTCTTTATCCATTTTGCCAGTCTGTGTCTTTTTATTGGATAATTTAACCCATTTATATATAAAGCTAATATTGTTACGTGTGAATTTGAACCTGTCATTATGATGTTAGCTGGTTATTTTGCTCGTTAGTTGATGCAGTTTCTTCCTAGCCTTGATAGTCTTTACAATTTTGCATGTTTTTGCAGTGGCTGGTACTGGTTGTTCCTTTCCATGTTTAGTGCTTCCTTCAGGAGCTCTTTTAGGGCAGGCCTGGTGGTGACAAAATCTCTGAGAATTTGCTTGTCTGTAAAGTATTTTATTTCTCCTTCACTTATGAAGCTTAGTTTGACTGGATATGAAATTCTGGGTTGAAAATTTTTGTCTTTAAGAATGTTGAATATTGGCCCCCACTCTCTTCTGGCTTGTAGAGTTTCTGCCGAGAGATCTGCTGTTATTCTGATGAGCTTTCTTTTTTGGGTTACCCGACTTTTCTCTCTGGCTGCCCTTAACATTTTTTCCTCATTTCAACTTTGGTGAATCTGACAATTATATTTCTGGGAATTCCTCTTCTCAAGGAGTATCTTTGTGGCATTCTGCATATTTCCTGAATCTGAATGTTGGCCTGCCTTGCTAGATTGGGGAAGTTCTCCTGGGAAATATCCTGCAGAGTGTTTCATACGTGGTTCCATTCTCCCCATCAATTTCAGGTACAACAATCAGATGTAGATTTGGTCTTTTCACATAGTCCCACATTTCTTGGAGGCTTTGTTCTTTGGAGGCTTATTCTTTTTTCTCTAAATTTCTCTTCTCACTTCATTTCATTCATTTCATCTTCCATCACTGATACCCTTTCTTCCAGTTGATCACATTGGCTACTGAGCCTTCTATATTCATCATTTAGCTCTCATACCTTGGTTTTCTGCTCAATCATAACCTTTAAGGACTTATCTGCATTGGTTATTCTAGTTAGCCATTTGTCTAATTTTTTTTTCAAAGCTTTTACCTTATTTGCTATTGGTTCAAATTTCCTCCTGTAGCTCAGAGTAGTTTGATAGTCTGAAGCTTTCTTCTCTCAACTCATCAAAGTCATTCTTCAACCAGTTTTGTTCCCTTGCTGGTGAGGAGTTGCATTCCTTTGGAGGAGGAGAGGAGCTCTAATTTTTAGAGTTTCCAGTTTTTCTGCTGTGTTTTTTTCCCATCTTTGTGGTTTTATCTACCTTTGTTCCTTGATGATGGTGACGTACAGATGGATTTTGATGTGGATGTCCTTTCTGTCTGTTAGTTTTCCTTCTAACAGACAGGACCCTCCACTGCAGATCTTTTGGAGTTTGCTGGAGGTCCACTCCAGACCCTTTTTACCTGAGTTTCAGGAGTGGTGGCTGCAGAAGAGCGGATATTGGTGAACCACAAATGCTGCTGCCTGATCATTCCTCTGGAAGTTTTGGCTCAGAGGAGAAATCAGCTTCATGAGGTGTCTGTCCACCCCTACTGGGGGGTGCCTCCCAGTTAGGCTACTTGGGGGTCAGGGTCCCACTTGAGGAGGCAGTCTGCCCATTCTCAGATCTCAAGCTGGGTACTGGGAGAACCACTGCTCTCTTCAAAGCTGTCAGACAGGGACATTTAAGTCTGCAGAGGTTACTGCTGTCTTTTTGTTTGTCTGTGCCCTGCCCCCAGAGGTGGAACCTACAGAGACAGGCAGGCCTCCTTGAGCTGTGGTGGGCTCCACCCTGTTTGATCTTCCTGGCCGCTTTGTTTACCTAATCAAACAACTAACTCGTCAATGGTGGGCCCCCTCTCCCAGCCTTGCCGCTGCCTTGCAGTTTGATCTCAGACTGCTGTGCTGGCAATGGATGAGACTCCATGGGCATAGGCCCCTCCTAGCCACGTGTGGGATATAATCTCCTGGTGCACCATTCTTTAAGCCCATTGGAAATGTGCAGTATTGTGGTGGGTGTGACCCGATTTTCCAGGTGCCATCTGTCACCCCTTTCTTTGACTAGGAAAGGGAATTCTCTGACCCCTTGTGCTTCCCGGGTGAGGGGATGTCTCACCCTGCTTCAGCTCGTACACGGTGCGCTGCACCCACTGTCCTAAACTTACTGTCTGGCACTCCCCAGTGAGGTGAACTTGGTACCTCTGTTGGAAATGTAGAAATCACCCATCTTCTGTGTCACTCATGCTGGGAGCAGTAGACTGGAGCTGCTCCTATTCGGCCATCTACCACCTGTGGTAGAGTTTTGTCATTCACTGTTTTTCTCCCAAATCCACGTTGACTGTATCCACTTCAGAACTACTCTTATTTCTCTTCTCATGCCTAGAATCTTCTCCCTTATTCTGCCTGCAACCCCTACCTATTTTTAAAAATCCAACTAAATCTCTCCCCCTCCTCAATTATTTCCAAGAAAAACCTACACATTCTTCACATCCTAAGAAGTTCTATCACTCATATTGCCTCTTCAAGTCTTTTTTTTCACAGCTAATGATGAGAACTCATTGTACACTTCTTCAATATTGTGTACAAAGCTGAATCTGATCAAATTTTGTCCTCATAGGACATAGATACTTTTTCAGGCTTATTTTCTCAACATACAACTCTGGACTCAGGTTAGATTCCTCACTGCCCCCAAAAAGGTCCTGGATTTTTGTTTGTTCGTTTTTGTTCCTTTGCTCACTTTTCCCCTCCCTGCAATGTTCTTCTTTTACCCCCCACCTAAATCCTATGCATCAAGTCCCTGATGACTTTTTCTGAGAGATGATCTTGATCACTTCCATCTTCAGCCACCTCTCCTTTAAACTCTTTACTCAGTTTGTAATATTTTCTTAGCTGTTGTTCAATGCTCTGGCCATAAATTTTTCATTATTGCTTCTGAGACTTTTTGCTCCATTTCTTTTTAATTACATATAAGCATCATGAGGTCAGTCTCTCCTTTGCTCACAACATACAATGGTGGCTATTAAAAAATATTTCATTCTGTGGATCTCAACCCTGAGCCATATTGCTTCCAAAAGGACATCTGGCAATGTCTGGAGAGATTTTTGGTTGTGTCACTTTGGGGAGAATGTGCTATTGACAACATAGAGAACGAGGATACAGCTAAATCTACAATGCACAGGACAGCCTCGGAATACAAAGAATCTGCCGGCTCCAAAGGCAACAGTGGCTCCGTTAAGAAACCCTGGGTCAGCTGAATGACCCTGTTAACTGTGAAAGCAAAGCCCCCGAGAGAGCAGACACTTGCAGGTGGAAGTGTGCACAGTGCACGGATGAACCTGTTGGGGCGTGGGCAGATCTGATCTGGCTACCCCAGGGAGGAGTGGAGGTACAGCACCAGCCTGCATTGTCATGTAGGGCCAGTAAAGTCCCACAGGGTCTCAAAATGCCTGTTTTGTCTCATTCCATCCCCCTACCTGCAGCCAGAGGTCAAGGAGGGAAAGGAATTCTCAGTCCCGCTGTGGAGACCTGCGCTGCTGCTGCTTCAGCTTAGTATGCTGGGGGCAGTTCTTTGGATACCTTGGACGTGCTCTGGCGAGATGTGGGTGGAGTGTCTGTCGGGTGCTAGTCAACCAAGTACGTGCGCCATGTATCTTCAGAACAGGAAGACTTTACTTTGTAGGTCTCCAGGAGGCGCAGGATGGGATGTGAGGGCTGTAATCTGGCAGTCCTGCCTCATGGATTGGGGAACACAGGGCACATTCAAGTATCGGATTTAGGTTTATCTGTTATATAACTTTTAAAAGTGTAACCCATAACAAGTCGTGCACATTTAAATTCATCCAAAGTTTGGGTTTCAAAACTCTATCCTGAAATATTACAGTCTCTTTGAATCCATTGAGAAAATTGTTGCCTTCGAATCGACTTTAAGGAGAATGTTCAAATAATTAATTGAACTGACAATAAGATAGGAGCAGAAAGCATTTATATAATGAACACATTTTAGTAAGATGAGGCCTGTTTTATAAATCTGGCCTACTGGTTGCTAAACTAACAAGTGGGTGTGTAATACATTTGGATGAGGAATATTGACACCCTATAGAAAACACTAGTGTGCTGTTTTAATAGTTTGGGAATGAACACTTTCATCTTTAATCTATATTGATCTGCCTGCCTATTTAATTTGTGCAGGAAGTATCTGTAGGTATGCTTTATATTTGTATTAACAGCTAGGAATAGCATTAGCTCAATGTGCTTTCATTGCAATATGTATTTCAAAAGCATATTTTACATTTAAAATATGTAGATATATCCTGTGTATATATCCTTTTTAAATTTAAGTTATATGGTGTGAGCATTTCTCTATTTCCTGAAAAGTTTCTTGAAATCCTCATTTTTAGGGGTAACAGATTTATCTTTGGATATTTTTGTGACACAGGAGCAGTCCCTTGTTGAATATTTTGGTTATATTTTCCAACGGTCCACAGAGGTGCGAAGAAATGGCAGAATTTTTTCTTATACTTCATATCTCAAGCATAAGCTTACTGAAATGGGCTTCTAGGAAGTGAAGTGAAGAGTCTGCAAATGTGTCTGGCTAATCACCAGGTTCACTTGGAAGCTGAGGAAATAGACATTTTTCTAGAGCACACTGACCTTCTTGTTTCATGTGGTAAGACTTTTGCAAGGGAAGGTTCCTAACTTCTGGCCATAGATCTAGAAACATTACGGAAATAAAAGGAAGTTTTCTAATGAATATAACACATCTCTGTATACCTATACTGAGAAAATCCTACTGAAGATTTTTTTAACTTGTCTGACTTCCCTCCCTCCTTCCTTCCTTCTTCCCTTCCTTCCTCCCGTCCTTCTTTTCTTTCTTCCTTCCTTTCTCTTTCCCTCCCTTTCTCCCTACCTTTATTTCTTCCTTCGTTCTCTTCCTTCTTATTTTTTTTCGTTTCTTTCTTCCTTCCGCCGTTGCAAGACACAAATTCAAAACCAGCTAATTCGTGAGTAGATGCACCCTGAATTGAATGAAGAATTGCAACCTCAGTCCATTTCAGTGCAAGGGAACTACCTCTTATTAGTAGCCTCTAACTCTTCAGTGGCCGATCGCTAACAAAGATGTGGCTATGAGTCTTCACTTTCTGTTTTCTTTCCAGAAATTGGTTTAGCAAAAAAAAAATGTAATGAATTTCCTTTTCTGTTTTGAACTTTTTATTAACAGTTTTTTCTCGGCAGACTGTAAATTCTGCATTATAGCTAACTGCTTTTAAACTAGTTCTGTTTCTCATTACTCTTTGAATTTACATCATACCTGCACATAATACATTTGTTATATAACAAGCGGGTACTAAATTTGAAATTAATTTCTTGGTATCCCATTTAGTCTTTGTAAAATTGTGATCTACAATCTCTAAAGCTTTAAGAGCTAAAACTGGTTTATCTATTTTCCGTGTTGTTTAATAAGACTTTCCCAATCTGCTGAATGTTTGCTCTGAGTTTGGCACTGTGATAAACACATGACAGATGTTTTGCATGTTACAGATGAGGAACCAGACCGTGGAGAGGTGAATCAAGTAACTTAAGTGATGTAATTCTGAAAAATCTGTAAACTTTCCAAATAATAAAGATACTTTCATTTTATTTTTTAGTACATTTATAATCATTTTAACTATATTTCTCCACCATTATTTTTGAACATTCATCCCAGTTTATTATTTTAAAGCTAGATGCAGCAAAGTTTCCCTGTGAATATGTGTGTATGTTGTGGGGAAGCAGGGTGGTGTTTGTAGGCTTTGTTTTTTAGAGCAGTTTTTAGTTCACAGCGAGGTAGATGGAGAAGTATAAAGAGTTACTATACATCCACTGCTCCTACACATGCACAGTCTCTCCCACTGTCAACATCTTGTATCAAGTTGGTACATTCTCTACAATTGATAAACTTATCTTGACATGTCATTATTCCCAAAGTCTATCGTTTACATTAAATTTCACTCTTGGTGGTGTGTATATGTCTTTGTTTTCTTTATGTTGTCCATAGTTATCTAAACATTTCATATTGCAAATTTTTAAGGACACAAGAAGCTTGGTATTGTAATTATTTTCTTTGAGATGGACTATCACTCTGTTGCTCAGGCTGGAGTGCAGTGGCATGACCTCAGGCTGTAAGCTTTGCCTCCTGGGTTGAAGCAATTCTCCCATCTCAGCCGCTCAAGTAGCTGTGATTACAGGTGTTCACCCAGGCATCTGGCTAATTTTTGTATTTCTAGTAGAGGTGGGGTTTCTCTGTGTTGGCCAGGTTTGTCTCAAAGTGCTGATCTCAAGTGATCCTTTCGCCTCAGCATCCAAAAGTTCAGGGATTACAAATGTGAGCCACAATGCCTGGCCTTAGTACAGCATTTAAATGAGAATTTTAAATATGTTGAGTTTCTTCATAAGCAACCAAATTTTACTTATCGGTTTTATAAATGTATTTACTTAGATATTTATTTTTTACTAATAATCTCTCACTTTTACTAAAGTCTGAAGGGCAGTGCCATAATCTCAGCTTACAGCAATAACTGCCTCCAGGGTTCAAGCAATTATACTACTGCAGCCTTTTAAGCAGCTGGGATTACAGGCACACACCACCACATTCTGCTATTTTTTTTTTTAATAGATCCTGGATTTCTTATGGTGGGCAGTGTTGTTTTCTATCCTGAGCTCATGTCATCTGCCCTCTTAGCCTGCCCAAGTTCTGTAATTACAACTGTGAGACATTGTACCTTGTCTGGAATTCATTTTTCATATATCTTTCTCTCTAATTTCCTAATCACTCTGTATTCTACTTATTGTGTAATTACCAGTTGTATAATTCTTATGACAGGAATTCATCCCACTCAAACAACTTAGTGGTTTCTCCTAATGGAAAATGACAATGCTAAATGTTTTCTTTGAAGGAAATCCAGTTGAAAACATGTCAGTGTTCACAGAGTAGACATAATTGATACACAGTGTAGTAGAAACAGATATAAATAGCTGCCCAAAATGTCTGTTTGAGGGTATTTTAAGTGCATTTTAATCATGATTGTAAAGACAGTGAAAATTTAGTTTATTTACATTTTTAAGCCCTACTTTCAAAAAAATGTAATTGAATGACATTTGATGTAAAATACTTAGAGTTTAATTACCTGATCAAAAAAGATATTTTATTATTTTGACCTCAATATGTTTTTGTAATTTATCTAACAGTGTAAGAAAGAGCTTCAATTTTGCTTTGTAATCTTATTTTTTTGAAGGATGTGTATTAATTTCATGTTCATATGTATATTATAATGTGTCATATAAACACTGCTATAAACATGTGTCTAAATAGGAACTTTTTATTTTCTTTTTTTTTTTTCATCAACTACAGAATACAATTTTAATAGGACATATTGAATATGCACAAATATTGACCATGTAACGATTTGTTCTACATGCCAAATCTTTTTTTTTTTTTTTTATTATTATTATTATTATTATTATACTTTAGGTTTTATGGTACATGTGTGCAATGTGCAGGTAAGTTACATATGTATACATGTGCCATGCTGGTGTGCTGCACCCACCAACTCGTCATCTAGCATTAGGTATATCTTCCAATGCTATCCCTCCCCCCTCCCCCCACCCCCACAACAGTCCCCAGAGTGTGATGTTCCCCTTCCTGTGTCCGTGTGTTCTCATTGTTCAATTCCCACCTATGAGTGAGAATATGCGGTGTTTCGTTTTTTGTTCTTGCGATAGTTTACTGAGAATGATGATTTCCAATTTCATCCATGTCCCTACAAAGGACGTGAACTCATCATTTTTTATGGCTGCATAGTATTCCATGGTGTATATGTGCCACATTTTCTTAATCCAGTCTATCATTGTTGGACATTTGGGTTGGTTCCAAGTCTTTGCTATTGTGAATAATGCCGCAATAAACATACGTGTGCATGTGTCTTTATAGCAGCATGATTTATAGTCCTTTGGGTATATACCCAGTAATGGGATGGCTGGGTCGAATGGAATTTCTAGTTCTAGATCCCTGAGGAATCGCCACACTGACTTCCACAAGGGCTGAACTAGTTTACAGTCCCACCAACAGTGTAAAAGTGTTCCTGTTTCTCCACATCCTCTCCAGCACCTGTTGTTTCCTGACTTTTTAATGATTGCCATTCTAACTGGTGTGAGATGGTATCTCATTGTGGTTTTGATTTGCATTTCTCTGATGGCCAGTGATGGTGAGCATTTTTTCATGTGTTCTTTGGCTGCATAAATGTCTTCTTTTGAGAAGTGTCTGTTCATGTCCTTTGCCCACTTTTTGATGGGGTTGTTTGTTTTTTTCTTGTAAATTTGTTGGAGTTCATTGTAGATTCTGGATATTAGCCCTTTGTCAGATGAGTAGGTTGCGAAAATTTTCTCCCATTTTCTAGGTTGCCTGTTCACTCTGATGGTAGTTTCTTTTGCTGTGCAGAAGCTCTTGAGTTTAATTAGATCCCATTTGTCAATTTTGGCTTTTGTTGCCATTGCTTGTGGTGTTTTAGACATGAAGTCCTTGCCCATGCCTATGTCCTGAATGGTAATGCCTAGGTTTTCTTCTAGGGTTTTTATGGTTTTAGGTCTAACATTTAAGTTTTTAATCCATCTTGAATTGATTTTTGTATAAGGTGTAAGGAAGGGATCCAGTTTCAGATTTCTACATATGGCTAGCCAGTTTTCCCAGCACCATTTATTAAATAGGGAATCCTTTCCCCATTTCTTGTTTTTGTCAGGTTTGTCAAAGATCAGATACTTGTAGATATGTGGCATTATTTCTGACGGCTCTGTTCTGTTCCATTGATCTATATCTCTGTTTTGGTACCAGTACCATGCTGTTTTGGTTACTGTAGCCTTGTAGTATAGTTTGAAGTCAGGTAGTGTGATGCCTCCAGCTTTGTTCTTTTGGCTTAGGATTGACTTGGCGATGCGGGCTTTTTTTTGGTTCCATATGAACTTTAAAGTAGTTTTTTCCAATTCTGTGAAGAAAGTCATTGGTAGCTCGCTAACTCATTTTATGAGGCCAGCATCATCCTGATACCAAAGCCTGGCAGAGACACAACAAAAAAAGAGAATTTTAGACCAATATCCTTGATGAACATTGATGCAAAAATCCTCAATAAAATACTGGCAAACAGAATCCAGCAACACATCAAAAAGCTTATCCATCATGATCAAGTCGGCTTCATCCCTGGGATGCAAGGCTGGTTCAATATACGCAAATCAATAAATGTAATCCAGCATATAAACAGAACCAAAGACAAAAACCACATGATTGTCTCAATAGATGCAGAAAAGGCCTTTGACAAAATTCAACAACCCTTCATGCTAAAAACTCTCAATAAATTAGGAATTGATGGGACGTATCTCAAAATAATAAGAGCTATTTATGACAAACCCACAGCCAATATCATACTGAATGGGCAAAAACTGAAAGCATTCCCTTTGAAAACTGGCACAAGACAGGGATGCCCTCTCTCACCACTTCTATTCAACATAGTGTTGGAAGTTCTGGCCAGGGCAATTAGGCAGGAGAAGGAAATCAAGGGTATTCAATTAGGAAAAGAGGAAGTCAAATTGTCCCTGTTTGCAGATGACATGATAGTATATCTAGAAAACCCCATTGTCTCAGCCCAAAATCTCCTTAAGCTGATAAGCAACTTCAGCAAAGTCTCAGGATACAAAACCAATGTGCAAAAATCACAAGCATTCTTATACATCAATAACAGACAAACAGAGAGCCAAATCATGAGTGAACTCCCATTCACAATTGCTTCAAAGAGAATAAAATACCTAGGAATCCAACTTACAAGGGATGTGAAAGACCTCTTCAAGGAGAACTACAAACCACTGCTCAAGGAAATAAAAGAGGATACAAACAAATGGAAGAACATTCCATGCTCATGGGTAGGAAGAATCAATATTGTGAAAATGGCCATCCTTCCCAAGGTAATTTACAGATTCAATGCCATCCCCATCAAGCTACTTTTTATTTTCTTAAGGTATTTATTATGCAGGATTTATTGCACTCAAAAAAAAATCATCATACTTCCAGTTTCTAGAAATCACTGGTAAGATTCGTTTCTATAATCTACTTTGGTTTGTTAATTATAACTGAATAGCGTTATAAAGGCAAAAATTTTTTTCAACAGGTCTCAGGACTTGATAAAGAACACCAAAAATGTAGGAGCCTATGTATTTGTAAACTATAGCAAGGTTTTTCTTTGTAATTTTCCTTATAAAAGAATGAAGCTAATTTTTAGTGAGAAGAGTAAGACATTTAATTTCATTTAAATTACATGGTTTTCCTTGCTCACCACATCTTAGTTTGTAAACAATAGTTCACCTGTTCTGCAGATCATTATTCCCATATTTTCATTTTTGTAGTAACTTTATATAGTCAAATAATAAAACTTCAGACAGTATCAAGTGTCCTACAGACACACTAAAAGATACTGTTTGTAAACATATCCACTGTTGGCAAAATTTTTTAAAAAAACAAAAACATTCAAAATCCTGCCTTTTAGATCAGTTGTCTTTGTATACTAGGTATGCCTCTCAAATACAACTGATAGAGTATTAAATGTATTAATATATCATTAATGAATAGAATATGTGTTTGGTAAAGTGTATTATAACTTTTGTTCTTAAATGTTTATGCAGACCTGAATAATTGCCTTAATTTTGGCCTTCATACAAAACTTTTATAAAGTTTGTAACTACTGTGGGTTTCACACCATTGGTTAGACTTGATAATGGGCTTTGTAGCAAGAACATAACCTGGAAACTTGCCTTTTTATGCGTAGTTATCCCTTAGGTCTTTTAAAATAATCTGTGAATGAGTAATGGTCCTTTTGTGTTGCTACCCCCTTGGGATTTTGTCTGTTACATGCATTTCTGTAATCCCCACAGAGATATTTATTCATTCATCCATTCATTCAGAACTTAATCATTTGATTATATACTTTCTACCACCCATTGTTTCTGTGTATTAATTGCCAAGCTTCATTGTAATAATGTTAAGGAAGGAAGGAAGGAAAGAAGGAAGAAAGAAATAAAATAAAAGAAACTGTGGTAGCAGTTCTCACATTTCTCACACTGTGACACTATCTTTTAATTTTTATGTAGTGAGATTGATAAATATTTCTCTTTATTGCTTCCAGGTTTCTTATCATGCTTGGGAAGGACTTTTTCCAGATTTACTTTTAAAAGCTATAACCAGACAAAGAGGTTCATTCCTGGTATTCCAGCAACTTGGGAGGCCCAGGCAGGAAGATCACCTGAGGCCATGAGTTTGAGATCAGCTAGGGCAGGCAGCATAGGAAGGCCCTGTCTATACAAATAATAATAATAAATAAATTATCTCAGCGTGATGGATGGTGGTAAATTCCTGAGCGTTTTCAACATATAGAAAAGTTGAAACAATTGTAGTCAACACATACCTACAACCTAGATTTCACTATTACATTTGTATAATGTATACTTCATCATTTTTAATCTGTCCATCTATTCATCCATCTTACTATTTTTTTTTTTTGGATTTCAAAGTAAATTACAGACACCTATGCTTTCCCCTAGGTATGCTCTACTTTTGAACCAGAAGTCTGGCCTCTTACACACCTGATCATGCTTCTGTGTCCCAATTTGACCTGTTACTTTTAAATAGCTGAAAAGCTTCAGCTTTTTGATGGTCAATTGGAAGATGCTTTTCCTCAGCATATAAAGTTTGACTTTTTAGAAATAAAACTAAATGAAGATAAGAGAGAAATAGAAAGGCAACTTCTGGCAGAAATGTTTCAGGAGGTAATCTTTATCTTGTTATAGTTAATAAGTCATGTTTTTGATTGTCATCTAAAGATTTAAGCTTAGATATACTAAAAAATACCTGGAATTTTTAATAAAAATAGGGTACTTCACTGTTTTGCAAATCAATTTTTTTCTGATGAGATTTGTTTATCCTTTTTGATTCAGTCCTACAAATATCGCAAATGGTATAAAATGATAGATTAAATAAATATAACATATTTGGACTAAACACTAATGTATAGCCTAGCTGTGGAGAGACAATCTGTTACTGCACATATAATATAATGATTGGAACTTTTACATTTGTAATCAATTCACAATTGAAGTTTTTTATGAAAGTTATAAGAGAGTATGAGAAGGAATTTGCTACGTTCTGAAATGATTTTGAGAAAGTTTGTCAAGCAGAATCTGGAAACTTTAGTCTTTGGAAGTAGAGTATCCTTGAGAGACATCAAAAGCACCAATGGGGTGTGGGGAGGGGGGAGGGATAGCATTGGGAGATACACCTAATGCTAGATGACGAGTTGGTGGGTGCAGCGCACCAGCATGGCACATGTATACATATGCAACTTACCTGCATGTTGCGCACATGTACCACAGAGCCTAAAGTATAATAATAATAATAATAATAATAATAATAATAATAATAATAATAATAAAAAGAAAAAAAAATTAGCAAAAAAAAAAAAAGGAGAACAAGTATATATTTTAAAAAAAAAAAAAAAACACCAATAGGTGGTATTTACAAGTATTTTACTGGGTGGCTATTTCCTACAGCTATTTCTAGATTGATTCAAGGAATGAGATGTTACAAATGATGGAACAGGGTCCCAGAAGAGCCGTAGGGACTGTGGCCACGATTGTAAGTTAAAGAACGATGGGCCTTGTAAAGGATACAGATTTGCATTATTTGAGACTTCTGGAAATTTAAGATTTGCAGAGGTGACCAGTCAAGTTGAAATTATGGGAAACACACCCTAAAAAACTTCATCTTGTCAGGCAAATTAAGGAGATAGATGAAAGGCTTCAGGAGCAGCTTGGAGGTGCAGAGTAGCTCATGTGGGTAATGTATGAACAACTCTTTAAAGCAGAGCAGACTGATTACCTGTACTGAAGGCCCAGCTGTGGTTGGGGTAACCTTGGAATTGAGAGAGACAAAACCTCATGTTTGTAGGTGAGTTTTCTGTTCTACCTCAGGGGAAGAATTTTAAGGGTCTCCCTCTGCTGCCCCTTTCAGTGATGGTGTAAAGATGGAGATGCTTGGGAAGTGGAGATTTGCAGAACATAACTCAATGTCCTTGAGAAAGGCTGACTATTTCATGAAGATTCCGTGGATCTCCTGTGTAGTAATGGTAAGCAGAGGAGAGGGCAGGTGGCTGGTAACCTAGGGGGAAAGGGAGGGTTGACTGGTAGTCTCAGTGATCAAGAACTAGATCTGGAGAGACTGGCAGGTGGAAGAATAAGGATGGTCCAGGAGTGCAGAATCGCAGAATGAGGTTTCAGGTAGAGTGGAAATCAAAGGCACTGTGCTGCCATTTGATGGAGCCTGGAAATAAGCAAAAGTAAAGATCCTTGGAGTGAAGGAGTCACCAGGCCCCCAAGGGTCATCGATGTGCCCATTTGTTTCATTTTATTTTATTTTATTATTAATATACTTTAAGTTTTAGGGTACATGTGCACAATGTGCAGGTTAGTTACATATGTATACATGTGCCATGCTGAGTGCTGCACCCATTAACTCACCATTTAGCATTAGGTATATCTCCTAATGCTATCCCTCCCCCTCCCCCCACCTCACAACTGTCCCCAGATTGTGATGTTCCCCTTCCTGTGTCCATGAGTTCTCATTGTTCAATTCACATCTCTGAGAGAGAACATGCGGTGTTTGGTTTTTTTTCTTTGCGATAGTTTACTGAGAATCATGATTTCCAATTTCATCCATGTCCCTACGAAGGACATGAACTCTTCACTTTTTATAGCTGCATAGTATTCCATGGTGTATATGTGCCACATTTTCTTAATCCAGTCTATCATTGTTGGACATTTGCGTTGGTTCCAAGTCTTTCCTATTATGAATACTGCCACAATAAACATACGTGTGCATGTGTCTTTATAGCAGCATGATTTATACATCCAGCTGGTGAGGAGTTGCATTCCTTTGGAGGAGGAGAGGCACTCTGCTTTTTAGAGTTTCCAGTTTTTCTGCTCTGTTTTTTCCCCATCTTTGTGGTTTTATCTACTTTTGGTCTTTGATGATGGTGATGTACAGATGGGTTTTTTGTGTGGATGTCCTTTCTGTTTCTTAGTTTTCCTTCTAACAGACAGGACACTCAGCTGCAGTTCTATTGGAGTTTGCTAGAGGTCCACTCCAGAACCTTTTTTCCTGGGTTTCAGCAGTGGTGTCTGCAGAAGAGCAGATATTGGTGAACCACAAATGTTGCTGCCTGATCATTCCTCTGGAAGTTTTGTCTCAGAGGAGATCCCGGCTGTGTGAGGTGTCTGTCCACTCTTACTGGTGGGTGACTCCCAGCTAGGCTACTTGGGGGTCAGGGTCCCACTTGAGGAGGCAGTCTGCCCATTCTCAGTTCTCAAGCTGGGTGCTGGGAGAACCACTGCTCTCTTCAAAGCTGTCAGAGATAGACATTTAAGTCTGCAGAGGTTACTGCTGTCTTTTTGTTTGTCTGTGCCCTTTCCCCAGAAGTGGAGCCTACAGAGGCAGGCAGGCCTCCTTGAGCTGTGGTGGGCTCCACCAATTTGGAGCTTCCCAGCTGCTTTGTTTACCTAAGCAATCCTGGGAAATGGCGGGCGCCCTTCCCCCAGCCTCCCTGCCATCTTGCAGTTTGATCTCAGACTGGTGTGCTAGCAATCAGCAAGACTCCGTGGGCATAGGACCCTCTGAGCCAGGTGCGGGATATAATCCCCTGGTGCGCTGTTTTTAAGCCTGTCAGAAAAGTGCAGTATTAGGGTGGGAGTGACCCAATTTTCCCGGTGCCTTCTGTCACCCCTTTGTTTGACTAGGAAAGAGAACTCCCTGACCTCTTGGGCTTCCCGAGTGAGGCAATGCCTCATCCTGCTTCAGCTTATGCATGGTGCACTGCACCCATTGTCCTGCGCCCACTGTCTAGCACTCCCTAGTGAGATGAACCTGGTACCTCAGATGGAAATGCAGAATTCACAGGTCTTCTGCCTAGCTCACACTAGGAGCTGTAGACTGGAGCTCTTCCTGTTTGGCCACCTTGGCTCCCTCCACCAACTTTTTTTCCCATGTGGCCATTTGATCTCATCACCAGGAAAGTAACTTGAAGGAGATCAAGGGGATGAGGAGAGACAGGGAGATTGTGTTGGCAAGTTGGATTGGATCTACTCCTTTAAGAAATTGTATTCCTTTTGCATGTGTGTGTCTTAGAGCACACAGGATTCACAGCAGTATTTCAAACATACATCTAAAACTGCTGCTGCCAGATGTTAAAAGTATGAAGTCTTCCCCCTAGTGCCCACTCTTGCTTGGATCTTCTCAATGAGACGTGGTTGTTTAATGCTAAGGGCACTCGCTCTAAAATTTTCCATAGCATTTCTGGAAATTGAGCTTACTTCAGTTACAAAACTGGACATTGGATGCAAAGATCTTACAGATGATTAGATTATGTTTAGACTAATAACTTCATCTTCAAGATAGGTGGCTGACTAAATTTCTGTTTATTCAACTGTGAATATCTGAAGACTTTGAGGAAGATTGTTATTCTCATAAAAAACACCATGCCTGTATTTCCCAACCTGGAATATCAACCCCCTTCTTTCCCTGATAAAACATACGGTCATTCAAGTCCCAGCTTTGATGTCACCCCTGAGATGCCTTCCCTGACTCCCACTGAGCAACTCATTTGGGCCTTATTCCTGCCTGCAGTCTTTATTTACCTCAGTTATAAAATTATCCTCTCTCAGTGTGATTGTTTCTCCCTGATTATACTGTGAGGTCTTCAGAGATGAGGACTACATCTGTCTACATTTTTATATCCATTTCCTAGTATGCGGTTTGATATATGATTGATAGTAAATTCTTGCTCCGTGAAGACAAAAGTGGAATGTTGGCTCATTTCATTTACAAGTTCATATGAGCTTACTAACTCTGAATCACAATGACTCATGAACATTTATATGACTCAGAAACATTTAGGCAACACCACCACTAAAATCCATGAGGATTTTATTCCTTTGGAGTTTTATTTCTGAAAGTACATTTTGTTTATTTTCCTGAAGAACTTCCCAAATTTTAGTTAAGGGAGCTAGTTCTGGTGGCTCATGCTTGTAGTTTTAGGACTTTGAGGGGCTGAGATGGGGATCTCATTTCAGTTCAGAGGTTCAACACCAGTCTGGTCAGCATGGCACCATCCCATCTCTACAAAAAAATGAAGGGAAGTTGGTGGTTTGTGTTTGTAGTCTAACTCAGCTACTCAAAAGGCTGAGGTAGGATGAGGCCTTGAGTCTGGGAGGCAGAGGTTGCAATTATCCAAAATCATAACACTGCACTCAAGCCTGAGCAACAGAGGAGAACCGAGTCTCAAAACAAAAATTACCTAAAATTACCTAAGGGACTGAGATATGTTAATTAAGTAGCATAAATTGAATGAGGATGTTAAAAATATATGAAAATTTACTGTAACAGAAATTGGGAGAGGAAATTCTTGTGCAGCTGGAATAGCTAGTTGAGGAATACATTGAATTGGATTTTTTCTTGTTTTTTGAGATATAGTTTTAATCTTTTCCCCAGGCTGGAGTGCAATGGCACTACCTTGATTCACTGAAATCTCTGCCTCCCAGGTTCAAGTGATTCTTCTGCCTCAGCCTCCCAGTTAGCTGGGAATAAAAGTGCTGACTACCTTACCCAGCTAATTTTTGTAATTTTTATACAGATGGGGTTTCACCATATTGGGAAAGGCGGGTCTCAAGTTTTGACCTCATATGATGAGCCTGTTTTGGCCACACAGAAGACTAGGATTACAGCAGTGAATCACCATTCACAGCTGAGGAGGAATCACTTGAACGTGAAATTGTATTTTTTTATTATTATTATACTTTATGTTTAAGGGTACATGTGCACAATGTGCACGTTAGTTACATATGTATACATGGGTCATGCTGGTGTGCTGCACCCATTAACTCGCCATTTAGCATTAGGTATATCTCCTTATGCTATCCCTCCCCCCTCCCCCCAACCCACAACAGTCCCCAGAGTGTGATGTTCCCCTTCCCGTGTCCATGAGTTCTCATTGTCCATTTCCCATCTATGAGTGAGAACATGTCGTGTTTGGTTTTTTGCCCTTGGGAGAGTTTACTAAGAATGATGATTTCCAATTTCACCATGTCCCTACAAAGGACATGAACTCATCATTTTCTATGGCTGCATAGCATTCCATGGTGTATATGTGCCACATTTTCTTAATCCAGTCTATCATTGTTGGACATTTGAGTTTGTTCCAAGTCTTTGCTATTGTGAATACTGCCACAATAAACATACGTGTGCATGTGTCTTTATAGCAGCATGATTTATAGTTTTTTGGGTATACACCTAGTAATGGGATTTGCTTGGTCAAATGGTATTTCTAGTTCTCCATCCCTGAGGAATCACCACACTGACTTCCACAATGGCTGAACTAGTTTACAGTCCCACCAACAGTGTGAAAATATTTCTATTTCTCCAAATCCTGTCTTGCACCTGTTGTTTCCTGACTTTTTAATGATTGCCATTATAACTGGTGTGAGATGGTGTCTCATTGTGGCTTTGATTTGCATTTCACTGATGACCAGTGATGATGAGCATTTTTTCATGTGTTTTTTGGCTGCATAAATGTCTCCTTTTGAGAAGTGTCTGTTCATGTCCTTCACCTATTTTTGGTGGGGTTGTTTGTTTATTTCTTGTAAATTTGTTGGAGTTCATTGTAGATTCTGGATATTAGCCCTCTGTCAGATGAGTAGGTTGCAAAAATTTTCTCCCATTCTGTAGGTTACCTGTTCCCTCTGATGGTAGTTTCTTTTGCTGTGCAAAAGCTCTTTAGTTTAATTAGATCCCATTTGTCAATTTTGGCTTTTGTTGCCATTGCTTTTGGTGTTTTAGACATGAAGTCCTTGTCCATGCCTATGTCCTGAATGGTAATGTCTAGGTTTTCTTCTAGGGTTTTTATGGTTTTAGGTCTAACATTTAAGTCTTTAATCCATCTTGAATTAATTTTTGTATAAGGTGTAAGGAAGGGATCCAATTTCAGCTTTCTCCATATGGCTAGCCAGTTTTCCCAGCACCATTTATTAAATAAGGAATCCTTTCCCCATTGCTTGTTTTTCTCAGGTTTGTCAAAGATCAGATAGTTGTAGATATGTGGCATTATTTCTGAGGGCTCTGTTCTGTTCCATTGATCTATATCTCTGTTTTGGTACCAGTACCATGCTGTTTTGGTTCCTGTAGCCTTGTAGTACAGTTTGAAGTCAGATGGCGTGATGCCTCCAACTTTGTTCTTTTGGCTTAGGAATGACTTGGCGTTGTGGGCTCTTTTTTGGTTCCATATGAACTTTAAAGTAGTTTTTTCCAATTGTGTGAAGAAAGTCATTGATAGCTTGATGGGGATTGCATTGAATCTATAAATTACCTTGGGCAGTATGGCCATGTTCCCAATATTGACTCTTCCTACCCATGAGCATGGAATATTCTCCAATTTTTTTGTATCCTCTTTTATTTCATTGAGCAGTGGTTTATAGTTCTCCTTGAAGAGGTCCTTCACATACCTTGTAAGTTGGATTCCTAAGTATTTTATTCTCTTTGAAGCAATTATGAATGGGAGTTCACTCATGATTTGGCTCTCTGTTTGTCTGTTATTGGTGTATAAGAATGCTTGTGATTTTTGTACATTGAATCTGTATACTGAGACTTTGCAGAATTTGCTTATCAGCTTAAGGAGAATTTGGGCTGAGACAATGGGGTTTTCTAGATATACAATCATGTCGTCTGCAAACATGAACAATTTGACTTCCTCTTTTCCTAATTGAATAATCTTTATTTCCTTCTCCTGCCTAATTGAGCTGGCCAGAACTTCCAACACTATGTTGAATAAGAGTGGTGAGAGAGGGCATCCCAGTCTTGTGCCAGTTTTCAAAGGGAGTGCTTCCAGCTTTTGCCCATTCAGTATAATATTGGCTGTCATTTTGTCATAGATAGCTCTTATTATTTTGAGATAGTTCCCATCTAGACCTAATTTATTGAGAGTTTTTAGCATGAAGGGTTGTTGTTGAATTTTGTCAAAGGCCTTTTCTGCATCTGTTGAGATAATCATGTGGTTTTTGTCTTTGGTTCTGTTTATATGCTGGATTACATTTATTGTTTTACATATGTTGAACAAGCCTTGCATCCCATAGATGAAGCCCGCTTGATCATGGTGGATAAGCTTTTTGATGTGCTGCTGGATTTGGTTTGCTGGTATTTAATTAAGGATTTTTGCATCAATGTTCATCAAGGATATTGGTCTAAAATTCTCTTTTTTGGTTGTGTCTCTGCCCGGCTTTGGTATCAGGATGATGCTGGCCTCATAAAATGAGTTAGGGAGGATTCCCTCTTTTCCTATTGATTGGAATAGTTTCAGAATTAATGGTACCAGCTCCTCCTTGTACCTCTGGTAGAATTTGGCTGTCAATCCATCTGGCCCTGGAATCTTTTTGGTTGGTAAGCTATTGATTATTGCCACAATTTCAGATCCTGTTATTGGTCTATTCAGAGATTCAACTTCTTCCTGGTTTAGTCTTGGGAGGGTGCATATTTTGAGGAATTTCTCCATTTCTTCTACATTTCCTAGTTTACTTGTGTAGAGGGGTTTGTAGTATTCCTGATGTTAGTTTCTATTTCTGTGGGATAGGTGGTGATATCCCGTTTATTATTTTTTATTGTGTCTATTTGATTCTTCTCTCCTTTCATCTTCATTAGTCTTGCTAGTCGTCTATCAATTTTGTTGATCCTTTCAAAATACCAGCTCCTGGATTCATTAATTTTTTGAAGAGATTTGTTTATTCTTTTTGCTTCAGTTCCGCTCTGATTTTAGTTATTTCTTGCCTTCTGCTAGTTTTTGAATGTGTTTGCTCTTGCTTTTCTAGCTCTTTTAATTGTGATGTTAGGGTGTCAATTTTGGATCTTTCCTGCTCTCTCTTGTGGGCATTTAGTGTTATAAATTTCCCTCTACACACTCCTTTGAATGTGCCCCGGAGATTCTAATGTGTTGTGTCTTTGCTCTTATTAGTTTCAAAGAACATCTTTATTTCTGCCTTCATTTCTTTATGTACGCAGTAGTGGTTCAGGAGCAGGTGGTTCAGTTTCCATGTAGTTGAGCAGTTTTCAGTGAGTTTCTTAATCCTGAGTTCTATTTTGATTGCACTGTGGTCTGAGAGGCAGTTTGTTATAATTTCTGTTCTTTTACATTTGCTGAGGTGAACTTAACTTCCAACAATGTGGTCAATTTTGGAATAGATGTGATGTGGTGCTGAATAAAATGTATATTCTGTTGATTTGAGATGGAGAGTTCTATAGATGTCTCAGAGCTGAGTTCAATTCCTGGGTATCCTTTTTAAATTTCTGTCTCCTTCATCTGTCTAATGTTGACTGTGGGGTGTTAAATCTCCCATTATTATTGTGTGGGGGTCTAAGTATCTCTTTAGGTCACTCAGGACTTGCTTTATAAATCTGGGTGTTTCTGTATTGGGTGCATATATATTTAGAATAGTTAGCTCTTCTTGTTGAATTGATCCCTTTACCATTATGTAATGACCTACTTTGTCTTTTTTGATCTTTGTTGGTTGAAAGTCTGTTTTATCAGAGACTAGGATAGTAACCCCTGCCTTTTTTGTGTTCCATTTTCTTGGTAGATCTTCCTCCATCCTTTTATTTTGAGCCTATGTGTGTCTCTGCATGTGAGATGGATTTCCTGAATACAGCACACTGATGTGTCTTGATTCTTTATCCAATTTGCCTGTCTGTGTCTTTTAATTGGAGCATTCAGTCCATTTACATAGAAGGTTAATATTGTTATGTGTGAATTTGATCCTGTCATTATGATGTTAGCTGGTTATTTTGCTCATTAGTTGATGCAGTTTCTTCCTAGCCTTGACGTTCTTTACAATTTGGCATGTTTATGCAGTGGCTGGTACTGGTTGTTCCTTTCCATGTTTAGTGCTTCCTTCAGGAGCTCTTTTAGGTCAGTCCTGGTGGTGACAAAATCTCTCAGCATTTGCTTGTCTGTAAAGTATTTTATTTCTCCTTCACTTATGAAGCTTAGTTTGGCTGGATATGAAATTCTGGGTTGAAAATTCTTTTGTTTAAGAATGTTGAATGTGGCCCTCACTCTCTTCTGGCTTCTAGAGTTTCTGGCGAGAGAACTGCTGTTAGTCTGATGGGCTTCCCTTTGTGGGTAACCCAACCTTTCTCTCTGGCTGCCCTTAACATTTTTTCCTTCATTTCAACTTTGGTGAATCTGACAATTATGTGTCTTGTACTTGCTCTTCTCAAGGAATTTCTTTGTGGTGTTCTCTGTATTTTCTGAATCTGAATGTTGGCCTGCCTTGCCAGGTTGGGGAAGTTCTCCTAGATAATATGCTGCAGCGTGTTTTCCAACTTGGTTCCATTCTCCCCGTCACTTTCAGGGACACCAATCAGAGGCAGATTTGGTCTTTTCACATAGTCCCGTATTTCTTGGAGGCTTTGTTGATTTCTTTTTATTCTTTTTTCTCTGAACTTCCCGTCTTGCTTCATTTCATTCATTTCATCTTTCATCACTGATACCCTTTCTTCCAGTTGATCGCATTGGCTCCTGAGTCTTCTGCATTCTTCACATAGTTCTCGAGCCTTGGCTTTCAGCTCTATCAGCTCCTTTAAGCACTTCTCTGTATTCGTTATTCTAGTTATACATTCATCTAAAGTTTTTTCAAAGTTTTCAACTTCTTTGCCTTTGGTTTGAATTTCCTCCTGTATCTCGGAGTAGTTTGATCATATGAAACCTTCTTATTTCCACTCATCTAAGTCACTCTCTGTCCAGCTTTTTTTCATTGCTGGTGAAGAACTGCATTCCTTTGGAGGAGGAGAGGTGCTCTGCTTTTTAGAGACTCTAGTTTTTCTACTCTCATTTTTTCCCCATCTTTGTGATTTTACATACTTTTGGTCTTTGATGATGGTGATATACAGACGGGATTTTGGTGTGGATATCCTTTCTGTTTTTAGTTTTCCTTCTAACAAACAGTACCCTCAGCTGCAGGTCTGTTGGAGTTTGCTAGAGTTCCACTCCAGACCCTGTTTGCCTGGGTATCAGCGGCGGTGTCTGCAGAACAGCGGATTTTCGTGATCTGCTAATGCTGCTGTTTGAGCGTTCCTCTGGAAGTTTTGTATCACAGGAGTACCCAGCCGTGTGAGGTGTCAGTCTGCCTCTACTGGAGGGTGACTCCCAGTTAGGCTTCTCGTGGGTCAGGGGTAAGAGACCCACTTGAGGAGGCAGTCTGCTCGTTCTCAGATCTCCAGCTGTGTGCTGGGGAACCACTGCTCTCTTCAAAGCGGTCAGACAGTGACATTTAAGTTTGCAGAAGTTACTGCTGTCTTTTGGTTAGTCTGTGTCCTGCCCCCAGAGGTGGAGTCTACAGAGGCAGGCAGGCCTCCTTGAGCTGTGTTGGACTCCACCCAGTTCGAGCTTCTGGACTGCTTTGTTTACCAAAGCAAGCTTGGGCAATGGCGGGCACCCCTTCCACAGCCTCGCTGTGCCTTGCTGTTTAATCTCAGACTGCTGAGCTAGCAATCAGTGAGACTCCAAGGGCATAGTGCCCTCCGAGCAAGGTGCGGGATATAATCTCCTGGTGCGCTATTTCCCAAACCAGGCGGAAATATGCAGTATTCATTTGGGAGTGGCCCAATTTTCCAGGTGCCCTCTGCCACCTATTTCCTTTACCAGGAAAGGGAACTCCCTGACCCTTTGCACTTCCTGATTGAGGCAATGTCTCACCCTGCTTCAGCTGACTCAGGATGCACTGCACCCACTGTGCTGCACCCACTGTCTGGCATTCCCTAGTGAGATGAACCTGGTACCTCAGATGGAAATGCAGAAATCACCCGTCTTCTGTGTCACTGATGCTGGGATCTGTAGACTGGAGCTTTTCCTATTCGGCCATCTTGCCTCTGAAATTGTATTCTTAATTTCTGTAGTAAGCAGTATATTTACTTCAATTTGTTCTACTTTTGTTAACTTTCTTGCTAAAACTTAATACTTTTTTTTGAGGAAGTGTCTCTGTCACTCAAGCTGGAGAGCAGTGACGTGATCTCAGCTCACTGCAAATTTCACCTTTCAAGTTCAAGCAATTTCCTGCCTCAATCCCCCTGAGTAGCTGGAATTAGAGGTGTCTGCCACCACGCCCAGGTAGCTTTTGTATTTTCAGTAGAGATGGGGTTTTACCACCTTGGCGTGTGTGATCTTCAACTCCTGACCTCGTGATCTATCTGCCTCGGCCTCCCAAAATGCTGGGGTTACAAGGATGAACCACCACAACTGGCCAAAATTAATGCTTTTTTACAGATTGAAACAAGGAAGTTTATGTTCAAAGGCTTCTTTTACTAAAAGATATAGATTTGTTAAGAGGAAAAAAAAGCAAAGCTGAAGCAATGAGTTGAAGCTTTTGAATTATATGTATTCAAGTTTATTTTGAATATTCAGAATGATGAGATTAAAAAGGATTTCTAAATATATGTCTAAATGTTGTAATGTTTATTGACGAGTAGTATTCTTTCTTATAAAGGTGGTATCACCCAGTAATAGAAGTTACACATTAACAGAAACAAACATCAGGGCTGTGTTTTTGAAACATTAAACTTTAACATGAAATGCTATCACTAGGCTACAGTAACACCAAATAAAAAATTTTGAGATGCTGTTAATACTTGAGCAGATCATATGTTTTAAAGTCAACTTCAGACCTACATGTCTGATATTTTTCTGTGTTTATATATTGTAACTGAATTCCAAATATCCAGGCCTGTGGCTTTTACCTGCTCTGTGCTCAAAAAAAGGAAGTATTGTGGTTTGACTTGTACTGGATGAAACTATTTCTCAATGCTATTCACTTTTTCTGTGTGCTCACAAATGTTTCATCCTTCATATATTACTTGGGATTGACAGCAAGCTCACCTGTCTATAGTTTGCACAAGAAGACTTCTTTTCCATTGGGAATAGTCTGTTAATTGACCCCCATAGATATTTTAGGGCTTTTAGCTCATTAAAGAATTTGTCCCCATTGTATTTAATGTTGTTTTCTCACTTCTATAGGTTTGATTTTTTATTTCAGCCTACTGTGTACCTTACTCTCTTTTTGACAATAACAAAAAGGTAAATTAAATGAGAGAGAGAGAGAAAAAGAGAAACATTACGGTAGGGAGTGTGTGTCACTTTTTTAACTTCCATTTTCTCTACTCCTTTTCACTTCTCTCAGAATATATATACACAATCAATGTAGTTTACCTTTCCATGGCATTCCAGATTACCAGAAGAGGGAGCTAATAACTGGAGCTTTTAACTGTTCTTAGACTAGTTAGTGTTTTGCAGTACTTCTCAGGATGGCTGGATCTCATCTTCTGTGAATCCACCTCCCTGGCTGGGGAGTTGGTGTAACGGGTGATTTCATCTCTCCCTATGAAGAGCATTCTGTTCTTAAATATTTGGAAGCCTTGAATGACCCATCTATCTGTTGCCGTCTCTTTTGCTACTTGATCAATATTCAATCAATAGTTTTTTTGTTGGTGTTTTGTAGGGATTTTTTGTTGGTGTTGTTTTGGTTTTAAGGGACAGGGTCTTGCTATGTTGTCCAGGCAGGTCACGTAGCAGTTTTAGTCTGTTGAACTAAAAACGTGTCATTTTATGTTTTTCCTAAATTTGTTAACTCAGCTATTATAGTTGATTTACTTTATGTTTTTTGCTAATTTCAGAACCCAGAAACTCCAGAAAGAAAAACATAAAAGCATGACTGAGGACTTAGGAGATGGGAGCAGATTACAAAGTGTCTTGAGGAAACCTGCGACTGAAACCTAAAAAACGAACTTCTAAAGTAGTTGTTTGGCACATTTGAAGAAGTAATATGTTTAAATTACATTGGTAGAAATATAACAAAAGCCGAGGAAGTAGTCTATGGTCAATCTTTTATGCAAACTTTAGTGTTCAAAAAAATACATACGTTCATCAATAACCAATATATTCCTGCATTTGAGTTAGGGTAGCTATTAAAAGATAAGGTGTAGAAAAGCACATCCTCTCTTCTTATTCATGGCTTCTCAAATATTTATCAAGGGCTGTGATTTGTTTTAAATTTCAGGGCATATTGTGACTTGCTCAGTTTGCATAGATAATAAGCTGTAAAGTTTGAATTATACTAACTTTTAGTTCCTTTTTCTCTACCACAGTCATACTGCCACAAAGATGGGGATATCTAAAACACATAAATTATAAAATTAAAAAAAAGGTTTAAGACCAGATTTAAAAAGATGAAATAAAGTAAAATAAGATCAAAATTAAAATTAAACAAAATCAACTTAAAAAAAGCTTATCATGCTGTAAAAAAAAATTACACTTACTAGTCAGATTGTTTGTCAGTGAATGTGTGTCTTCTATTCTTTCATGATTCTGGAAAGACATAATCACAAGAAAAGAGCTAAAATTAAGTATGTGGGGCAAAAATTGATAAAGGAAATCAAAATATGGACAACTGTGATTACTTTGGCTTTGCTTTACTCTCACCTTGTGTATTAGTGAGTAATACCTCAGTTCTAAGACATTATGCCAATGTTGTAAGTTTTCAGTGTGTTCGAAAGCATCTGACACATAAAATATGCTCAGTTAATATTTGCTGTTAATTTGTCCAGAGGAAATGACTCAACTTAGGTGCTCTGGGTATTTATTTGACCTGTTTTTAATTGCCTCCCTCATAACTTATCATCAATATTCCATTACACAGAACTTGGAAAGGTTTCCTGAGGTTACTCTATAAACACATTCTATTTGTAAAAAATAGAACAGTTCTTTATAGATTCTGAATTCCCAAGATATTCTCAATATATTTTCATAAATCTGTAGTTGTCGAGAAGTTGGCAGCAGCTTATTGCTTCTGGTACATATTACTTCTAACCATGAGAAGCTTTATTTTTCCATATGAAAATGAAGTATTTTATGGAATTTTTGTCAGTTTCTATATTAAAATAGCTGACATGAAGTTTCTGTAATTTTTTTAGTAATACATTTATTAGTATTTTTTAGTAATTTTTAGTTTCACATTTAGTAATTTTTAGTAATACATTTATTAAGGTATGTTAATTTTATATAGTTATAGAGCTAGTGAACTATTTGGTACCATTGTGACAGCCTGCATGGCCTGCATGGTGTCTTTCTGGCTTTGGGCCGTCTCATATGAGTTTGGCAAGTCTTGGAGTTTGGGGACTGTTCACAACAGGAGTGTTTCTTGATCGTTTTGGAATCAAAAGTCAACTTGTAAAAGCTGAGAAAGAAAAGTAAAAATGTGAAAATGTGCCTTTGGATATTGCTAATTCAGATACAATGCTTTTAGCACCTGGTTCCCTGGACTGGGCTTGGTCCCTGGGCCCAAAGTCCTTACATTTGTTTGGGCTGGGCAGATAGTACAGGTGGGCTGAAAGTGACTGTCTAATTGTCTTTTGGGATTGAGCCTGTTGTGTGCTGTGTAAATTTAACTACCTTCCCTGTTGTTTGGGCCAGTTGAGACCAACTGGAAAGTAATGCTTTCAGTGACCTTATGAAAACACAACCCTGCTTTTTGTATGATTGTGCTTTATAACATCAAGGCATGGTTTTGTTGGACATTTTATGTTTGAAAGTCATATCCCTGGCTTTAGTACTGAGGGACTTTGAAATCCCGCAATGTCGTGTTCAGTGTCCTCAGGTGTATCCGTACCATAGATAAGGTCCTGCATTGATAAGCATCTTTCTGGAAAGGCAACTGTGAGACTTGTATTTACTCATTCTGATTCTCAGATATCAACTTGAACAAACGGATGACTACATCATTAGAACTAATTGAGTGATTGGAGAGGAAAGGAAGAATAAAGGTGATGTTTGGGTAGAGCCACAAGCCATAGTTTTCAGTTTTGATACAAGATATTAGCTTCCCTAGTTGAGTCTGTTTTATATTTTAAAAAAGCTTACACTATTTCTCTTTTTTATAGTATACTTTTTTGTGTAATGTTAATTATGTAAAATTAAAAAAATATGTTGTCTTCCCGCCTTTTGAGAAACCATTATTTTTAATATTTTATATAAACAGAAAGGACAGTGATTTTTTTCTGGATATTTTATTAAACTTTGTTTCAATAAATTTTGATAAATCTGCAATTAGCAAGAAGTTGGCAGCAACTTATTGTCTCTGGTACCTATTATTTTTAACCATGAGATACGTTACTTTGCACTTATGGAAAAATTTTAACTTCTCTGTTTCCTGTGACATAGCTTCTTATTTTGTTGCCTTCTAATATATATTTTTATTTATAATATTTTTACTTTACATATAACCTCCTGAATTCTTGTGTATATTGCCCTTGAGACTGGAAGATGAGTAATGTCTCAATCTTTAGATGTTTATATTTCAATATATTTTTAGGAAATTGCCTGTAATGAGAAGTGAAGTTTTCATGGAATTTTCAAATAGATTCTTGAGAGTATAGCAAGGGTAGTTCTTTGATGTTGTCCAGACACCCAGTGTGTGGCTTCCCCTTTAACTACTATTTTGTGCAGACTAACAATTCTTTTATAAATTAGTACCATCATCTATGTAACAAATTATGCCTTGATAATACATCTACATAGACTCAAGTTAAATAAAATGAAAATGAAATAGTAATACCTGCAATACAATGACAATATTGTCTTTTACAATATAGTAACAGACTGATCTTCTTCTTAAAGGAAATTAAAACATCTCTGGTTAGCATGTGTAGACGGTGGAATTTCACCACACACATCACAGTTATAGCTTCACATCACCTGTTAGGTAACAGGGCTTATTTCTTACTTGCCTGTGAAAGTTTTGTCCCCTACACAGGCTATTTCATATTATAAAATAATGGTCGTTAGGTCTGACATACTGGCCATAAATATTAAATAGCTTTTGTATCCACAAGGAAAACATTATGGTGTTTAAGGGGATCTTTCTTTCAGGAAAAAGCTTACTTGCAAGAGGAGCTCACATTATTAATGCAAAAGAGAAGGAACTCAATCAATCTGTATATTGCATGCAAGAACTTGAGGAATTGTTTAGCATATTTTTTGAAGCCGATTTTACTGAATATATAAAATTTTAGTGATATATAATTTATTCAAAGTCTTTCTCTCAAGATGTTTAAACTGCCATTTCTATGGCAAAGGGGGGTTGACTAAAGTTAATTCAATAGTTCTTAATTTCAATCAACATCATATATGAAAGTGTAGACAGTGTTTTGAGTCTTAGGGTCCTCCTTGAATCCTATCTGTGTCCTAATTGCTTGTGTGCCTTTCGGCAGGTCCTTTGATTGCAGATTCCTCAGCTATAAACTCTATGATGTTTTCCACATTATAGTGTTGTTGAGGGAATTCAGTGAGTTAACTTATGTGCTGAGTTCATAGCAGGTGGCCAATATTATTATTGTTCTGTTTCTACATTAAATTGTTCTTTCTTTCCGTCAGCAGCAGCTAAAAATTTCTGACATTATAGTGTTATGTCACATATTAAAACAAAATGCAATGCATTTATCACATGCCAATACTTGCTTACTTTTCTGTTTATTTTTGTGCTTGCTGTCTGAAGATGAAGCTGGAACTTTAGGCACTTGAAACATTTTAAGTATAAAGTTTATTTTTGCAAGTTGAACTTATGTAAAAACTTTCTATGATTTCTTATTCAAATATGAGATATAGTATACTGGGAAAGAAAAGCTCTAAACAAAATGTTCCCCCCCTTTTTTTTTTATTTAGACTGAGTCTCATTCTGTCATTAAGCATGGAGTGTGCTAGTGTGATATCAGCTCACTACAATCATCACCTCCCAGGTTAAAACAATTCTTGTGTCTCCATCTCCTGAGAAGCTCAGATTATATACATGCCCCACCACACCAAGCAAATTATGTATTTCTTTTTCACTTCTTTTCTTTTTTATTTTTTAAGATGGAGTCTATTCTGCTGCCCAGACTTGAGTGTAATGATGCAAACCGGGCTAATTGCAACCACTTCCTTTCTTTTCACGTGATTTTTCCTGCTTCAGCCTCCTTGGTAGCTGGGATTACAGACACCTGCTACCATGCCTGGCTAATATTTATAGTTTTAGTAGAGATGGGGTTTCACCATGTTGGCTAGGGTGGTTTCAAATTTTTTGCCTCAAGTGATCTGCCCATGATGGTCTCCCAGTGTGCTGGGATTACAGGCCTGAGCCATAGTGACCTGCTGTACTTTTAGTAGAGACCAGGTTTTTCCTTGTTGCCCAAGGTAGTCTGGAAATTCTGAGCTCAAGCTATCCTCTCATGTTGGCCTCCTAAATTGCTGGAATTACAGGTGGGAGCCGCCATGCCTGGTCATTTTTACCTTACCTTTTCATGTTTAAAACTAATCTATATTGCTATGATGAGTGATTGTTGATAGGTTCTTCATTGCCTATGCAAAATGGGGTGATGATCTTACTTAGACGAGCATGCTTCATGGGATGTGGTCCATAAAGCTTCCTCTGCCCCAACTGTAGGGCAGAAGACAATTTTTGTTACTGTAGTTTGGGTCTTATTACAGAGATTCAGACATCTGTTCTGTGACCTTAGTTAAATTGTGATGCTATGCTAAAAGGAGCCTTCCAGCTTTTACTTTTGCAGTACTATAAAGTCATCATTCAAATGTAAATTTTCCTTTTAAAATTTCAGATTGAGTTAGTGTCTGTCAAAGCACAGCCTTTGGCAATACCAAAACAAATATATGCTGAATGAAAGTGTTCAAGAGATAAGTGATTATTTACTACTAAAGGAAGAAACACTGGGAGAGAATTAAAAAAATGCACCTCCTAAACCATATGTCCACCTCCTACATTCAAGCAATTCTCCTGCCTCTTCCTCTCAAGTAGGTAAGACTACAGGAATTTACCCCCACACACAGTTAATTTTTGTATGCTTAATAGGGACAGGGTTTCACCATGTTGGCCAGGCTGGTCTCAATCTTTTGACCAAAATGTTCCACTAGCCTTGGCCTCACAAATAGCTGAGATTACAGACATGAGACACTGTGCACGGCTTGCATGTATTAGTGATTCATACTAAGTCAGTGTCAGAAAACTATGTTTTGTACTTGTAAAGGAGGCTTAAATTGGAAAGATTTATAAAATTCTGCTTTCTGGATTAAACTCTGCTAACCTGCCTCTAGGTGGTAACAAGTCATTTTTTGCCCTCTGCCTCCTGATTGGGTTTGGCCAGTGGGAACACCAGCCTCCACATACAGTGGCCCCAGACTGGCTGCTTCATCTCAAGGCCAGTGAGGTCATAGTGCCTGTGATGACATCTTCCAAGTGCTCTGAACCATCTACCTCTCTCCAGTGCTGAGAATTTATCTCTCCCCTAAATCTCCATTCCCAAGGAGTACTAAGAGTATGGTCCTGTTACTATCCCAGGGAACTCCACCATCTTTTGTGGGTACCCTGAATAAGTCACTCTTTATTAAAAAGTTCTTAGATGACTTTGACAGTGTGGACCATCTGCCTTCTGCCTGGATCCCAACTGCTGCTTACAGATGCACAGGTTGTATTGGATCTCGAGTCTGTAATCAAAAGGTAGACCACATAGCACCTCTGTGTGTGGTAGAGGAGAGAAACAGGCTTGCGGGTTAATATGAGAGTTTGAAAGAGTTCACTGTACCATTGTGCATTCAACAAGCAATAAATGAATTGCTGTTTTTCCTCCAGCAAATCAGTTGTCATGTTTCAAAAATGGTTCAGCAGTTCCAACAAATATAGATGGGCCATGCTAACTCGTTGTTTTAATTTTCAGTCACTAAAGATATATGAGTTTGAGTATCTTTTTGTTATCTTGCCATCTTTGTATTTTCATTGGTGAGCTCAGCTTTCTATACATTATTAATTTGGTAGTCTGTTTCATTGTTGAGTTTCAAGATTTGTGTATTTTCAGTGCAAGTTTTTGCCCAGATCGGTATTTTGCAGATGGTTATTTTCAGTCTGTTGCTTATCTTTCTATTTCCTGAACAAAATTTTACTCAGAGTATAAACTTTTAATATGAGAAAGCTTTAGTTATTATTAATATTTTTTTTACCGTTACTGATAGGCTTTGTTGTCATTTGTTAAAACTTATGACCAAATACAAGATCACATAAATTTGTTTCTTGCTTTCTTCTAGAATTTGCATAGTTTTGCATTTCCAGTTAATGGCTCCTTCCCCATTAAAAAAAAAAAAAAATGAATGAGAATTGCTGGGAAGATTGCTCAATAAAAACAGCTCCGGACTGCAGCTCCCAGATAGATTGATGAAGAAGGTGAGTGATTCCTGCATTTCCAACTGAGACACACTGTTTATCTCACTGGGAATGGTTAGACAGTGGATGCAGAACATGGAGTGTGAGATGAAGCAGAGTGGGGCATCACCTCACCTGGAAAGCCTGAGAAACCAAGGGCCATGTTCCAGATACGTGCTTCTCCTGTGGTCTTCACAACCTACAGACCAGGATATTCCCTTTGGTGCCTACATCATGAATGCCGTGCGTTTCAAGTACAAAAATGGGCAGCTGTTAGAGCAAACGCTAAACTAGCTGGAGGAATTTTTTTGGTTTTTTGTTTGTTTTCATATACTAGTGGTGCCTGGAATGTTAAGGAGACAGAACCGTTTGCTCTCCTGAAGAGAGGTGATGAGGTCAAGGAGCCAAGTGGTCTGGCTTGGGGAGTGATACTCCCCACAGAAGGAAGGAATCGAAGGTTCAATGGCTTGAAATTCTCTCTGCCAGCACAGCAGCAGTCTGAGATTGACCTAAAATACTCAAGCTTGTGTCGGGGGAGGGTCATCCGCCATTGCTGAGTCTTGAGTAGGCCATTTTATTTTGTAGTGTAAATAAAGCCACAGGGAAGTTTGAATTTGTTGGCGCCAACCGCAGCTCAGCAAGGCTGACGTGGCTAGGCTGCCAGATTTCTCCTCTCTGTGCAAGACATTTCTGAAAAAATGACAGAATCCCCAGTCAGGGGCTTATAAATAAAACCCCCATCAACCTGGGGGAGAGCATCTGGGAGAAGGGGCAGCCATGGATGCAGTTTCAGCAGACATCAACATAACTGCCTGATGGCTCTGAAGAGATCAGCAGATCTCCCATCCACAGCATTTGAGCTCTGCTAATGTTCAGACTGCCTTCTCGAGTGGATCCCTGGCGTCTCTGTATCCTGATGGGAGACACCTCATACAGGAGAGCACAGGTTGGAATCTGAAGTTGCCCCTTGGGGATGAAGCTTCCAAAGAAAAGAACAGGCAGCAATCGATGAGACAGAAAATTCACAAGGATTTTCAGGACTTGAAATCAGCTGTGGACATCTACAGAACTAATTAAGATCTACAGAACTATCCACCCCCAATCTACAGGACATCTACAGGATATCTACAGAACTATCCACCCTCATTCAACAGAATATACATTCTTCTTGGTGTCACATAACATGTATTCAAAAATTGACCACATAATTGGAAGTAAAACACTCCTCAACAAATGCCAGAGAATGCAAATTATAACAAAGAACTTCCCAGACCACAGTGCAATCAAATTAGAACCCAGATTAAGAAACTTACTCAAAACCACACAACTACATAGAAGCTGAACAGCCTGTTCCTAAATCACTGATGAGTAAATAATGAAATAAGGCAGAAATAAAGATGTTCTTTCATACCAATGATAATGAAGACAGAACGTGTCACCATCTCTGAGATACATTTAAAGCAGTGTGTAGAGAAAAATTGATAGCACTAAATGCCCACAAGAGAAAGCAGGAAAGATCTAAAATAGACACACTAACATCAAAATGAAAAGAACTAGTGAAGCAACAGCAAACCAATTCAAAAGCTAGCAGAAGACAAGAAATAACTAACATCAGAGCAGAAGTAAAGGAGACAGAGACACCAAAAAAACTTTCAAAAATCAATAAATCCACGAGTTGATTTTTTGATAATATCAAGAATATAGATAGACCACTAGCCAAAATAAAAAGAAAAGAGAAAAATAAAATAGATGCAATAAAAAGTCATATAGGTAATATCACCACTGATCCCACAGAAATGCAAACTACCATCAGATAATACTATAAATAGCTCTATGCAAATAAATGAGAAAATCTAAAAGAAATGGCTAAATTCCTTGACATGTACACCCTCCCAAGTCTACATCGGGAATACGCTAAATTCATGAATAGACCATTAACAAGTTCTGAAATTGAGGCAGTAACTGATAGACTACCAACCAAGAAAATCCAGGACCAGACAGATCCATAGCCGAATTCTACCAGAGATCCAAACAGGAAGTGGTACCATTCCTTCTGATATTATTACAAGCAATAAAAAAAGAAATCGTCCTTAAATAATTTTATGAGACCAGCATCATTCTGATGCTAAAACCTGGCAGAGACACACCAAAAAAGAAAATTTCAGGCCAATATCCCTCATGAACATAGCTGTGAAAATCCTCAATAAAATACTGGCACACTGAATCCAGCAGCACATCATAAAGCTTATCCACCACGATTATGTCAGCTTTATCCCTGGGATACAAGGATAGTTGAACATACGCGTATCAATAAATGCAACAGATCACATAAACAGAACAAATGACAAAAACCACATAATTATCTTCATAGATGCTGAAAAGCTTTTCATCAAATTCAACACCCATTTATGTAAAGTCTCTCAATAAACTAGGTAAGGGTGGAACATATCTCAAGATAATAAGACCTACTTATGGCAAACCCACCACCAATATCACACTGAATGGGCAAAAATTGGAAGCATTCCCTTTGAAAACCTGTACAACACAAAGATACTCTCACTCTTCACTCTTATTCAAAATTGTATTGAAACTTTTGGGCAGGGCAATCAGGCAAGAAGAAGAAATAAAGGGTAGTCAAATCGGAAGAGAGGAAGTCAAATTGTCTCTCTTTGCAGAGGTCATTATTGTATACTTAGAAAACTCACCATCTCAGCACAAAATCACCTTAAGCTGGCAAGCAACTTCAGATAAGCCTCAAGATTCAAAATCAATGTGCAAAAATCACAAGAATTCCTACACATAATAATGGAGAATCAGAAAGTGAAATTATGAGTAAACTTCCATTCACAGTTGCTACTAAGTGAATAAAATACCTAGGAATAAAACTTACAGGGGGTGTGAAGAACCTATTCAAAGAGAACATCAAACCAATGCTCAAGGAAATAATAGAGGACATAAAGAAATGAAAAAAACCTTCCATGCTCTTGTATTGGAAGAATCAATGTTGTAAAAATGTCCATGCTGCCAAAAGTAATTTATAGATTCAATGCTATCCCCATCAAGCTACAAATCCCTTTCTTCACAGAATTGAGAATAAAAAGACATTAAAATTCATATGGAACCAAAAAAGAGCCTGCACAGCCAAGACAATCTTAAGCAAAAAGAACAAAGCTGGAGGCATCACACTACCTGACTTGAAACTACATTACAAGACTGTAGTAACCAAAAAAGCATGGCACTTGTACCAAAACAGATATATAGACCAGTGGAACAGCACAGTATCCTCAGCAATAATACCACACATCTACTACCATCTGATTTTTGACAAACCTGAAACAAGCAAGCAATGGGGAAAATGTTTTCCCTTTAATGAATGGTATTGACAAAACTGGCTAGCTATATTCAGAAAACTGAAACTGGACCACTTCCTTACACCTTATGCAATAATCAACTCAAGATGGAATAAAGCCCTAAACGTAAGAATTAAAACCCTAAATTACCTAGAAGAAAACCTAAGCAATACTATTCAGGACATAGGCATGTGCAAAGTCTTCATGTTAAAACACCAAGAGCAATGGCAATAAAACCAAAATTGACAAATGGGATCGAATTAAACTAAAGAGCTTCTGCACAGCAAAATAAACTATCATCAATGTGAACAGACAACCTATGGAATGGGTGAAAAATCTTGCAATCTCTCTATCTGAGACAAGGCTAATATCAGGAATCTACAGGAAACTTAAACAAGTTTACAGGAAGTAAACAAACAACCTCATCAAACAGTGGGCAAAGGTTATGAACAGATGCTCCTCAAAAGAAGACTTTGATGCAGCCAGCAGACATATGAAAAAATGCTCATTATGTTATCACTTGTTATTAGAGAAATACAAATCCAAACCACAGTGAGACACCCTCTCAAACCAGTTAGAATGGCGATCATTAAAATATCAGAAAACTGCAGATGCTGAAGAGGATATGGAGAAATAGGAATGCTTTTACAGTGTTGGTGGCATTGTTAATAATTTAACTCTTGTGGAAGACAAGGATCTAGAATGAGAAATACCATTTGACCTAGCAATCCTCTTATTGCACATATAACCAAAGGACTATAAATCATTCTACTATAAAGATACATGCACACGTATATTTCTTGCAGCACTATTCACAGTAGCAAACACTTGGAACCAACCCAAATGTGCATCAATAATAGACTGGATAAAGAAAAGGTGGCACATATACACCATGGGATAGTATGCAGACATAAAAGTGAATGAGTTCATGTCTTTTGCAGGGACATGAAAGAAGCTGGAAAACATCTTTCTCAGCAGACTCTCAGAAAAATGGAAAACCAAACACCACATGTTCTCATTTTTAAGTGGGAGTTGAACAGTGAGAACACATGGACACAGGGAGAAAAATATCACATGGTGGCAGGTGGTGGGATAGTATAGAGAAAATATTAGGAGAAATACCTAATATAGGTGATGGGTTGATGGGTGCTGCAAACCACCATGGCGCAGTAGTCTGCATTTCTCTAATGACCAGTGATGGTGAGCATTTTTCATATGTTGGCTGCACAAATGTCTTCTTTAGAGAAGTGTGAACAGACACTTTACAAAGGACATACAGGCGGCCAATAAACTTATTTTAAAAAGCTCACTATTATTGATTATTAAAGAAATGCAACATGTAAAAATGAGTCTGCCTTTACAGACCCTGGCATTGCAGGTATTTTCAGCACATGCCGCTTGAGGGGAAGAGCTGCGTACTTCTCAGGGCTTCTTGTGGAAAATTAAACTAAAAATATCCCATTACGGGGGAGAAGCCAAGATGGCCGAATAGGAAACCCTCCGGTCTACAGCTCCCAGTGTGAGCGATGCAGAAAATGAGTGATTTTTGCATTTCCATCTGAAGTACCATGTTCATCTCACTAGGGAGTGCCAGACAGTGGGCGCAGGTCAGTGGTTGAGCACACCGTGTGCCAGCTGAAGCAGGGGCGAGGCATTTCCTCACTCGGGAAGTGCAATGGTTCAGGGAGTTCCCTTTCCAGGGGTGACAGACAGCACCTGGAAATTTGGGCCACTCCCACCCAAACACTGTGCTTTTCCAACATGCTTAGGAAATGGTGCACCAGGAGATTATAGCCCACACCTGGCTCAGAGGGTCCTATGCCCACGGAGTCTCACTGATTGCTAGCACAGCAGTCTGAGATCAAACAGCAAGTCGGCAGCGAGGCTGGGGGAGGGGCGCCCACCATTGCCCAGGCTTACTTAGGTAAACAAAGCAGCCTGGAAGCTTGAATTGGGTGGATCCCACCACAGCTCAAGGAGGCCTGCCTGCCTCTATAGGCTCCATCTCTGGGGGCAGGGCACAGAAAAACAAAAAGGCAGCAGCAACTTCTGCGGACTTAAATGTCCCTGTGTGACATCTTTGAGGAGAGCAGTGGTTTTTCCCAGCACGCAGCTGGAGATCTGAGAATGAGCAGACTGCCTCCTCAAGTGGGTCCCTGACCCCTGAACCCCGAGCAGCCTAACTGGGAGACAACCCCCAGCAGGGGCAGACTGACACCTCACACGGCCGGCCAGGTACCCCAACAGACCTGCAGCTGAGGGTCCTGTCTGTTAGAAGGAAAACTAACAGAAAGCACATCCACACCAAAAACCCGTCTGTACATCACCATCATCAAAGGCCAAAAGTAGATAAAACCACTAAGATGGGGAAAAAACAGAGCAGAAAAACTGGAAACTCTAAAAAGCAGAGTGCCTCTCCCCCTCCAAAGGAATGCCGTTCCTCAACAGCAACGGAACAAAGCTGGACGGAGAATGACTTTGACGAACTGAGAGAAGAAGGCTCCAGATGATCAAATTACTCTGAGCTACGGGAGATATTCAAACCAAAGGCAAAGAAGTTGAAAACTTTGAAGAAAATTTAGAAGAATGTATAACTAAAATAACGAATACAGAGAAGAGATTAAAGAAGCTGATGGAGCTGAAAACCAAGGCTTCAGAACTAAATGAAGAATGCAGAAGCCTCAGGAGCCGATGCGATCAAATGGAAGAAAGGGTATCAGCCCTGGAAGATGAAATGAATGAAATGAAGGGAGAAGGGAAATTTAGAGAAAAAAGAATAAAAAGGAAGGAGCAAAGCACCCAAGAAATGTGGGACTATGTGAAAAGACCAAATCTCCATCTGATTGGTGTACCTGAAAGTGACGGGGAGAATGGAACCAAGTTGGAAATCACTCTGCAGGATATTATCCAGAACAACTTCCCCAATCTAGCAAAGCAGGCCAACATTCAGATATAGGAAATACAGAGAATGCCACAAAGATACTCCTCAAGAAGAGCATCTCCAAGACACATGATTGTCAGATTCACCAAAGTTGAAATGAAGGAAAAAAAGTTAAGGGCACCTAGAGAGAAAGGTAGGGTTACCCTCAAAGGGAAGCCCTTCAGACTAACAGGGGATCTGTTGGCAGAAACCCTACAAGCCAGAAGAGAGTGGGGGCCAATATTCAACATTCTTAAAGAAAAGAATTTTCAGCCCAGAATTTCATATCCAGCCAAACTAAACTTCATGAGTGAAGGAGAAATAAAATACTTTACAGACAAGCAAATGCTGAGAGATTTTGTCACCACCAGGCCTGCCCTAAAAGAGCTCCTGAAGGAAGCACTAAGCATGGAAAGGTACAACCGGTACCAGCCGCTGCAAAATCATGCCAAAATTTAAAGACCATTGAGACTAGGAAGAGACTGCATCAACCAACGAGCAAAATAACCAGCTAGCATCATAATGACAGGATCCAATTCACACATAACAATATTAGCTTTAAATGTAAATGGACTAAATGCTCCAATTAAAAGACACAGACTGGCAAATTGGATATAGAGTCAACACCCATCAGTGTGCTGTATTCAGGAAACCCATCTCACGAGCAGAGACACACATAGGCTCAAAATAAAAGGATGGAGGAAGATCTACTAAGCAAATGGAAAACAAAAAAAGGTAGGGGTTGCAATCCTAGTCTCTGATAAAACAGACTTTAAACCAACAAAGATCAAAACAGACAAAGAAGGCCACTACATAGTGGTAAAGGGATTAATTCAACAAGAAGAGCTAACTATCCTAAATATATATGCACCCAATACAGGCGCACGCAGATTCATAAAGCAAGTCCTGAGTGACTTACAAAGAGACTTAGACTCCCACACATTAATAATGGGAGACTTTAACACCCCACTGTCAACATTAGACAGATCAAGGAGACAGAAAGTCAAAAAGGATACCCAGGAATTGAACTCAGCTCTGCACCAACGGGACCTAATAGACATCTATGGAACACTCCACCCCAAATCAACAGAATATACATTTTTTTCAGCACCACACCACACCTATTCCAAAATTGACCACATACTTGGAAGTAAAGCTCTCCTCAGTAAATGTAAAAGAAAACAAATTATAACAAACTATCTCTCAGATCACAGTGCAATCAAGCTAGATCTCAGGATTAAGAATCTCACTGAAAACCACTCAACTACATGGAAACTGAACAACCTGTTCCTAAATGACTGCTGGGTACATAACGAAATGAAGGCATAAATAAAGATGTTATTTGAAACCAACGAGAACCAAGACACAACATAACAGAATCTCTGGGATGCATTCAAAGCAGTGTGTAGAGGGAAATTTATAGCACTAGATGCCCATAAGAGGAAGCAGGAAAGATCCAAAATTAACACCCTAACATCACAATTAAAAGAACTAGAAAAGCAAGAGCAAACACATTCAAAAGCTAGCAGAAGGCAAGAAATAACTAAAATCAGAGCAGAACTGAAGGAAATAGAGACACATAAAACCCTTCAAAAAATTAATGAATCCAGGAGCTGGTTTTTTGAAAGGAACAACAAAATTGATAGACTGCTAGCAAGATTAATAAAGAAAAAAAGAGACAAAAATCAAATAGATGCAGTAAAAAATGATAAAGGGGATATCACCACCTATCCCACAGAAATACAAACTACCATCAGGAATACTACAAACACCTCTATGCAAATAAACTAGAAAATCTACAAGAAATGGATAAATTCCTCAACACATAAACCCTCCCAAGACTAAACCAGGAAGAAGTTGAATCTCTGAATAGACCAATAACAGGAGCTGAAATCATGGCAATATTCAATAGCATACCAACAAAATAAAGTCCAGGACCACATGGGTTCACAGCCGAATTCTACCAGAGGTACATGGAGGAACTGGTACCATTCCTTCTGAAACTATTCCAATCAATAGAAAAAGAGGGAATCCTCCCTAACTCATTTTATGAGGTCAGCATCATCTTGATACCAAAGCCGGACAGAGACACAGCAAAAAAAGAGAATTTTAGACCAATATCCTTGATGAATATTGATGCAAAAATCCTCAATAAAATACTGGCAAACAGAATCCAGCAGCACATCAAAAAGCTTATCCACCATGATCAAGTGGACTTCATCCCTGGGATGCAAGGCTGGTTCAATATATGCAAATCAATAAATGTAATCCAGCATATAAAAAGAACCAAAGACAAAAACCACATGATTATCTCAATAGATGCAGAAAAGGCCTTTGACAAAATTCAACAACCCTTCATGCTAAAAACTCTCAATAAATTAGGTATTGATGGGACGTATCTCAAAATAATAAGAGCCATCTATGACAAACCCAAAGGCAATATCATACTGAATGGGCAAAAACTGGAAGCATTCCCTTTGAAAACTGGCACAAGACAGGGATTCCCTCTCTCACCACTCCTATTCAACATAGTGTTGGAAGTTCTGGCCAGCACAATTAGGCAGGAGAGGGAAATAAATGGTATTCAATTAGGAAAAGAGGAAGACAAATTGTCCCTGTTTTCAGACGACATGATTGTATATCTAGAAAATGCCATTGTCTCAGCCCAAAATCTCCTTAAGCTAATAAGCAAATTCAGAAAAGTCTCAGGATACAAAATCAATGTACAAAATGACAAGCATTCTTATACACAATAACAGACAAACAGAGAGCCAAATCATGAGTGAACTCCCATTCACAATTGCTTCAAAGAGAATAAAATACCTAGGAATCAAACTTACAAGGGATGTGAAGGACCTTTTCAAGGAGAAATACAAACCACTGCTCAATGAAATAAAAGAGGATACAAACAAATGGAAGAACATACATTTCTCATGGGTAGGAAGAATCGATATCGTGAAAATGGCCATACTGCCCAAGGTAATTTACAGATTCAACGCCATCCCCATCAAGCTACCAATGTCTTTCTTCACAGAACTGGGAAAAAGTACTTCAAGGTTCATATGGAACCAAACAAGACCTTCCACCACAAATTCAATTCTAACCCAAAAGAACAAAGTTGGAGGCATCACACTACCTGACTTCAAACTATACTTCAAGGCTACAGCAACCAAAACAGCATGGTACTGGTACGAAAACAGAGATATAGATCAATGGAACAGAGCCGTCAGAAATAATGCCACATATCTACAACAATCTGATCTTTGACAAACCTGAGAAAAACAAGAAATGGGGAAAAGATTCCCTATTTAATAAATGGTGTTGGGAAAACTGGCTAGCCATATGGAGAAAGCTGAAACTGGATCCCTTCCATACACCTTAAACAAAAATGAATTCAAGATGGATTACAGACTTAAATGTTAGACCTAAAACCATAAAAACCCTAGAAGAAAAC
Organism: Pongo abelii; assembly: GCF_028885655.2. NCBI lineage: Eukaryota > Metazoa > Chordata > Mammalia > Primates > Hominidae > Pongo > Pongo abelii. The sequence goes on from NC_072009.2 coordinate 50,180,161, forward strand.
CTAGGCATTACCATTTAGGACATAGACATGGGCAAGGACCTCATGTTTAAAACAGCAAAAGCAATGACAACAAAAGCCAAAATTGACAAATGGGATCTAATTAAACTAAAGAGCTTCTGCAGAGCAAAAGGAACCACCATCAGAGTGAACAGGCAACCTACAAAATGGGTGAAAATTTTTGCAACCTACTTATCTGACAAAGGGCTAATATCCAGAATTTACAATGAACTCAAACAAATTTACAAGAAAAAACAAACAACCCCATCAAAAAGTGGGCGAAGGATATGAACTGACACTTCTCAAAAGACGATATTTATGCAGGCAAAAAACACATGAAAAAATGCTCACCATCACTGGCCATCAGAGAAATGCAAATCAAAACCACAATGAGATACCATCCCACACCAGTTAGAATGGCATTCATTAAAAAGTCAGGAAAAAACAGGTGCTGGAGAGGAGGTGGAGAAATAGGAACAATTTTACACTGTTGGTGAGATTGTAAACTAGTTCAACCCTTGTGGAAGTCAGTGTGAAGATTCCTCAGGGATCTAGAACAAGAAATTCCATTTGACCCAGCCATCCCATTACTGGGTATACACCCAAAGGACTATAAATCATGCTGCTATAAAGACACATGCACACATTTGTTTATTGTGGCATTATTCACAATAGCAAAGACTTGGAACCAACCCAAATGTCCAACAATGATAGACTGGATTAAGAAAATGTGGCACATATACACCATGGAATACTATTAAGCCATAAAAAATGATGAGTTCATGTCTTTGTAGGGACATGGATGAAATTGGAAATGATCATTCTCTGTAAACTATTGCAAGAACAAAAAACCAAACACTGCATATTCTCACTCATAGGTGGGAATTGAACAATGAGAACACATGGACACAGGAAGGGGAACATCACACTTCGGGTACTGTTCTGGGGTGGGGCGAGGGGCGAGGGATAGCACTGATTGACATACCTAATGCTAGATGACGAGTTAGCGGGTGCAGCGCACCAGCATGTCCCATGTATACATATGTAAGTAACCTGCACATTGCGCACATGTACCATAAAACCTAAAGTATAATAATAATAATTAAAAAAAATCCCATGGCTTTAGTGCACCCCAACGTCCTTCCCCACACACAAGGTGTGGTGGCCACAATGCCAGCTCCACACCGTGGTCTCGTGCCACAAATGTATCATTCATCATATAACGTCTGTAATAAAAATATAACATCTGTAAACAAATATATCAACCACAATACAGGTGTGTCATTCGTAATACTAATATAACACCTGAAATACTGATCTAACACCCATATTACCACTGAACACTCATAACAGCAATAAAACACTCATAATACAAGTATACCATCTGAAACACAAACACAACAACCATAATACTGATCTAAGACCCATAATACAAGTGTCACTCTCATAATACCAATATACAACCCACAATACAAAAGAAACATCTATCACACTTATGTAACATGTCTAATGCTTTCCTGACACCTGTAATACAACTGTAACAGTCATAATACCAATATACCACTCATAATACCAATATATCATCCTGCAATACAAATATAGCAATTGTAATACTGACGTAACACCTTTAATACTGGTGTAACACCGGTAATACTAACACTCATAATGCTAACAGAACATTTGTAATACAAATGAAACAACCATAATACTGATGTAACACCCATAATTACTGATGTTATACCCATCATAAAAAGGTAACACCTGCTATACTGACATAACATTCCTACTCTTACTGGGGCACTTCATTTCAGAGCTTCCACTGAGCTGGATTTGGGGGGGGATTGGCCTCTATAATGATGATTGATGTTGTTGTCTCTGCTTTAGTGACAAGGTATTGACATGGTTGTTTTTATTAAAACGTAGTTTATTTCTCAATAATTTCATACTTCTAGGAAACTTCTAATAGCTATTAGTATAGATTAATTCTCTCTCCCAGAATCTCCAGTGGTTTCTGCTGTGCCAGATTTGAAGCTTTATGCAAAATATCCCAGTGGGTTTTACTAAAGGTGGAGCCATTCTCCAAGGGTACCACCACATAACTACCACATCAGGAAATACAGGGTTGGTACTGGTAATGGTAATGGCAAAATATTCACTTATAAACACAAGTTTCATCCTGTCACACTCCTGATTTAATTTTGTCAATGGTATCCCACTGACCATAGAATAAGAACCATAGAACTCACCATGGCTGCGGACCCCAACTTCTCCTACCTGTTTCCCATGCCCACTCAGTCCACTCAACTGCCTGCAGTCTCATCTAATTTTAATTGTGGGAACACAGTCTCTTGGGTGTCTCAGGAATTTTATGTTCAATCTCTCAATCTATTCACCCAGTGCCCACACTTATCTAATTTTCCAAGGTTTTGTCCAGCTAATAAAGTCAGAGCTTGTGCTATTTAACTGTAGAAAAGCTAATAATGTGCTGTTTCTAAAGATAAAAAGAAATTCATTCTTTGTTAGATAATTCAGATCACTCTCAGTTTATAAATCAAGGAAATAATAGTTAATGCAATGAAAGTTCATGTTTGGGATAATTGGTAAAGAAAAAACCTCAGTGCTGAAGACAAATGACACTATTAATTACTGAAATCACATAAGAATTTATTGGACAGGCTATTACTTTGCTATCTCTCCTGTGTGTTATTACTTCCAAATTATGTTAGGTTTAAATACTAACATGTAATGTACTCTATCAATACATTTAAGTGACAAAAAAGTCCTAGAACACGACAAGACAATTCATATAAATATTTGTAAACCTCCTTAACTGTACAGTGTATATTAAATAAAGTAAGCTTAGATATTTAAGCAGATGAATTACTAACATTTGAATATTGAAATGCTGTGAGGGTATGTAATTATGTCACAGCTCTGATATGGGACTCGGGACGTTTGTGTATCCAAGTACCTCATTAACTTAATGACTTCCCTTATTACTTCCTGCCAGATGATAAATTTTGGGCCCATGGAGGCTGAGGGACCAACTGTCAGCTCTATTGGAAACTCTAGTACAGCAAGAAAGTTTTCATTTCAGAATATTATTTCCTGCCAGATATTTATTTTCTCATCCAAGCAAACTTGCTCCACAGAAGTGTTGTTACCTTAGCTGCTCCTCAGATCAAGCTGGAAATCAAGTGACTATGAGAAAAGCTCATTTATGAAAGACCTGAGGAAGTAAAACTTATATACTTTACTGGTCATCTTTTTATGTGCTTGTATTCCATATGCATGTCTTTCTGGTGAAGTGTGTATTCAACTACTTCTCCAATATGCAACTGGATTGTTTGTCTTTTTTTTTTTGTTACTGAGGTATGCAAATTCTTCATACATTGTCGATAACAGACTGTTGTTACATACATAACATGCAAACCTTCCTGTCTGCACCATGTTTTTCACTTTCTTGATAGTGTCTTTTGATGCACAAAAAGGTTTAATTTTGAGAAAATTCTTCCTTAAGATGCCTGTGCTTTTAGTATCAGATCTAAGAAACCATGGCTAAATCCAACATTATGAAGATTTATCCCTATATTTTTTTTAAAGTTTATGTTTTTATCTCTAATATGTAGGCGTTGAAACATTTTGACTTAATTTTATTTTCTGTTGTGAGGAAAGAGTACAATTTCTTTGTCTGAATGTGGTATTCAGTTGTATAACAGCATTTGTTGAATTTACTGATCTTGGCTACATGTCAAAAATCAATTGACTATAGAGGTATGGTTGGATCTAACATTCAGTTCAATTGAGAGAGTCTGTGGGTGTCCTTATGCCAGTATTATGCCGTTTTGATTACTGCTCCTTAGCAGTAATATTTGAAATTGAGAAATATGAGCCTCCAAATTGGTTTTTCTTTTCAAGAATATTTTGGCTATTCAGGATCCCCTGAAATGTGTATGAATGTTAGAATTGGCTTGCCCATTTCTGTCAAAAAGACTTTGGTATTTTCATAGAAATCACAATGAATTTGCAGATTGCTTTGTGCAGTATTGTCACATAAAAAATCATCTTCTAATCCAAAAGCATTGAGTGTCTTTACATTTATGTAGGGTTTCTGGAATTTATTTCAGCAGTATTTTGTCATTTTTCATGTCTAATTCTTGCACCTTGATAAAATATAGTCTTGAAAACATTATGATCGTTGGCATTTTGTCAGTACTCTTTGAGACAGGGCCTTATTCTTTGGTCCTGGCGGGAATGTGCTTGTGCAATCATAGCTCACTGCAGCTACAAACACTTGGGCTTCAGCAATCCTCACACCTTGGCCTCCCAAAGTACTGGAATTACAGGTGTAAGCCACAACATTCAGCCTGTTTCTTTTTTTTTTTTTTTTTAATTTCTGTTTTGGAAGTTGAAAAGGATAATTTGCTTTATAATCAATGAAAATATACTACTTTCAAATGGCCAGAAGACATAATGCACAAGAACTCTATGTTGTATCGTTGACTTATCGACCATCTGGGTAAACTTCAATTACTTCTTAAAAATTTGTAATTGTTAACCTTCCAAAATTGTCTTTCAATAAACTTGAATTGTAGGAATAAAAAAATGAGAAGACAAGACATATTTAAACAGTACTGAAGTTTATCAAAGGACTAAGAAATTTCAACTCATACCTCTCTCTCTTTCTTTCTTTCTTTCTTTCTTTCTCGGTCTTTCAGACAGTGTCTCACATTTTGTCTAGGGTGGACCGCAATGGTGCCATCATGTCTCATTGCAGCCTGCAGCCTCTCACTCCTGGGCTCCTTTGAATCCATGTGTCTGAGCTTCAGTTGCAATACCTGGCTAATTCTTTTTCTTTTCCTTTCTTTTTTTTTTTTTTTTTTTTTTTTTTTTTTTTTTTTTTTGGAGACAACGGTTTGCCATGTTGCCTGGGCTCTTCTGAAACCTCTGGGTGCAAGTGATGTGCCTGTTTTGACTTCTCAAAGTGCTGAGATTACAGGCATCAATAAAACATTTTCTTGTGTTAGGGTCAGTAAAAGTAAATCAATGTTTTGGCTGAGTTATGAGCATACCTATAATGCAATTATTTGAATAACCCCAACATTGCAATGGGCAGCTACAAAATCAAGAATTTTATTAACAAATGACTAAATACATAAAAACACTTAGCCCAATTGTTCAATTGAGGAACATGTTTATTATTTCTAGTTTCCAGCATTTTTTAGATCATCATTGTTCATCTTAAAAGTCATATCTATAGTATAAAAAAAAACCTATGAATTGCCATATTTGTTTATTTCTCAGTTGTGAAAATGTCCTTAATTTGTTGACATTGCAAACAAATTTCAACTCTGTTATGAAAAAAACTGAAGAAAATCTTCTTAACAATTAACTTTATAGTTACATTGCATACAGGGAATGTGCTGTCTGTGAAAAAATACAAACTCAACTACAGGTCTTAAACACTGAAGAGAGTTACTAGGTGATTATAATTGATTTTATTTTATCAATATATTGTATTGATATATAATCAATTGCATTTATGTACAATCTAGAAACTTTAAAGCCATCAGAAGTTCTAGTACAGTTTTATGTGAAATCAGAATTTAAAAATCCCTGTGGAGCTGCGGGTGTAGTAAAATGTGTAGGTAAATTACGTGCATGCTCTTGACAGTACTTATGAAGGGATGTCTCTCCACTTGACCTCAAAGGTTTTCTTCTTGTCAAAATGGCCTGGGCCACTCAACCACTGTTTCAATATTGCTGATGTTTGTGCATGATCATTTACACAAAATTTATGACTCTGAAGGCATTTATTTGACATCATGGCATTAGGGTTTTCAAAACCACTAGAGGTTTTCTGTTCTTCATCCATTATGTTTTAAAGTAATTTGACTTTGATTTCTCAGGAACTTGAACAGTTTCTGGTTAGCCCCACAGTGATTCCGGCCAGGTCCTGATATAGTAGCACAGCCTCAACTCCAAGGCTGTCCCAGACCCCAGCTGCCTGCTATCTGTGTCCTTCAGGTCAGTGGGAAATATTCCAGCTTCTTGTTTTTTTGAGAAATAAAGTTATAATCTTAATTTTATTTTATAGGGTTTATTTCTAGTGAATAGAAATAGATTTTGTGGCCAGGTGCAGTGGCTCATGCTTGTAATCTCAGCAATTTAGGAAGCCAAAGCGGGCACATCATCTGAGGTCAGGAGTTCAAGACCGTACTGACTAACATGGAGAAATCCAGTCTCCACTAGAAATACAAAATTAGCCAGGCATGGTGGGACATGTCTGAATCCCAGCTACTCAGGAGGCTGAGGCAGGAGAATCACTCAAACCCAGGAAGCTGAGGCAGGAGAATCGCTCAAACCCAGGAGATGGAGGTTGCAGTTACCTGAGTTCTTGCCATTGCATTCCAGCCTGGGCTGCAAGAGCAAAACACTATCAAAAAGAAAAAAAAAAGGTTTTTTTTGTGTTGATATTTTGTCCTGTTATTTTTCTTAATTTGCTTACTAGATTTCATAATTTCTAGATGGTTCCTTATGGATTTCTGTGTATGAGATTTGTGAGTAGTTTTTCTTTTCTCTTCCACATATGAATGGTGTTGCGTGTGTGTTTGTGTATGTATACATATATATTTGTAATTGTTCTTCTGGAACTTCGAGTACAGGGTTTAATACAGTTGAGTATCAATGCTGTGTTCCTCATCTTAAAGCTTTGGTTCTCCACAATTTAGATGATGATTATTATGGGTTTTGCATAAAGTGGTTTTATCATGGGAAAAAAAATTGAAATACTGTTTATTGGATTTTTAATTGTTAAAAGTGTTGACTGTCCTTAAGTTCATTCTATAAAAGTTGAGACAAACATGGTGTATTTCAACATTTGATTTACATAATATACTGAAAAGGGATGGCATTTGAATGGTAAAAAAAGAAAAAAACTTGATTTTCTGAGAAAAGATCTTAAACATTGTGGTTTATAATGTCTTCACGTATTTGGTTAAAGATTATAATGTCTATAATAAGCAGATACAGTAACATTTAGTTTTTTGTCCTAGTGATATCATATGTTTAATTCAATACTCATTTGGGCTATGAGAGAGATATGATTTCTTGTACTCTTATGGGTATAGGCTGCTAGAGGTTAGAGTCATACAGGATGCATTTAAATTTTTTTAAGCATAATGGCATAACCTTAAGCATAGCATAGAAATAGAGGATTAGGAAATGGTTTACAATTACAGAACAAGTTCAGGATTAGATTGAGGGTTAGGGCTGGACTTGAGATAAGATTTAGTGTTGTGGTAGGATTAGGATTTGAGTTAGAGTTAAGATTAGGTTTATGGGTTAGGGTTGAGTTTAGGGCTAGGGGTCAGAATCAGGGTTAGAGGTTAGGTTTGTGGTTGGGTTATGCTTAGGTTTAGGGTAAAAACTTAGGTTTACAGTTAGAGGTTAGGAATTAGGGTCATGGCCGGGGTTAGGGTTACTGTTAAGGGTTAGCGTGAGGGTAAGTGTTAGAGCATTTCGGTTTTTGGGTTGGCATTCAGCATTAAGACAAGGCTTAGGGTTACATGTAGGGTTAGAGTTCAGGGTTCTGGGTTAGGGTTTAGGATTATTGTAAAGGATAGTGTTCAGCATTTATGGTTCAATGTTAGTGATAGTGCTGGGCATATGGTTAGGGCTTTGGATTTAAGTTTAGCATGACTGTTAAGGCTGTTTTTGTTGAGGTTGAGGTTAGTGGTCACGATTAGGGTAACACTTAGGGTTCAGTATAGAGTTTAGGATTAGGGTTAGGGTTTAGTGTTAGGGTTCTGTTTAGTGTTAAGGTTAGGGGTTAGCATTTATGGTTAGTGTTAGTATTACGGTTTTTCTAGAGTTAGGGGCTAAGATTAGGTTTAGGTTTAAGGTTTAGGTTTAATTAGGATTGCAGGTTTTGCTTTATGGCTAGGGTTAGTGTTAAGGGTTAGGGTTTCTAATTTAGGGTTAAGGTTATGATTAGGTTCAGTGTTTAAGATTAGAGTTATTTTTAGGTTTAGTGCTAAGGCTAAGATTATGTTAGAATTATATGACTTTTATTGTTAGGATGAGGGTATTAGGGTTAGTGTTATTGTAAGTTTTAGAGTTATGGGATGCAGTTAAACTACCTTCAGAGTTTTGAGATTTCAGGATTTATAGTTAGAATTAGGGTTAGTTTTAGGTGGTTATATAAGGTTTTGGATTAGGGTTTGGGTTAGGGTTAGGTTTGGGATTCAGGATGAGGGTTAAAAGTAGGGTAAGTGTTATGTTTAGTGTTAGGGTTATTATTAAAATGTTTGGTTTAGTGTTAAAATTTAGGATTAGGGTTTATTGTTAGTTTACGGTTTAAGATTGTGTGTCTGGTTGTGGTTGAGTTAGGGTTAAGATGATGGTTAAAGTGTTTTGCTAAAGATTAGGCTTAGGGATAGTGTTAGGGTTAGAGTAGGACATGGGATTAGGTGTTAGTGTTAGAGTTAGCATTTAGGGTTTGGCTAAAGTTTAGGGCATTGTTTAGGATTAGTGTTATAATCAGGGTAGGATTTGGGCTTAGGATTCCCTGTTTAGTGTAAGGTAAGGTTTATGGGTATGTTTTGGGTTGGTGTTCATGTAGGGGTAGGGTTAAGTTCCAAGGGTTAGGTACTGTGGTAAGGGTTAGGCTCTGTGTTAGGCTTACTCTTAGGGCGTACATTTGGGGTTGGTGTTAGTGTTGAAGTTCAGGTTATGATTTGGGATAGGGATTAGGAATTGAGTTTTCAGTTAGTGTTATGGTTTAGGATTAGTGTTGGGGATTAGCGTTTCTGTTAGTGTTACCCTTAGGGACTAAGGTTTAGTTTACCATTTAGGGTTAGAGTTTTGGTTTATGGATAGGGTTAGGGTTTATAGTTAAAGTTTATGGTTAAGGATTAAGACTATAGTTATGTTTTTAGGCTTTAGGTTTAGAGTTATGGTTTAGGCTTATTTTTATTGATGGGTTTAGAGTTAGGTTGGTTTTAATGTTAAAGTTCAGGTTTCATGCTTTTACAGTTAGGATTATTGTTATTGTTAGGATTATGCATTGAGCTTATGGTTAGGTGTAGTTTTTCACTCTTTTATTGTTAGCATTAGGATTACATTTAAAAATAAGGGATTGGCTTTGGGTTAGGTTTTCAAGGTTAGACTTAGGGTTAAGTGTTAGGGTTAGTATTTAGGGTAAGGATTAAATTAAGTTATCAGACAGAGTAAGTTTTAGGTTTAGAGTCACAGGATATGGGTTAAAATTCAGGGTTAGAGTTAGCTTAAAGATACAGAATTAGTGTTAGTGGTAAGCATTAGTTTGGAGTTTAGTGGTTTTGAGTCAGTTAGTTGGTGTTATAGATAGGGCACAGTGTTAGAGTTAGGATTAGGATTAAAATTATTGTTTAATATTATTTTTAGGGTTAGGGTCAGAGTAGATTAAGCTTTAGGCTTATAGTTAGGGTTAGTGTTTAAATTTAGATTAAGGGTTTAAAGTTATGTTTATTATTATGATTACAGTTGAGATTAGAATTATTGGTTATAATTAGTGTTAGGGTGAGCATTAGGGTACAGATTGCAGTAACACATTAGGGTTAGGGTTAATCTTAGTAGTCAGTCTTAGGGTCAGGGGTTAGGATTAGGTATACAGTTAAGGTTGACTTAAGATTAATGTTAGGATTAGGATTTGGGTTTTATGTAACAGCTAGGTTTAGGTGTAGTGTTAGGGTTGTAATAAGAGTTTTAGCATTCAGATTAGGGGTTAGTATTGGACTTAATGTGAATGTTATGTTCATGTTCAAAAAGCAGATTTATGAGCTCAAATTTAGGGTTAGATTTAGGGGTTGTGGCTAGTGTTAGGGTTAACATTAGCTTTTGAGGGTCAGAGATAGGGTTTTTTGTTTAGGGTTAGTGTTTTTGTCTTAGGGTTTCAGGGTTAAGGTTTTAGGCTTAGAGCTTAAGTTCAGGTTTCTGTAATGTTTGCTTTACCCTTGGGTTAGGGTTATTTTCAGGGTCAGGGTCAAATTCAGGTTTAGCTATTAGATTTAGGATTTAGATTTGGGATTTGTTTTGGGGTTTAGGTTTTGGTGAGTGGCTAGGCATAGGGTTGATGTTGGGGTCAAGTTTGTGGCTTAGAGTTGCTGTTAGTGTTAAGGATTTTAGGTTAGGACTGGGGTAGAGGTTGGGTTAAGGTTAATGTTATGATTAATTTTAGGGTCACAGAAGGCACTGGGCAGCTGGCTGGTGTATTAGGTCATCACTCTTTTTTGCAGAAGAGAGGACTGAGCCTTGCACCCAGAACTTTTCTGGACCTAACCTCAGGGCCATCTTAATGCTCTTTGTACAGCCTGATAGATTTGGAGCCAAAAGAAGTTGCCTTCTGAGGCCGCAGTTTTTCAAAATGTCAACCCAGCGCTAACCAAATCCACAGTAGCTTGTGTTTGAGAGTGGCAGGTGTTTGAGGTAGTCTGTGGAAGGCCCAATGGAAGGGAAGTTGGTGACAGCTTACACCACAGACAGATATTGGCAAACCTTAGAGGTATAGGTGGAAATAATTAAACGCTGGTGGTGAAGTACTCTGTGTACCAGCCAGAAGTGGAGACTGAGTTGACACATTCTGCGACACCAGCAGGAGATAGCAACCTGCAGACTCTGAATCCAGTCACTGGCGCTAGGGTTGTGTGAGATCTGGAATGTCAGCAGCATTTAAAATCAGCAGAATACCAAGTTGTTTGGCCTATGAAATCCTGGAAGGGCTGTTGAGATTGATGGTTGTGGCAGTTCCTTTCTCACAGAGGGAGGCTGAGGCCCGTGAGTGGTGAGCCTGGTTCATGTGGCCTGGAGTGACTGTGCTAAATGTAGTGTCCACTTCTGTACTTTGCAGTCTCTGTTGTAACACATATGGGCTGTGCTCCTCCCTCCAGGCCTGTGTCCATTAGTGACCACCAGGATCATGTTCCCAAGGCATGAGGGTCTCTTTTGTCTTGGAGCTGAGACCAGGTTCGCTCCAGGCAGGTGCTTAGTGAAGACTGAATTAGAGGGGACCTATGGGAAGAGGGGGTGCAGTATCCCAAATCACAAACTCTCCTATCTGAAATAGCTAGATTGTGAGAAAATCCACACTACAATCATGAGCTCACTTTCCATTCACTGCTGGAACTGAGATCGGGCAGAATTTGCCACAGGCACTCTCTCCCTTGGAGCTTGCCTATCCTCTGCACATGGCTGTCCCTAGCCTTCCTCTTGCTCCTCCAACTGTTATGTCTGCTGCCCATTTTAACCTAGGGGAAATGCAAGTCAAAACTACAGTAAGATACCTCTTCACACGCATTATAATAGCAAAAAAAAAAAAAAAAGCTAACAATCGTTGAAGTGGAAGCGGGAAAATGTGAAAGAAATTTGCTGCAGCTGCTGTGGAAAGTAGTTTGATGGTTGTGCAAAAGCTAAATATAAAATTACCATAGAAACTACAACATCCACTCCAAGCTGTATACACAGAAAATGTAAAAGAGGTATTCAAACAAAAACATGTATACATGTGTTCATAGCATTCACAATAACTAAAATCTGGAAATACATCAAATAAATGTCCACCAAAAAAAGTTAGAAGCAAAACGTAGTATGTCCATAGAATGGCTTAATATTCAGCTGCAAAATGGTTTACAGCTCTAATACCACAATGTGAAGAAACTTCAAAAGGATTTTGGCTCAAGAAGCTGAACACCAAAGTCACATAGTGTACGATTTTATTTATACAAATATTTAGAATAAGTACATCCATAGAGAGAAAATGCAGATTACTGGTTGATGGTGTCAGAAAGAGGACAGATTGGGTAGGAGCTCCTTAATAACTGGGGTATTTCCTTTTGGAATGAGGAAAATAATTTGGAACTAAGATGTGGTAGTTGCACACAAATATGCATGTACTAAAGATCACTAAGGAATTCATTAAGCAACAATTAATTTTATATTAAGTGAAAGAATTTTACCTCATTAAAAGGACAAAATTTCTTCCTCAGCATTCTCATCTTTCTTTCCACAGAGTGTTTGTTGGATGGGGTTCTGGTCCCTCCACAGTCCAGAACTGCCTGGGGCCAGGCCAACCACACACTACGCACACACTCCTGCCCCCTGTCCAGCAGCTCCTCGACCTGTTACCAGTGGAAGTTATCTGAGTTACTGGCATCATATCTATCATGGTCTGCAGTAACTTAAATTCTTCCCTCCTCAGATGAAAGAATTTGGCTGAGGGGAATAAAAAGTAAAGGCGACTGGAAAATTATCACAGCAAATATGGATGTTCATTTAAAAAGTTTTAGAGTAAGAAAAAATGGAGAGTGCACTTGGAAGAGATCCAAGTGGTTGATTTGAATATATATCATATATATGTCTTGCAAATATTTTGTCCCATGTTGTTGGTTTTCTTTCCCCTATACTGACAGTGTCCTTTAATATACAAAAGTGTTTAGTTTTGTTGAAGTTCAATTGATCTATATTTTCTTACGTTTTGTGTTCATTTGGTGATAAAGCCATGAAATCATTTACAAATCCACAACCAATAAGCACATGAAAGGATGTTCAAAATCACTAGCCACTTAATACGTGAATATCTAAACCACAATGAGATTACCACTTTCTCCCCATTGGAATTTTTCAATTTTTTTAAGGAAAAGTTTGAGAGTATGTGGAGAAATTGGAACCCTTGTACATTGCTGGTGAGATTTTGAAATGCTGGTGATGTTTGCCCAATTTGAGCATAGTTAATGCTTCCAAATTATACACTCAAAAATGTTTGAAATAGTACATTTGTTTATGTGTGTTTTTCCACTTACAACAAAAGCTTCCTCTGAATCGTCCTAAAATAGTTGCATGTGTGATGAAAGAAGATGCTCCTCCCTATCATGAGTAGAAGCGTTTCATTTATTAATGCCAGTATACACACTCATGGCTCTTCGACACGCCCAGCGTGATCTCATCAAGCAGAATGAATTCCCTCTCATCTGACCCGTTTGCACTTCATTCCATCATTGCACTCCCCTTTTCAACTTACTACCTGCCCACTAAAACAACTGCAAAACATTCCACTACATCAGAATCAAATTTGAAGACGAGATTCATTTAATAATGGTTCACTAACTGTTGTTTCTTTTTGCCCTTAGGTATCACAGGTAAAATATTTGATTACTTCAGCATTACATATTTTAAATGATAAAAGCCAGAAAGTATGACAGATGAAATTAATCTCATGAATTTTTAATGACTTGCTATTTGGATTTACTTACTACTCTTCCTGTGTTTTCTGTCTTGAGAATACCAAAATAGTAATGCATTGTACCAAGCATTCTAAAATAACTGCCTAAAAGGGCAACTGAATCCTTTTTTTCTTTTTTTTTTCTTTTTTCTTTTTTTTGTGATGGAGTCTTCCTCTGTTCCCATAGCTGGAGTGCAATGATGTGATCTCGGCTCTGGTAACCTCAGCTTCCTGGGTTCATGCAATTCTCCTCTCTTAGCTTCCTGAGGATCTGGGATTACAGGACCCAGCTCCCACTGAAGGCTAACTTTTGTATTTTTGGTAGAGGGCTTTTTTCACCATGTTGTCGAGGATGATCTCAAACACCTGACCTAAGGACATTCACCTGTCTCTACCTCCCAAAGTGCTGGCATTACAGGTATGAGCCACCATGCCTGGCCATGTCAATTCTTTTATTTCTTTATGGAGACAACTGTAGGTTGAAAACCATCTTTCTTAATACTTGTCAGTGCCTCAAGGTTATTAGGATAAAAATAAAATTTCTAACCAAAGGATACCTGTTGGCATCCAGAATTTTAAGAAAAGTTGAGAAATAAAATATCCAGCTTCTGGCTCTTTCCTGGTAAGCATGCTCAATGGGTGAGGAATCTTTGGAATCTAGAGGAAGGGTAGAGCTGGGGTAGGTGGGGATGATCTTTGGAGCCACTGCCACTCTGGCAGCCACTCTTTCTCTGCAAAAAATGGCTGAGCCTCAGCCTTCACAGGAAGTAACAGGGGCTCAGCAAGCAGTATTTTGTGTGCCAGATTTTCCATCTTCATATCTTTTTTGGTGCGGTGTGTACTCAGGTCTCTATCATTAATTTGGTCATCTTATTTCTTTGCACATTTTGCATAAAACTCACTTTTCAGATGGGTTTCCTAAATTTTTCTCAGCCTGCACCTTTTTTTTTTTTTCTCTTAACCAGAACATATTTGTTGTTTGTTTTGTCTTGTTTCTTCTTTTTTGTTTTTTGCTTTTTTTGAGATGGAGTCACACCCTGTCACCCAGTCTGGGGTGCAAAGGTGTGATTTCAGCCCACTGCAACCTTTGTCTACTAGGTTAAAGGGATTCTTCTGCCTCAGTTTCCTGAGTAGCTTGGATTACATGTGCCTGCCAACAAGCCCACTTTTTTTTTTTTTTGTATTTTTAATACAGACATTGTGGCAGTCAGTTACTGTGGGATGAAATGAGGGGAATGAATGCAGAAATGAAGACAAAGACAAACAATATTTGTTTTAAAAGAGGGGTCAGGGTGCTCATTGCTTCTAGTCAGCAAAGGCACTGAGCTTCTACAGGCCTTCATATTTTTTAGGCAGAATGAACAGGGAGGAAATGTAATTGTTAGTCAGCTGGTTGATTTATCACAGGCTCACATAACTGCTTTCTTTATACTACAGACTTCAGATGTTCCTATATATAACCACAAGAAATACTGTGCTTGGGGCATGACTGCCCTCAGTATTCCTTCTGGAACCAGACATGGCATGTCAGGTTATCAACATGCTGCTTTCAGGAGAACAGTTTGCTCTCTGCTCATAGACCTTCCAGTCATTACTGAGTTGGTCACAACCCTCATTCTTTTGGCCTGCAACATCTCCATTTAGTTTTTGCAATAATTGAGCAAAGGGGATTGCAGACTGTGCAGCTCTCAATTGCTGTTTGGTGGTCCAGCTGCTTTTGCAGACAATGAGCATAAAACAGAGACATAATAACATTACCTGATAATCACAAAAAAAAAAAGACATTGAGGTGAGGTTTGGAGGAGGTCCAAAGATTAAGGCTCTCTAAGCCTTGCTGGAATTCTGCCTGAGTTTTCAGGCATGGCCAAAATACTTGATTATGCTTATTCAAGTTAAGAATTTTACTTTGTAAGTCATTAATATCAAAAGTAACATTGGATGTGAAAGCTCCCTGTAAATGGGCCTTTACAAGTTTCCCTGGATATTTCTTGTTTTATTCCAAATTGGTTACACAAATATAAGTATGCTTAAAATGACAATGCAATTGCTTCTGCAACTACAAGTGTGTTCTTGTTTTCCTATCCACAGAACTGCGGTCTTTAACATTGCTGCTTCCGTGTATATTTCAGTGTTGTTTATTTTTATGCATCCATGCCTGCTTGGCTGTACACATCCAATTTTCCACATATTGAGCTGCTTGAATGGAGCTGTGCATTGCTACTAAGGACACCACAACAGACGTTATTAGCATTCCTAAGGAGATTTTCACAAAAATTTTCATGCCTAAGGCTCTACAAGCACAATGAGTATGCTGAGTAAGAAAAAGTTTTAAAAAATGGAAACCAGAGGTGGCCACACAAGGCTCAGACAGATTTACAAGCATCCATAATCTGGAATTGTGACCTAGAATTACTAGTGTGGATATACTGTATGTTTGTACTGTGCTATGATTAAGGGAATAATACAGTTGACAGGAATCGCAAGTCAGTTGTGCGTCATTTACCTGGATTTGGTCCTTTTTGCTGCTAGAGAAACATAAGTTTAAAAACACAAATTGTAAATTAAGTGGTAATATTTTCTACAGAAGTAACATTAAAACTGTGTTCAGCACAATTGCTATAATTAGATAGTGTTCCAACACAAATTCTGCCATTCATATAGTGGAGTGCTGCATTCCCTATTGACTCCTGAATTGGACATCTCTTTCCTTGATAATACCATTGAGGCAAAAGTGGGCTAGAGCCTGTTCCATGCTAAGGGAACCTTGTTGCAGGTTGGGATTGAATTCCAGCCCAATGTAGTGAAGAGATGCTGACCAGCGTCAGTGAAGTTTATGCCACAAGGTCGGATTTTCCTCTCTCCCAACTAAATGACCACAGGGACCCAGAAAATAATGTCTACCAATAGCATGAACTGTTGTCTAGCTAGGGGGGCAAGACACTGGGTCCAAGGAGTGTGGTAAGAATTCTCCAAGAGAGCCCATTCTGTATAATTAATACAATTTGGAGGATGGGGCTGGGAGTGAGTAGTAGCTACACCAGTAATGTTAAAAGAGCTAAGGCCTAACAGGTACATGATTTTTCCATGGTAACTCAACCATACTTGGAATTAATTTGTAAGGCCACTGAAGTTGAGTGATGTACCTGGGTGATGCATAAAGGAAGTCCCTCCAATGGTGCAGCATAATTGATAATCATTGTTCTGAGAGTCTAATTACTCTTTGTCAGGGGGTGTTAGGGGTCCTGGTTCCCATCCTCCATGATCATGACAGATGTCAAGGGGAGTGTCACTCCAAATTACACTCCATAATACTGGGGTATTGGAAACATATGCCCTGTATCTTTTTGTCTCTGCACAAGGAAAACCTACTGCACAGGACGTTACAGGTAACATGGCCATAAACTTGAAGTCAGGGGTGTTTGCCTCACCCTGATGCTCCAGCAGTTTCAAGTGACTCATGGCTTGTAATGGAGGAGCCGGATCCATAGTTGGGATCCATGGCTCTTTCCAGTCTCCATTTACATGGTTGCAAACACATTGACAGCACCCACACAGTTTATCCATCTCTTGTGAAAACACAAACATACACTCATCCCAACATCAGTGAAGTTACTGAGCCTTTCCATCGTTCTTAGGGGGATTTTCATAATATATTTGGGTATACTTTCCTTTTTTCCCTATAAAACTTACCAGTGTTGTTCTGCTGTAGTCTTACTATCTGTGCCAGGAGTCAAAAAATTTAACTAAATAAGTTAAAAACAAATTAAAGTAAAAGTAAATGTATTTTGTTTGAGGTGGTAACTGGTCTCCTGTTTCCCCTTTCTGTTTTTTCAGCACACGTTGTAATGTTTAATTTGTCCATTCTATAATTCCTTGTCCTTGAGGGTTGTAAGGAATTCCTGTTTTACGAATGATTGAGCATATCTGTAAAAAATTTTAAAAAACATAAATAACATAAGCGTGTCCATTGTCAGTTTGTAATTGTTTAGGAACTCACTATATGAGCAAATGATGACAGACTACGTCATTGTATGTAACCAGCTCTCTGACCTGGTTTGCATGTAGCATGCCGCATATGAGAGTAAGTGTCTATAGTCACATGAACAAAGGAGAGCTTGCCAATGGCAGCTTTGTGAGTAGCATCCATCTGCCAGATTTCATTTGAAGCTAAGTCTCATAGGTTACAGCCTTCTATGGGTGTGACTCCAGTGACATGCTGGCAAGTAGGACGGGCTTGTATAGGCTGCAACCTGGCTCTTAGGCAAATGAAGCATACGAGTCAAGACCGAGTTTTGATGCAGTAATACAGGAGAAGTTTGAGCTTGTTGAAATGCAGAACAATCAACTTATTGGCTCTATTATTACCTGGAAATAGGGGTGTTGGGAGTTGTGTGAGAGAGCAAATATAAGAAATATAAAAAGCAGCACAAGAGCAAACAGCCTGTTGAAGTCTTAGAAACAAGTTAAACAGCTTCAGTTCTAGGGTGCTTTTAATAGTGGCAGTCCGAATGTGACTGGCTACATTTACAACATAGGCTGAATCACAGAGAATGTTAATAAGAGATAAAGCAGTGAGCTCTAAAACCTGAATAACCGCCATTAGTTCTGAGCATTGGGCTGAAACTCTGGGGTTTTTAATTGTATGAGCATGCTTATACCATAAGTAGCTTGGAGACCGTTGGAAGGGCCATCAGTAGAATAGGTCTGGCTGTCTGAAATGGGCTTGCGAGGAGTAATCACAGGGAAGATGAAAGGTTGAACTTTTAAAATGGCAAAATTTTGTCTGACGCATAATACTTGTATACTATTCCTACATAATCTGAAAGAGCAATTTGCCACACAGTCAACATTTCCCATGCTGCAACCTGTCGTTGGGAATCCAATATTCTTCCTCATACTTTTAGACTGGCTCTAAAAGGAGAAAAGTAATTTTGTCTGGATCATATCTCTTAAGTGATTTTGATCTATCCCTACCCCTTGTTATAAATTGAGTAGTTAAATAAAGATAAACTTGCAGAGATTTTAATCTCTGATTGAAATTCAAAAAAAAGCCATTCTATTACAATGACATATTTTTCTATCATCTGGCCTAAAAATCCTGTTGGAGACTGGGGGCTAGAAGGAATGAAGAGAATCAAAATCTTTCATGGCTGTAGCTGGGAGGCATGTGTTTGCTGAAGAATCTGCACTACAAGCTGTAATTCAGCTTCTGCCTCCTTAGTAAGTTGCTGGAACAACTGGTTTGTCTCCTAAGCCCATTGCTCCTAATGAAGAATTTCCTTGGAGGGTCTGAGTGTTTGAGTTGATGAGTAACAATACCTAGGGTTGGGCACAGCCAATTTATATCTCCTAATAGTTGTTGGAAATCATTGAAAGCTTGTAATCTGTCCCTACGGAGGACGACTTTCTGAGGTTGAACATCTTTTCCAGTAACAATAGTGCCTAAGTGTTGCTATGAGGTGGTTGTTTCTACCTTTTCTTGAACTGTTTTGAGATTTCCCCCTGTTTTGCTTCTCTCAACATTTGGTGTAATAACTCTTCCATTGGAGCAGCCAAAAGAATTTCATCTACATAATGAATGATGTAGGAAGCAGGAAATATTTTCTGAGGCTCCTTTAAGGACTGTCCTACAAAATGCTGAAATAGCGTAGGACTGGTGAGGATGCTTTGGTGCAAAACTTTGCTTATCCTTCCCATGTAAGGGTATAATAAGGAAATAATCTTTAAAATCTATTACTATGAGAGGTGAATCACTTGGAATGGCTGCGAGGAATGGCAGACCCTGCTCTAATGCACTCATTGATTTAATCTGCACATTAATAGCTGTCAAATCATGTAGCAATTTGCTGGTAAAGTGGTCTGTTTTTATATACTAAAATTTTGCTGAAACTTTACACTTGTGTTCGTGCTACTTAATGTTTAAAATTGTCTGTGTGTATGTACACACACATATATATACAAATACAGATGTATGATATGTGTATATATACATACATTTATATACACATACCAGGGTGTATAGGTATACATACATAAACTCTGGGTATTATATATGTGTGTATCAAATACATGTATATACACACATTCATATGTGTGCATATGTGTATATACACATAAGTGTGTGTATGTGTATATATATACACACATAAGTGTGTGTATGTGTATATATACACACATAAGTGTGTGTGTGTATATATATACACATATACATATACGTATATATATTCATATTTGTCTATGTGTATATACACATAAGTGTGTGTATTTATATATATACACATATACATATTTATATGTATATGTATACATATGTGTGTATACATGCACATATATATATATGCATATGGGTTTATATATGTATATATGTTTGTGTGTGCGTATATATACATATACACATACACGCACATATTGTATGTGTGCATATATATGTATGTAATACATATATATGTAATACCTAGGGTTTATGTATGTATAACTGTACACTCTGTTATGTATATACAGATGGTATGTCTATATGTATGTATACACATACATATATACATACACACATATGTATGTGTATATATCTTACACGTGTATATATACACACATAAACACACATGTATATAAGCGTGTGTATATATGTATATATGTATGCTCTGTATATATGTGTGTGTATATATATACACACATACACACATATATGTATTTATATTACATACATATATACATATGTGTGTATGTGTATATATATGTATGTGTATATATGTGTGTATATATGTATAATTCCTAATTCATTATATATAATATATATAAATGTATATACACACACACACACACACACACATATATATATATATAAAATTCCTTGTTTGTTTTCTAAGCCCATTCAACCCAAAAACTTCCAGGTATGTGGGAAGCCTAAGAGAGACTATGTAGTAGTTTGATTGAAGCAAGAGTCTTTAACAGAGTTTGAGTCTTTATGCTACCCCTGGTTTCCCTTACTATTTTCCTAGCAAAACATTGACATTCTCTTAAATACGGGGGGTTGACTTTGAAACTTATCATTTTCTTCATATTTAGATATCATTGTAGCTGGATGCAGAACAGTTGCCTCAACAAATAAAAAAAAAAGTTTCCATTTCTTTTCTTCTTTTATAAAAACATCAGCAATCAAATGGTAATTTGTCTCTCTAGGGTAGCTTTTTTTTTGACTGTTGAAAGTGGAGATTTTCTGCTTATAGATGGGACATAGAGCCTCATAATTATTAGGGAGACATCACAGGAAGGGAAAGTTGGAAACTAGACATTTTAGGCAAAGGGCTGACAAGGCTCTATGCTGAGAAACATCTTATCCTACTAGGTCTTCCTTTAGGATCCGAAATATTAAATTAAAACTCTGATTACAAACAGTTTTCTGTCAAATGTTAGAAAAAGAGGGTTAGGGCTTGATAAATGTTCCCTACACTATGCCTCTTAGATTAATAGGACAGTGAAGAAGGAGAAGAAAAAAATGCAGAACAAAGTATTCAATTGGGATAAGAAAACTTTTTGTACAGTGTTCTAAATGTCTACCATTGGTTCCCAAAAAGGTTTTACCAAGTTAAAATTTAGAATAAAAACTTGAATTTCATTTGTTTCCAAGACACCACCAAAACAGCAACATTTGAATAATATTGCTGACTACTAAATCACCAACTGAATCCACCCAATAAGAATATATCTCCTGGTTGCAACATTGCCTACAAAGAAAAAATAAAGGACATGACTGCCATAAGCAGAAAGGCAAGAAAATAAAATTGAAAATTCTGGAAATCCTGTTGCCAACATCCTGATGGACTGTCATTGACTGGCTTTAGTTCAGAAGTCTTTAGATAACACGGAGGTATAGCCTTGGCCAGAAACTTTCAATTGTCTCAAGACCGATTCTAAGTCTCTGCATGCATAAGCTGCTTTGTGAAGAAAAATGAGTCGGAACAGAGCCAACATTTTCATCAACTGAGGATGTTGGGGGATTGTCCAAATTCTCTCTATCTGGACTGCCACTTGAGTCTTATAAGGCTGGAAGTCATCCTATTGATTTGAACTGGCTGACACTGGCTCAGTGTTGTTTGCTCTTGAGTACAAAAATGAAAAAAAAAAAATCTTAGGACAAAATCCTCAGAAATACAAGTAATGTAAAGAAGTTGAAGAAGTGCGCCTATACTCCTACTCAGTCTTCTAATATATTGCTTTCTCAGAACATGTATCAAATATATATAAATTGAAAATGGGCCTTTGGTCTGTTTTCCTCCTTTTTATATTTTGGACTGGTTTTCTTCTTTGCCTTCCTATATTAAACATGCTATTTGTCTCTGAATCTCTCTATTGCCTGTGTGGCTTTCTGTTGCTCTGCAGCAGTTAAGATTTGGCTTAGGAATGACATAACATGCAGCCAAGTAAAATCAAAATTCGGGTAAGATTTTGGAAAGCCTCTTTCTATCCGGGTTATCATAATACATTTCTGGGTCCCAATCTATGTGTTTAAAGTCTTGTAATACAAAGAGAATCAGGAATTTAGAGGCAACATGTTTTTTGGTCATTTTCTTTGTGGGTAGCAGTTTAATGGAGGGTTAGTTGGGAGAATTGAAGAAACTGAGAATGATAAAGTGACCAGAGAAGTCTCTGGATAGGGGACACAAGAAAAGCTGGAACATCTAGAAGTTTCTTTTGAGGGTTTTCTGGGGATTTGTTTCTCTGATTGCTGAGAATTGTTCACTATAGACAAGTCTGATGTGCTAAGAAGGCATGGCCAACATTACAATGTTTAGAAATATCTGAGTTTTTGCAGAACAAAGAAATCTGGCATATATGGTACCACAGACAATTTGCCTTCTCAATTGCAGAAAATGTCTAGATGTTGGATAGTATTGAGAGAGAAAATTTAAGTAGATAGGATGGATTCTTGCTAAAACTACTATAAGCAAAGAGACTTACTGAAATATCGGGCTGCATGCAAATTAAAAAAAAAAAACAAAAACCTGTACAAACCTGCAGTCCACTCATATAAAGAATAAACCTTTATAAATCAATTCTTTTGCATTTTTTTGGCCTAAAATATGCCTACAGATAATCTGATAAAAGAAGAAGAATATTCTGCATAAAAACACTTATCTTTCAGAAAATAGTCTCTATTTATTTTACCCAGTGGTCTTCAGTGTGTTCTGATGAACACTTTTGCAGTCACATGGATGTACCACTATATATATCTGTCTGCTATTTTGAGGTATCATTAGACTTTTTTTTTTTCTTCACTATAGAGAAGTCAGATTGAAAGCTTAAGAGGGAAAAAAAATGACTGTTGACAGCACAGTTAGGAGAGAGATGTATTTCTCACTATGAGGCAGGTTCTGATGATTTTATGATTTAAGAAAAGAGTGTGCTTACTAGTCTTGAAAAAGTACTAGTTGGTTTGAGTCAGAACCTTGACCCAGGACTGAAATTTAGCTGAAGTAAAAATTTATAGTGGCTCAGCTCACAGTGGAAAGCATATGCAGAAAGAAGAAGAAGAAGGAGAAAAGTGCTCTTTGAAGCACATTGAAGCCCCTTGTGTAAAAGGAATAGAGACTGTTTTCTGGAAGTATGTGCGTTATCTAAGAAGAAAAATACTTTTATGCAGAACATTCTTCTTTTATCAGATTATCTGTTGGCATAATTTAGGTAACAAAAAAAAGCAAAAATATTTGTTTGTTAGGCTTTGTTCCTTTACATGAGTGGACTGAAGATTTCTGCAGGTTTTTTAAACATCTGCCTGCAGCCTGGTATTTTAGCCTGTTTCTTTGTTCAAAGTAGTTTTAGCAAGAATCCATCCTATCTACCTAACTTTTCTCTCTCAATATTACCCAACATCTAGATATTTTCTGTAAGTGGGAAGGCAAATTGCCTGAGGTACTTTCTTTGTCCTGCAAACAACCTAGATATTTGTAAGCATTGTAATGTTGACCATGCCTTCTTAGCATGTCAGACTCGTCTATAGTGAACAATTCTCAAAAGTCAGAGAAACAAACCCCCAGGAAACCCTCAGAAGAAACTTCCAGATGTTCCAGCTTTTCTTGTGTTCCCTATCCAGAGACTCCTCTAGTCACTTTATCATCCTTATCTTCTTCAGTTCTCCCAGGCAGCCCTCCATTAAACCGTTAACCCTAAAGAAAATGCCTAAGAAACCTGGTGTATATAAATTCATGGTTCTCTTTTTATTATAAGACTTTAAACAGATACATTGGGACCTAGAAAAGCATTCTGATAACCCAGATGCATACAGACAGGCTTTCCAAAATGTTACCCAAGTGTTTGGCTTTACATGGCAACATGTTATGTCATTCCTAAGCCAAATCTTAAGTACTGCTGAGCAACAGGAAGCCACACAGGCAATTGAGAGTTTCAGAGAAAAATAGCATGTTTAATATAGGCAGGCAAAGAACAAAACCAGTGCAAAAAAAATATATATATATATGGGAAAGGAGACAGAAGTCCCATTTCCAATAAGAAGGGAGATGGTGCCCCTTAAAAACCACAACTAAATACCTACTGATTTTATGGATCAGTGGAAACAAAAAGACTTTCTAATGTGCATGTTAAAAAGCTTTCAAGAAACTGGAATCAAACCTCTTAATTAATCCAAACTGGTTATATTGAAATAAAAATCACATATAAATATTTCAGACTTTACAAAAAGGCTGAGAGAGGATTGTGTGGATTTTGTGAAACAATCCTCTCTATCTCCTGATTTAAATGAAATACAGGTATTCTTAATAAGCAAGTTTATTACTCAAACTTTAAATCAGAAGATAACTACAAAAGCAGACCATGGTAAAAGATAACACTGTAGAAAAAATTGTGGGTGGCATTCTTCATCTTTTACAGCAGGGCCCACAATGAGGCATGGGAAAGGAGGGAAAAGCAAGAGATAGACAAAGGCATTAGTGACTGAATTACAGGTATACAAAATCCAGGAGTTTTGAGCTGTACCTTCTAACTGCTGAAACTTTGGCAAGCCAGGACTCTTCAGGAAGAACTGCAGAGAAAACAAAACAATGCCACTTCAACCCAGTCCAGCCAGTGGTGGTGACCACTGGAAGGTGGAATGCCTGCAGAGACATAGTTTTTATTCCAGGGCCAGATTTTGGATGACCAGGTAAGACTTATGCATCCCAGGGCTCAATTCAGGCTTGAATTGTAGTCTCACCAATGCACCACAAGTAGCAAATTCTCACTGTGTGACATCACAAAGAGTGATTTGTCTCGGGTCCAAAAACTTGACGACAGTGCACATAAAGTGAAGTTAGAACCAAAGTTTAAGAAGGGAATTAAAATAGCTCTCCACAGTGGAAACCCAAATTGGTTCTCCAGTGTGACACTGATGTTTGGGGTCCTCATATACTGGGAAATGGAAGAATGTGATGACTGATCTTGGAAAAAGCCTTATTCAGCTTGGCTTTGGAATTTTGCTTGGGACCAAACAAGTGCTGATGTGAAACCTTGGCCGACGACCTCTACCCGTGACTAATCAGAGGCTGACGTGATTATTTATACTAGTTCAGGTTATATTCCAAAGCGTGTCCAGAAAAGTGCCCACTAAAACTTGTTGTCACCCACCGTGTACTTTCCTCACCTGAAGAAAAGCCGCTATTTTTGGAAGTCCACTGCTTATACAAAAGATGAGGATGTTTCCTTGTTGTTTTTGCTTTTCAATCAGTATGTTTGTGAGCATATTTTGTGCATAAAGAACAAAGATCTGTCTATGTTGGACTGTGTTTCTTCATGTGAGTGGGCTGAAGGTTTGTGCAAGTTTAATAATATGTGTCTGTAGCCTATTTTTTGGTAAGCTGGATCTTTGTTCCTAGAAGTTATACCAAGGGCCCCAACTACCTAACTATTCTCTTCTGTTAGCGAGAGTAAAACGCTACTACCTAACTAACTGCCGTTAGACAGAATTGATCTTTCTAGCTACTTCCTGCTAGGGAGGGGGGTTGTGCAATGAAACATAACAGCTGGAGCTCCACCTGAGGCCAGGATAAGGTTTCACAGAAACATGGTGTTTTCATAAGTGGTTTCATTTGCAGTACCGTTTGGAGTTTGATTTCCTCTGTGTGAGAAGAAAAAATTTGGGTTATCAAACCATACGTTATAAAATGAGATGAGCTGAGGAAATAAACAGCTTAAAAATTCTGAGGCTGCTGACAGGCCCTGTAACTGACAGCTATAGTTATGCCAGAGAAGTTGTGGATGCATAGGGCTTGGTTTTGTTAGCTTTCTTAGTCTTACCCCCACAAAGACAAACACCACTTGAGACTAGAAGATAATGTCCAATGTAAGATTTGAAAGAAATCTTTCTATTTTTCTTGTTCATTTCTGTAAAAATCAAATATAATAGGCCTGAGTTGACAGCAAAATAGTCTAAAATTTAATAGTTAAAATAATTATTGGCATAAACTGTGGGCCAAATTATTGTTCTTAAATCGGCTTTCTACATTGCCTTTGGCGAAACTCTTCTTCATGAGGAACCTCTGATAAGACCTCTCAAAGCCAAGCACAACCGTGGGTTTTACTTCCAAATACCCATGTGTTGCAGGAAGTTACGGACTCCAAAGAGAGGGACCTGCTGAAGCTTTGGCAGAATAATATAAATTGTGAAGATTTCATGGACATTTATTAGATCCCCAAATAAGTAATCTTATAATTTCCTATGCCTGTCTTTATTTAATCACTTAATCCCTTCATCTTCATAAGCTGAGGATGTATGTCACCTCAGGACACTGTGATGATTGTGTTAACAGCACAAATTGTTTGTAAAGCATGTGTGTTCAACAATATGAAATCTGGGCACCTTCAAAAAGGAACAGGATAACAGTGATGTTCAGGGAACATTGGAGATAACCATTAGGTCTGACTGATTGGGAGCCGTGCAGAACAGAACCATATTTCTCTTATTGCCAAAAACAGGTAAGAAAAATATCATTGAATTATTTCCCTAGTAAGGAATATTAATAATTAACAGCCCTGGGAAAAGAATGCATTCCTAGGAGGAGTCCTATAAAATGGCCGCTCTAGGGGTGTCTGCCTTATGCAGTTGCAGGTAAGGGATGAAGCACACCCTCGCCTCCTGCAGCACCCCCAGGATGGCTTGGATTAGGAAATTCCAGCCTGGTGAATTCCAGTAAGACTGGTTCTCTTCTCTGGATCCCTGTTAAGATGTTTATCAATGACACTGCATGCACAGCAGGACATGGAACTTCATTAGTAATTGTAGGTTCACCCTGACATTGTGATTTCACCCTGACCTTCTGCCTTGTGATCTTTTATTGCCCTATGGAGAATGTGATCTCTGTCTCCCATACCCTATTCGCACACTCCCTTCCCTTTGAAAATTGCTAATAAATCTTGCTGGTTTTGTGGGTTGTGGGACATCACAGAACCTGCTGACATGTGACATCTCCCCCGGACACACAGCTTTAAAATTTATCTCTTTTTTTGTAACCTATCCTTTTATTTCTCAGACTGCCTGACACTTAGGGAAAATATAAAAGAACCGAGGTTGAAATATCAGGGGTTGGTTCCCCCAATACCTATGAGTTGGTTAAACTTTTTGCTTCTTGAGATCCAAGTTAATGGGATTTCTGGGCATGTTAAGAAATGACATTCTTTGATATTTGGGGTTTCATAAAGACTGTTGCAGGGTCTAAAAAGGCCTTTGTTTTACAGCTTATTTATAATGACTTCTAGCCCTTTTCTACCTTCTGGTTTGGGAAATAACGCTTCTGGCCAGAAAAGATAGTGCAATCCTTAAGGTAAATACAGATGCATACAGTGATTGTAGCCCAGCAACATTTCTCTCGACATCCCATACTTCTTAGTTAATATTAGTTTCCACTTAGTGGAGAAAAAGAGTTTTTCCTGCAGCCATTCATATGGAGGCTTCTATATGGACCACAATATCTCTACCTAGTAATAAAGTGGGACTTTCAGGAATTATTAAATTGGTATGACTAAATAGAAGGCTGTTTCAACTATAACTAAGGGGCTGAGAAAATATTCTATAAAGGTCTTTTGCTGACACATCCATCATTGTCACATTAGGGGAGGAGAGAAAGCCAAGATTGAAAAGCAGAACAAAGACACCCACTCCAATATCCAGAAGAAAGTCTACTTTCCTCCCTTCCACCTTCAGAATCACCCAAGGATTTTGAAGAGTTTGGAACTGTCTTTTGTGTAATCAGTTGGCTCCCAGGAAATAGTTTATTGTCCATTTTTTTGGCATAAACACAGTGAGACCTGGTGGGTTCGGGTTGGCATATTTGTTTCTTTTTGGACTGTGAGTCCAGCCTTTATAAATTACTGTTTCAGTTCCTGATTAAGCCTGGGCCAAATCCTTGAGCCAAACTTTTACATCAGCTCCTGATAGATCATGAGATGAGCTGAGCAGTAGATATAAATTATGACAACAACTCCTGATTATTTCTAGGCAAGTTTCTTGGGTTAAGCTTTCTAATTATTCTCAGACCAAGACCCTGAGCCAAGCTGAATTGCGTGATCTTCAAAGCAGCCCACTGACTGAAATCATTTCTTTCTCTTGCTAGTTTGTAATAACCCAGAACCCCAGCCTCATAGTGGGAAACACATTTGAGTCCTTATTTGATTGACAGAGAGCTTTCTTGTCGTGCTTTTTTTTTCTTTAATCTCAACTTTGTTTCTCAGCTTCTTACTTTTTTTTTAATTAAGGCAAAGATCTTTGGGTATACTTACAGACAAAGGGATACTATTACATCTTGGTGCATTGTTGAGATTACACATATGTTGCTGCATGGGCTGGGAAGAAAATAATTCATCAGAATGGTAAAAGCAGACTTTAAACTTTCAAATTCATTTAAAAAATATCTTGTTTGTTTTAAGACTTTTTAATTTTTTTCATAAAGAGACTGGCAGTGACATGAGATTTAGAGGAGGTCCTAGGTATGCTAAAAGTTTCTACTTGAGGCTACGTCTCAGTGTTATCTGATTACCATTAGGGTAATTCTGGTCTGTGACAACTCATCAGGCCATTGACACAAGGACTTCCCATTTTTTTCTATAGAATTTACATTTTTTCTTTTCACAGCTATAATGTCTTTCATATTTTTTTCTATGCAGTGTTGTGGGCATTTTTACAGCTCTAGGTATACAGGTTTCCTTAACACAGTCACTCCTTGTCTTAGTAATTAGTAGTGTAATTTAAAAAGGTTTGTTTTTGGGATTTCTGTGAAACAAGAGGAATTCAAGATTTCACTATAAATTGTTACCTATAAAGGACCTTTTTGTCCCTCAATAATAGATAATCATGGCACTGTATGGGAGGGATTTAACTGCAAATAAATACTCTTTCCTTTATTTGGAATTTTTTACAAAGATATTATTTTCTTTCACATAAAAGTTACACCATGAGACAAGTTAATTTTTGAATGTTGGGAGGCATTTAGTGGAGACAACATATCTAACCCAAAATCTCTCTCCCTAACTGTTGAATAAAAAGAATTTTGTCTCAGAATTTTCAACCTAGGATTTCTAACCTTACATCACTCCCTAGTGAAATGAGATTTATTTCCTACCTGGATCCTTCTCAATCCATTGCCCAAAACTTACAGTTTTGAAATTCTTTTCCCATTAACATTCCACCACCAGTGATTAGCCCCCATGTCCTATCTTTAAACAGGCAGCCTCCACTATTAATTGTTGGTAGAAAACCAGTGTTAAAGAGCAGATTTTAACCTCTTTGCTTTCCCCATCTAATGAAGGGCCATTCAGACATTCAGTTTCTACCATTTTGAGCCAGCTGTACTTCACTGCAATAATTTTGCATTTAAAACGTTTGAAAGTCAGTCTTTATCATTCTTGGAGATTCTGATGTTTCACTGGGAACTTGGTTAGGAAAGCCAAAGTTAGTATGAAGACGCTTCCTCTATTAAAATGTCTAGCATAAATTTTATTACTACATACCATTTGCAAGACCTCTGGGGTAACATTCAAGCCTTTGGGGTTCAGTGGGTCTAGGACAAAAGCAGGGCAGAAAGCTACAGCCTTTCACTGGTGAGTGTAGCTAGTGCTTCTGACTAGCTCATCCAGATTTATGTGTAAAGGCTATGCTTGCATTTCTAAGCAGCACCTATTGCAGTTTTGGGGGCACAGATGAGACAAAGGAAAAAGATGAAAAAGGATACTCTAACACTTTCTATTTATCGTGGGTAACACCAAAAGGAGGAAGTCATCTGAATGACACCTTGTTTAGCATCTGTTTCTAAATAGCAACAAAGCATCTGTGGACTGCACTCCCCTTGAGTGCACTTGGAAGCCCTGGAACTCCATTGACCCTGAGTCTCTAAATTTATAAACAATAATAATAATATTCAACTGGCAACAAGGTGGCCATGTGGCC
The DNA here is from genome assembly GCF_028885655.2 of Pongo abelii. Lineage (NCBI taxonomy): Eukaryota > Metazoa > Chordata > Mammalia > Primates > Hominidae > Pongo > Pongo abelii. Next base: position 50,209,836 of record NC_072009.2, read on the forward strand.
GTGTTCCTGATAGGAGGACAAGCATTCTCAAAGAAGTGTAATTTCAATAATAGCTGACAACTAGGTCTTTTTGCTATGCAGAAAACCTCCAGATTTTGTAAACATTGTAAAATTACCCCTGGGTCTTTGGGAACCATATGAGGTAAGTCTACAGTACACAATTTTCCAAAGTCAAAGAGACAAATCTCTAGAGAACTGTCAAATGCAATTTCTGAGTGCCCTATCTGACTCCTTTAACCGGGGCTCAGAATTGTTGTATAAAAACACCTCTTATTGTGCAATCCCGGTAAACCTCCAACTTTACTGCTGCCCCTATAACAAATGCAGAATGAATACTGTGATACTAAGGTTTAAATTTCCTTCTCATTGCAGTAAACTTATACACATAAAGCTGGACTTAACACAGTTCCCTGATGAACCTGATAGACTTACACAGGCTTTCCAACATTTCAACCAACAGCCTCATCTTATGTGCAGAAATGCAGTGCAACTTTTAAGCCACATTTTAACTACTGCTGAAAAACAGGCAGCACTGCAGACAGCAAAGGAATTTGAAGATGAACAATGGACATCCTCTAGTCAGTCAAAAAATAAACAGAAGTGAAGGATGAAAAATGGGTAACAAAAAGTCGGAATTACTATTTCCAACACAAAGAAAAACAGTGCTGTTTGAAAACCCCAAATGAAGCCTTAGTAAACCTAGAGATGAATAGAAAAGAAATCACTTTCTACTGTGCATATTAGCAGGCTTCAAAAGAACCAGAACAAAACTTGTTAATTACTCTGAACCGTCCTTTTTGAAATCAGAAACTAGAAAAAATATCTCACAGGTTATTTGGAAAGGCTGAGAGAAGCTTTAGCAAAACATTCATCTCCATCTCCTAATTCAATCAAGGGATACACAATTTTAAAATAGTAGTTTATTTCTCAGCCATCCTCTAATATCAGAACAAAACCACAGACGCAGGCCATGGAATCAGATAGCACTGTGGAAAACTTTCTGGGGTGGCTTTTTTGATCTTTTAAAACAAGAACTGGAAAGAGGAGACCTAGAAAGTAGAAGGGAGTCACAAGAGAATGAGAAAGGCATTACTGGCCGCTTCAGAGGCCTACAAGGTCCAGAATCTCCAAGATGCACCTGCTGATTTCTACTAGTGTGACAAGCTAGGGCACTTTCAAATGAATTGCTCAGGCCGAAAAAGAATATATCTCAACTTTGTCCAGCCTATGAGGGAGACCAGTGAAAGTAGGAGTGTTCCCAGAGACTTAGGTCACCTGGTCCAGTGTATATTTCCCGGATTGTTCAGCAGGAATAATGGTTCCCCAGTCCTAACAGCCATTGTGATCTACAGGATTCAAGTAATTATGGAGGCAAAATGGAAATTAAACAACAACAACAACATTTTTCTAAATTCTACAGACTGTTTCTCCATTCTTCTCTCCAATTCAGAGCTCTCCTCCTCCAATAGTGAAGAGAGTTAGCTAGCTTGCCTTCTATAGACAGAAAGAGAAGTGTCCCCAGAAACTTCTCGGCCCACTGATCAATGCCTCGTTTCCACATGAGATAAAAAGCAGCCTGTAAAAAAACATTCAAGCAGCAGGCACCAATAAATGAACTAGAACAGAAAGTTGTGTCTGAAGACCTGACTCCAGCTACACAGATAGAAGAACCTCCATCTCACTCAGAAACTTGCAGAAACTTCAAGCTTACTCAAATGGGAAAACAAGGCCTGAAATAGAAATGCATTTGTCCATTTTATAATCAGTGGACTTCCAGAAATATTTCTTTTCCTTTGGTGAACATAAAGAGAGTGGGAGAGTGGGAGCAAGTGCCTTCCAGGGAACAATTTTCTTTTCTTCCTGGACTGTGAACCCTACCTCTATGAATCATTAGTTCAGCCTCAGATCAGTTCTGGACAAAATCTTAGGCCACAGATTCACTTCAGCTTCTGAAAGGTTGTTGGCTAAGCTGAGTAGCCCCTATGAATATTCACTTTAGCCACTAATAGGTACTGGGCCGAGGTCTCAGGCTAAGCTTTCTGATTGGGCTAGGATCTAAGGTGCCAGGTCGAACTACGTCACACATTTTTTAAGACAGCCCACAGACTAAGTGCATTTCTTACCATTCAAAACACACAAAAACGCTAAATCCAACTTTCATATTGGTTAACCCATTTTGACCACATCACTGCTGGCATCGAGCTTTTTTATTTCACTTATTAAACTTTCTCTTCAACCTCAGTGCTCTGTAGTCTTTGAAAATGTTTCTGGGATCTTTATTCTTCTGAAACATACAAAATAAACCCCCAGTATTACCTTAGATATGTAGAGACTCTTATGTGTTTGTGTACTGGTGAGATGTAAATAATAGCAAAATTGTGATGGGCTTCCTGGGAACACACTAATGCACTGCTAAACTATCTGGCAAAAAATTAAAAAAAAAAAGAATATTGGGTCTCAAAATCTAAAGCTCAGCTCTCTGAGACTTCAGTACAGTACCTGGGTCTGGTCTTATCAGAAGATAACAACGTACAGGGTCACGAAACAATTCAGCCAATTTTTCTTAACAGTTAAGAATATTCTTGGGCATTATTTGATTTTTCAGATGGCAGGTACCTAAGTACGGAGAAGTAGCTCATCTTTAATACCACCTCATAGAAGAAACTAAGGCAGATAAAACTCACTGGTTAACTTAAGAACCTAATACTCAAAAAAAATTAACCAGTTAAACAAATCTTACTTAAGGCAGAAGCCCTCGGTTTTTTCATAGTAAAGACATTTAATCTCCATATATCAGATATAGAGAAAACAGACGTAGAAATTATGGATGAGGCTTGAGGTCCAGCTCAACATCCAGTGGTGTAACTAAGAAAGAAACTCAGCTTGGTTTCTAAAAAGAAACGGGTAACACACCTCTGAGCAGCTGCCTCAGTGACATTGTTGGTGCCAGAAACCATCAGGTTAACCATGAAAATAACATATCTGTTTCTACACCACCCAGTATAGCAGTACTGTGTTTCCTTAAAAAAGTCTCTTGTGAACTGACAGTCACCTCCTTAAATATCAAGCTTTGCTGCTGAAGGATCTGCAGACCATTTGAAAGCCTGTAGTTGCCTGAACCCAACGGCATTCTATCAGGGGAAATTTGAGCTTCTGAACATGATTGCATACATATAGGGGTGTAAACCAGTGAAATAAATAATAAACACTTCTCTTGATATTCTCTGTACAGTTAAATTAATGAAAACACTCTTAGAAGGCAATCAGCTTAATTAAAAAGAGATTGATGCTATACGTATATTGAAGACGTTCATGTTTGTCTCCTCATAAATCTTGTTTCCTTGAAAAAGTTTTTTCTTTCAATCTACTAAATTACCTTTCTTCACTCTCTCTTGACACATTTGGTGCATGCATGCATGAAAGGTTCTTGGATAAAAGCTGATGATGAGGGACATCTTGAGGCCAACAGAAAAGGCACCACCCATCGTCTTTTATGAGATATCTGCATTTCTTATGTAGCTCTTGGAATTAGAAGTGAATAATACCTCCGAAAATGAAAGCCTGACTCTTCCTTACAGCTCTGATTTTTTTTTGGAGACGTGGTCTCACTCTGTCACCAGGCTGGAGTGCAGCGGTACACCATCAAATCATTGCAACCTCTGCCTCCTAGGTTCAAATGATTCTCCTGCCTCAGCCCCAAACTAGATGAGACTAAAAGTGCCCACCAACACGCCCAGCTAATTTCTGTATTTGTAGTAGAGATGGGGTTTCACCACGTTGGCCATGATCTCTTGACTTCTTGTTCCCCAAACATGGGCCTCCTAAAGTGCTGTGATTACAGCTGTGTGTCACTATGCCCAGCATCACTGAGGCTTTTTTATTAGGCCCTGGAAACTATTCGTATCCGAGTTCTTAAAGGGCATCAGCAAGAGGTCAATCATCCAATTGCAAAATTGGTAAAATAAAATTTTATAACTTCTGGAACTTCTGTTTTCTGTGTGGTTACATATGTGTTATGTATATATTTTAAAAATCTAATTAATTAACTTAGTGAAGAATAGTTAGTGGAACTAAATATTTTGCTTCCAAAGAAATGAAGGCTGCTGCACTTTTCAGTTCATGTGACTTTAACTTATGAAAAACAAAAACCACCTAAGACCTGAAGATGTATAAAAATAATCACTCCTTTAACAATGCTGTAATAAATCATACTTTACCTGCACCCAGACCGTAATTTTATAAACTCATCACGTTTTACATTCAAGTTATTAATTTTATTATTATTATTATTGTTATACTTTAAGACTTAGGGTACATGTGCACAATGTGCAGGTTAGTTACATATGTATACATGTGCCATGCTGGAGTGCTGCACCCATTAACTCATCATTTAGCATGAGGTATATCTCCTAATGCTATCGCACCCACTCCCCCCACCCCACAATAGCCACCAGAGTGTGATGTTCCCCTTCCTGTGTCCATGTGTTCTCATTGTTCAATACCCACCTATGAATGAGAATATGCAGTGTTTGGTTTTTTGTTCTTGCAATAGTTTACAGAGAATGATCATTTCCAATTTCATCCATGTCCCTACAAAGGACATGAACTCATCATTTTTTATGGCTGAATAGTATTCCATGGTGTATATGTGCCACATATTCTTTATCCAGTCTATCATTGTTGGACATTTGGGTTGGTTCCAAATCTTTGCTATTGTGAATACTGCCACAATAAATATACGTGTGCATGTGTCTTCATAGCAGCGTGATTTATAGTCCTTTGGGTATATACCCTGTAATGGGATGGCTGGGTCGAATGGTATTTCTAGTTCTACATCCCTGATGAATCACCGCACTGACTTCCACAAGGGTTGAACTAGTTTACAGTCCCACCAACAGTGTAAAAGTGTTCCTATTTCTCCACGTCCTCTCCAGCACCTGTTGTTTCCTGACTTTTTAATGATTGCCATTCTAACTCATGTTTTGATTTCTATTTATCTGATGGCCAGTGATGAGGAGCATTTTTTCATGTGTCTTTTGGGGGCATAAATGTCTTCTCTTGAGAAGTGTCTGTTCATATCCTTTGCCCACTTTTTGATGGGGTTGTTTGTTTTCTTCTTGTAAATTTGTTTGGGTTCATTGTAGATTCTGGATATTAGCTCTTTGTCAGGTGAGTAGGTTGTGAAAATTTACTCCCATATTGTAGGTTGCCTGTTCACTCTGATGGTAGTTTCTTTTGCTGTGCAGAAGCTCTTTAGTTTAATTAGATCTCATTTGTCAATTTTGGCTTTTGTTGCCATTGCTTTTGGTGTTTTAGACATGAAGTCCTTACCCATGCCTATGTCCTGAATGGTAATGTCTAGGTTCTCTTCTAAGGTTTTTATGGGTTTTGGTCTAACGTTTAAGTCTGTAATCCATTTTGAATTAATTTTTGTATAAGGTGTAAGGAAGGGATCGGGTTTCAGCTTTCTATATATGTCTCACCAGTTTTCCCAGCACCATTGATTAAATAGGAAATCATTTCCTCATTGCTTGTTTTTCTCAGGTTTGTCAAAGATCAGATAATTGTAAATATGCAGCATTATTTCTGAGTGTTCTCTTTTGTTCCATTGATCTATATCTCTGTTTTGGTACCAGTACCATGCTGTTTTGGTTACTGTAGCCTTGTAGTATAGTTTGAAATCCGGTAGCTTGATGCCTCCAGTTTAGTTCTTTTGGCTTAGGATTGGCTTGCCAATGTGGGCTGTTTTTTGGTTCCATGTGAACTTTAAAGTAGTTTTTTCCAATTCTGTGAAGAAAGTCATTGGTAGCTTGATGGGGATGGCATTGAATCTATAAAATACCTTGGGCAGTATGGCCATTTTCATGATATTTACTCTTCCTACCTATGAACATGGAATGTTCTTCCATTTGTTTGTATCCTCTTTTATTTCATTGAGCATTGGTTTGTAGTTCTCCTTGAAGAGGTCCTTCACGTCCATTGTAAGTCGGATTCCTAGGTATTTTATTCTCTTTGAAGCAATTGTGAATGGGAGTTCACTCATGATTTGGCTCTCTGTTTGTGTGTTATTGGTGTTTAAGAATGCTTGTGATTTTTTTACATTGATTTTGTATCCTGAGACTTTGCTGAAGTTGCTCACCCGGTTAAGGAGATTTTGGGCTGAGACAATGGGGTTTTCTAGATATACAATCATGTCATCTGCAAACAGAGACAATTTGACTTCTTCTTTTCCTAATTGAATACCCTTTATTTTCTTCTCCTGACTAATGGCCCTGGCCAGAACTTCCAACACTATGTTGAATAGGAGTGGTGAGGGAGGGCATCCCACTTTACTTCCAACTACATGGTCAATTTTGGAATAGGTGTGGTGCAGTGCTGACAAAATTGACTTTGTGTCAGTTTTCAAAGGGAATGCTTCCAGTTTTTGCCCATTCAGTATGATACTGGCTTTGGGTTTGTCATAGATATCTCTTAGTATTTTGAGATATGTCCTATAAATACCTAATTTATTGAACATTTTTAAAATGAAGTGTTGTTGAATTTTGTCAAAAGCCTTTTCTGCATCTATTGAGATAATCATGTGGTTTTTGTCTTTGGTTCTGTTTATATGCTGGATTAAATTTATTGATTTGCATACGTTGAACCAGCCTTGCATGGCAGGGATGAAGCCCACTGGATCATGGTGGATAAGCTTTTTGATGTGCTGCTGGATTCGGTTTGCCAGTATTTTATTGAGGATTTTTGCATCAATCTTCATCAAGGATATTTGTCTAAAATTCTCTTTTTTGGTTGTGTCTCTGCCAGGCTTTGGTACCAGGATGATGCCGGCCTCATCAAATGTGGTAGGGAGAACTCACTCTTTTCTATTGAGTGGAATAGTTTCAGAAGGAATGGTACCAGTTCCTCATGTACCTGTGGTAAAATTCGGCTGTGAATCCGTCTGGTCCTGGACTCTTTTTGATTGGTAAACTATTGATTATTGCGACAATTTCAGAGCCTGTTATTGGTGTATTCAGAGATTCAACTTCTTCCTGTTTTAGTTTTTGGAGGGTGTATGTTTCAAGGAATTTATCCATTTCTTCTAGATTTTCTAGTTTATTTGCGTAGAGGTCTTTGTAGTATTCTCTGATGGTCATTTGTATTTCTGTGGGATTGGTGGTGCTATCCCCTTTATTATTTTTTATTGCGTCTATTTGATTCTTCTCTTTTTTCATCTTTATTCATCTTGCTAGCGGTCTATGAATTGTGTTGATCCTTTCAAAAAAACCAGCTCCTGGATTCATTAGTTTTTTGAAGGATTATTTTGTGTCTCTATTTCCCACAGTTCTGCTCTGATTTTAGTTATTTCTTGCCTTCTGCTAGCTTTTGAATGTGTTTGCTCTTGCTTTTCTAGTTCTTTTAATTGTGATGTTAGGGTGTCAATTTTGGATCTTTCCTGCTTTCTCTTGTGGGCAATTCAGTGCTATACGTTTCCCTCTACACACTGCTTTGAATGTGTCCCAGAGATTCTGGTATGCTGTGTCTTTGTCTCATTGGTTTCAAAAGAACATCTTTATTTCTGCCTCCATTTTGTTATGTACCCAGTAGTCATTCAGGAGCAGGTTGTTTAGTTTTCATGTAGTTGAGTGGTTTTGAGTGAGTTTCTTAATCCTGAGTTCTAGTTTGATTGCACAGTGGTCTGAGAGACAGTTTGTTATAATTTCTGTTCTTTTACGTTTGCTGAGGAGATCTTTACTTCCAACTAAGTGGTCAGTTTTGGAATAGGTGTGGTGTGGTGCTGAAAAAATATATATTCTCCTGTTTTGGATTGGGGAGCTCTGTAGATGTCTATTAGGTCTGCTTGGTGCAGAGCTGAGTTCAATTTCTGGATATCCTTGTTAACTTTCTGTCTTGTTGATCTGCCTAACATTGACAGTGGGGTGTTAAAGTCTCCCATTATTATTGTGTGGGAGTCTAAGTCACTTTGTAGGTCACTCAGCAAATGCTTTATGAAACTGGGTGCTCCTGTATTGGGTGCATATATATTTAGGATAGTTAGCTCTTCTTGTGGAATTGATCCCTTTCCATTATGTAATGGCCTTCTTTGTCTCTTTTGATCTTTGTTGGTTTTACTTCTGTTTTATCAGCGGCTAGGATTGCCACCCCTGCCTTTTTTTGTTTTCCATTTGCTTGGTAGATCTTCCCCCATCATTTTATTTTGAGCCTATGTGTGTCTCTGCACGTGAGATGGGTTTTCTGAATACAGCACACTGATGTGTCTTGATTCTTTATCCAATTTGCCAGTCTGCGTCTTTTAATTGGAGCATTTAGTCCATTTACATAGAAGCTTAATATTGTTATGTGTGAATGTGATCCTGTCATTATGATGTTAGCTGGTTATTTTGCTCATTAGTTGATGCAGTTTCTTCCTAGCCTCGATGGTCTTTACAGTTTGGCATGATTTTGTAGTGGCTGGTGCCGGTTGTTCCTTTCCATGTTTAGTGTTTCCTTCAGGAGCTCTTTTAGGGCAGGCCTGGTGGTGACAAAATCTCTCAGCATTTGCTTGTCTGTAAAGTATTTTATTTCTCCTTCACCTATGAAATTTAGTTTGGCTGGATATGAAATTCTGGTTTGAAAATTCTTTCATTTATGAATGTTGAAAATTGGCCCCCACTCTCTTCTGGCTTGTAGAGTTTCTGCTGACAGATCCACTGTTAGTCTGATGGCCTTCCCCTTGTGGGTAACCCGACCTTTCTCTCTGGCTACCCTGAAGTTTTTCATTGTTAAAAGCTATTATTATAACGTGCAATTGAGAATACTGTATATAAATTTAATCTCCAGGTGTGGTAGAAGAGTAAAAGTTGCTTGTAGTGAAAATAAATTCTAGAAAGACATGGAAATGTACGTTTTGCCTAGAGGTAAAGGATTTTCTTTAGTTAACTAAAATAAAGCTAACTGTTTACTCAAATTGTGAAAATAGCTTTAAAAAAATTAATCTTGCAGAAGAAAACTCTGCGCACCCAGGCACTAGATTGGAAAGGGTGTTATGTTTTTTTCTGCCATTAAGCATTGAAGTGAAAACACAACAAAAATTTCTTGAAACATTAATCTTCTCTTTAGCAAATTTTTAGAAAGTTGTTAAAACGTTGTAATAAGTTTGTGAAAATCTCACCTCTTTGTCAATCTTTCTAAGGTTAAATATAATTTTACATAAGTTTTCATTAAGCTTAGGGTTAATATTGGGATATAAATACAAGGGGAAAATTTGTCATTCTGAAAGAGATTATTATGTAATATTGAAGGCTGATGAAAATATTTCTGCCCTTTCAAACATTTCTACCAACGGTATTTTGGCAAAAACAATGATTTATGGAAATCTGGAATTGGATATCATAACATTAAGTGTCTTCATCCTCTAAAATATTTGGCAGGCTTCCCAGAATAAAATTTTAAGCTCAAGGATGTGTTTTCTGAAACCTGTGTTTTGGATGCCTCATAGAGCCCCTGGAGCATTAAAAAAAAAAAAAAAAAATTAAACTGTTTTATAAAACATATTTAAACACATGTGATTTTGATGGTAATATTTTATTTTTTCAGAATATATTTTAGTGAGTAATATTAACACAGGTCTCAAAACCACATTGGGTTTTTCATGTTCTTAATATCTGAATATGTGCTATCAATTTTAATTAAGGTGATTATGTTAAGCTGTTGTAAATCACAGAAGTAACCAAATGTCTTTGCCTATTCTGTTTCAAACCACACTAGACATTTTGTCATTTACAGACATTAAATCTTAATCAAGAATAATGGCTTAAAATTAGCTGTAGAGCTTTACCAGCTGTTCTCACTGTAGGTTTTTTTATAACAGGAAACTTTACAGAACTTAGGAATAGCTAAAACGCTTATAAATATCAAGTAGGACAAAAGTTAAAATAGACTAATCTAACAGAAGAATGAAGCAATCTCTTTACCTTTATTTTAGAACATTTCTAATCCTTGTTTTGTTTTTTGAAGTCAAGTGCACTTTCTTTTAAACTAGTTACAGCTTTAACGCTGTCATTTGGTATACACCTGTTAAAAAAACCTGGAACACACTTTTTTCCCCTATGCCTAGTTCCTCTACATTTTGGAAGGTGTGTGTGATTATTCTTAATTTACAACAATATAATTGTTTTAATCAGTGCAACAAAAAATGTATTTTCATTTGCAACATAACCCAATAGAATAAGCTTGTTGATTTTCTAAGGCTTTGACTGGAAGCGTGTGCCTTCTTTAATGACTTACATCTGAATATTGGAACCAATAAAAGCCCTCTAAGAAACCCGGCCTTATACTTCGTTTACACAGTCCCAATACATGTTTTCTAATCTGTGGTAAGAAAAAAAATGCCACTTCCTATCAGGCCTAGGAACCACATGCCCTTGGAATCTCAAAAAACCGAGGAGTTTTTCCAAATAATATATATCTAAGGGTGAAACCTATGGCTGGACTTAGCTTTATAATGTCCTATTTAAGATTCCTTGTAGAATAGAGATTCATAAAAGCCCATGAGGAAAGCCCATGTAAAGGTATTTCTCACAGTACTTTACAAAAGTTGTCTGGCTAAGTGTAAGAAAAGTCTGTTTTGCCAATGACTAAAGTTTATCATGATTCATTCTTAACAAAAATTAGGACTAGAAAAAAGATATGTGTCTCAAAGTCTGTCACACCCCTATCACCAATTTCTCACTTCATAAGTTGTTTTTAAGATTTTCTTACAATTTTAATTAACCTTTTTTATTTATTTATTTTTTTCTGTCCACCAAAAACTGTAGCTGGTGAGGTCCAGCTACAGTTCTTGGAAAACAGAAAGATATGGGGAATAGAGAAATCTAGAACAATATTCTAATTCTGGGAACGCATTCCACAAATGTTTTCAGATAACAGAAGAAAATATGGTTCCTGTAACAGAATTTTTGCTTTGAAGGATCAAATCAAGAAAGCTAAATAAACCTAAGTCCCATGTAACAAAATCTTAACAGGTATAAATATAGCCACAATTATACGGGCATGTTAGCAGCCTTGAAGTATTTCAGCTTTTCTTACTCACCTTGTCTAGTTGTGATATGCTTTTTCTAATAATCGAAGCTGGTTTTCTTTTTTTGCCTTAAGTCTATCACACCTTAAAATGTAATGCAAATTAAACCATGCATTAACATGTCTTTCTTCTACAAACACTTAAACCAACCCTCAGTAGAATCCTACCCACTGTTTTCTACACAACATTCTTCTCCAGCAGAAAGCATCCGGAAAGACCAATACCCAATCTCCTAAGAGAAGTTAGAGTTTTCATTTCTGAGGGAAGACAAAGACAACTTAGCTACCTTTCCATATGAAAACAGCAAGGAAGTGGTTTCTGGAAGACCCCCAATCAACAGGTAAGGGCCTGATTCCAACATAATAATCAGACCAAAAAAAAGTATAGGCACCAGTAAGGGATCTAACACAGAAAGTTGTGCCTGATAGCATGGCTGCAGCAACAGAAATAACAGAACTTTCAGTCCATTCAGATAAAATCTTGTACGAACCTCTCACTCATTCAGATGGGGGAACCAATGCCTGGCATAGGCAGACTGTTTTCTGTATACTCAGAGGGCTTTCCGAAAATAAAGTTTTTTTTGTTTTGTTTTTTTTTGGGGGGGCATAAACCCAGTGAGATCTAGTGGGTAATGCCTGAAATATTTCTTTTTGTATTTGACTGGTTGCTCAACCCATATGAATCATCATTTCAGTCCATGATTATTCCTGAGCCAGCATCCCAGGACAAGCTTTTACTTTAGGTCCTGTGCCAAGCTAAGCAGTCTTTGCAAATTACTACTTCTGACTGCTCCCAGGCAAAGTGCCTGGGTTAAGCTTTCTAATAGGTCCTGGGCCTGGGCAAAGCTAAGTCACACATTCTCCAAGACAGCTTGCAAACTAAGTACATATCTTTATTTTTTAGGCCATAAAAACCTTAAACCCCAGTGGACAACTTATTCAAGCTTCTATCTCTGCTGGCAGAGAGCTTCTTTTGCCACTTATTCAAACTTTTGCTCCAAACAGTTTCCTTTTTCTACAATCCTTAATTTTCTTAAATGTAAAAGAAAAGACTCTTAGTGTTATCTAAAATGAAAGAAAGGCTGTTACATCCTGGTGCATTGTTAAAAGAACAATATTATCTGAACCTGTGACATATTTTTGCCGTTTTCTTTTGATGTCAGGGTCTGTTTGAGTAATAAACTTTTCTCTTAAGATTAACTTTATCTTAACTCAATAGGGAGGTAGGAACATGTGTTTCACTAAAGCCTCTCTCAGGATTTTAAAAAAGCCTCTATAATTTTTATGTGTTTTTAACCTATTATGAATAGTTTAGAGCAGTTATGAAGTTTTGTACTGTTCACTAATAAGCCTTCCAGTAGGCTCACTAATTTTTTTTCACTCTGCTATAGGATCAAGAAGACTCCAATTGAGTTATCAGCAGTCCATCCTTTCCTATTATGAATAAGAATTCTGTTATCAGTTCAACATTTTTTTTCCTTTTCAGCCTCCCTTTTTCAAGATTTTGTAAAAGACATGTGGTTCATCCACAGATAACTCTGCTCTCTGTAAAGCTGCGTGCTTTATGGCAACAGTTAGGGTTTGGTTTAGGAGTAATGTATCATCAATTCAGGTACGATTAAGCACTTGAGTTAGATTTTGAAATATCTCTGTATGTCCACTGGGGTCATCAGGGGACATTTGCTTATGTTTTTCATTTTTTTATCTAAGTCCCTACAATGAGAAGAAAATTTCTACTATACTAGCATCACATCTATGGGTATTTTCTGCAGGGGCAAGAGTGAGGTTGGGGTTTCTTTAGTGGCACAAGAAGACAAGCTGATGAAAAGGCTATTGGAGGTTCTAAATGAGGGTGGCATGTATGGCATTTAGAAGATATATTTGAGTGTTCCTCAGGGGTTTGTCTTTGACATAATGAATTATCTCTTTGAAACGTGCCTGTTATGACTGCCAAGAGGGCAGAGTCAGTTTTACCGTGCTTAGAAAGATCTGGGTTTTGTCCCAAGTCAAAGGAAGGTTGAATAAAAAAAGAAAAAATCAAACTCATTTCTTTGCCATCTGAAGAAAAGATATATCTGTTGAATAGTACTAAAACGAACACTTCCCTCAGAAAGCTAGGCATGTCTGTCCTGCAGTTGTTAGGGCTGTCATGCCCTTGAGCAATAAATACATAAATAAGCCACTTACTTTTTTCAGAGTCTCACAGCCAATGAAACTTCTGTGTTTCAGACAGTAATCTAGAGAGGTGCACACTGCAGATAGTTTGTGAAGTTTCTAAAGAAACATAGAAAAAACTCTTCCTATTATATTTTTCCCCTTTTGAAATAGCCCTGATTGAATAGAAAGATAGGATATTCCTTGTTTTTGCATTCCTCTTGTCTTTTCTGAGTCTGATGACTGACATAGTTGTCCTCCATGGATGCAAGCTAAAACCTTCACCCACAGTTCCAGAGGAGCTAGAGAACAGGACAAGTAACGTTTACCTGCACAGGCTTTAGCTCTCCACTGGTGACTCCTGGTTGATTTCTTAAGCCTACTCAATCCAAAAGATAACCAAAGTAACTTGGGAACCTAAAAAAAAGATGGTATAGTCATTGGATTCAAGCAAGACACTTGTATAGAGTAAGAATTTTAATGCTATTTGTGGCTTCCCTTGCTAAGGCTTAGAAAAAATATTGAAATTGCAGGAAATAAGATTGATTGACTTTGAAACATAAAATTCTCTGTTAGTTTAAATGTCAGTGCTGCTGGAGGAAGAAGGTGTGCCTCAAAACAAGTAAAACTTGTATGGCTGGCTTTCATTAGACAGTACTTAGCTAAAATGTGTCTCTCAAAGGCACCTTCTTTCTGATTATTGAAAGTGGAAATTTTCTGTTTACTGATAGGGCACAGAGTCTTATTATTGTTAGAGAGATATAGGAGAGAGAGGAGTTAAAAAACCAAGGGTTTTGTGCAAAGTACTGGCAAGGCTTCCCCACAGAGAAAAACTCATTTCACTAGGTTGCATTTTAAGATCTAAAATGCTCCATGAAAATGCTGAATCCCAGGTTTATATACTCAAAAGTTAGAAAAAGAAGGTTAATGCTCTATCACCTGTCCCCACAGTATGTGTCTCTGCAGAAAAAAGATGTGTCTCACAAAGAAACTCTTTAGATATGTATGGTTGTGTGGAGGTTTTTAAAGAGAAATAACCAGCCAAAAGAGAAATTTTCTTTGAATGTATGCCATTCTCTACAGTGACGTGAATATCTATCATCGGTGGACAAAAAGATCCTTATCAAATAAAAATTTTTAGATCACAATTTTGAATTCTTCCCATTTGAAAGAAAAAAAATCACAAAATAGCAACTCTTTGAATTATATTTCTAATGACTGACTTTTACCAGTGAGCTTACATCTCCAGATCGCAACATTGCATACAAAGAAGAAACAGGATAGACATTAGCCACACAATGACAAAAAATAAATAAGTAAAATGCCACAGAAAAGCCTGAAATTTTTGGAGGCAACACTCTGATAGACTGTCAGAAACTGGAGTTAGTTTTGAGGCCTTCACATAACACCGTGATATAGTCTTATCCAGAAATCTTCAATTAACTTAGATATCCTTTCAGTCCTATGTGACAGCTGGATCCTCTGTGAAAGAAAATAGTTGGCACAGAGGCAACATTTTCAACAGTGGAGGGTGAAAGGAGATGGCCAATGTGTCTCCCAACATCCCTTTCTCCTAAGCTTTGTAAGAATGGCGGGCAATCTATCGGATTTTACCTGGCACTTGCCCAGAGCTTTCTTTACTCTTCAGAAATTAAAAAAAGAAAACACAAATAACAAAAACAAACAAACAAAAACTGAGAACAAGGGGCAGATGTGAATGCAAATAGAGGACAAGCTGCAGATATGAATGTAAGTAGTTTGGAATTGCACTCCTACTCACCTTTTTTATTTAATGGATTCTCACTCTGTCACTTAAGCTGGAGTCCAGTTGCAAGATCTTGGGTAACCACAAGCTCCATCTCTGGGATTTATGCCACTCTCTTGCCTTAGCCTACCAAGTAGCTCTCACTACAGGTGCCCACCACCACATGCAGCTAATTTTTTGTGTTTTTAATAGACTTCATGGGGGCTTCACCATGTTAGACAGGATCATCTCGATCTCGACCTCCTTGTGATCTGCCCGCATTGGCCACCCAAAGTGCTGTGATAACACTCATGAGCCACCATGCCCAGCTACTAGTGACCTTTTTAATTAAAGCCTTTCCCAGTCCATGAACCAAAAACAAACCTTGCTGTGCCCCTGTGAACCAAAATCTATCAGGTGACACACAGATTTGTTTAATCTCAAGAAGATTAAAAATTATGAATGCAAAAGGGGAGATGATAGCAAATGTGTAATATGTTAACCTCTGGTGGAGTAGAGTCAGTTGCCCACTCTGAGAAAGAGTCTGATATTTTTATGGACTCAGAAGAAAGAAAATGTACTAACCAGTTTTGAAGAAAGCACTACGTATCTTTCCTGGGTCCTTGTGCCTGGAACTATTAATAGCTGATGCAATGACTCAGCTTGGCTCAGGAACTTGGCACTGAGCTGCACAAGAGCTAAAGTGAAAGCACGGCCCAGGACCTTGGCATGGGACCAGAGGCTAAAATGATAATTTAGAGAAATTTGGCTCAGAGCCTGAAGCATGTTTAGTAATATAAGGTGCCCTTTGTAACACACTGGAGTCCAATATGTACATGTTCTGAAAAAGAGACTATTTCTTGGAAGCAATCTGGTTACACAAAAGACACAACATTTTAATGCGGGGTCTTGTTTTTTTATCTGAGTAGCTGTGGACATGTCTTAAGCACACTCACAAAAAAAGTTGGGATTTAAAAAAAAATATATTTGCTTGGGCCACGGGATTGTACAGGATTCTTAAAATTCTGTCTGCAGCCTGATAGTCCAGGCTGTTTCTCTGCCTGTGGAAATTTTCCCAGTAATCCACCACAACTATGTAGCTTTTCTTTGTCAATACTATTGAAGACCTAGAAAGTTTCTGAGGGTCGAAGGCACATTGTTTGAAGTTTCCTATGTGCAAGGCTTTTCGTCCCGTGAAACAACCGACATCTTTGTAAATATTGTAAAATTGTTCATGCCTTCTTAGCAGTCATATCAGAAAAGCCCACAAGAAACAACTCACAAACATCAGAGAAACAGTCTCCCTGGAAACAATCAAAACAAAATTTTCTTACTCCAGGTTTTCTCATCTTCTTGATGTAGAGAATCTTTTAGTCACATCATCTTCAGCTTTTCCAGTTTTTACATCCCGCCCTCCATGTTCCTTACTACCCCTAGAGGAAATGCCCAATGAATGACGGGCCAGTAAAGTGCAAGTTTCTTTTTCACTACAGTGCCTTAAAGAAATAAAGTAAGACCTGGGGAAGTTTTATGATACATCAATACATATATTGAGCCTTTCTAATATCTAGCCCCTTTTTTTGGGTCTTAAATAGGAAGACGTTATGTTATTGCTGAGCCAAAATCTTACTGTTTCTGACAAATAGCCCTACAGTCAACAGAAAGAAGCTGGGCCAAAACACATTTCTTCTATAGCATGTCATAATAAATAAAAAGCAGTCAAAGAGAGAAAGAGTGAAGAAAAGACAAGATCCTAATCTCCAGTAGAAAGAGAGACAGAGCCCTTTGAAAAACCTAATTTAAGCCATAGTGATCCCATAGATAAGAAAAAGAAAAAAAGAAAAGTAGAAGAAAAAAGAAAGCAGGACACTAGCCCTTTAGATATCCCAGATCTAAACCTTTCCCAAGCCAGGGCTGAGATGACGTCTTTGGGTCTTTGCATTTTCTGGCATTTCTTCTTTTCTGGATGACACTGCATTCTTCAGTGCCTGCAGAAGAGAAAGCTTGTGGTATGCCTGAGTCACCTAAAGACCTGCAGGGAATTGTCACCTGTACCAGCACCTGACCTGCTTACCTCATCACAGATAACATGCAAAGCTGTGTGCAGTGCCTGGACTCAACCAACACTCACTCATGCATCTGCCTCCATTCTGTGCCTGGCACATCCATAGCAAACTGAAACCTAAGCCCATAGTTTGAGCTGAGTGCAGGCTGTAAGATGGGTTTGTAAAATTAGACAAGCAGGCTCAAGGGAAACTTGCACAAAGGTGACATCATCCACAGAGACTGTTGGCTGGTGAAGCGACACCCTAGAGATATTGTGACAAAGACGACATTCATCACCAGTGGCCAGTGGATTATTCAAATATGCCTATGTAATGGAGCCTTGATAAAAATCAGCAAGACAGTATGCATAGAGCTTTTGGGTAACTGAACACATACAGTGTTCTAGAAATTTGTGTGATCATAAAAAGAGACACTGATAATTTTAAAGGCCATACAGAGTGTAGGAGCCTTTGTTTGGTAAGAAGTTTCTGCCTTTAATAATGTGTCCAGAATTTTAACTTATTAACTAGGGCACACTCTAAGGTAACCTAAATCTGCACATTACAAACATTAGAACCTGGATATTTCCACAAAAATGATTCCATAATTCACTAATACGGTGCAACAAGTTTTACTTTAGAGAGATAAAGTTTTCTTTTGTTAACTGGGTAAGAACTAGACATTTATAAAGGAAAATAAAATCAAGTGATACCTCACCACAAGTTCTAGTCATATGTTCAGTTTAGGAGAATGATCATCAGTGAATTTTGTGCCAGAAATATTTATTCTAAAAGAAAAGTCTTTTAATTTATAATAGTGTGTCTCTGAAGTGCTTGTGACACTGTAAAGTCAAGGGCACCATCTCATACAGTTCTGTGTCCTTCTGGAAGGGAAGCTAATGCTGCCTTATAACCCAGCAGAGGTATTCTAGCATATGAAATTAAGAAAAATCAACATTATTACAGGATTCTCTGTCATAAGCATCCAATAAAACACAACTCTGGTCTTGTGTATCGTAGTAGCCATAGATACACTTTATGGCTTCCAAGAAGAATCTAGTACCCAACAGTCTGCTTTTATATTTGGGCTTATGTGAGCATAAAATAACCACATTTGGGCAAACAAGCTGTTTTATTACTTCTTTTAAAGCTACAGTGCTTAAAAATGATGTGATAATTTAAATACCTGGCTTGGACATTTCCGGTTCTGTTTCCAAGCCTTAGCTATGGGTGAAACTGTTTTGGGCAATGAAGATGGATTAGGGCATCTCGCAACTCATGATGCATTTGGTTCAGCTTAGTTCTCGCGTCCTGAGCAGACAGACTGACAATTAAAACTCAACAGTTTTATTTTCAACATACTTTAACATGGATTCTGTCCCTTGGGCTGACCTCCAGATCTTCCTCAGCACCTCACACTCTCTCTCATTGGCCTGTTCCAACTCCAACTTAATATTACAGTGAACAAGGGCCTTAGATTCTTCCAGTACAATTTGATTATATGAGGCAAGCTCCTTAATTTGAATCATAACCTCTTGGGTGAAAGTTCCACTCAAAACTACCTGAGAGACCAGGCCTTTGGCACATGCCTCCCATGCTGTCAGCTTTCGCCCAGCAAATAACATTTCATTGGCAGATGCTTTACCCATCATTTTTTGAAATGTAATAGTTGAACAGCCATCTGGACTCTGTCCAAAGGTCATATAAGGGGTTTGGAACCAAGCCTTTTCATTAGCCCACACGAGATCACAAAGAGGCAGGATGGATGCACCTAGTCCAATGGCAGGGCCATTGACTGATACAACAATAGGCTTTTTAAATTGAATAAAAGTATTCACACAGTTCTTGATGGTATCCACCATTTCAAGGCTTGCTCTGTTTCTGTCATTCCTTAAGTGCTTCACAAAGTACCCAAAATCAAGACCGCAGCAAAAGACACTTCCAGCTGCACTGAACAGCATGAGCTTGCTGTCACCCACAGTAGCATTATTAAGAGCATTAACTATTTCTTTAATTACTTCTGTATTCAGTGCATTTTTTTCTGTGGATCTAGTTGATAGCACTATCTGGGTGAATCCATCCTCTTTCTTCACTACAATGTCTCTGTATGTGCTGGCACTTTCTGTTAGCTTTATGGTAAAGTACATCTTCTTGATAAAAGGCTGGTCTCTGCTGTCATCAGTAATATTTCTTTGCCCACCTTTCACTCTTGGAACTGAGGTATGCATGTCTGTTTTTCCATTGGCTGCTAACGGGTCTATTAATACCACTATACCTTTTTGGGTAGCTGAACCTGTGGCCATTGAAGCAGTAACTGAGCCAGACATCTGCGACATTGGTGGGTGTATCTGAGTCTTGTTCTCTATTCTAGGCTGTTCTGCACCAGGACGTGACAAAGGGTCGTGGAGGAGTTTCCCTTCTGTCACCTTGAAGACCACTGTGTCCTGCTGATCTGCTGCAATAGGGTCCAGTTTCTCAAGTTTCTGAAAGCCTCTCACAGTTTTCTTGTCGTTAAAGGGGCTTTCAGGTGCAACGGTCTTGATAGTTGAATTTATCATCTCCCTATTATTTGTGTCGGAGAGACTTGAAGATGCCTTTCTCCTAACGATCTTGCTGGCAGCAAATAACTTGCTGTTTTTGGATCTGTGGTGTTTATCCGTCACTAGCGTTTTAGGAGAGTTCTTAGAATAGCTCACTTTTGTAGATCTAGAAGTTCTTCTTCTGGCATTGTTTGAAAAAATTCTACTGGTTCTAGTCCATGTCAGTTTTTTCTGTTTTTCAGTCTGTCGTCTATTAAAATCAAGTATACATTTTTCACAGTTCCTGAGGTGCTGCTCTGGTTCCCAAGTGTCATCCTGTTCGTCGTAACCTTTCCACCAAACCAAATACTCTGTATTCCCATTTTTATCTTGTCTTTTGTCAACAATACTTTCAACCTCAAACTCCTGGGAAGCCATGAGGAAAGACATAGGATTGGAGCAGTTGCTGTGCCAACATTTTGTCAGTTGTGTCTCCACATCGCCACTCCTTTCCGCCTCCAGTTCTTCACCAGGTTCTGCATATGGATGAACCTCTTCTATTTCATCACCACTGGTGTAGTGAAAATTGTGTGAAATAGCAGCTATGCTATGGTGCATGATAGCTTGCTCAGTAGCCTCAGGTGA